>NW_027361673.1:31472500-32672500 GCF_039654945.1 Dendrobates tinctorius | reverse complement strand
ATTGGACTGTCTGACATCTCAATAGCGACCACATAGCGATGCGGCAACGATCCCTATCGTGTCGTATCGCTGTCGGGATCGTTATAGCGTCGCTAGGTGTGACGGGACCTTTAGAGTCTGACGGTCTCTCTCAGTCAACTTTGACTTTCGGCCGGACCTGTGCTTTGCTGCGGACGTTTTTCCTTCTCTTTCAAACGCAGTCATTACTTTGGAGACAGTACCTCTTGATACGCCAAGCATTCGGGCACTTTCTGTTACACTAGCGCCTGCCATACGAGCAAAAACAAATTGGCCTCTTTGAAAATCCGAGAGGTTTGCCATAGGTATCAGGTTCTTATCAATGTTCTTACAATTCTGCAAAACATTTAATTATTAATTTACATACACATATCACATAACTCAAATAATCAACTACAAAACATTACCATATGTCACAGTTTGCATGTTTATAACATGTTCTAAGATTATGATGCCAAAACGTTAGGTGTTTATAATTTTTTGTCCAACCTCTGTGTATCAGGTGGCCGTTTTATATCCAGAGTGACATGCGTCTGTGCAAACCAAAGGTCAAATTACAAAATGTTGGAGTTAAAGGAACAGTTGATTTTCTACAGTGAATTGCCTGTACGCAGTATTTCAGTTCCATGGTTTCATTTATATCAAGTGTACAACTACTGCAAGGATTTAAAGCAAATCTGCGACTGTTTATGGCTGTTATTTTTTTTATTAAACCACATGATGAAAAGTATATGATCTTAAAACTGCATATACCATAGTCTATGGTGGAGGGGAAAAAAACCGAAGGCCATTTAAAAAAACAAAAAAACAAACACACACCTGAAAGGTCTGAATATTGGGAGCATCATGGCGCAGTGGTTAGCACTGGATCTTTGCAGTGCTTGAGTTGGAAGTTCAAATGTCACCAAGGACCACATCTGAGAGGAGTTTGTATGTTCTTTCTGTGTTTTGTGTGGGTTTCCTCCCACTCCAAAAACATACGGATAGGGAATTTAGATTGTGAGCCCCAATTCCTAGGGTTATAATTTTATCTTTTAAGGGGTTTGTATCTGTAAAATGAATAGTCTGCAGTGACTGCAGACTTTTATATATTCCCCCATTTTGTGTGCTGCGAAGTTTTGCCGTTTTGAGACTGCTCAGGCGTAATTATTATTATTATTATTTATTGTTATAGCGCCATTTATTCCATGGCGCTTTACATGTGAGGGGGGTATACATAAAAACAAGTACAATAATCTTAAACAATACAAGTCATAACTGGTACAGGAGGAGAGAGGACCCTGCCCGCGAGGGCTCACAATCTTCAAGGGATGGGTGATAATACAGTAGGCGAGGGTAGAGCTGGTCGTGCAGCGGTTTGGTCGATCGGTGGTTACTGCAGGTTATAGGCTTGTCGGAAGAGGTGGGTCTTCAGGCTCTTTTTGAAGGTTTCGATGGTAGGTGAGAGTCTGATATGTTGTGGTAGAGAGTTCCAGAGTAGGGGTGATGCGCGAGAGAAATCTTGTATGCGATTGTGGGAAGAGGAGATAAGAGGGGAGTAGAGAAGGAGATCTTGTGAGGATCGGAGGTTGCGTGCAGGAAAGTACCGGGAGACGAGGTCACAGATGTATGGAGGAGACAAGTTGTGGATGGCTTTGTATGTCATGGTTAGGGTTTTGTAATGGAGTCTCTGGGCAATTGGGAGCCAGTGAAGGGATTGACAGAGGGGAGAAGCTGGGGAATAGCGGGGGGACAGGTGGATTAGTCGGGCAGCAGAGTTTAGAATAGATTGGAGGGGTGCGAGAGTGTTTGAGGGGAGGCCGCAGAGCATGAGGTTGCAGTAGTCAAGGCGAGAGATGATGAGGGCATGGACTAGGGTTTTTGCAGATTCTTGGGTGAGGAATGAACGGATGCGTGAAATATTTTTGAGTTGAAGTCGGCAGGAAGTGGAAAGGGTTTGGATATGTGGTTTGAAGGAGAGATCAGCATCAAGGATTACTCCGAGGCAGCGAGCTTGTGGGACTGGGGAGAGTGGGCAGTCATTTACTGTAATTGATAGGTTCGTAGGCGGGGTCACGTGAGATGGGGGGAAAGATGATGAATTCTGTTTTGTCCATGTTGAGTTTCAGATATCTAGTGGAGAAGAAGGATGAAATAGTGGACAGACATTGAGGGATTCTGGTTAGTAGGGAGGTGATATCTGGTCCAGAGATGTAGATCTGTGTGTCATCAGCATAAAGATGATACTGAAAGCCATGAGATTCTATGAGCTGTCCCAGGCCAAAGGTGTAAATAGAGAACAGCAGGGGCCCTAGGACTGAACCTTGTGGGACTCCGACAGATAGGGGGCGAGGTGAGGAGGTGGTGTGTGAGTGGGAGACGCTGAATGTCCGGTCTGTTAGGTATGATGAGATCCAGGAGAGGGCCAAGTCTGTGATGCCGAGGGATGAGAGGGTCTGTAATAATAGGGAATGGTCCACTGTGTCAAAGGCAGCCGACAGGTCCAGGAGGAGGAGGACAGAGTAGTGCCGCTTGCTCTTGGCAGTTAAGAGGTCATTGGTGACCTTAGTAAGGGCAGTTTCAGTGGAGTGGTGTGACCGGAAGCCAGATTGTAAGCGGTCGAAGAGGGAGCAAGAAGAGAGATGGGAGGACAGTTCAAGGTAGACGTGTTGTTCCAGTAGCTTGGAGGCGTATGGGAGAAGTGATATAGGGCGATAGCTAGATGCAGAGGATGGGTCAAGAGAGGGCTTTTTGAGGATAGGTGTGATGGAGGCATGTTTAAAGCTTGAGGGGAAAACACCAGTTGTTAGTGATAGGTTGAAGAGATGGGTTAGGGTTGGGATGAAGACTGTGGTGAGGTTTGGGATGAAGTGGGATGGGATCGGGTCGAGTGCACAGGTGGTGAGATGTGATCTTGAGAGTAGAGTGGAGAGTCGATCTTCTGTAATGGTGGAGAAGTTGGTTTTGAAGGTGGAGGGCTGGGAAGTCGGGAGGAAGGGCTCTGGGGGTTGTTGACCAAAACTGTCCCTGATGTTATCAATTTTCTGCTTGAAAAATGAGGCAAAGTCTTCAGCTGAGATGAGTGGGGAGGGAGGAGGTGCTGGGGGGCGGAGGAGAGAATTGAAGGTGTTGAATAACTGTTTAGGGTTGTGAGACAGGGAGGATATGAGAGATGAGAAGTAGGTTTGTTTAGCTGTGGCGAGTGTGGTCTTGAAAGTAGTGAGGGACTGTTTGAATGCGATGAAATGCTCGTTGGAGTGGGATCTTTTCCATCTGCGCTCAGCAGCCCTGGAAGCTCGCCTCAGCTCTTTGGTCAGGCTGGTGTGCCAGGGCTGTCTGTTGATTTTGCGAGTTTTGGTATGTGTAAGTGGGGCAGCGGATTCCAAAGCTACAGCTATTGTGGTGTTATATAGAGCGGCAGCGTCATCCGCATTGTGTAAGGAACTTATATCTGTAAGAGGGAGGAGGGATTCGGAGAATGAGTGTAGGTCAAGGTGTTTAAGATTCCTGCGAGGGTGTGAAAGTTTGTGGGGTGGGGATTGTAGACATGGAGTGAAGAGGGAAGAGAATGTGAGCAGGTTGTGGTCAGAGAGAGGAAGAGGTGAGTTAGAGAGGTTAGATAGGGAGCAGAGGCGGGTGAAGATGAGGTCCAGTGTGTGACCATCTTTGTGGGTGGCTGTAGAAGACCATTGAGTGAGGCCGAAGGAGGAAGTGAGAAATAGAAGTTTAGTGGCAGCTGAGAGGGAAGTGTCAATGGGGATGTTGAAGTCGCCCATGATGATAGTAGGGATGTCCGCGGAAAGGAAATGAAGTAACCAGGTGGTGAAGTGGTCAAAGAAGGTGGTGGCTGGCCCTGGGGGGCGGTAGATGACAGCCAGTTGGAGGTTGGAGGGGGAGTAGATGCGCACAGAGTGCACCTCAAAGGAAGGGAGGGTAACAGAGGGTGGCAGTGGGATTGGGGTGAAGGAGCAGGTATCTGACAGGAGAAAACCAACTCCTCCACCATGTTTGCTGCTGGGGCGGGGGGTGTGAGAAAGGTGGAAGCCGCCATACGAAAGTGCAGCAGGAGAGGCTGTGTCAGAAGGGGTGAGCCAGGTTTCGGTGATGGCGAGGAAGGAGAGTTTGGTAGTAACAAAAAGATCATGGATGTAGGAAAGCTTGTTGCAGACAGAGCGAGCGTTCCACAGAGCTCCTGTTAGTGGGACTGGGGAAGCGGGGGCTGGGTGAATGGGTATAAGGTTGGAGAGGTTACGGAAGGTTGTGATAGAGCGTGGATGGGAGGTAGAAATGACTGTGGGAATGTGGTGAGGAGGACCAGGATTTGGAGAGATATCACCAGCAGGATATCACCAGAAGGAGCAGAGAAAGTGTTAGCAGGTGGGAGCAGGAGAGGGCATGAGGGGGCTGTCTGTGTTTGGAGACAGAGGATTGTATGTTAAGGAACAGTTTTGAGGCGGAGGTGAGGTGGATGGGGAGGATTGAAGAAGAGATGAACAGTTCCTTACTAGGAGTAGGGATTAGGGGAATTAGCAGAAAGTGAAGGATTATTGGGGTGAAAGTGAAAACAAACAAACATTGTTTACAGTGACTGTGTCCAGTTACCTTCAGTTCCATTCTGGTTCAATTCTGGTTTTAATTCTTAAATTAATCTTCACACTTCTAGCACACACTTATAGCAATCACAATACAGACTGAAGTCTATGCAGACTTGTACTCTGCAATATATGTACAACTAAGTGCAGTCAGGTGTGAAGCAGAGAGGAGTGGTCTCTGCTCATCTTGGCCAGACAATTAAGAGTGGACCAGATGTATATGATCGAGCCAGAGTAAACAAGGTCATAAATAACACTGGGGTAAGCTGGGGTTAGCTGAAAGGCATACCATGTGAATGCTAGGTGCAGAGGCAAGTCTATGTGCAAAGCTGGGTGACGCACTGTGTGTCCTTCATAGACAGACAGCAGGAGAGCAGGAGAGCTGGGTGGATGGACATACCATGTGAATGCTAGGTGCAGAGGCAAGTCTATGTGCAAAGCTGGGTGACGCACTGTGTGTCCTTCATAGACAGACAGCAGGAGAGCTGGGTGGATGGACATACCTGTCGGAAGAATAGAGATGCTTGTTAGAGTGCGATGGTGGCAGGTAGCAGGGCACAGTCTGTATTCATCCTTCTGGTTTTAATTCTTAAATTAATCTTCACACTTCACACAGGCGTATGCACAACACATGCAACACTGCCGTTTCAGAGTCCGTCTATTGGGTTAGACCTCGCTCCATACACTTGGATTAAGCGATGTCATGCCCACTAGACTGAGTCGGTGCTGATAACCAAAAAATTAGTCGCAGTAGATAATAAGGATGGTTAGCACTCGACTGAAGGGTTTTAAGCGGTGCCTCCTTCCTCCACTGCGCCACCAATGATCCTCTGGCATACTTGCTCCACGTTGGCTCCTCAGGAATCAGCATCACTGGCCACTTCGGGTTATCCACAAACATTTGCGAAATATTGTCTAGCAGTGACACCCATTACCTGGCTACCACAGACTCTCATCTTATAAGTGCGACTATGTGATAAAGGCGGTTGTCAGGCCGAAACGTCAGCTGTCGCTTCCTCACCGTCAACTAATAATAAAAATATTTCACTTTGAATACAATCAACGTGTGCAGTGACTCTATATTGAATCATGCCCACTAGACTGGCTCTGTCAGAAACCGGCGAATCCTCGCAGCACACCGTGCAGTGTGATTGCAGACTTATCAATTTACAATTTGACAATCAGACTTAACAATTTGAGTACGAGCTGCAATTTTTATAGCATGATGGTGGGGAAATATGAGGCTGTCGAGTTCAGAGTAAGAGACCTGACTGTCTGTACATTGGTGATTGTCTGACTCAGTCGGCCCAAAGCAGAGTTTAAATGAACGTATTAATATATGTAAATTATTTATAGCTGCTGATGTATAAACTGATGCCCATATGGGTGAAATGTTGGATCAGACCAAATAGTTTTTTTCACAATTGCGGCGCATCATTAGAAATCTGATACAATACAGTAATTTAATTTTTTTTTACTCTGTCGCCTAATTGGGGGACACAGAACCTTGGGTGTTATGCTGCTGTCCACTTGGAGGCGACACTATGCATAATCTGAAAAAGATTAACTTTGGCTCCTCCTCTGCAGTATACACCCCTGGACGGCGTCAGCCTTCTCCAGTTTTTGCTTAGTGTCGCAAGGAGGCACACCTTTTTTTTTTTTTCTTCCGTTTTTTCCTTTTTTCGTCCGGAAATACAGATGAAGAAAAGTGGGTCTCCAGCGAGACTCCCGGCATGGCTCCCTCCTTGGTCCCCTATTAGGGGTACCCGGTTGAGGTCGAGGTGGTTTTATCCCCATGTCGCTCCCTCCCCAGTCCCTCGGGTCCTGGTTCGAGGTCGAGACCCCCCTCCTTCCCCAACCCCTTTAAGGGGTCTGGGTTGAGGTTGAGGCGAGGATGAAGACCCCCTGACGGTGACAGACGCACCCTCCCTAATCCCCCGCAGGGGGCATTAGGTTGAGACGCCTCAGGTAGGGTCGGAGATCAGGCAGCATTTCGCAGCTTCCAGGGACCCCAGGCTGGCTGAGGGATCCTGTTGGGGCCGGGGGAGGGTGCGGACTGGATGGCACAGCAGAGACAGGGTTTTTTCTGCATCCCTGTCTCTGCAACAGCAGCGGCTCCATAGTGCTTCAGGGGCACCCCATACAAAAACCGCTGCCCCTGCTACCCCCACCGCTATCCAGTCGACCATTCTGGGGGGGTCTGGTACAAATCCGCCCCCCCCCCCGGACTACCGCGCCGCTCTGGAGCCCTCCTGGGCATCAGGCTTCTAATTTAGGCCGCGGCTTCGGCCTAGCTGAAGCCGCCGCCTTTTCCCCGCCCCCCGGCCCGCCCCCCAGATGACCAAAATGACACGCTGGAGTGTCATAGAAGGGGCGGATTGAAGCAGAAAGGGCGCGTTTTTACACAGCCCAGCACGCCCTTTTCAGCTCTCCGCCCCCTCCTCCCTCTCCTCAGAGCCCCGGTGGCCATTTTTTTTCTCTGGATGAGATCCAGGAGAGGAGCATCACAGCGGTCTCCGGGGGGCACAGAACTTGGATCTGTCGGCGCTGGACCTAGAGGCATACCGGTGGGGTAAGCTCACAGCTGGGTTCTCATACTCAGCTGTGAATCTATACTTCCTATAAGGCTTTCTGTGGGTTCCCTCTGCGTAGCCACCCCTGTACGATCCCTTATAGCCAGCCTCTGTGCACTATGCCGGGCTCAAGGAAGAGAACCAGGCAGGAATGTTTCTATGCATTCTGCACAGCCTGCAAAGCCACGCTCCCTAGTGGCAGCACGTATCCGCACTGCCGGGACTGCATCCAGAACTCCGGGTCAGAACCCCAGGGAGTCCCTACTGACGCTTCAGTGTCACAGGCCACGCCGGAATGGGCAACTCAGATGTCTCGGTCTATGTCACAGTCCATAGACAACCTAACTGCTACATTACTGCAAGCTCTGCAGAGTCGGGCCCCGGCTATGGACGGTACACAGCAAACGGACAGCTTGTCTCAGGAACATGCTGCTTCCGTCTCTCACAGACTTAAGTGGACCCACAGGTCTCGATCACCTAAGTCGCACTATAGCACAAGGTCGTCCCCCTCTAGGGAGAGACAGTGTCATTCCAGGTCTCCTGGGCAGTCCCCTGCCACAGACAGTGCAATTTACCACAGGAAGACCCCAGGTCGCCCTCCAGGGATCACCTTAGCGAGGCACAGGATTCGGAGGGCATCTGTGACTCCGACTCAGATAATGAAACGGTCAGGTCCGTGGTACCTTCTCCCCCTAGCAATACAGCGCTAGTTGAGGACATAATTTCTGCCATTCATCGGGTGCTAAAAATTCCAGAGTCGCCCCCGGAAGTCCCAGAACATAGGATTTGCTTCGAAAGTGTTCAAAAACCACCTAAGGTCTTCCCTAATCACGATGAGTTTGAGAAAATACTTACCAAACAGTTTGCGCAGCCTGACAAAAAATTCGCTAATCGCAAATATTTGGAAGCGAAGTACCCCTTCCCACAGAAAGACGCCAAACAATGGACAGATCCACCTGAAGTGGACCCTCCGGTTTCTAGGCTAGCAGCGCAGACTTTACTCTCTCTGCCGGATAGCTCAACCCTCAGGGACGCAGCAGACCGGCAAGTAGAACGCATGGCTCGTTCTATTTTCGAAGCGGCAGGCGCCTCTCTGGGCCCTGCATTCGCTTCAGTTTGGGCAGCCAAGGCCATCCTGGCTTGGGCCAAAAAACTACAGGAGGGTCTTCAGGCTTCAAATCCTGAACTCTCGGACCAAGCGGTCCAGATGGCAGTGGTAGCAGACTACATGATTCATGCAGCCCTGGATTCCGCCAGAGGTGTAGCGGGAATAGCATCTAACGCCATCACGATCCGACGCATCCTCTGGCTGCGAGAATGGAAAGCGGATGCGGCCTCAAAGAAGTCCCTCACGCGACTTCCGTATATTACTGGAAGACTTTTCGGTGAAAAGTTGGACACCATGATAGCCAATGCCACTGGGGGTAAGAGTACCTCTCTCCCTCAACTAAAACCGAAACGCACGTTTAAACGAAGAAACCAGAAGCGATTCCGATCCTTTCGGAATTCCTCAGGCTGGTCCGTTTCGCGCCCAGTGCAAAACCGCAACCGTTCTCCACGCAGAGACAACCCACGGACGCAGCAGCGACCGGACAGGGCTTGGCAGTCGAAAGCAGGCCAAGCGAAACCCAAGGGAGGAAAACCTCAGAACCTCACTTCATCATGACTCGAGACCTCCGGAAGACACCCCACCAGTAGGCGGCCGACTTTTACTCTTTCAGCAAGTCTGGCTGCCTATTACAGAAGACAGGTGGGTCAGGGAAATAGTGTCTTCCGGATACAAGATAGAGTTCACTTCCGTTCCACCGAACCGGTTCTTCCTTTCTGTTCCTCCAACACCACCAGAAAAGGCTCGTGTTTTCCACCAAGCGGTTTCCTCTCTCCTTCAATCAGGAGTTGTGGTGCCGGTTCCCGCGAACGAGAGATTCCGAGGATTCTACTCAAATTTGTTCGTAGTCCCCAAGAAAGGAGGCGGCGTCCGACCCATACTGGACCTAAAACAGCTCAACAATTACGTACGGGTCCGTCATTTCCGCATGGAGTCCCTCCGGTCCATCATTGCATCCATGGAGCAGGGAGAATACCTCGCCTCCATAGACATACAGGATGCGTATCTCCACATACCAATTGCTCCCGCCCACCAGAGGTTTCTCAGGTTCGCGGTCAACCAAAACCACTACCAGTTTGTCGCCCTTCCGTTCGGACTCGCCACGGCTCCAAGAACGTTCACCAAAGTCATGGCGGCCACCATGGACGTCCTGCACTCAAGAGGCATCCTAGTCGTCCCGTACCTGGACGACCTCCTCGTCAAGTCTCCCACTTTCAAAGACTGCGAGGTCAGTGTCTCAATCACTCTAGACACTCTGAGTCGCCTGGGATGGCTAGTCAACGTACAGAAATCGTCGACCTTCCCATCTCGGACTCATTCCTGGGAATGGTATTCAACACCGCCAGGGGCCTGGTGCTCCTTCCCAAGGACAAGACACTGGCCATCCGTCTGGGAGTTCGCACACTCCTTCGCAGTCCTCCTCGATCTCTCCGGTTTGCCATGAGAATCCTCGGCAGGATGGCAGCAGCAATAGAGGCAGTGCCATTTGCCCAGTTTCACCTCAGGGTCCTTCAACTAGCCATACTCAGGTCTTGGGACAGGAACCCCTTCTCCCTCGACAGGGAGTTCAGGTTGACGTCATCAACCAGGAGATCCCTGCATTGGTGGCTCAAACCAACCTCGCTTACACGAGGGAAGCCATTCCTCTCAGGACATTGGAAGATCCTGACTACCGATGCAAGCCTGACAGGCTGGGGGGCGGTGCACCTACATCACAGGGCAAGTGGTCACCGAGGGAAGTGACATTGCCCATCAATGTTCTGGAAATCAGGGCCATCCTCTTGGCACTGAGAGCCTTTCATCACTTGCTTGCAGCCTCGCACATACGGATACAGTCGGACAATGCCACGGCTGTGGCATACGTGAACCACCAAGGCGGGACCCGCAGCGCCCAGGCAATGAGAGAAGTGGCTCATATCCTCCGCTGGGCGGAAGACACAAGGTCGGTACTTTCTGCGGTACACATTCCGGGTGTAGAAAACTGGGAAGCCGACTTCCTCAGCAGGCAAGGAATGGACTCGGGGGAGTGGTCTCTCCATCCCGAGATTTTTTACCAAATCTGTCAACGCTGGGGAACCCCGGATGTGGACCTAATGGCATCCCATCTCAATACCAAGGTCCCCAATTTCATGGCCAGGACACACGACCCGCGGTCGCTCGGAGCGGATGCCCTGGTCCAGGACTGGTCCCAGTTCCGACTCCTGTACATTTTTCCACCCCTCCCCCTAATCACCAGGGTCGTGAGGAAGATCAAGCAAGAGGGAATTCCGACCATCCTCATCGCGCCAGACTGGCCCAGACGTATTTGGTACGCCGACATCGTGCAACTTACGGCAGACGCCCCCTGGCGTCTACCCGACCGTCACGACCTTCTGTCTCAAGGTCCGTTCTTCCACCAGAATTCAGGGGCTCTCAATTTGACGGCATGGCCCTTGAAACCTGGATTCTAACCCAGGCAGGTTTTTCACCGGCAGTCATTGCAACTATGATCAGGGCAAGGAAGCCTGCCTCCGCCAAGCTCTATTATCGTACCTGGAGAGCTTTCTTTTCTTGGTGCGAATCTCATGGACAAGTCCCACTCCCTTATTCCCTCCCGAAGGTACTAGGTTTTCTTCAATCGGGCCTAGACGCCAAGCTATCCTTAAGTTCGCTTAAGAGTCAGGTGTCGGCGCTTTCAGTCCTTTTTCAAAAGCGCATTGCTATTAAACCGCAAGTAAGGACTTTCATCCAGGGAGTTTCCCGATTGGTTCCTCCCTACAAACGTCCGCTGGATACGTGGGACCTCAATCTGGTCCTGACAGCATTGCAAGCCCCACCCTTCGAACCTCTTAGAGGAGTTCCACTCTCCATTCTGTCTCAGAAAGTGGTTTTTCTAGTGGCGATCACCTCGTTACGCAGAGTGTCGGAATTGTCAGCACTTTCCTGCAGACGGCCTTTCCTAGCCTTTCACCAGGACAAGGTGGTTCTCCGCACGGTACCATCCTTCCGAAGGTTGTGTCCAACTTTCGCCTTAACGAAGAGATTTCACTGCCTTCCCTTTGCCCGGTTCCGGTTCATAGAGTGGAGAAGGCTCTGCATACGCTTGACCTCGTCAGAGCATTGCGGATTTACGTGTCCAGGACTGCACCTTTCCGGAAATCTGATTCCCTCTTCATTCTTCCGGAAGGTAGTCGCAAGGGGTTGCCGGCTTCCAAGGCTACCCTTGCCAGGTGGATCAGGTCCACCATACATGAGGCCTACCGACTTAACAGTTCCCCTCTTCCGGCCGGTATCACGGCACACTCTACACGGGCAGTAGGGGCATCCTGGGCCATTCGGCATCAGGCTTCGGCACAACAAGTGTGCAAGGCGGCCACTTGGACTAGCCTACACATGTTTACGAAACACTACAGTGTTCATACCCAGTCCTCAGCGGATGCGAGCCTGGGTAGACTGGTTCTGCAGGCGGCAGTACCCCAAGTCTAGGGGACTGTCAGCACAATATTCGTCCACTGCTTCCCACCCAGGGACTGCTTTGGGATGTCCCAAGGTTCTGTGTCCCCCAATTAGGCGACAGAGTAAAGGAGATTTTTGTGTACTCACCGTAAAATCTCTTTCTCTTAGCCTTTAATTGGGGGACACAGCTCCCACCCTGTTGCCCTTACGGGCCGTTGTTTCCTGTTGAGTTCTCATATTGTTCTTTGAGCTCGTACATAGTAGCCTTCTTATAGGCATGGTTATGTTATTTGGTTACGTTCCTCCTTATGCTTTGGCACAAAACTGGAGAAGGCTGACGCCGTCCAGGGGTGTATACTGCAGAGGAGGAGCCAAAGTTAATCTTTTTCAGATTATGCATAGTGTCGCCTCCTAGTGGACAGCAGCATAACACCCAAGGTTCTGTGTCCCCCAATTAAAGGCTAAGAGAAAGAGATTTTATGGTGAGTACACAAAAATCTCCTTTCTTTCTATTGACTCAAATAGTCTCATCAGAAATGTGTAAGACTGGTGCATGCTGAGACACTAAGTTTGTTTGAGCAAAAATATAAAAAAGTAATCTCAACAGACCCTTAAATTGACTGTGTTGCACTTGTATCTGATTTTAATATTATGAACAGCACGGTGGCTCAGTGGTTAGCACTGCAGCCTTCTAGTGCTGGGGTCCTGGGTTTAAATCCCACCAAGGACAACATCTGCAAGGAGTTTGTGTGTTCTCCCCTTGTTTGTGGGTTTCCGCTAGGTTCTCTGGTTTCTTCCCACGCTCTAATGACCTACTGATAGGGAATCTAGATTGAGTTCCAATGTTGTGTAAACAAGCTCTAAGGCTCAACATGGAGCAAAAGTGTTGGTAGGAACAACACTGCGTAAAATATGTGCATTTTTTATTTGCTTTAGTTTTCCTATATACCGTATATGCTCAAGTATAAACCGAGGCACCTAATTTTGAGAAAAAAAAAAAAACAAACCCTGGGAAAACGTATTGACTCAAGTATAAGCCTGGTATGCATTGTCCCCTCATCCCTGTCGTATGCATGGCTCCTCGTCCCTGTCCTTGTATGCATGGCTCCTTATCCCTGTCCTTGAATGCATGGCCCCCAATGAGGAAAGCATAAAAAATAATAAAAAAAAACAACACCCTCCTACTTGCCTTCTCTGCTTGCCCTTGCAGCATCCTGTTCCGGCTTCGAGCAGCTCCTGCGGCTGACCGATCATGTGTCCCCGCTCATTAAGATAATGAATATTCACCTCTCTCTACTCACCGGGAACACATGATCACTCGGTTGTAGGAGCTGCTGGAAGCCGGAACAGGATGCTGCAAGGGCGCACAGAGAAGGTAAGTAGGAGGTGCTACTCTTCCGCTCCCCCTTCCCTGCCAGCTTCTGCGACAATGACTCATGTATAAGCCAAGGGGGGCGTTTCAGCATAAAAAAGTGCTAAAAAACTCAGCAGCTTATACACGAGTATATACGGTATTTGGATGACTAGCGCACAAAAAAACAACAAAATTTGACACACTGCAGATTTTGAACGCTTTTGAGGTTCAGATCTGAAAAAAAAAAAAAAAAGTTAAGCCGTATTTGCATGAGATTTTTGAATTCTCATTCAGTTTTACTGGTATGTTAAAGTGCTGTTTATTTCCCCGCGACGACTCTTTGCATATGCGGTACATCAATGTGCCTATAGACTTTAATCCTTTTGCTGTCAGGACACTTGTCCAGCTAGAAAATTTGATTTTTTTCCCTCTGTACTTGAATATTGTCTGAAAGTAAATGTCTGCAAAAATGTGGTTAAGCATGCCACATTCACACATGTCTTTTTTTCCAATATTGCATTTAAGAGAAATATATTTTTCGTACAATTTTAGACCTTATTCTTCAGTCTGGCACTTGCAGTGTTCCCTCTCCTATCCAAAACCAATGCAGGCTTGAAATACACAGAAGACTTTTGATTTTATTGTGATTGTTCTTAATGTTGGTGTTCATTTTTTTTAAACTTCAATTTTAATAGTACTTTTTTGCTTACCGTAATAAACGTAATTTTTCTTGTGTCTGATGCACACTGGTTAACCAAGGCTTGCCTCTTTTCTAATCTGACACCTAGCTGTTCAGGGCAATAACGAAGTCTCTATGTGGGACATGGAGACTGGAGATAGAAGATTCACTTTGTGGGCCAGCAATGCTCCTCCACTCTCCGAGCTGCAGGTATGGTCCCGTTTATCTATGTGTTGGTACATCAAGCAGAAATGTCCTTGTTAAATTTCTGTTTGGTTAAAGGGGTTGTCCTCTAACCCTTTTTTACTTTTATTGTTCTTTAATGAATATAAATCACATACTGTTCTACTGATCCCCAGCTGTTTATCCAAACTGCTGCCTTAAGCCCCCGTCACACATAACGATGTCCCAGCGATCCCACCAACGATCTGACATGTTGGGATTGCTGGGACATCGTTAGGCTGATCAGTGGTGAGCTGTCACATAGACAGCCCCAGCGATCAGTACCAGCGACGCTCGTTTCTAATGTAAACGTCGGGTATCCAGGAGCCGCGACTCCTGGATACCCTCTGTTTACCTTGGAGCAGCGGCTCCTGGTTACCCGATGTTTACCTTAGAAACCAGCGTCGCTGTTCGCGCTGGCCAGCGGGAGACCAGCGATCGAAAAACGGTCCGGGACGTTCGACTATCAGCGATAACCGGCAGGGGGGGGCCGGTCGCTGATCCCCGTCACACTAGCGAGATCGCTGTGTGCGACGGGTCCTTTAGCCTCATGCTGGTCTCTTTTGTGGTCGGCATGTGAGCACTGCAACTGATCTGTGGGCGCAGTCATGTATAAAATTTATGAAGTGAGGGAACCCAGCACATAGCAAAATATGGCCCACTTTAACTGCGTTAACGTCTCATAATGTTGCATCCTATTTTCTTAGGCTAAGTTCACACTTGCATTTGGCTGATCTACGTATGGCTGCGTACTTCTTCCCTTAAGCTCCACCTACGCTCTGCCTACTTCGCATGTTGCATTTCTGTGCGTTCGGCGGGCACGTTCTAACACCG
The DNA here is from genome assembly GCF_039654945.1 of Dendrobates tinctorius. Lineage (NCBI taxonomy): Eukaryota > Metazoa > Chordata > Amphibia > Anura > Dendrobatidae > Dendrobates > Dendrobates tinctorius. Next base: position 32,657,706 of record NW_027361673.1, on the reverse strand, counting down.
CATGCGGACGTATCCGCATACAACGCATGTCCCTGCATACCCAGTTTTAAAGATAGGGACACAGGATGCATACGGAAGTAGGCGGAGCTTAAGGGAAGAAGTACACAGCCATACTCAGACCACCCAAACGCAAGTGTGAACTTATCCTTATGCATTTTTCTCCAGTGATTCTTGTAAAGAATTAAAAATCTTATTACTTGTAGTCCTGTGTAATTTACACAACTCGACAGAGCTTTTTGAACGGAGCCAGACCACATTGATTATGTTGCCTCAGTCTTTTGCTCTTAAAGGAACCTGTACACATTGGGCAGAATTCTGGCAAAATGATTGTAATCGGGTTTCCTGACTTCCCCCTGCCAGATGATGTCGAGTGATGGAAGAAATCTGCATTTCTGATGTCTAACAATCCGTCCTTTTTATTTTCCTTGCAAATTAGTCTGAATAAGTCACATGTTAGATAGTGGATCTTTCATTAAGAACACAGGAGCGCTAAGGCAATGAGCCTGCATCTTTGCAGGCACAGACAGCGATTCATCGGTGTCTGTTAACATGTTTAACATCGAGCCGAAAGCGCATCACTAAGGCTCTGTGCACACGGTGCGGATTCTGCTGTGGATCCTCTGCTGCGGATTTGCAGCAGAAATGCAGGTGATGTACAGTACCATTGAAAGCCTATGTGGGGAAAAAAAAAAAAAAACCCGCATGTGACTTTTGTGCGGTTTTGCTGCAGTTTTCCACCTGCTGCATTCTACAAATCCGCAGGTGGAAAACCGCAGTGGAAAACTGCACAAAGAACGCAGTAAAACGGGAAGAAATCCGCAGGAAAAATGCAGGTCATTTGACCTGCGGATTTCGTAAAGTCCGCGGGAGGATCTGCACTGTGTGCACATAGCCTAACTCTGCCCATCTGTTCCTCCTGTCATATGATAGCATGGTGCCGAGGGGTTTGCATGACAACCGGGGGTGTCTGTAGGTTGTCATTGTTGATCTGCTCTGAACGCCGCCCCATGGTTGGTGTTCATAGCAGATGAGCATTTCTGTTACTCATAGCAGGGCTGAAGCCGCCTATATGCAGCACAAGTGGTTAGAAGATCACAACTTCAAGTCATCTAAGGAGACTATTGAAGCAGGCAAAAAGTAGAAGAAAAATGTTTGTTTTTCTGTTATAATTTTGTGACATTTAAAAAAAAAAAAAAAAAAAAGCTGAAATAGTTGCCTTTTTTGTCCCATTCAGAATAAAACTATAATATAAAAAATAAACTTTTGAGATTGTGCATTTCTGAACTCTGCGATACATCAAAATATAAAAAGAATTAATCTGATCGGTAAACTGCATATCGGGGGAGGGGTGGGGGGATTCAAACCACCAGAATTGCCTTTTTTTTTTTTTTTGCCGTAAAATTGAAATAAAATGTAATGGCAGGTGAGCAAAAGATCGTATTTACCACAAAATTGTATCTATAAAATCCTCAGCTTGGCGCTCAAAGTCCCTCAGCCAGATCCCGAAAACTAGACACTCTAGGTTTCAGAATTTTTTTTATTTTTAAACAAACTTTGTATCTTTCTCCTGCGCCTCATTGGGGGACACAGAGGCAGTGGGTGTTATGCTGCTTGCCACTAGGAGGACACTAAGTAAACCAGAAAAAAAGTTAGCTCCTCCCCTGCAGTATACACCCTCTCGCTGGCTGGGATTTCTCCAGTTCTTTGCTTAGTGCCTGTAGGAGGCACTTGGGTCTGGTTTCAGACCCCACCGTTTTTATTTTATATTTGGATTTTCTGTAAATTTTTATTTTTTAATTAACGGAGTGAGGGGGGCGACTGTTCCTTTCTACGTCCCGCTCTCCCCCAAACCAACAACAGGCAAGCACGTGGAGTAAACCTTCACGTACACTTTCCTGCGACGAATGGGGCTGATTCCTCTGACGATGTTTCCCTTACGGTCGGTACTACACGGATACGAGGGCTAGCGCAAAAGGAACGAAGCTCAGGAGTGCATGGAGAAAGACTCGAGCAGCACTTTCTGATGCCCTGAATCAGCCCCACAGCTCTACAACACCCTATCACAGGGTGGATCGATTGCGCAATACCCCTTTAAGACCTCCAGCTCTGCTGCATCGCCCGGAGGATGAGACCCTGCAGCTGGAAAAACGCTGAGCGCGACCTGCCTGAGCACAGGAGTGGAGGTATGGGGTCGGGTCCTTGCCCCCCGGGAGAAGCGCTGACTTGGCGTCAGCGGCGGTGCACCGGCGCCCCATTGCGGCCCCCCCGCTCTCGGCGCTTGAGTAGGCCAGAAATTTAGCCCACGGCTTTTCCGGCCTAGTAGGCCGCAATTTGAATGGCGCCGCCCCCTCCCCGCCTCCGACGCCTACCAAGGGTAGGTCAAAAATTTAGTCCCCGGCTTTTCCGGCCTACTAGGCCGCAATTTGACTAGCGCCGCCCGCGCTGTCGCCGCCCCCTCCTCTTGGCGCCTCTCACCTCTTACAAGACGCGCAATTCTAATCTTGGGGGGCCATGTCCTTTTCATGCACAGCGGCCGTTAACCCCTTCAGGAGCGCTAGGCCTGCTCTGGACAGCCGGATACCGGGTGACACCACAGGACCACCGCTATTCCTCCAGGGTGACACAGCACAGGACCATGGGTAAGCTGCATCTGCCCTCAGATTAAAGCCTAACCCCTTCCTGGCACATTTCCTCCAGCTTCAGACGGACTCTGCCTTTAACCCTTTCAGGAGCGCTATGCCTCAATCTAAGGAGGCTAAACGGGCGGTTAATAAGCACACTGCGTTTTTATACCGTGTGTACCATTTGCAAGTCTTCATTACCCAGTGGACAGACTAATCCGTTATACACGGACTGTGACCCAGCCTGCGCTCCAACGCCCCTCGCCGCGCTGCTGACGGGCCTCCTTCGGTTAGTACCCCTGAGGGGTCCGCGTCCCTCTCACGGTAGGTGAAATCTGTGACCCAGGCTATATTCTCCCTCCGGGAGGACTCTTTAAGTCAGAACCACCAGCAGGGGCCATCCTCGTTCAAGGGATGGTCAGGTCTCTGGAAAGCTGACCCATGACGCGTCCCCCAGTCACGTTCGTGCCTTAGCATCGGCACCTCTTGTCTCTCGCTCGCCTTTTTATGAGGTTCACAGCGAGCACGACTCTGAATTCGAATCTGACTTGTCAGCCCCTCAGAATCCCCCATCTGATCAGGAGTCGTTTGATTCTTTTATAGAATCAGTCAACAGGATTCTGAAGTTGGATGAGAAAAATATCCCCGCTCCAGCACACGCTATCTCATTTAAGAAAACCAAGCGTGTGCGTAGGTTGTTTACCAGCCGTCCAGAAATATAGGGACCGGCCACATAAATGGTTCTCAGGGCAACAGTCTACTCAGACTAAATACCCTATTGATAACGGACCTAATGAAGGATTGGTTACAGTCCCCTCTGGTGGACCCTCCTGTATCGCGTCTTGCTTCTAAAACGCTCCTATCTGTTTCTGAGGGTTCCTCAGTCAGAAACTCCTCCCATCGTCAAATTGACTATCTTGCCTTCTTTCGCGGCAAGTTGGGTCTCTAAGGCAATGGCTGCTTGGGCAGAAGCCTTAATTCCCTCCAGGGCACCATTCTTCCTCTGGAGGCAACCACTGTCGCCAGACAGATAATTCATGCAGCGGACACTTCTGGTGATGCCGCCAACTGCGCGGCTCAACCTGCCGCTAATGCGACCTCCATTACAAGAGCCCTATAGCTCTGCGGCTGGCGGGCGGATGCCACATCTAAAAGAGCATTGTCTTCTCCCCTTTCAAACGGGTCGTCCTTTTGGAGAGAAACTGGACCAGCTCTTTTCTGATACTACCGGAGGGAAAAGTAAATTCCTTCCTCAACACAATGGCTGTTTGGCCGTTTCGCAACCAACAGCCGACGGGTCTTCAATCTTCTTGAAACAATTCCGGTTGGTCCTCCTCTACCTTCTATTCCAGATAAGGTCGGTCCCCGTGAGGAGACAGAGGCTCCGAGGTCTCATACAGACCTTCCGCTCTTGGAAACCCAGGTCTAGAGCTTCTGGATCTAGGGGAGCCAGATCTCATAGATCTACCCAATGACTTGTTGCGGTTTCCGGCAGACACCAACAAAGTTGGCGGCCGCCTACTTCCTTCAGCCACGCTTGCCTCACAGTTGCCCACGACAAGTGGGTCAGGTAGCTGGTGTCCTCCGGATACAAGATAGAATTTTCTCCCCTCCAACTCTGTTTTTCCTTTCCTATTCCCCAAGGAAAAGACGAGCCTTCCTTCGGGCTGTTCAGGCTCTGATAAGGGACAGAGTCATCATTACGGGTTCTCATCACGAGAGGTTCATGGGTTTTTATTCAAACCTTTTTTTTTTTTTTTTTTTTTGTGGTTCCCAAAAAGGACGGGACGATCCGACTTATTCTGGACCCCAAACTGTTAAATCAGTTTGTCAAAGTACGGCGACTCCGAATGGAATCCCTCCGGTCAGTTGTCACTTCCATGGAAAAAGGAAAAGTTCCTAGCATCCATCGACATCAAGAACGCTTATGTTCACATTCTGGATCTGCCCATCTCACCAGCAGTTCATGCGTTTTTGCAATTCACGAGCAACACTTCCAGTTCGTTGCCTTGCCTGTCGGGGACTCTCCAACGCCCCCAGTCTTTAGTAAGGTCATGGCGGCTGTCATGGCCATTTTCCACTCTCGGCAAGTGGCGGTGTTACCGTATCTGGACGACCTGCTCATCAAGTGCCCGTCCCTTCCAGCCTGCGAGGAATCCGTGGATATAACAGTAATACACTTTCTCGCCTGGGCTGGAACATAAATTTCGAAAAGTCTTTCCCACAACCGGCTCAGCAGATGTCCTTTTTAGGAATGATCTTGGACTCTTCCTGCGAGTTGGTCATTCTCCCTCCAGAAAGGCCCCATGCCTTACTACAGGCAGCGTGGACTCTTTAACCACCGGTTTCTGACTCTATTCTTTTCAGCATGGGAGTTCTCGGAAAGATGGTGGCAGCGATGGAAGCAGTTCCATTTGCATAGTTCCACCTCCGTTCCTTGCTGTTGGCTTGGAGCAAGAATCCGTTCTCCCTGGATTGTCGGATCCTTCTGTCCCTCCGGGTCAAGCAAGCCCTCAGGTGGTGGACACTGAGGTCCTCCCTGAATCAAGGAAAGTGTTTTCTCCCAGTAAAATGGTTGGTAGTAACCACCGACGCAAATCTTCTCGATTTGGGGTGCGGTCTTTTGTCACCACACGGCACAAGGGTCGCTGGTTGACTCAAGAGTCTCGTCTCCCCATTAACATTTTAGAAATACGAGCGATCAGATTAGCTCTACGGAGTTTACACCATCTCCTCGCAGATCACCCCATCAGGATCCAATCCAACAACGCCACGGCTGTAGCGTATATCAACCACCAGGGATGTATCCGTAGCAGGATGGCCATGCATGAAGTGAGTCCCATCCTCCTTTGGGCCAAGCAGAAAATTGCACAGCAGATTTTCTCAGTCACCAAGGCATTGCCTCGGGAGAGTGGTCTCTTCATCTGGAAGTCTTTCAGCAGATTTGTCATTGTTGAGGGACTCTGGATATGGATCTCATGGCCTCAAGTCTAAACAACAAGGTTCCTTGGTTCATTGCCTGATCGTGCGATCCATGCGCCATCGGACCGGACGCCCTAGTTCTGCCATAGCACCGATTCCCGTACATCCCCCCCCCCCCCCCCCCCTTTCCTTGCTTCCGAGGGTCATCAAGAATATCAGAACGGAGGGAGTACCGGTGATCCTAGTCGCTCCACATTGGCCGCACCGAGCATGGTATGCAGAACTAATACAACTGGTCGCCGACATCTCCTGGCGACTTCCAGATCGCATAGATCTACTTCGCAGGGCCTGAGTTTCCACCAGAACTCTGGGGTCCTGTCTTTGTCGGCGTGACCGTTGAATCCTGGTTTTTACCACAGGCTCAGTTCTCACACGACGTGATTTCCACCATGATTAGTGCTAGGAAGCCATTGTCCATGTGCATCTATCACCGCACCTGGAAAACCTTCTCTTCGCGGTGCAAGGATCATGGTCGATCACCTCTGGTGTTTTGTCATTTCGGCCATATTGGAATTCCTTCAATCTGAATTAAAATCAAGCCTCGCGCTTAGCTCGCTCAAGGGCCAAATCTCGGCCTTGTCAGTATCTTTCCATCGCATAATTGCCACCAAACTTCAGGTCAAGACGTTCATTCAGGGAGTTTCCCATGTTGCGCCTCCTTATAGAAGGCCATTGGGATTATGGGACCTTAACCTGGTTCTCGGGGCTTTACAGGAGGCTCCTTTCGAACCGCTGCAGGACGTGTCACTGTCCGTCCTCTCTTGGAGGTGGTCTTCTACTGGCAATTACGTCAATCAGACGAGTTTCGGAATTGGCAGCCCTGTCCTGCCGTTCTCTGTTCCTGAATTTTTATCAAGAAAAGGTAGATCTCAGGACGTCTCCGTCTGTCCTTCCTGCCCAAGGTCATATTCTCTCTCCATCTCGACGAGGAAATTGTTTTGCCTTCCTTCTTTGTCTGACGCCAGTCCATCGCATTCAGAAGGCCCTCCACACCATGGATGTGGTTAGGGCTCTGAGACGGTATATCTCACGGACAGCTCCCTTCCATAAGTCACATGCACTGTTCATGCTTCCAGAGGGGCATAGGAAGGTCTAGCTGTGTCAAAAGCGTGCTAGCCAAGTGGATTTGCTTGGCGACTCATGAATCCTACTGTGTCAGGAACGCGCATGTCCCAGCGGGGATTAAGGCGCATTCTACCCGGTCAGTGGGCGCCTCTTCGGCCATTCGGCACCAGGCCTCGACACAACAGGTTGGCAAGGCTGCGACTTGGTCCAGTCTGCATACTTTTTACAAAACCTTACCAAGTTCATTCTCGGGCCTGTCCACAAGGCTGCGACTTGGTCCAGCCTGCACACCTTTACAAACATTGCCTAATTCATTCTCAGGCCTCTGCGGATGCAACTCTCGGCAGACGTAATCGGCAGTACCTCAGTGGTACATGGGGTATTAGCAGATGTATGCTCCCCACCCAGGGACTGCTTTAGGACGTCCCACTGTCTGTGACCCCAATGAGGCGTAGGAGAAATAGGGATTTTTGTGTACTCTGTAAATCCTTTTCTCTGAGCCAATCATTGGGGGACACAGCACCCACCCTGTTTAGCCTCTTGGCTCACTGTAGCATTCTTAGGCTTTGACTTGGTTATGGTTATTGTCGACTGTTCATGCTCCTACTGCTTTTTTCACCGAACTGGAGAAATCCCAGCCAGCGAGAGGGTGTATACTGCAGGGGAGGAGCTAACTTTTTTTTCTGGTTTACTTAGTGTCCTCCCAGTGGCAGCAGCATAACACCCACTGACTCTATGTCCCCAAAAGATTTTATGGTGAGTACACAAAAATCCCTATTTTTTTTACCACTTGCATATAAAAAATATGTATTTGGTATCAGTGAATTTGTAATGACCTGGAGCATCATAATGGAAGGTCAGTTTTAGCATTTAGTGAACATGGTAAAAAAGAAAAAAAATCCAAAAAATTGTGGAATTGCATTTTTTTTTTGCAATTTTATTGCACTTGGATTTTTTTTTTCCCCCATCCTTCAGTACATTATATGGTAAAATTAGGTGTCATTCAAAAGTGCAACGCTTCCCGCAATAAACAAGTGCTACAACACTGCTATATTGACGGAAATATAAAACAAGTTATGGCTGTGGAAAGAAGGGAGCAAAAAAGGAAAATGGCCCAGGGGGTGAAAGGCTTAAATAAAAATACAGTGAGGTACAATGAAATATATGATCATTCTCTTCATATATCGATTTTGGTTTGTGCGATTTCCATAGTGCATGTAGTATTTTATAGTTTTACTATAGACTCATCATCATCATTATAGTGACACCCCCCCTCCTTTTTTTACAGCCTTCACCACACAGTGTTAATGGAATTTACTGCAGTCCAGCTGATGGCAACCCCATATTATTGACTGCGGGGTCTGATATGAAAATAAGGTACATGTATTTCTAGTTAGTGGTTTTTTTTTTTTTTTTTTGTCTTTTCAAAAAAGAAACCTGCCAGCAACCAAGCTATCCTTTTAATCGGTATAAAAGCGCCGACCTGACACTGTGTAGGTTACTATGCACAATCCTTCTGAGAGATTCCCTTTAAGGAATTTCCTAGTATGCTCTCGCTATTGGTATAGCTTCCTTAAGCAGCTGAAGTCTCCAAACATAACACAGCCAGGGTTTAATACGTTCCGTATGCTGATTTCTGTAGTCAAAGATTATTTTAACAAATTGTACTTATCATACACTGAGCGACTACTAGATAGTTTCCTGCAACTAGGATAGTGATGTTTCTTCATGTACTTTAGAATTTGTAATACTGATCTGTATCATGTGTTTTATTTTTTATTTTTTTAACTCTTTAGATTTTGGAACCTGGCCTGTCCAAAGAGATCATATATAATCGCCGGAGGCAATAACACTCAGCCACCTGTGTCCTATTTCAGTAAGATTATCGAGGGCACAGAAGTTGTCCAGGTAACATGTCATTTTCTTGTAACATGCAATGTTGGGGTATTTGCAGTGACAGACGATAGAATTAAAATCTAGTTTGATAACTTTTGTGTTCCCTCCCCTCCTAATCTGCTGTGGAAATATTGGCTTCTAATGTTTAGGGTGACAAATATTATAATTTGCCCTTAAGAGGACTTTAGCAAAGATTCTTCGCTGGGGTCGGTTACTTTTGTTCCTTTTGATATTGCCCAATCCTAAGGAGGCTCCGTCATACAGTGGGGGAGACTCAATCTTCCCTAGAGCAGGTTTCTCAGATTTTTCCTTGTGATCTAGTATGACTGATTTGGTTTGTCCTTCTAGCGCGATATCTCGGCCAGTTCTTGCTGCCATTGCCACTTCGGGAGGAGAGCTGCACTGTAATGTCATTACATACCGTCACAATCAATCCATCACGGGTATCAGGAAATAATGCACTGGTATCATTATCCAGAAATAATGCTATCAGTGCATAGATTCAGAGCAGTGTGTGTAGCATATTGTAGCTCTTCTTTCCCAGTGCTGTATTTCAGGGGAGAGCAGCACTCTGGTTAATGATGTAATGACCCAGACAGGATAGAGGGGAGCATCGAGGAACAGTTTGTCACATGGAATTACAAGGGTTCTTAAGACCATAAAACTGCTCTATCTCATCTCTGTAGCATATGAGGGCAAGGGCAAAAAAAATTTATTTCCTGGAGTACCCCTTTAAATATTTAAAAATATTTTTTTTTTTTTTTTTTTTTTTTTTTAATACCTACTCATCAACTTTCCTTATCCTGATACTTTTATGGTCAAACAAAATTCGAATTTTGCCAAATGTTGCTTTTTATTTATCTTTTTCTTGATGCATCGTAAGATTTTGAGTTTTCACTTTACTGTGTCTTTTCGACTTTTTCAAGCATTTTCATCTATCGGTGTTGAAAAGTCACAAAATTCCTTTAAAGACAAAAATAAAAAAATAAAGAACCTTTTTTTTTTTTTTTTTTTTTTTTTTTTTTTTTTTTTTTTTTGCGTTGATATCATGAACCTCAAGTGCCTTTTGGAAGACGGTCGCAAAAAAAAAATCTGCAATTGTCACAAGGCATAAAAGGAAAAGTGACTTCAATAAATCAAAAATAACGCATTGGACGCTGTCTTTTTTTTCCAAAATCAACCTGCTACCATTTTGTTCACTGTAGGCATAATAGAAAAGAGAGAAAAAAAAACTCAAAATAGCGCCAGCCGCCCCTTTTTCTGAATAAATGTATATCGCCAAATAAAATAATTACATGCATATTATACATGTAATCATGCTACAGCACTGGTGCCTGCCTGCTGAATGTGAATTTTTTTTTTTTTTTCAAAACCTATTCAGTATGTAAAATAGGGGTCAGGTCACTGAGGGATCATAATCCTGTACAGATGAATATGTAAGCAGAGCACCACAGGCCGCCCCGAGCACAAGAAAATCATTAGCTGAAAACTACAAATAAAGATTAACCCCTTATCCCCCAAGGGTGGTTTCCACGTTCATGACGGGCCAACTTTTACAATTCTGACCACTGTCCCTTTTATCAGGTAATAACTCTGAAACGCTTTCATGGATCCCGGTGATTCTGACATTGTTTTCTCGTTACATATTGTACTTCATGTTAGTGGTAAAATTTCATTCATATAACTTGCGTTTATTTGTGAAAAAACAAATTTGGCGAAAATTTTCACAATTTCGCAATTTTCCAACTTTTATTTTTTATGCCCTTAAATCACAGAGATACGGCACACAAAAAACTTAAGTAACATTTCCCACATGTTTACTTTACATCAGCACAATTTTGGAACCAAAATTTTTTTGTTAGGAAGTTATAAGGGTTAAAAGTTGACCAGCGATTTCTCATTTTTTGCAACACCATTTTATTTTTACGGACCACATCACATTTGAAGCCACTTTGAGGGGTCTATATGATAGAAAATACCCAAAAGTGACACCGTTCTAAAAACTGCACCCCTTAAGGTGCTCAAAACCACATTCAAGAAGTTTATTAACCCTTCAGGTGCTTCACAGGAATTTTTTGAATATTTAAAAAAAAAAAAAAATGAACATTTAACTTTTTTTCACCAAAAAATACTTCAGGTTAATTTTTTTTTTTTATTTTTCCAAGGGTAACAGGAGAAATTGGACCGCAAAGTTATTGTGCAGTTTGTCCTAAGTATGCTGATACCTTATATGTGGGGGGGGGGGGGGGGGAACACTGTTTTGGTGCATGGCAGAGCTCAGAAGGGAAGGAGCGCCAATTGACTTTTTCATTGCAAAATTGGCTGGAATTCAAATCGGACGCCGTGTCACGTTTGGAGAGCCCCTGATGTACCTAAACAGTGGAAACCTCCCACAAGTGACCCCATTTTGGAAACTAGACCCCCCCCCCCCAAGGAACTTATCCAGATATGTGGTGAGAACTTTGAACCCACAAGATCTTCACAGAAGTTTATAACGTACAGCTGTACAATTAAAAAATCATTTTTTCCACAAAAATGATCTTTTCACCCTAGGGAAAATAAAAATTGAGGGTAACAGGACCCTAAAAGTTATTGTACAATTTTTCCTGAGTATGCTGACACCCCACACGTGGGGGTAAACCACTATTTGGGCGCATGGCAGAGGTTGGAAGGGAAGCAGCGCCATTTGACGTTTTTGGCTGGAATTGAGATCGGACACCATGTCGCGTTTGGAAAACCCCTGATGTACCAAAACAGTGGAAACCCCCCACAAATGACACCATTTTGGAAACTAGACCCCCCAAGGAACTTATCTAGATGTGTGGTGATCACTTTGAACCCCCCCCCCCCCCCCCCCAGTGCTTCACAGAAGTTTATAATGCCCGGGCGTGAAAATTAAAAAAATCTTATTTTTTCCACAAACATGATCCTTTAGTCACCAATTTTTTTTATTTTCCCAAGGGTACCAGGAGAAATTGGACCTTAAAAGTTGTTGTCCAATTTGTCCTGAGTATGCTGATACCCCATATGTGGGAGAAAACTACAGTATGGGCACACGTCAGGGCTCAGAAGGGAAGTAGTGACATTTTGGAATGCAGACTTTGATGGAATAGTCTGCGGGTGTCATGTTGCTTTTTGGAGAGCCCCTGATGTACCTAAACAGGGGAAACACCCCACAAGTGACCCCATTTTGGAAACTAGACCCCCTAAGGAACTTATCTATTTGTGTGGTGAGCACTTTGAACCCCCCAGTGCTTCACAGAAGTTTAGAACGACCGGGCGTGAAAATATAAAAATCGTATTTTTTCCACAAACATGATCTTTTTAGTCACCAATTTTTTTATTTTCCCAAGGGTAGCAGGAGAAATTGGACCCCAACAGTTGTTCTGCAATTTGTCCTGAGTAGGCTGTGCCCTATATGTGGGGGTAAAACACTGCCTGGGCGCATGGCAGAGCTTGGAAGGGAAGGAGCACCATTTGACTTTTTCAACGCAGAACTGGCTGGAATTGAGATCAGACGCCATGTTGCATTTGGAAAGCACCTGATGTGCCCAAACAGTGGAAACCCCCCAATTATAACTCCAACCCTAATCCCAACACACCCCTAGCCCTAACCCTAATGGGGAAAATGGAAATACCACCATGGTTACTTACCGGTAGCCGGTTTTTCTGGAACCCATGACCGCACCACATGAGAGAGGGATCCGCCCCGCCAGGACAGGAACCTACTGAAACATAAGGGGCGGCACCTCTCCCCCGCTTCAGTTGGATTACAGAGCATTGAGAGGACTTCCCGGTTAGTTACATGTTTATCCATCACCACATCACACAAATGCACCCGACTATTGTGCACACCCATATGGTGAAAAAGGGGGGGAATATACGGGTGCTGTCATGGGTTCCGGAAAAAACGGCTACCGGTAAGCCCTGTTTCACACATCCGTTTTTTTTGTGTCCGCCAAACGGATTCGTTTCCGTTTTTTGCCGCTAACGGATCCGTTTGGATCCATTGTTTTGACGGATCAGCGGTAGCCGCTAATGCAAGTCTATGGGGAAAAAAACGGATCCACCAAAAACATGGCGGATCCGTTTTTTAACGGAAAACGACGGATTTAAACGGAAGTGTGATCCAGGCCTAAGTAACCATGGTGGTTTTCCCTTCACCCATGACAGCACCACATGAGAGATTTTTGTAGACTTCGAAACACCTTAGGGAGGGACCACCGCTTGCAGCACCCTTCTACCAAAGGTTAAGTCAGCAGAGGAGGATAGATTTAATCTATAGTGTTTAAAGAAGGTTGAGGGTGAGGCCAAGGTAGCGGCCTTACAAATTTGCTCAATTGATACCTCTGCTTTTTCAGCCCAGGAGGTCGCTACGGCTCTGGTAGAATGAGCCTTGATGACGTCAGGAATCGGGACACCACTAGCTGAGTAGGCTACACTAATGGCCTCCCTAATCCATCTGACAATAGTCCCTTTCGATACAGCGTAACCTTTCCTGGCACCCTGGAAGGCCACAAATAGGGACTGGGGACCTCCTCCACTGGCTAGTTACTGATATATATTCTAAGAGGGATCTTTTGACGTCCAGATTATGTAATTTCTCCTGGGTTTTTTGGATTGTCACAGAAGGAGGGGAGGACAATTTTCCTGGTTACGATGGAAATCTGATACAACATTCGGTAAATAAGCAGGGTCTGTTTTTAGGACAACCCTGTCTTGGTACACTTGGGTATAGAGTGGGTTAACTGAGAGGGCCTGCAAGTCACTCACTCTATGTGCCGATGTAAGGGCCACTAAAATAATGTTTTTTAGGGTAAGATATTTCACTGGTAGTTGTTGCACAGGTTCAAATGGCTCCTTCGTGAGAGCTTCTAACACCAGGTTTAGATCCCAGGGAGCTATTTTTGGCAAGGGGATTGGTGTGGACCTCTGGCAGGATTTAGTGAATCTAGCTACCCATCTGTTCGCTGCTACATTAGTTATATAGAGCGCCTAGTGCTGAAATTTTCTTTTTGAGTGTATTTACCGCTAGGCCTAGTTGTAGTCCTGCCTGCAAGAACTCTAAGATGGCTTTAATCGGGGGTTCTTGATCTAACGGTCTTCCTAGGAACTGCAGAAACTTATTCCATGTCCAACCGTATATATTGGTTGTTACTGGCTTTCTACTTTTCATCAGTGTAGCCACCAACCCAGGGGAGAACCCTCTATCTTTTAAAAGTGACCTCTCAAATTCCACGCCGTCAGATGGAACCCCTTGACTTGCTTGTGGAATACCGGACCCTGAGTTAGCAGGTCTGGAGTTTCTGGCAGCACCCATGGGTCTGAGAGGGACATCATCTGAAGTAATGAAAACCAGGGCCTTTTTGGCCAGAACAGGGCAATCAAGATCACTCTGGCCTGGTCCTCTTATTTTCTTTACTACCGCCGGGATTAGAGCTACCGGGGGGAAAGGCGTAACTCAGTTTGAATTTCCATGGAATTTGCGTCCACTGCCCATGGGTCGTCTTTTGGGTTCAATGAACAGAATCTCTTTACTTGCCTGTTGCTTTTGTTGGCAAAGAGGTCTATTATTGGTTCTCCCCAGAGTTGTACTATCTTTTGGAACACTAAATGATTTAGGGCCCATTCTCCGTCTTAACGTGTTGCAGCTTAGAAAATCGGCCTGTATGTTCTCTGCCCCTCTGATGTGTAAGGCCGTTAGAGAGTGTAGGTGTCGTTCTGCTCTGCGAAAGATTTCGTTGGTTTCGCTCATTAGGGAGTGTGACCTTGTCCCTCCCTGGTGGTTGATATAAGCCACTGTCACTTTGTTGTCCGACATGATCCGGACATTGCGGCCTTCTAGACTGGGGATGAATGTCCTTAGGGCTTTGTTTACTGCCTTTAATTCTCTTAGGTTGGAGAATGCGTTTTGTTCTTGGTGTCCCCGGGCCGCCTGTCCTCTCAGGTGTGCTCCCCACCCCGAGGAGCTTGCGTCCGTTAGAATCACATCGGATACTGGACTGTGCCATAATGTTCCTGCTGCTAGGTTTGTTTTTGTCTAGCCACCATCTGAAAGAATTTTTTACTTTTAAGGAAAGTTCCAGCCTTCCTTCTAAATGCCCTTTTAGCAATTTCTGTGCTGATAGGATCTCTGCTTGCAGTTGACGGGTATGAAATTGTGCCCATCTGACCGCTGGGATACAGGCTGTCAGAGTGCCTAGAAAGGACATCACCCCTCTGAGTCGTGTGAGGTTGGTCTATTGCTGCCAAGATCATATTCCTCACCTTTTCCGCCTTGGCCTCTGGTAAAAGACAAATTTGCTGTTCCGAGTCCAGGATGAATCCTAAAAATGTTTTTTTAGGGGTTGTAGCCTTGACTTCTTGACATTTACCATCCAGCCCAGTCTCTGTAGGGTATCTGTTACCCTTTCCACTTGTTCTGTGCAGTGATGTTCCGAGTTGCCCACAATTAGAAAATCGTCTAAGTAGGGTATTATAATTGTGTTGTGGATTCGGTGGAAGGCTGTCATCTCTGCTACTACCTTCGTAAACACCCTTGGGGCTATGGATATGCCGAATGGAAGGGCTTTGAGCTGAAAATGTCTGAGGTTGCCCTGAATGTAGAGAGCTACCCTTAAGTATTTCTGGTACTCTGGGTGGATCGGGATGTGGTAGTAGGCATCTTTTAAGTCGACTACTGCCATAAAGCAATTGTGGTGTAACAGCTTTATGGCCGAAGTGACCGACTCCATTTTGACGGTCTGGTTTTCTATCCATTGGTTGAGGCCTTTGAGATTTATAATTGTTCAGAATGAATGATCCGGTTTTTTTTTATTAGGAAGAGGGGTGAGTAGAAACCCCTTCTTTCCTGTTTGCTTGGAACCTCGATCAGAACATGTTTGTCCAGCAGACTTAGGATCTCTGCTTCTAGGGCTAACTGCTCTTCTAACCCTTTCCTGACGGGGGTCACCACAAACGATGCTCTTGGCCGTTGAAAAAAAAGGAAATTTTAGGCCTCTTTTTATGATGTTTAAAATCCAAGTGTTGGAAGATATATCTTCCCAGACCTGATGAAAGAGCATCAGTCTCCCCCCTACAGGCATATCGGCGTCATTGTGGGGACTTTTTTGCAGATGAAGTAGCTCCCCCAAACATGAATCCGGACTCCTTCTTTCTTTTGTCTTCCCATCTTTTCCGATCCCCCGGAGGACTGCCTCTATTGAATTTTCCCCTCCGAAAGGGCGGTCGTCTTTGATCTCCCATAAATCTGGGGAAGCCCTTCTTCCTATCCCCTGCTTTTTCAAGGATGTCGTCTAAATTTTTTCCAAAAAGAAATTGTCCATCACATGGAAGAGAGCATAACTTGGCTTTTGATGGTAGGTCTCCCGGACAGCCTTTAACCCCTTAAGCCCCAAGGGTGGTTTGCACGTTAATGACCAGGCCGATTTTTACAATTCTGACCACTGTCCCTTTATGAGGTAATAACTCTGAAACGCTTCCATGGATACCGGTGATTCTGACATTGTTTTCTCGTGACATATTGTACTTCATGTTAGTGGTAAAATTTCATTCAAATAACTTGGGTTTATTTGTGAAAAAAACGGAAATTTGGCGAAAATTTTGAAAATTTCGCAATTTTCCAATTTTGAATTTTTATGCCCTTAAATCACAGATATAGCACACAAAAAACTTGATAACTAACATTTCCCACATGTTTACTTTACATCAGCACAATTTTGAAACCAAAATTTTTTTTTGTTAGGAAGTTGTAAGGGTTAAAAGTTGACCAGCGATTTCTCATTTTTGCAACACCATTTTATTTTTACAGACCACATCACATTTGAAGCCACTTTGAGGGGTCTATATGATAGAAAATACACAAGTGACACCGTTCTAAAAACTGCACCCCTTAAGGTGCTCAAAACCACATTCAAGAAGTTTATTAACCCTTCAGGTGCTTCACAGGAATTTTTTGAATATTTAAAAAAAAAAAAAAAAAAAAAATATATATTTTAACTTTTTTTTCACTAAAAAAATACTTCAGGTTCAATTTTTTTTTAAATTTACCAAGGGTAACAGGAGAAATTGGACAGCAAAAGTTATTGTACAATTTGTCCTGAGTACGCCGATACCTGATATGTGGGGGGGGGACCACTGTTTCGGCGCATGGCAGAGCTCAGAAGGGAAGGAGCGCCATTTGACTTTTTCAATGCAAAATTGGCTGGAATTCAGATCGGACGCCATGTCGTGTTTGGAGAGCCCCTGATGTACCTAAACAGTGGCAACCCCCCCCAAGTGACCCCATTTTGGAAACTAGACCCCCCAAGGAACTTATCTAGATATGTGGTGAGAACTTTGAACCCACAAGGGCTTCACAGAAGTTTATAACGTACACCGGTACAATTAAAAAATCATATTTTTTCCACAAAAATGATCTTTTCACCCCCAATTTTTATTTTTCCAAGGGTAATAGGTCCCTAAAAGTTATTGTGCAATTTGTCCTGAGTACACTGATACCCCATATGTGGGTGTAAATGACTATTTGGGCGCATGGCAGAGCTCAGAAGGGAAGCAGCGCCATTTGACGTTTTTGGCTGGAATTGAGATCGGACACCATGTCGCGTTTGGAAAGCCCCTGATGTACCAAAACAGTAGAAACCCCCCACAAATGACACCATTTTGGAAACTAGACCCCCCAAGGAACTTATCTAGATGTGTGGTGAGCACTTTGAACCCCCCAGTGCTTCACAGAAGTTTATAACGCCCGTGCGTGAAAATACAAAAATCGTATTTTCCACAAACATGATCTTTTAGTCACCAATTTTTTTCATTTTCCCAAGGGTACAAGGAGAAATTGGACCCCAAAAGTTGTTGTCCAATTTGTCCTGAGTACGCTGACACCCCATATGTGGGAGAAAACTACTGTATGGGCACACGTCGGGGCTCGGAAGGGAAGTATTGACGTTTTGGAATGCAGACTTTGATGGAATGGTCTGCGGGTGTCATGTTGCCTTTGGAGAGCCCCTAATGTACCTAAACAGTGGAAACCCCCCACAAATGACCCCATTTTGGAAACTAGACCCCCTAAGGAACTTATCTAGATGTGTGGTGAGAACTTTGAACCCCCAAGGGCTTCACAGAAGTATATAATGCCCAGGCATGAAAATAAAAAAATCGTATTTTTTCCACAAACATGATCAATTAGTCTCCAATTTTTTTATTTTCCCAAGGGTAACAGGAGAAATTAGACCCCAAAAGTTGTTGTCCAATTTGTCCTGAGTACGCTGATACCTCATATGTGGGAGAAAACTACTGTATGGGCACACGTCAGGGCTCGGAAGGGAAGTAGTGACGTTTTGGAATGCAGACATTGATGGATTGGTCTTCGGGTGTCATGTTGCCTTTGGAGAGCCCCTGATGTACCTAAACAGGGTAAACACCCCACAAGTGACCCCATTTTGGAAACTAGACCCCCCACGGAACTTATCTAGATGTGTAGTGAGCACTTTGAACCCCCAAGTGCTTCACAGAAGTTTATAATGCCTGGGCGTGAAAATAAAAAAATCATTTTTTTTTCCACAGAAATGATATTTTTGCCCCAATTTTTTATTTTCCTAAGGGTAACAGGAGAAATTGGACCCCAAGAGTTGTTTTGCAATTTGTCCTGAGTATGCTGATACCCTATATGTGGGGGTAAAACACTGTTTGGGCGCATGGCAGAGCTTGGAAGGGAAGGAGCACCATTTGACTTTTTCAACGCAGAATTGGCTGGAATTGAGATCAGACGCCATGTTGCATTTGGAGAGCCCCTGATGTGCCCAAACAGTGGAAACCCCCCCAATTATAACTCCAGCCCTAACCCTAGCCCGGAAATAAATACTTTTTTTTAATTTTATTATTTTTCCCTAACTAAGGGGGTGATAACGGGGGGTTTGATTTTACTATTTATGTCGGGTTTTTATGTTTGGCAGCTGTCGCACGCTAAAATACGCTTTTTATTGTAAAAATAGTTTTTGCATCACCACATATTGAGAGCTATAATTTTTCCGTATTTTGACCCACCGAGTCATGTGAGGTCTTATTTTTTGCGGGACGAGTTGACGTTTTTATTGGTACCATTTTCGGGCACGTGACATTTTTTGATCGTTTTTGTATTCCGATTTTTGGGACGCATAATGAACAAAAACCAGCGTTTCATGAATTTCTTTTGGGGGGGTGCGTTTACACCGTTCCGCGTGCGGTAAAATTGATAAAGCGGTTTTATTCTTCGGGTCAGTACGGTTACAGCGATGCCTCATTTAGGTCGTTTTTTTATGTTTTGTCGTTTTTTTGCAATGAAAACAATTTTATATAAAAAATAATTATTTTTGCATCGCTTTATTCTGCGAGCTATAACTTTATTTTTTTGCGGATGATGCTGTATGGCGGCTCGTTTTTTGCAGGACAAGATGGCGTTTTCAGCGGTACCATGGATATTTATATGCGTCTTTTTGATCGCGCGTTATTGCACTTTTTGTTCGGTGGTATGATAATAAATCATTATTTTTTGCTTCGTTTTTTATTTTTATTTTTTAAGGGGTTCGCTAAAGGGGTTAACTAATGGGACAGTTTTATAGGGCGGGTCGCTACGGACGCGGCGATACCAAATATGTGTACTTTTATTATTTTTTTTTTATTTTTTTTTTTCAAAAAATGAATTTATTGGGGAATATTTTTTTTTTTTTTTTACTAATTTATTTAGCGATTTATTATTTTTTTTTTTTTTTTGTAAAATTATTTTGCCGGGGGGGGCCCAGGGAAGCACGGAGGGAGCCCCCTCCCTGCCGATGCTTCCCGTTAACCCCCGGTACACCGCGATCGTGTTTGATCGCGGTGTACAAGGGGTTAACGTGTCGGGGGCGGTCCGTGACCGCCCCTGACACATTGTGCCGGGTGTCAGCTGTGATAATCGGCTGACACCCGGCCGCGATCAGCGGCGCTCACCACGTGGGCGCCGCTGATCGCATTAGACGTACTATCCCGTCCTTGGGAATCAAGTCCCAGGGCACATGGACGGGATAGTACGTCTCATGGCAGAAAGGGGTTAAGCCATAAAGCACGCCTTTGATAACCCTGCTGCCCTCGCCGTCAACCTCATGGAATCGGCAGAGGTGTTGGCCAAAAAGGCGGCTGCTCCATGTAGAAGATGCATCTCTCCTAAAAAAAAAAATTTCTCCCTTGACACCTTGGATGCAAGTTTTTCCTCCATCTGCTGTAACCAGATCATTAAGGACCGGGCTGTGCAGATGCCGGCTATTGCCAGTTTCAGACCCCCTGCCGCTGCTTCCCATGTATGTCTTAGGTAGGAGTCTGCTTTTTTATCTAGCAGATCTCTCAGTACTCCTGAGTCTTCTAGGGGCAGGGCCGACCTTTTGGATGATCTGGATACTGCAGCATCAATTTTTGGGACCTTGTCCCAGATATCTGTATCTTTAGGCTCAAAGGGATATCTCCTTTTTGAGGAGCGAAGGCTACCTGATCAATAGGGCACACAATGGTGTCTGGACATGGGAATATACAAAGTATAACAAGTATATCATACAAAATTAGAACATACATCATAATCCCAAATGTAGAAAATATTAATAACCAGTCACAATGACCTCTAATCCGAGCTAGACAGCACTACCATAGGCTGTGGAACCAGCCACCACTCATGGTAAGTGCTAACAACAAGTTAAACACAAAATAGTCACACAACGTCATATTACCTTCAGACTGGTCAGTGAAATAAGTCCACCCAAGTGTGCCCTCCCCAACGCACGTTTCGGCTAGATGGCCTTCATCAAGGGGTATATACCGGCTGTGATCATCACTGCAAGTAAGCAATAAATAAACAAGATAAAATATATAAGGAAAGAAAAAATAGCGAACAAGGGGTCCAATACAAAATTTCAAATTTTATTGACCATAATTTTATTCAAGTATATCAGGATAGAAAAAAGGCGAATGAAAGTCAATGATGATCACAGCCGGTACATGGGCAAAACACAATAGGGCACACAAGGGTATATGGACATGGGAATGTGCATAATTTTATAAATATACAACACCAAATTTAAATATTCCACATACACCCATAATTCTAAGATTTACCAGTTACAGTATCCCAATAGAGGCCAGATAACACTGCCACAGGAGGTGGACCAGCCACGTACGTTTTGGGCTGGTATGTAGTATAAGTCCACCCAGGTGTACCCTCCCCAACGCACGTTTCGGCTAGATGGCCTTCATCAAGGGGTATATACCCCTTGATGAAGGCCATCTAGCCGAAACGTGCGTTGGGGAGGGTACACCTGGGTGGACTTATACTACATACCAGCCTGAAGGTAATAAAATGCTGTAATATTGTTTGTAGTTAAATCTGGATCTAACACATGCCATGAGTGGTGGCTGGTCCACCTCCTGTGGCAGTGTTATCTGGCCTCTATTGGGATACTGTGACTGGTAAATCTTAGAATTATGGGTGTATGTGGAATATTTAAATTTGGTGTTGTATATTTATAAAATTATGCACATTCCCATGTCCATATACCCTTGTGTGCCCTATTGTGTTTTGCCCATGTACCGGCTGTGATTATCATTGACTTACATTCGCCTTTTTTCTACCCTGATATACTTGAATAAAATTATGGTCAATAAAATTTGAAATTTTGTATTGGACCCCTTGTTCGCTATTTTTTTCTTTATCAATTTTTTGCGATGGTCCCTTATGTCATATATATACACCCATTTCTGTAACATCATACGTATGTGTATTTGTTTTACTATATGTTAATGGGGTGGTTTTCCAGGATAATATTATAATAAATGAATAAGGTAGGATCATATCACAGTTCCCATATAGATATCTTCAAATGTTGACTCTTCGAGATCTGAACAGAACTCACTTGCTGATGAGGACGAAGTTGAATACAATAAGGTCCAGTATCACAGAGACTATCGAATATAACGAAAGAAAAAACAATTAAAAACATAGAATTAAAATATATATAAAATAGCCCTGTGACTAACCCCTATTCCCCTAAAAAAACATGTTATTGCAGGGCCTAGTTAGTTTCCAAGGCCCCCTGGATGCCAAGCGCAGAAGTGAACACTGGCTAACGCTGGACTGTTGCCAAGGGGGCATTTCAGATTGCTCATGTCAAATCTAAACCTCTAGAAATATACAATGTCTGAATTAAAAAAATATATATATTTTTGTTTCTATATGTAGGAGAGTGATTCTCTGGAACTTAAAGGGACTCATTGGTTCATGGCGGGGCCAATCATTTAAATACATGTGCATGTTTTTTTTCTTAAATGGAGTCTGTCAAACCAAAATTACTTTTCAAACCAAGCACAGGCACTTGGAGACCCTTTATATGGCCAAACACTTCAGTCCATCTTTCCACCAGTTTATTATTTCTGCTTTAGCCCTCATTTTCCTTATCGGCTGTTCTGGAAGAAAGCCGAAATAGCTGAAAAACAAGTTAACCTTTCCTCAATTTGAAGAAATGGCACTTAACAGGAAGAGTGGAAGTCAAGAATAGGTTTGGAAGACCAAGCTAAATTTCAGAGCTGCTCATAGGATTGCTAGAGAGGCAAATTGGAACCGCTGCTTTATTGCAAAAGACCTTCAGAAAGATTGACTCGAGTAGTGGTACATTGTTCTACTGTTCAGAGATATCTGCACAAATATGGCCTTCATGGAAGAGTCATCAGAAGCAAACCTCTCCTGCGTCATCGCCACTATGCAAAAAAAAATCTAATCCTGTGGTAACAATAGAATTATTTGGCCACAAAGATCAAGTGTGTGGAGAAAAAAGGGCACAGAATTTCATGAAAAGTACATCTCACCAACCATTAAGCATGGGGGGGTGGATCAATCGTGCTTTGGGGTTGTCTTGCAGCCAATGGCATGGGGAACATTTCACGGATAGAGGGAAGAATGGATTAAATGAAATTTTAGCAAAATCTTAATGCAAACATAACATCATCTTTAAAGAAGCTTAAGTTGAAAAGGGGATGGCTTCTACAAATAGATAATGATTCTAAATGCACTTCAAAAGGCGCAAGCTGAAGGTCTTACAATGGCCCTCACAGTCCCCTGATCTGAACATCATTGAAAATCTGTGGGATAGCCCTCGAAAATGGTGCATGCAAGACGACCCAGGAATCTCGCATAAGTGGAATAATTAATGAAAATCCATCCAAATAAGAAGCCTGGCTCGCTGCAAAGTGTTTACGAGCTGTGATACTTTCAAAAGGGGGTGCTACTAGTTATTAGCAATGCAGGGTACCCAAACTGTCATCTTTAATAGTGATGAGCGAGTATGCTCATTGCTCGGGTGGTCTCCGAGTATTTGGAAGTGCTCGGAGATTTCGTTTCTGTCTCTGCAGCTGCATGATTTGTGGTTACTTGACAGCCTGAATACATGCGGGGGTTGCCTGTTTATTAGGGATTCCACACATGTATTCAGGCTGTCTAGCAGCCGCAAATCATGCAGCTATGATGACACCAAGCACATCCAAATACTCGGGGATCACACGAGCAATGAGCATACTCGCTCATCACTAATCTTTAACTTTAGGTCTTTTAGAGATCATTTAATCTTCAACTTGCTTTAACTGTTAACAATAACAGTAATTTTGGCCAGTGGTGCCCAAAGTTTTACTTGCCACTGTATGGGTTGCACATGATCGCACTATTCGCAATTAGAGTTAAGCAAAATGATTCCTTGACACCTCTGATTAGTAGGCATGACATCACGTGGGCATACTAATCTGAAATGACATCAGGGATGCCACAGGTAGAAGGTATGCAGAACTTTGGTCTAGTGGGCACAGGCTAAAGATGAGGTCATCGGACCAGGGTCCTACGAATCGTTTTGCTCAACTTTATTCATCCCAGATTTTGGGGACAGCTGCTCACCAAAATTGTGCATAGAAAGAAGGCTATAAATTGTGTGTCCTTCTAAAGGGTACAAAAGAAATCCATCTTTTATTAATACAATTTTTAAAATCGCACATTTGAAGATCACTTTTAATGTTCCTGATAATGGTAGCCTGTTGGCTCTAGGTGGTTTCCACTCCCTAGAGTTGCTCACTTATTCTACTATTTGCATATAGATTACTGTCATTGGTTTTCCACGGTCTTCTCCTGTTTCTTCATGCATTTTATTATCATGGATAATTTTCATGATGGTAAAAAAATTCCTTTTTTTTTTTTTTTTTTTCTCTTAATAGGAAATTCAGTGCAAGCATACAACAGGGCCCAGTGAAGATGCCCCACGAAGAGGAATAGAGTCCTTACCAACAGGACATCATGATATTATTACAGATATGGCCACCTTCCAAACCACACAAGGTTTTATAGTAACTGGATCACGAGATGGGATTGTGAAAGTATGGAAATGACTGTTAAGACTATTATCTCTGAAAGTACCACCATAGTGTTTAATTTCCACTAAGACTTTGCTTCTCATTACATTAGAGCTAGAGGCTTTTTGGTATAAGATGAAGTCTGATATGAAAGCTCAGAAAACCGTTTTTTTTTAAATGTTCCCCATTATTAATCTTGATATGCAAACAAGTGTCTCATTCCCAGTGTACACCAGCTGTAAATTATGGATACATAATATTTAAAATCATTGTTAGTTTATTTAGTGATTTAATAACCTATTTACATATCCTGAAGTATGGATATTGCACTACTGTTAATAAAAAAATAAGAAAATAAACTCTCTGCTTATCAATTTTTTTAGTTTCAAACACCAGCATATAAAGTATTCAGATATTAATGAAGAATCCTTAAAGCCCCCGTTACACATAGCGATATCGCTGTAACGTCACCGATTTTGTGACGTTATAGCGATATTGCTAGAGATATCGCTACATGTGATACTTACCTCCGACCGGCTCCCCCGCTGCTCATCGCTGATCGCGCAAGAAGGTCCTGGATCATTTCTCGTTGGCTGCTTCCTGTGGCAGCGACGCGTGGAGGTGGGAGTAGGACGTCTGGATCGCCGCGTCTGACAGGTAAGTAGCGACCCCTGCGATGTCGCTGGTGAGATCTGCCTGTGTGGCAGCTCACTAGCGACCACTTAGCGATGCACCAGCGATCCATATCGTTGTCGGGATCGCTGGTGCATTGCTAAGTGTAATGGTACCCTTAGAAATTGCAAATGACCGGTGATTGAGGGTGATCAATGGAAGCGAATTGTTGATGAACTTTCATGACATCTGACTTCTTAATTAGAGCACTCATGCTAAACGAGGGGTACCATTGGATCACATCTATGTCACCTTAGCAGAAAAGTAAGCCATTGCATGTAGAAATGTAACTTCGAAGGCAGAGGTTGAAGCAGGAACTTGTAGGCTACCATTCACCTTTTTCTGATTATTCAATCAAACCCACCAAAGATGGTGTTAGGGCAGGTAAGAATCAGATTGTTGAATTTTCAAAACACCATCCTTTTGTTTTCCTAGTGGGTAAGGTGCCACTAGATGTGTCTAGCAGCAAATAAAGCTGGCCGAACAATGCTGATCGTTCGTCCAACAGCCATCTCAGCTAAGACTCGCATACACTGGTGTACTTGTCCGGCCGAGCGCTCCTGTGTTAACTATGAGAAAGCCACCAACTGATTGTAGGCCTGTTGCTTATCTCCGGAATAACAGTGTAATCGGTAGTCCGAAATTGGACATGCTCAAGCAACATCTCTCCTGACCATTAGTTGGCTGGCTCCCCCATACACATTAGACTGTCGATATTGAATGGTTTAGCGAACATGAGTCTAATGTGCATGAGGGCAATAAAGGGGTTGTGCTATAACACACACTGTTAGAAGCTTCTAAACGGGTAGATATTCTCTAGAAGTCGTGTGAGGAATTACAAGAGCCATGTGATAGCCTTTGTCTCTCCTTCATTGTCTCAACTGCTGCATCACTGCCTTTTCCAGTCTCCTCCACTGTATTGTCCTCATGTGCTTGACTATGAATGTCACTTGCACTGGGGAATCTTTTTATTCATGCACATGATAGAAACGCATGGGATGCAGGCATTTGCGGATTGGCAAGTGTTTTGTGCTCCCTCAGAGCACATTTAGTCTAGTTGGAACAAGCACTCCTCGGAACAATTGTTTTCCAGTTATCAACCTTTTTCAAAGTAGCCACCAATTGCATGATGGGAAAAATTTTTTTTCAGGTGAAATGATTTTTAAGGTTGCTGAAAAATCAGCATTCTCAGGTGCCATACACATTAGACCCAGTAAATCTCGCCGGTATCACACTATTTGTATGGTAGCCACAACCCTTTCCCTAAACCGTCATCCTAGTCCTAATCATAGTCTTAATCATAGTCTTAATCCTCATACGCTTGTTAACCGTAGTCTCACTTAGTCTTAACCCTCATCATTGTCTTATTCCTAACCCTTGTCCTAACATAATTTTAATCCTAAGGGCTCACTCACACAAGCGTATAAATCCGATGAGTGCAATCTGACCATTGTTAGTAAATGTCAGTGCTTATCTGAGAGGTGTCTTTTAATTTTTTTTTCTTCAGCTCTGTTCAAACTGGGAAAAAATAATCGCAGCATGCTGCGATTGCCTGCAAGAATCTGATAACACTTGCCAATGCAAGTCAGTGGGTGGGAGAAATAAATTACATGGCAAACTGACCATGCATGTGCCGTCCTATTTTTTTTTTTTTTTTTTTGCCGCTTCTCAAGGGAAACCTGACATTTCATCAGCCAAGTACAGTAAATTCACAACCCTAACCATCAGAATAGATAGGACCTATAGATAGAATAGATATGTCTGAGATTTATTATTGGTGTAGTGTCTAGTTTACTGGAAATGTGTTTAGCAAATATGAGTAAAAAAAAAATGGCATGGGGTCCCCCTTATGTTTGAATTTTTGATAATCTGAGGGAAAGCAGACAGCTGAGGGTTGTTAATATGGGATAGAGGCAATAAACATGGAGCTTCCCCAGGCTGTTATCAGCTGACAGCTGTCTGCTTACCCTTTACTGGTTATTACAAAGGAAGACCTAAAAAGATTTGGAGGGGGTTTATCCCTATTTTTTAACAACCAATAGAGGCTAAGTAGACAGGATATTGGCCCCCGCCCAGACTGACACCAGCCCTCAGCTACCCCAGAAATGGCATAACCATTAGATGTGCCAATTCTAGTGCTTGTCGTCAACTCTTCCCAAATTGCCTTGGCGCATTGGTAATGGTTTTGGGGTTGTCAGCTGTGTAATGTCTGCTGACATCAAGTCCAGGGGTTATTAATGGGGAGGCATTGTAGGAGGAATAAGGTGGGGGAAGGCTAACCTGTGGCAAAAGAGATGAGGAATAAGGAAAGCCATCACTAAGGCTACTTTCACACATCAGTTTTTTGCCGTCAGGCAGGATCCGGCTATTTTTAGAAAAAACGGATCCGGCATAAATTTTGGAGAACTGTAGAAACGGATCCATTTTTCTGCCGGATCCGTCTAGCAGGTTATAGCTGATTCCTGGGGGCTGGCCAATTGGATCTGAGCATGCGCAGACTTAAAAAAACGGATCCGGTGGCTGGATCCGTCTTTTTCTGGATCCGGCGCCCATAGACATTCATTGTGGCAAAAAGCCGGAAGCGTCGGATCCGGCGCTTCCCGCTTTTTGCCACAATGAATGTCTATGGGTGCCGGATCCAGAAAAAGACGGATCCAGCCACCGGATCCGTTACAGTAGCCGTTTTTTCCAGACGCCGGAACGAGACAAGTAGCTGGATCCGGCAAAAAACGGATGAAACGCAATGCCATCCGGCGCTAATGCAAGTCAATGGGGAAAAACTGGATCCGGCATTGCATTTCGCCAGATCCGGTTTTACAAAAAAAAGCCGGATCGCGCCTGACGGCGAAAAACTGATGTGTGAAAGAGGCCTTAGTGCTTTGTCTTCTCAATCGTTGCTGCAAGTGCTACATAAACAGTTTTGATGTTTGTCCTCTTTTTACTGCAGTCTGTAAAGACTCACAAAAAACCATGCGCTCTGAGAAAAACCGGTCCGGCGCTGTAAAAAAAAAACGTTGCAGCGAACGTTTTTTTGCAGACGCCGGACGGCTACTTTTTGCCGTATCCAGCAAAAATCGGATGCGCTGCATACCTGTACGGTGCGGCGACAATACATCTCTATGGGACAAAACCGGATCCGGTACCGGATCCAGTTGTTCCAAATTTCGCCGCATCGTGCCGGATTCAAAAAGTCATATGTGTGAAAGCAGCCTAATATGGCGCTATTAATTCCACAGCGCTTTACAAACATTATTGGCACTGTCCACAATGGGGCTCACAATCTAGATTCCTTATCAGTATGTCTTTGGAATGTGGGAGGAAAACTGAGGAAACCCACGCAAACACGGGGAGAACATACAAACTCCTCAGATGTTGTCCTTGGTGAGATTTGAACCCAGGACCCCAGTGCTGCAGTGCTAACCACTGAGCCACCATACTGAGTTTAGTCTCTTTGTTAAAAGGAACCTGTCAGCAGGATTGTGCATAGTAACGAACACAGTGTCAGGTCGGTGCCATTATGCTAATTAAAATGATACCTTGGTTGATGAAATCCATCTTGTGGTTGTTAATCTTTATTTTCAGTTTTGTGTTAATGATATGCTCGTGCTTCGGGGCAGCCTGTGGGGGGAGGGGGGGGTCTTCATGTGTTGTTCTGATTAGGTATTCAGTATGGGCTTCTGACAGGTAACTGATCCTTCAGTGACCTGCCGCCTATCTTACATAATGAATATTACAGATATATATTGAAAAAAAAAAACCTGCAGGCAAACGCAACGCTTCGTTGCAACATAATTGCATATGTACTGTGTTAATTTATAATTTATGTGGTTGAGGTTATCCTGATATTTAAAAAATTAAAACCTAAAAATCCATTTGAAAATGGCGCCTACCGCACCTGCACAGTAGCAGCTATTAGTGTATATAGAGGTGAGCAGATAGCTGCTACGGCGCTGGAGGTGCCAACTTGCTAGAGGGGAAAAAAAATTTCCTCCTCCAAGATGGCGCAGCCTGTGCAATAGCAGCTATTTGTGTATATAGGTGATAGCTGCTATTGTGCTGGCAGTGCCATCTTTCTAGAGAGAAAAAAATTTCCCCCAAGATGTTGCCAGCTGAATTTTTTTTTTTTTTTAATTTTTACTATTTTATTTTCAGTATGTATATAATATTCATTATGTTATCTAGGGGGCAGGTCAGTGAGGGATCAGTGACCTGTCAGCAGGCTGCATTATGAATAGCTAAGCAGAGCACAATATGAAGACCGCCACACAGACCGCCCCCGGGGCATGGGCGAATCATTAACTCAAAACTGAAAATAAAGATTAAACAACAAAGACCAGATGGATTTCATCAACCAAGGTATCATTTTAATCTGAATAACGGCGCCAACCTGATACTGTCCGTAGGTTACTGTGCACAATCCTGCTGACAGGTTCCCTTCCCTTTAAGGCATATTAATTTGATTGCTACATCAAGGCATAAATTAAAAAAAAAAAAAAAGTTTTAGACATTTTTTTCCGTTTCCATCTTTCCAGTAGGGGGTGGGATACGCTATAGCATTGCATTTAAGACTATTTAAGAACTCAGCTAATATCTCCCTTGCTCCCCTTTTCCTTTTTCTGCTACACTTATCTAGTCTATCTAGTAAGCAGGCAACACTTCATGTACAGCTCTGGCAAAAATTAAGAGACCACTGCAAAATTTTCAGTTTGTCTGATTTTTCTCTTTTATAGGTATATTTTTGAGTAAAATGTAAATTGTTGTTTTCTATAAACTTCTGACAACATGTCTCCGAATTTCCAAGCAATAATTTTTTTTTTTTTATCAAAAAATGAGAAATGGTCAAAATTAAATAGAACAAGTGCTTTCAGACCTCAAATAATGCTAAGAAGACAAGTTCATAATCATTTAGAAGCAACAATACTAATGTTTTAACTCGGGAAGAGTTCAGAAATCAATACTTTGTGGAATAACCATGATTTTTAATCACAGCTTTCATGCGTCTTGGCATGCTTTCCACCAGTCTTTCACACTGCTTCTGGCGCAAAACTTAAAGCAGTTTTTTATTTGATGGCGTGTGACTATCCATCATCCTCTGAAAACCTCGGGAATGTAATTAAATGTGGTTCATGTCTGGAGAATGGTCTGCCCATAACAGGGTTTTGATGTGGTGGCATCTTAATTTTTGCCAGAGCTGTGTATTTAATGATTGTTGTTTCCCTATCGATTCGTAGTTTAACCTTAGGGATTTACAGGGCAACACAGGGACAACCACCGTGAAGCAGGGGCGCCAATTCTCGTCTATATTAAGGTGCTAACCTCCGCTGACAGGCAGAATTGAGGATAGGGCAATATAGGATTTCATTAGGGGTTAGGTTGATTTTGTGGTGTTTTTTTTTTGTCCTTTATTTTAGAATACAGTAGTGTTCAAAATAATAGTGTGTTAAAAAACATGTTAATCACAAAATCTTTATGCTAGTTTTTACTTCCAGCATTGGGAACATTGCACACTGTTTTATAATTAAAAACATAAGAGAAATGTATAGAACTTTTAACTACGTTACAGAAAATAGCAGAAAATGAACATTGGGCTGTTCTAAAAAAAAAAAAAAAAGTGTCTGCACTTGTCTTTACAACCTCACCATATGCACTTTTGTGGGTCTAGCATTTGTGAATCACTAATCTAATATTTAGTTGTATACCCACAGTTTTTTAGAACTGCTTCACATCTATGTTGCATAGTCAACCAACTTTTTGCATCTGTCAACTGTTATTCCAGCCCATGATGCATGCACTACATCCTACAATTTTTGGGCATTTGTTGGCTTTGCCTCAGAAACTGCATTTTTAATGTCGCCCCACAAGTGTTCTATCAGAATTAAAGTCCCGTGATTGGGCTGGTCACTCCATAATCTCAATTTTGTTGAACTGCTGGCACCAAGATTTTGCTCGTTTACTGGTGTGTTTAGCGTCATTGTCTTGTTGAAACAACCATTTCAAGGGCATATCCTCTTCAAGTATTTTACTATATGCAGACCAGTCCATGATCCCTGGTATGCGGTAAATAGGTCCAGCACCAAAGTAAAAGAAACATGCCCATATCATGATGCTCTAATCTACACGAAGATTTTGTCCATAATAAGTTTATGCTTAGAACATACAACACTGCCCTTCACCTCTCCAAGCAAACCTATTTCAACACCCTCATCACCTCACTGTCCAATAACCCGAAACGTCTCTTTGACACTTTTCATTCTCTACTCAACCCAAGAGTACAGGCCCCAACCACGGACCTCCGAGCTGACGATCTGGCCAATTACTTCAAAGAAAAAATTGACCAGATTCGACTGGAAATTATCTCTCAATCACCTCATACCATGCACTGTCCTCCCTCCCCCACTGCATCTAGCTCACTCTCTGATTTTGAACCAGTCACAGAAGAAGTAAGCAGGCTCCTTGCATCTTCTCGCCCAACCACTTGCATCAGTGACCTATTTCCATCACATCTCCAGTCCCTTTCCCCTGCTGTCACCCCTCACCTAACTAAAATATTTAACCTCTCTTTTGGTATCTTTCCCTCATTTAAGCATGCCATCATACATCCACTACTTTAAAAAAACCATCCCTCATCCAAAACTGTCCACTCTGAAATGTAACGTGCTGCGGAATATGTCGGCGCTATAGAAATAAAATTTATTATTATTATTATGCTTGCACCACCATGCTTCCCTATCTTCAGAGTGTACTATGACTTGAGTTTGGGGGGGTTATCTGACAAACTGTCTGCGGCCCTTGGACCCAAAAAGACCAATTTTACTTTCATCAGTCCACAAAATGTTTCTCCATTTCTCTTTAGGCAAGTTGATGTGTTCTTTGGTAAATTGTATCCGTTTCAGTACATTTTTTTTTTTTTTTTTTTTACAGTGGGGCTTTCCAGGGACTTCTTGTTAAGAGATTCGCTTCACACAGGTCTCTTCTACCAGTCACAGTACTCACAGGTAACTTGAGACTGTCTTTGATCATCGGCTGAGCCTTTGCCATTTTAGCTATTCTTCCATTCATTCGAATGGTAGTCTTCCGTTTTCATCCAAGTCTCTCTGGTTTGGCTTTCCATTTTAAAACATAGGCTGGTCAGCTAAAATGATCTCCAATCATTGTCTGCACTTTAAGAAGTTGATTGGAGAGGGTAAAGCTTATAAAGTATGTTGTTCTTCTAAACAATGTCTTGAACGGCTCCCATTTCTCAGACTTTCAAGGAGAAATGCAACATGTCCTGGCTTCACCTTTATATAAGGGCCACATGATTCACACCTGTTTCTTCACAGAATGATTGACCTTACTAATTGAACTCCACACTGCTATTATTTTGAACTCGCCCCCTTTCAATTAATTATTCTATTACAGACTCAAAAACATGCAGATCATGAATGCCAAGTCTGTTGGTTTTCTTAAAATCTTCTGCATCGACTAGTAAATTGTTTGACATGTGGTGATATATTTTATACCAAAAACAGCTCCTCGGCGGCTCTCCCTAATCTCCCTGTTGACTCCTATCTAAACAACATCAGCTTGGAGTACAACAGATGGCCGGGGACAAAAATATAATAGATAATAACCCCATGCCACAAACCACCAAGACAAAAATGTAAGGAATAGTAACTGGAATAAACTCTAATTTTTGGCAGATTTGTAAACATTTGCTTTGGGAGGAAAAGGGGTCTAAATAACCCTATTTAGGTGTCTCCCTGCTTGACAGTGGAGCTTTTACACCCTACGTTACTCTGGTGCTCCACGTGGGCTGACCCTTTCTGACC
Source organism: Dendrobates tinctorius (assembly GCF_039654945.1). Classification (NCBI taxonomy): domain Eukaryota; kingdom Metazoa; phylum Chordata; class Amphibia; order Anura; family Dendrobatidae; genus Dendrobates; species Dendrobates tinctorius. The sequence goes on along the minus strand of NW_027361673.1, from coordinate 32,625,275 downwards.
CCTACACTTCTCACCCAGAAAGAGGAAAGAGGGTGTCAGAACATATGGCCAAGGGAGACAGGAGTAATAACTTAGAATTATCCCTGAAAAAATCCCCCCCCCCCCCCAAAGACAAAAAATGTTTTAATAATAATAAAAAAAAATGTATCTGCAAACTGATGTATACAGTGTACGGGATAATAGTGCATTAGCAAAGGCAGTTGCAAGTAAAGGGGGTAAGATATCAATCAGAACAGATACACACTCATTTAAATGTTCTTAAGCAGCATTAATGTACATTTCTCACATCACAGAACGCTGCTATTACCTCTAATCCCCAACAACACATTTTTCATATTGCATCATGCCCAAAACAATGAGCCATTGATCGCTCAGGCTCAAAATTGCACTGTCCCAAAAAAAAAAAAAAAATCAGCAAATTAACAAATATGTAAGAACTTGGCTCATGGCCACTGAAAAATCACCTCAATATATATAGTAGGCGGGGTGATAGTACTTTGACAAAGGCAGTTTCAAATAAAGGGGGTAAGGTATCAATCAAAACAGATATACAACCATCTGAGTATTCTTAAACAGCAATAAAAAACATTTCTCAAATCACCAACCGCTGCTATTACCTCTAATCCCCTGCAACCAGGCATGACATCTGATGCGCGGAGGGAGCATTCATAATACATCATGGGCCTCCTGATGAACTCCTTTTACGGGAGGGAAACGCGTCGAGGCGATTTTTCATTGGCCATGAGCTAAGTTCTTATATATATTTTGTCAATTTTGTTGATTTAATACTTGGGGATAGTGCAATTTGAGCCAGGTGATCAATGGCTTATTGTTTTTGGGCATGAAGCAATATGAAAATATGCTGTTATCGGGGATTAGAGGTAATAGCAGCGGTTGGTGATTTGAGAAATGTTTATTATTGCTGTTTAAGAATATTCAGATGGTTTTATATCTGTTTTGATTGATACCTTACCCCCTTTATTTGAAACTGCCTTTGTCAAAGTACGATCACCCCGCCTACTATATATATTGAGGTGATTTTTCAGTGGCCATGAGCTAAGTTCTTACATATTTGTTAATTTGCTGATTTTTTTTTTTTTTTTTGGTACAGTGCAATTTTGAGCCTGAGCGATCAATGGCTCATTGTTTTGGGCATGATGCAATATGAAAAATGTGTTGTTAGGGATTAGAGGTAATAGCAGCGTTCTGTGATGTGAGAAATGTACATTAATGCTGCTTAAGAACATTTAAATGATTATGTATCTGTTCTGATTGATATCTTACCTCCTTTACTTGCAACTGCCTTTGCTAATGCACTATTATCCCGTACACTGTATACATCAGTTTGCAGATACATTTTTTTTTATTATTATTAAAACATTTTTTGTCTTTGGGGGGGATTTTTTCAGGGATAATTCTAAGTTATTACCCCTGTCTCCCTTGGCCATATGTTCTGACACACACTTCTCACCCAGAAAGAGGAAAGAGGAAGGGTCAGCCCACGTGGAGCGGGGGCACCAGAGTAACGTAGGGTGTAAAAGCTCCGCTGTCAGGCAGGGAGACACCTAAATAGGGTTATTTAGACCCCTTTTCCTCCCAAAGCAAATGTTTACAAATCTGCCAAAAATTAGTTTTTTCCAGTTACTATTCCTTACATTTTTGTCTTGGTGGTTTGTGGCATGGGGTTATTTATTATATTTTTGTCCCCGGCCATCTGTTGTACTCCAAGCTGATGTTGTTTAGATAGGAGTCAACAGGGAGATTAGGGAGAGCCGCCGAGGAGCGGGGGCGCCATTTGCGTATCAATAGGGTGCCAACCTCCGCTGTCAGGTAGGAGAGAGAGATAGGGCCCTATAGGGACAAATAGGTTTGTGACCCTCTACCTGACATTGGAACGACTCTCTGGTGTTTGTGGCTGGATTTTGAAAATCAGCAATAAGCCTATTTTTGTTTGCCTGTTTTTTAAGTTTTGAAAACTTTTTAATGATTGGTTAATAAAGTATCTTTTAAGGATTGATTTTTTTTTTTTTTGTATATGAGCCCACACAATAGTTACAGCGATGTGGTGCATGAACTTAGGACCCACTTTGACCACTGGATCCAAGGACTGTCAGTTGACACATTTGAGATGCTGCAGGACCTGATGATCAAAGACCATTCCTACTTCTTTGCCCAGCTGAGGTGCGATAGTTTGTCATGGACCGAGAGCCAAAAGACGCGGACAAAGCAGCACAGATCGCCGACACCTATGAGGCCAACCGTACACCGGATGTTTGGAAGCCAGTCACCGCCAGCTGGGGAGGGGGTAAGCCATCAACCAACCCCAGTGCATCTGCCAGCCGACTCACTGGAGGCCCTGTCCCCTTTGTCAACGCCAAGCCTACCTCAGACCATCGCAAGTGTTTTTCCTTCAATCGGACTGGACAGATCGGAGCCATCTGTCCGGAGAAGCCGAAGAACCCCCTGCCAAGGCCTCAGGACCTAATGCAGCAGTTCTTTTGGTGGGTGGGGTGTTTGGGAGGGCCGGTGACAATGTGCAGCACATCACCGTGGGGGGCCGTGTCGCTAGAGGCCTCAAGGACACCGGGGCTGAACGAACCCTCATCCGACCCGAACTGGCGGCTCCTAAAGAGATTATTCAGGGGAAAGCCCTGTCACTGGGATTGGGGGTGTCTGCTGTCCCTTGCCGATGGCCCAGGTTTTTATAGATTGAGGTGCCGGGTGTAGGAAGTGGGGTTGTCCGAAAACTTGCCCACTGACTTTTGTTGGGAACTGATTTGGGGAGAATGCTTACATATTATGTCCCTGACCCCTCTCCCCAATCTGATACTAAGGGTAATGTTGATGATAATGATGTGAATACGCATGCTTTACCTGACAGTGATTTGCCTGATAACAATTTGTCTGAAAGTGTTGATGTGTCTACAGGTGTAGGAGTGCTCAGCCACGTCCCTCTGCGGAGTGAGATGGCTGAGGAACCCCTAACCGGAGCAAGCGACAGTGCTAAGGGATATGCACAGGAACTGAGAGGAAGGTGACTCCGTGCAACTGACCAGTACCACAGAGTAAGGTAACTGCCCCATATATAGCACTGATCCTGAGGTAATGGGGGTGGATGGGGAGGTAGAATCCATAGCAGCGCCAGCTGATGGGTCTGTATAACACTCCGGGGAGACAGCCTACGTAGCTGCTGTCACCCGTAGTCAGAATGCCCAGAATGTAGGTAACGCCCGGTCTTCTGGACCCTCCTCAGAGGGTTGACTGAACCAGTGATGGACCCAGAGCAGGTCACAGAGGGTTCCTGTGAGGAGGGGACCCTGATGTCACTTCTGGCTGCCTCCATCCAGGAGTTCCAGGCTGCTCTGCACTCAGATGTGATCCTGGATACCTTGAGATGCCTCGCCCAGGAGACCACCTCTGAGTCTGATAAGGAGAGGGTGTTCTGGGAACGAGGGAGGTTGTACCAGGAGACAGTCCCTGGAAAATCCCAAAAGGAGTGGTTCAGGGAAAGACAGCTGGTTGTCCCGTACCAATTTAAAGGTTAAAACACAACAAGAAAACACAAAAAGACACAAATTTAAAGGTTAGTTGTTGCGGATTGCCCATGAGATCCCACTCACTGGACACTTGGGGATCAGCAAAATTAAGGCCTGGCTGTCTGAACAATTCTATTGGCCCAGGATGGGGACAGATGTGACAAACTACTGCCGCTCCTGTATCACCTGTCAAAAAGTGGGGAAGTCAGGGCCTACTCCCAAGGCTCCTCTGATCTCTTTGCCAGTGATAGGAGCCTTTCCAGCAGATCGCTGTGGACATTGTGGGCCCACTGGCCGTCCCCAGCAGATCGTGAAAGGAATACATCCTCACTGTGGTAGACTACGCTACCTGGTGTCTGGAGGCAGTGGCTGTCCTCAACTAGGGCGGATAAGGTGGTGGATGCACTGTTGGCTTCCCAGGGAGATGCTTACCGACCAGGGGACTCAAATTTATGTCTCTCCTAATGGAAGCTCTCTGTAAGAAAATGCAGCAATGGTTTGTGTGAGCGCTTCAACGGTACCCTCAAACAGATGCTATGTATGTTGGTTGAGACCCGAGGGTGCAACAGGGAGCGGTACCTCCTACACCTGCTATTTGCTTACCGAGAGGTTCCGTAGGCCTCAACGGGGTTCTCCCCCTTCAAGCTCCTGTACGGCAGGTGAGTCCGGTGACCCCTTGGGTTGGTAAGGGAATCCTGGGAAGAAGAGCTGAACCCTTCAGAAGTGTCCATCGTGTATTATGTCATACCCTGTCTTCCGTGACAAGATGCAGACCTTGACGCAGTTGGTGCATGACAACATAGCTCAGGCTGAACAGAATGCCTGAGAGTGGACCTACCAGGTGGGTCAGAAGGTGTGGGTGCTGGTCCCCGTACCAAAGGATAAGCTTCAGGTAACCTGGGAAGGCCTGTACGTCATACACCAACAGCTCAACACAGTCACCTACATGGTCACTCTTGACGTTGCTCGGGGCAGGCGCAAGGCCTTTCACATCAATATGATGAAGGCTCAACAAGAACATGAAGCCTGCATCCTACCGGTCTGCAACCTGCACGAGGACGGGGAGGAAGACCCCCTCCTGGACATGCTGGCTCAAGCTAAGGCAGGTGGGCCCAAAGAAGACGTGGAGGTAAGCGCCCTGCTATTCGAACCACAGCGGTCGCAGATGTGAGCCATGCTGGAACACTTCTGGGCCGTGTTTACCAACAGACCTGGGAGGAGTGAGTTAACGGTCCACGAAGTGGACACCGGGAATCATGCCCCACTACGGCGGACACCCTATTGGATCTCCAACGAGGTGCAGCATGTTATGAGTAGTGTTGAGCATTCCGATACCGCAAGTATCGGGTATCGGCCGATATTAGCTGTATCGGAATTCCGATACTTAGTTCCGATACTTTTTTCATATCGAATACCGGAATCGGAAGTTCCCATAATGCTAGGAGCCCGCTTGATTTGATTCAGCCAATGGGGATCCTCAGAAGTGTGGGCATATCCTGTTAGGCATGTAGGCATGTTAACTACTGGCATGGCTGTGATTGGCTGCTGAAATGATGTCATGATGCACTATAAAAAGCGCTGCAGCCGCCATTTCTGGTCACTCTGCTGTGAATTCAGTTAGGGACAGGCTGCTGTTGAAGACTGTGAGGGACAGTTAGAAATAGCGATTCCACAAAACATATAGTGCTTAACCCAGGCTACATAAACCACCACTGTAGCTTGCTTTTCCCTAGCAGCGCTGTTTTCACAGCTGTCTGCAAGGGCTGTGTGAGTGCAGACCCACGCTGTGTAGTGTGTCCTGCAGGCACGTCTGCTTGTAGGCCGGCCAGCGTGTGTCTCTGCCTCATACACATTTTTCTTTTATTGCTGCTTTTTTTTCTCCTGTATAGTGTGCTTCCATACGTATTCATATACGTTGGTTGCAAACACTAAAGGAGTGGACAGCGGAGCCTTTCAGCAGCCTTTCAGTGCTATAGCCCATTTCTCTGCACTGTTTTTGGCTGTCTGATAGGTCTCTCTGTGTGTGAGTGCAGCTCACGTTGCAGTGTGTTCTACAGCCACCGCTAGCTGTAGTCCGCTCAGCGTGCGTCACTGCCTCATACATAGTCCTTTTTTTGCAGCAAATTTAGCCAGATTTTTGCTCCTATATTAGTGTGCTTCCAACCGCATCCATTGTCATTGGTTGGTTGCAAACACTATATAGGATTAGATAGAGGAGCCTTTTTGCTGGCTTGTGCCCTTCAGGGCCAGCCAGGTAGTATCACCCTATTTTTTGGAGCCTCATCAATTGCATTGTAGGTTAGCTTCCTGCATTGTAATCGCTCCAAAAAGTTTGTGATACTATAGCTTTCAAACTTTGGTCACATCCTTTCCTTTCCTTTCCCCCCACCCAAAAAAAAAAAGGAAATAAAGTTCACCAAACACTCCACTTTACAGTTGTCTAGGCCACATTAGATCATATTAAAGTGTAGTACACACACTCTTAGCCAAATTAGTGTTTCTTATACTGGTTAGCAGGTGTTCAGGAATAAGAACACTAAGCCACCCCTTTTTTACTTTTCTGCCTATCTTTATCAGTCTACCAAGATGAAGAAGGCAGGGAGTAAGGCACGTGGTCGTGGCCGTGGAGTTTCAGCAGGGAGAGGACGGGGGGATTCGGTATCTGCTGCAGCCACCAGTGACCCGGCATCCCCCACTTTTACCAGGCAACAGTCCTTCATGCGCAGCTTTGTAGGACCTCGCCGTACCCCACTGCTGCGTGACGAACAAATTGAAGCCGTTGTCGGATGGATGGCAGCTAACGCATCCACTTCAATGACTTCCGCATCCTCTCAGGGCCAGAGCACTGAAGAGCAACCATCTGTCTCTCCACCACCTGCCAAATTGCCCAGGCAGTCTGAGAGCCCTGGACAGGAGCCATCTCAATCTTTACTTCTGTTCTCAGAATCTGTTGGCTTGGAAAGAGGTGGCCAGCCAAGCAGCATTCTAGAGCGTGAAGAAGAGGGAGTATGCAGTGATGCGCAACTGCTTTGTCCCTCTGAATCTGAAGAGGCGGGTGGGCCAGTGCCTATGGTCAGCGCCTATGGTCAGCACACCTCAGTATGCATCAGATGATGATGAGACTCGGTTGCCAATTTCTGGTGCGTACGGTGCTGGCGAGACAATCCAGGACCAGCCGGTGCTTGAAGAGGGGAGTGGAGATGATGAGGTCCTTGACCCATCATGGCGTCAGCCACAGGAAGGTGGTGGGATCAGCTCTGAGGAAGAGATTCCCCGAACGGCCAAAAGAGGGAGAGGGCGGGGGCAGACTTGGTTGCCTGTACCCTCCACTTTGGCACCCGTGAGGAGCAATCCTCTTCCAAAACACAAAACGGGCGCTCCCAGGACTTGCAGTGCATGGTCTTTTTTTGACACAGTTGCAGATGACATTTGCTTTGTCAAATGCAAGCTGTGTCATCAGAAAGTGAAACGAGGGAAAAATGTGATCAACCTCAATACCACAAATATGTGGAAACATGCGCGTACCAAGCACGAGGTGGAGTTACACACACACTGAAGATGTAGGCCAACCTTCAGCAGCACCTACCACCTCTTCAGCTCTTGTTGGGGCCTCTTCCTCCAGCTCACACACAGCTGGTTCGGCTTCCTCACTGGAACGCCATGGAAGAACCACTGCCACTGTTGTCCAGAGACCCAGTGAAATTCCACCCACTGAACCACGTTCGCAGTCATCAGCACCCTCCCAGGCCACTCACCAGCAATCGGTAGCACAGGCATGGGAGAAAAAGCGGCCATACTCGGCAAACCATCCCCGAGCACTGGCTCTGAATGCCGGCATTGCCAAACTAGTGGCCCTTGAGATGCTGTCATTCAGGCTGGTGGAGACTGACCCATTCCGGAACTTTATGTCATTGGCAGTTCCACAATACAATGTGCCCAGCCGCTTTTATTTCAGCAGGCAAGCCATCCCTGCCCTGCAAAAGCATGTGGAGGGAAAAATTAAAAATGCGCTACTAAATGCCATCAGTAGCAAGGTCCACCTGACCACCGATGCGTGGACCAGTAGCCATGGACAGGGACGATACCTTTCCCTCACTGCCCATTGGGTCAATGTTGTGAAGCCGGGTACAGATCTGGAGAGTGGCTCTGTACGTATTCTGCCAACTCCAAGGATTGCAGGAATGCAGTCTGTACATATTGAGTCCTCCTCCTACTCTAGTTCCTCGGAATCAGCACTGTGTGAGCCTGTTAGGCCAGATATGAGCACAGGTGTGGCCAAACGTCAACAGGCCGTCCTTAAATTAATTTCTTTGGGGAATCGGAGCCACACAGCACAGGAGCTCTGGAATGCCATCAAGCAGGAGAGCGATGTGTGGTTTGTGCCAGCGAATCTCCAGCCAGGTTTGGTAGTGAGTGACAATGGCCGAAATCTAGTGGCAGCTCTGGGCCTAGGCAACCTCACTCACATACCATGTCTGGCACACGTGCTCAATTTGGTCGTGCAGAGCTTTCTGAGGGACTATCCAGATCTTGATGCACTGCTGCACAAGGTTCGCCTAGAGTGTGCTCACTTGCGGCGTTCCAGCATGGCAAGATCACGCATTGCATCTCTGCAACGCCGATTCCGCCTGCCAGAACATCGCATCATATGTGACCTCCCCACCAGGTGGAATTCAATGTTACATATGTTGGAGCGGTTGTGTGAGCAGCAGGCAGCAGTAATGGAGTACCAGCTGCATCAGGCGCAAACAAGTCGCACTGTGCGCCGGACACACTTCACCACCACTGAGTGGGCCACTATGAGGGACATCTGCCAAGTTTTGCGTGCCTTCGATGACTCCACGTGGATGGCCAGTGCAGATGATGCACTAATCAGCATGACTGTCCCCCTCATCTGTCTGCTTCAAAAAACCTTACAAGCACTAAGTGAGGAGGTTTTTGAAGAGGTCGAGGATGAGCAGTCAGAAATGCCATCTGCTTCTGGCAAGTCTGCGCAACGTGCTTCCACACAAAGGCCCAGGCAGGGGACACTTAGTGAGGAGGATGACGAGGAGTCAATGGAGGAGGAGGAACACAGCTCTCCAAAGGAGGGAGGTACACAAGGCTCTAGTAGTCAGTGTGTACAGCGAGGGTGGGGTGATGCTGAGCAGGCAGAGATGCTGCCTCAAGCTGGGGACAGTGTTTCCGGTCCAGTTGGCAGTCTGCAGCACATGGTTGATTTCATGCTGCAGTGCTTGTTAAATGACCGCCGCATCGCCAACATTCTCCACACGGCTGATTGTTGGGTGTACACCCTCCTAGATCCTCGCTACCGGGACAACTTACAAAGCCTCATACCACAGTTGAACCGGGAGCGAAAAATGCGGGAGTACCAAGAAACACTTGTGCAGGCCATCATGTTCTCCATTCCCCCCACAAGTGTTGCTGGTAGTGCTTTTCAAAGCAGCCATGTGGGTAGAGGCAGTGGAGGAAGCTCTGCACAAAGAGGTAGCAGAGGCAGTGCCGCAGGACAAGGCAAGGCCAGTATGGCCCAAATGTGGAAAAGTTTTGTGGGACCGCCACAAACGGCTACACCATCACAGACGGCTCCAGTCAGCAGGAGGCAACATTTCCGTCAGATGGTGACAGACTACTTGTCGTGCCCTGTTAGTGTTCTCCCAGACGGCTCTTCCCCGTTCAAGTATTGGGTCTCTAAGCTGGATACATGGTCAGAGCTTAGCCAGTATGCATTGGAGGTGCTGGCTTGCCCTGCTGCCAGTGTATTATCGGAACGTGTCTTTAGTGCTGCAGGTGGTGTGGTAACAGACCGTCGCACGCGACTATCCGCCGATAATGTTGACCGGCTTACTTTTGTGAAAATGAACAAGGCCTGCTGGATCTCACCTGAATTTGCCAGTCCTCTTCCAGAATAAATAATTGGCTGGCAACAGGATCCAGGTCTCCTGTTGTGTTCATGTTTCTATGACCTGAACTTTATTTCCTGGGCTACAGCAACGCCCGTTGTTGCTCAGAAGTGCTGTCCGCACAGACAAAACACTCGCTCATGTGTAAGTGGGGTTCGGTAACGTCAGCTGATCCCCTGCTGTGTGTATGGCAAAGTGTCCTGCTCCCTCCACAGTCAAACAACCTCAGATTTACACCTGGCTCCAAGTAGGCCTCGGCCTACTACCTCATTTTCCCTGGGCTCCGACAACGCCAGTTGGTGCTCGGAAGTGCTGTCCACACAGAAAAACACACTCGTTCATGTGAAAGTGGGGTTAGGTAACGTCAGCTGATCCCCTGCTGTGTGTATGGCAAAGTGTCCTGCTCCCTCCACAGTCAAACAACCTCAGATTTACACCTGGCTCCAAGTAGGCCTCGGCCTACTACCTCATTTTCCCTGGGCTCCGACAACGCCAGTTGGTGCTCGGAAGTGCTGTCCGCACAGACAAAACACTCGCTCATGTGTAAGTGGGGTTCGGTAACGTCAGCTGATCCCCTGCTGTGTGTACGGCAAACTCTCCTGCTGCCTACAACTTCTGACTACCTCTGATTTAATATGTTCTCTGATTTGCCCTCTGTCTCCACTCTGTTTTGAGTATTTCCTCCGGCCTACAAAACCGCCTGTTTCTGCTCTCAAGTGCCGTCTGCACAATCCACACTTGTTCCTGTGGTACCTGGGTCCTGTAACATCTGCTCATCTCCAGAGTTGAGCACGGCAATGTCTCCTGCTTTGTCTACATTCCCACTACTTGTAGTGGAAATGTGGACAGAGCAGGAGGCATTGCCTGACTCACCTCTAGGGAGAAGCTGCTGTTACAGAACCCCAGTAACACAGGAACAAGTGTGGGTTGTGCAGACGGCATTTCAGAGCAGCAACTGGCGTGGTTGGAAGCCAGCGGAAATACTCGAAACAGAGTGAAGACAGAGGCCTAATTGGAGTACGTTGACAGTTAGTAGTAGTCTAGAAACAATCGCAAACTGCCACCAAGTAGGCCTCGGCCTACTACCTGATTTTCCCTGGGCTCCGACACCGCCAGTTGGTGCTCAGAAGTGCTGTCCGCACAGACAAAACACTCGCTCATGTGTAAGTGGGGTTCGGTAACGTCAGCTGATCCCCTGCTGTGTGTATGGCAAAGTGTCCTGCTCCCTCCACAGTCAAACAACCTCAGATTTACACCTGGCTCCAAGTAGGCCTCGGCCTACTACCTCATTTTCCCTGGGCTCCGACAACGCCAGTTGGTGCTCGGAAGTGCTGTCCACACAGAAAAACACACTCGTTCATGTGAAAGTGGGGTTCGGTAACGTCAGCTGATCCCCTGCTGTGTGTATGGCAAAGTGTCCTGCTCCCTCCACAGTCAAACAACCTCAGATTTACACCTGGTTCCAAGTAGGCCTCGGCCTACTACCTCATTTTCCCTGGGCTCCGACAACGCCAGTTGGTGCTCGGAAGTGCTGTCCACACAGAAAAACACACTCGTTCATGTGAAAGTGGGGTTCGGTAACGTCAGCTGATCCCCTGCTGTGTGTATGGCAAAGTGTCCTGCTCCCTCCACAGTCAAACAACCTCAGATTTACACCTGGCTCCAAGTAGGCCTCGGCCTACTACCTCATTTTCCCTGGGCTCCGACAACGCCAGTTGGTGCTCGGAAGTGCTGTCCACACAGAAAAACACACTCATTCATGTGAAAGTGGGGTTCGGTAACGTCAGCTGATCCCCTGCTGTGTGGAGGGCAAACTGCTGCTGCCTCCAAATTTTAGCTACTTCAGATTTAAACATTCTCTGATTTGGCCTCTGTCTCCACTCTGTCTCTAGTATTTCCCCTGACCTCCAACACCGCCAGTTCCTGCTCACAGTTGTCGTCCACGCATTCCACACGTGTTCCTGTGTTACTGGGGTTCTGTTACGTCAGCAGATCCCTCAATGTGTGTCCGCCACTGTCTCCTGCGCTGTCCACCTTCCCACTGCAAGCGGTGGGAATGTGGACAGAGCAGGAGACAGTGGCAGACACACATCAGGGGATCTGCTGACATTACAGAATCCCAGTAACACAGGAACACGTGTGGATTGGGCAGACGGCTACTGTACGCATAAACTGGCGGTGTTGGTAGTCACGTGAAATCCTGGAAACAGAGTGGAGACAGATTCCTAATTGGAGCACGTTGACAGTCTGTTGTAGCCTACAAACAATGTAAAACTGCCACCAAGTAGGCCTCGGCCTGCACCCTGGTTCTCCCTGGGCTCCAACAACGCTAGTTGGTGCTCGGAAGTGCTGTCCACACAGAAAAACACACTCGTTCATGTGAAAGTGGGGTTCAGTAACGTCAGCTGATCCCCTGCTGTGTGGAGGGCAAACTGCTTCTGCCTCCAAATTCAAACAACGTCTTATCTTAAACTGCCTCCAAGTAGGCCTCAGCCTACAAAATGACTATCCCTGGGCTCCAACATCGTCAGTTGTTGCTCGGAAGTGCCGTCCATACAGAAAAACACACTCGTTCATGTGAAAGTGGGGGTCAGTAACGTCAGCTGATCCCCTGCTGTGTGGAGGGCAAAGTGTCCTGCTCCCTCCAAAGTCAAAATACCTCTGCTTTACACCTCGCTCCTAGTAGGCCTCGGCCTGCACCATGATTGTCCCTGGGTTCCAACAACGCTAGTTGGTGCTCGGAAGTGCTGTCCACACAGAAAAACGCACTCGTTCATGTGAAAGTGGGGTTCAGTAACGTCAGCTGATCCCCTGCTGTGTGGAGGGCAAACTGCTGCTGCCTCCAAATTGTAACTACTTCAGATTTAAACATTCTCTGATTTGGCCTCTGTCTCCACTCTGTCTCTAGTATTTCCCCTGACTTCCAACACCGCCAGTTCCTGCTCACAGTTGCCGTCCACGCATTCCACACGTGTTCCTGTGTTACTGGGGTTCTGTTACGTCAGCAGATCCCCCAATGTGTGTCCGCCACTGTCTCCTGCGCTGTCCACCTTCCCACTGCAAGTGGTGCGAATGTGGACAGAGCAGGAGACATTGGCAGACAAACATCAGGGGATCTGCTGACATTACAGAATCCCAGTAACACAGCAACACGTGTGGATTGGGCAGACGGCTGCTGTACGCATAAACTGGCGGTGTTGGTGGTCACATGAAATCCTGGAAACAGAGTGGAGACAGATGCCTAATTGGAGCACGTTGACAGTCTGTTGTAGCCTACAAACAATCTAAAACTACCACCAACTAGGCCTCGGCCTACACCATGATTGTCCCTGGGCTCCAACAACGCCAGTTGGTGCTCGGCAGTGTCTTTGGCACGGGGACTCCGTTGCCCAGCCTGGTTCCAGCACGCCTGCTGTTTCCGGGTAGTGTCAAGGTCACTATGCCACCAATCCGTTGTCCTGTCGTCTTGCGGCCGGGTTAGCCGACTCTACGGTGCCTGCAGTTTAGGTGACTCCTATGTGGGCTGCGGGAACTGGCACTGAAGGCTGGATCCGTAGTGCCAATGGGACAGGGACCCCCTGTAGGACTGTGGGTTTCGGTAACTGCGGCCGGCTTGCGGCCTGGCTACTTTGCTTTCAATGGGTACCTTCTGCTACCCACCCGGGTTCCAGCACTGTCTGCTGGTTCTCGCCAGAGCCTTTGGCCTAGGTGCCTCCATCTCGGTATCCGAGGTCCAGCACCGTCAGCTGGTCCTTGGTAGTGCTTTCTAGGACAGGTACCTCCTGCCTAGTAACCGTTGTCCAGCACCGTCAGCTGTTCCTCGGTAGTGCCATTGGCTCTTGTAGCTTTTGATACCCATCTGGGCTCCAGCACCGTCAGCTGGTTCTCGGCAGTGTCTTTGGCACGGGGACTCCCTGTTGCCCAGCCTGGTTCCAGCACGCCTGCTGTTTCCGGGTAGTGTCAAGGTCACTATGCCACCAATCCGTTGTCCTGTCGTCTTGCGGCCGGGTTAGCCGACTCTACGGTGCCTGCAGTTTAGGTGACTCCTATGTGGGCTGCGGGAACTGGCACTGAAGGCTGGATCCGTAGTGCCAATGGGACAGGGACCCCCTGTAGGACTGTGGGTTTCGGTAACTGCGGCCGGCTTGCGGCCTGGCTACTTTGCTTTCAATGGGTACCTTCTGCTACCCACCCGGGTTCCAGCACTGTCTGCTGGTTCTCGCCAGAGCCTTTGGCCTAGGTGCCTCCATCTCGGTATCCGAGGTCCAGCACCGTCAGCTGGTCCTTGGTAGTGGTTTCTAGCAAAGGTACTTCCTGCATAGTAACCGGGGTCCAGCACCGTCAGCTGTTCCTCACTTGTGCCATTGGCTATTGTTCCTTCTGCTGCCACTACGGGTTCCAGTACTGTCAGCTGGTTCTCGCATGAAGACAACCACCAAGATACAGAACAAAAGACAGAAGAACAAGATGCAGAAGACGCAAAAGCAGAAGAACAGAAAGCAGAAGAACATTAAGCATAAGACAAAAAATCAGCATAGAAGAAATCAAAATTATAAGCAGAAGAAGACTAAGCAGTAAATGGGGGTGAGTCCGTTCCTCCTCGTAGTGCCCCTGGAAAATGCCTGCTGCTGCAGGCCAAACTGAACGTGGACAAATCCTGTTGTAAATCTTTAGTGACAGGCAGAACGTAAGGTGTAATCTTATAACTTTTATAGATAAGTACTACAGGAATGCCTGTCACCATAAGAAAATGAAGAAAAAGAATAGGAAGAAGATGAAGAAATAGCATATGAAAATTAATAATAGCTGAATAAGAAGAATATGAAGAATGGAAAAAAAAAATTAATGGGAAGAAGGTGAAGAAGAAGAAGATGAATAAGGTGAAGAAAAAGTTGATGAAAAAAATGCTACTGCTGCGGATCATGAAGGAGAAAGTGTGGGAGAAGTACAAAAGAAGGTGAAGAGCATGGAAGTTGCGAAACATACATATCTGACTAAATATAAAAAAGTTAACATAGTCAATATCTTTTTAACTCCGAACATCTTGAAAAAAAAAATTGGAATTAATGCTATGCCATGTGATTTGAATAAACCACTATGCTTTTAATGTCTCCTCCACCTCCCACAATACATTCTACATGATTCTTATTTGTTTTCAATTATGTAGAATTAGCCAACAAGGAAATAAAGGCCTTTTTTTAATTCCGATACCGGAAGTCCCATTGACTTGAATGGGACTTCCGGTATCGGAATCGGCGATACCCGATATTTTTTCGTATCGGGCGATACCATCCGATATGATATTTTTGGGTATCGAACGGTATCGCTCAACACTAGTTATGAGCCAGGAGATAGATGAGATGTTGCAGCGGGGGGTGAATCAAAGGTCCAAGAGCGCATGGGCCTCACCTGTAGTCCGGTTCTGTGTGGACTACAGGGGGCTCAACGCCATCACCACCTCTGCTGCACACCCAATGCTGCGCATCGAGGAGCTGTTTGTGCGGTTAGCAAATGCAAAATACCTATCCATCATTGATTTGAGTCAGGGATGCTGGAAGATTCCCCTGAGCCCCAAGGCGCAGGAGAAGTCCACTTTTAATACCCCCTTCAGACTGTATGAGTCCACAGTCATGCCTTTCAGCATGAAGAATGCACCTGCCACATTCCAGCGGATGGTCAACCACCTGCTTTAGGGACTGGAGAGGTGCGCAGTAGAGTGACCGGATCTCTAATGGGGGGAAAAAAATGTCGGAATCTTGTTCGTCTGGACCCCACAAAACGATTACCCTTTCCAGATATCGAGAGCCAAAATTTGAGCTCGATCAAACGACGTTAACCCGTGCCGCTCGTCGCTCAAAGTTTGAAAAAAATCCAAATTTTTGGCCTTTTTTCAAACATTGAGCGACGAGCGGCACGGGTTAACGTCGTTTGATCGAGCTCAAATTTTGGCTATCTCAATATCTGAAAAGGGTAATCGTTTTGTGGGGTCCAGACGAACAAGATTCCGACATTTTTTTCCCCCCATTAGAGATCTGGTCACTCTAGTGCGCAGCGGCGTACTTGGATGACATTGCCGTCTTCAGTCCTCCTGGGAGGAACACATTCAGCATCTCCAGGAGGTGCTTAGGCGTGTCCACTAAGCAGGCTTGACAATCAAGCCGGCAAAGTGCCAGATGGGCATGCGAGAGGTTCACTACGTGGGGCACCGGTTAAGCGGGGGTTCTATGAGGCCAGAGCCTGGGAAAGTGGACGCTATCGCATCCTGGCCCACACCCAGGACCAAGAAACAGGTGATGTTCTTCCTGGGCACTGCAGGGTACTATAGATGCTTTGTACAGAACTATAGCAGCCTTGCAAAGCCCTTGATGGACCTCACCGGGAAGAAGCTACCCCAGTCAACTGGACAGATGGCTGTGAGTTAGCCTTCCAGGCTTTGAAAACAGCCCTGAGCAACTCTCCCGTGTTGAAGGCAAGTCGACAGCAGTCGGCCGTTCCTGGTACAGACCAATGCCAGCGAGTTTGGCCTTGGTGCCGTCCTTAGCCAGATCGACTCAGGGAACCAAGAGCACCCCGTGTTGTACCTGAGCCGGAAGCATCTGCTGAGGGAAGTGGTCTATTCCACCATAGAGAAGGAGTGCCTGGTCATGGTTTGGGCCCTGCAACATTCGCAGCCCTATCTGTATGGACGCACCTTCACTGCGGTGACCGACCACAACCTCCTGGGCTTGCTGCACACCATGTCTGGTACTAACGGAAGGTTGGTACATTGGAGCCTTGCACCTCCAACAGTACGACTTTACCGTTAGACACAAAAAGGGCAGCGAGCATTGCAATGTAGATGGGCTGTCCCGCCGGGGCGAGCCTGCTGAGGTGCGCATGGAGGAGTACTGAGAGGTCCTGCCTCTGTAGCACAGTCCTAAAGGGGGAGGTGTCATGATATTATGAATATGCTCATATTCAAAGTACCCTTCTAGAACTTTCCATTGCTTTACTGGCACACCTAGCTCTGCTACATCTTTTGGTTTTGCAAATGACATGCAGCCCAGCACCCAAGCTGCAGCTGTGATTCTTCTCTCTCTCTGCCTGCTTGTGTAATCCTATACTCCTTCCCCCCTCCCTCAAGAATGTGTTGGTTATCAGAAACCAGTCCTTTGTCTGAAACACGTATGTCCTTTGTGTGGGTATATTGTTCCTTTAAGACCCAAATATCTTAACACGGACGTTTCGCATATTTCTTGAAACTGCAGGGTCATGGCTCCCAACTGGTGAGTTTTGGAAGCTCAGTGCCTATCGGGAGCTGAGAAATGGATTTCTGCTTAACCAGGTCATACATCCCCTCCATGTTTGGATTGGATAGAAAGCTAATTTCAAAACAAAATTGATGATAGTCCCGCCGTCGCTCTCCAAGGCTTCCAGCCCGAGATAAATTAACAAGGTGTTAGGAAGTTTTCAGTCCTTGCGTAAAGGGGAGTGCATTCCATAGCTCTGCCCACCCCATGAGGTCATCCAGGGACCCTTAGTTTTTTGCAAGGGTATAAAACTCAGAGGCCCAGACAAGGGGGGTATTTGCCCAGGAAGTCAGCTACCAGAGGCTGTGCAACCTGCTCTGATGCATTGGGATGTTTCTCCCCCCACCACATGGCTTACAGTTATCTCAGACAATGGTAAGTGTGTTTCACCTTTAATCCCTTTTTATTTGTAATTGTCTGTACATACTATAATTGTCTTATCTTGTAGCATCTTTTTATACTTTTGTAAACACTGCCTATTATTTTTGGAGTAAAATATAAAACTTTACTAGCTTTGTTCTCCTTGCTCTACTCGTGTCCCCACGTACTCTGACTAAGTCAACGCTACTGATTGGGTTGGCTCCTGACCCGATATTAATTCAAAGCAGGGGCTGGTGGCAGCCAAGTGCATTCTGGGATATTGGGGAGACCCTGTCAGTGACGGACAGAGTTTGATTAGTGTATATAACGCCTGAGAGCGGGAATAGTCATCGCCCTCACTGCAGAGTATCCAATAGCCAGTCCACAGCAAGGCAGCCTTTCTGATGACTATTCATCCTAGATGCAGTTCCCTGACTGACCTGAGGGTAAGGGTGGCGCCAGAGAGCTGCAAGTTCCAAACTGAAACTGGAAAGGTGGGATATCCATAAATCACTCCTGAAGAACTGGGGGCAACCAAACACCCCCAGTTCATGACAACCGTGTGCAGAATTTGCTGTCCCCAAATCTGTATGCACCAAAGACTTTTCGATCTAGCCCTGTTCCTGGCTCTATCGCTCTTTGGTAGAAACCAATCATTGAAGGATGGAACGGACCCCTCTTATACCTGAAGTTTGTATAAATGGTACATATCCCCTGAGTGCTGAATCTGCTTTAAGGACTCCCCAGTGTCTCTTTGATGGTGTATACTTCAGCACGATTATCAAAGGTACCAATAATTCAGGGTATTTTAATTTCTCGTCTATTTGTTTTTGGATGTAACGACTCCTGTCTGTTTTAGCTGGCGGCATCCCTCCAAGTCCAATCCACTACATCATCAGGGTAGCCCCTAGTCTTAAAGCAAGATCTCAGGTCATGTGCCTGTGCATGAAAATCCTTCACATTTGTGCAGTTCCTTTTAATTCGTAGGAACTGCCCTTTCGGGATTCATCTTTTCAGAGGTCTCTGATGATGATTATGCCATCGGAGGAGACTGTTGGTTTCTGTTGGTATACGGTAAGTTTTTGTGGTCAGGTACCTCTCATTGTTTCTACCTATTGCAAGGTCTAGGAACGAAAGCTCATCCTTATGAACTTATCCTTATGAATCTCAGATGTAAATTTACAAATCTCATTCTCATTGAGACATTCCATAAATATGAAACCAATAATATTCCTCAAACTAAATATTTGATCCCTTCAAACCTACATGTCATATACCTATAGTGACACAGAAGGAGCAGCACGATCAAATATAGTAAAATATAACAATTTTATTAAATAGTCCTGATAAAACTTAATGAACAATATTCAATGAAAAAAGTGACAGAAGTGGTATACTCATGTGTGCATGAAGAGAAGAAGGAAATCCAGCTCCAAAAAAATAAAATCAAGTTTCTTTTATTCGTATCCATTTAAAACAAAAGCAAGGCTTATAGGCCGGGGTCACACTAACCGACGCAAAATACGGTCAGTATTTTACATGCGTAATACGGATGAATGGCCCCTAAACAGTGCTCCGTATGTCATCCGTAATCAAGGTGTGGTCGCGTATTTTGCGCATGTCAGCATCTGTATGTAATCTGTATGGCGAGATTTTCTTGCAGGCTTGCAAAATGGACATATAATGGAGCCCTATGACAGGGTTTATAACAGAAACGAAATAATAGATATAGACACATAGAATGCATATATATAGATATATATATGTGTGTGTGTGTGTGTGTGTGTGTATATATATATATATATATATATATATATATGTATGTATGTATATATATATATATATATATATATATATGTATTCTATGTGTATATATCTATTTATTCGTTTCTTTATTAAAACTGTCAGTGTGAGTTTACTGTAAAGCGCACTGAATTGCCGGCTTTGCTAAAAGACACCTGGTGCGTATTTCTCGCAAGTCACATGTGTGGTCCGTGTGTAATCCGTATTTTTTGTGCACCCATAGACTAGCATTAGCGTACTACGGCCGTAGTACGCTGACAATCGCAGCATGCTGCGATTGGCACGGACCGTAGAATACGGATGAGAAATATACGGCTGGTGCAAGGGACCCCATAGAGAATCATTGGTCCGTGTCTAATGTGTGCTTTTAGCGCCTCTCACTCGGCCGTATTCCTCGCCAGTGTGACCCCAGCCTTAGACATACAAAGACTGGGTATATCAGTGAAAGAGTGCATGACTTAGGCCTCTTTCACACTTCCGTTTTTGACAATCAGTCAAGATCTGCCAATTTTGAAAAAAAATGGATCCGCTATTTTTCTTTGCGGATCCGTTTTTTTCCCCATTGACTTTCATTATTGGCGGATCCTGACTGATTTCCGTCCGTTGCATCCGTTTTTTTGAGGATCCGCCACAATGTTAGTGTCCGTCAACATCCTCAAAGATTTCCAAACGGAGCTTGCAATGTTTTTTTGTCCGGTGGATCCTCCAGACACTGAATTAACCCCAAAATCTGTCTGGGTGCCGGACAAAAAAAAAATTCTCTCTCTCTCTCTCTCAACGGATCCTGTGCCATCCGGTCACATCAGTTGAGAACGGATCCGCTTGTCTGCCTTTTTGGCGGATTATAACTGAAGTGTGAAAGAGGCCTTAACTGAACGCGTTTTGAACACGTTAGGCCTCTTTCACACTTCAGTTTTTTGCATCAGTTATAATCCGCCAAAAAGGCGGACAAGCGGATCCGTTCTCAACTGATGTGAACGGATGGCACAGAATCCGTTTTCAGACGGATCCTGAAAATGAAGAAATTTAAAGGAATCGCTGGCCGGGAAGGGGAGAGGGGGAGAGGGGGAGAGGGGGAGAGGGAGAGAGAGAAATTCGGGTTAAATCAGTGTTTGCAGGATCCGCCAGAGAAAAAAACGTTACAAGCTCCGTTTTGAAATTTTTGAGGATGGTGACGGACAGCAACTTTTGGCGGATCCTCACAAAAAACGGATGCAACGGACAGCAATCCGTCACAATCCGCCATTAATGCAAGTCAATGGGAAAAAAACGGATCCTCAAAAAAAATTTGAGGATCCGTTTTTTTTCAAAACCTGGCGGATTGTGACTGATTGTAAAAAACGGAAGTGTGAAAGAGGCCTTAAGTGTTCTTAGACTCAGTTTGATTGTGAGCAGGCAAAACCAAGTTTATAGAGAAACACATCAGATGAAACAAATAAAATTATTACAGAGACACATTTGTGAGAATGAACACATAAAAATGAGCAACACAGGATTACATTTGCACCAAAATAGACACTAAATCAAGAGAGGATCTTATCACCTCAGGTTCTAATTTGAATAGAACTAGTAACGGTTTTAATAATAATTCTTTATCGGAACGAACTGTTCTAGTTTAACATGTAGTTCCTATTTTAAATCCATTTCAGATATTGTACGCTGCAATTTAAAGATCTTGAAAAACTATGATACTATGGATACTATTCTAAAAAATGGAATTAAAATAGTGTCAAGACGTGCACCCACTTTAGGCAGTTCCTTGTCGCCTAGCTTCTATAATCTGAATAGGGGATCTAAACCCTCTCACCAGAGGTGTAGCTAGGGGTTCAGCTTAGGGGGGAGGGGGTGAAAAATCTGAGTGGGCCCCTAACTGGTAACCCTGATTACAACTCAGGTTGGCACACTTTAGTCTTGGGTATAGGGGAACCTCAGCGCACATAAGGAAAAAATTTCCACAAATTTAAAAAAAAATGGCTGTCTAGTGGAGAAAAATGCACACAAATAGGGCTTGCATAGGACAGTCACACAGATAAGTGTGGCGCAAAGTGTCCGAACAGCCTATTAATGACGCCCATAGTATTAGCAGGTGGGCTGCTCAGCACTGTATATATGCACCACACAGAACAAACTAAGCCAACATGAAGAGGTCTAGGTGCATCCTGCAAAAATGATAAAAAGATAAAAAGATATGGGGTATTAGTTACTATTTTGGACAAAGTAGATTAGCGCACAACCCCAAGGGTCCCCAGATTTTGTGAGTCCCTAACACTAAATCTGAACAGCACAGATAAGGAAAAAATTACCAAAAATTAAAAAAAAAAACACATTTGAAAGGTTAACTCACCAAAACCCTGACTAATGCACTAGCACCAGAGGCGTAGCTAGGGGTTCAGCTTGGGGGGGGCGAAAAATCTGAGTGGGCCCCTAGACGGTAACGCTGATTACAACTCAGGGAGGCACACTTTAGTCGTGGGTAGAGTTGAGTGAAACGGGTCGAAAAATTTCAAAAGTCGCCGACTTTTGGCAAAGTCGGGTTTCATGAAACGAAACCCGACCCTAGGATGAGGTCGGCCACGAGGTCGGCGACTTACGCGCCAAAGTCGCGTTTCAAAAGTTTGTTTTGCGCTCTTTTTCAGCCAATCAGGATCCACGGACACTGTGGGCAACGTGATGACATAGGCAGGGGTCACCACCATCTTTCAGAAGGGCATGCAAGTGATTGGCTTGCTTTGGTGGGCGTCACAGGGGGTATAAAAGGGCGTGCACGCCGACCGCCATCTTACTTCTGCCGATCTTAGCATAGGGAGAGGTTGCTGCTGCTGATTCTGTAGGGAGAGCGTTAGGCAGGGAAGAAGAAAAAAAAACTGCTTCTGCTGCTAGCGATTTTGCCTGTACAACACACCAGTCACTGTGTGTGCAGTGCAAGGGGAGGCTATATTTTGGTGGATCAGCGGTGTTGGTTGTTAGGCTGCCTTCTAAGGCTTCCTGACGGCTGCATTGCTGTTTACCCACTGCTCTGCAAACTGCTTTTTTAAAAGCAATCCCAATTTTTTTTTTTTTTGTCCTGCTGAGGTACTGAGCGTGCATTTTTTCACACCATACAGCGGTGCACACTCCTCACACAGTACCGTGTAACGGCTGTTATCACGGCCACAGTGAAGCTATCTGTGTGTCACTCTGTGAGAATAAGTCGAGGACATGTTCCGTTCTTACAGACCTGCACCTTCTAGTTTTGTCTAGCTTTCAAACAGTTAAATATATTTGCTGTTTGATCACATTCAAAACTATAGAGAGACAGCGTGTGTCAGTCCGTATACTTAAAAAACACGGAGCTTGACAATTTTACGTACACCGGACAGCCGTGTACGTGCACGCTCCTCTCAGTACCGTGTAACGGCTGTTATCACGGTCATAGTGAAGCTATCTATGTGTCACTCTGTGAGAATAAGTCGAGGACATGTTCCGTTCTTACAGACCTACACTCTAGGGAGATTCCTATTCTGCCCAATTCTATATACACCTTGTAGTTTGTGATACACTAGACAATTTCTGCCTGTGATATAGCGCTGTGATATTCAGTGGGCCTCTCACAATCCATAAGTGTCCAGTGTCCACAAGTGTGTGCAGAAATTAAAAATCTCCCTTATCCTCTAGTGACTTTGGTCACAGCTCTGCCATCGAGCCTGTGACAGAGCGCTCAGAAAAGTGTCCAGTGTCCACTAGTGTGTGCAGAAATTCAAAATCTCCGTGATCCTGTAGTCCCTTTTTTCACACCTGTGCCATCGAGCCTGTGACATAGCGCTCTGATATTCAGTGGGCCTCACACAATCCATAAGTGTCCAGTGTCCACAAGTGTGTGCAGAAATTCAAAATCTCCCTTATCCTGTAGTCACTTTTTTCACACCTGTGCCATCGAGCCTGTGACATAGCGCTCTGATATTCAGTGGGCCTCACACAATCCATAAGTGTCCAGTGTCCACAAGTGTGTGCAGAAATTCAAAATCTCCCCTGTCCTATAGACACCTTGTACCTTGTTTTACATTACTATATAGTTTGTTGGATTTTGTCTACATTTCTACCAAAAATGAGGAAGGCTGGTGGAAGAGGCCGTGGAATTGGGCGGGGGTTGGCAGCTGGTAATGATGGTGTTGGTGGTGGATCTGATGGTAGTGGCAAAAGCAAAATAGGACCGAATGCAGGAGGTGTTGAGCCTGCGTCATCGCCTGGCTCCACAAGGCCTCGAAGGCTTACTTTTTAGGAGTTGGCAAACCACTTTTAAAGCCAGAGCTGCAGGAAAAAGTTTTGGCTTACATTGCTGACTCAGCCACCAGCTCTATCGCCTCCTCTTCTGAAGTTGTAAAAAGTAAAAGCACTGAGTCGTCATTGGAGGCTCATGTTCATGAACCACACCTTTCCTTGTGTCCTTCACCCCAACCAAGATTGAAGAATGACGCAAGCCATACTACTGATTACTCCATGGAGCTGTTTTCACATACCATGCCTGGATTATCAAGTGAAATGGTGAATTACCCAGGCCAAGATGAATCTGACATGGAGTGCACTGATGCACAGCCACTGATAGATGATTCTGCTGGTACATTCACTCAGAGCACTACATTGTCCTCGCAGTGTACAGAGCCAGATTCTGACCCTGATGAGACTCAGGTGCCCCTTCCCGCACACTATACCACCATACACGGTGACACAGAGGAAGGTGCACATGACATAGAAGAGGAGGTGATGGATGACCCAGTTGTTGACCCAGATTGGCATCCATTGGGGGAAGAGGGTGCTGCTTCCAATAGCTCAGATGAGGAGCATCCACAGCAGACATCGACATCGCAACAGCTGTTCTCTGGCAGGCCCGGAGCACTCCAAAGACAGGTTCCAAAAATCAAGAGTTGCTGGACAGCTTGTCCAGAGGGTCAAAATATCACAGCGTGCTAGGCCGCAAAATGTCTGCCAAAGTAGGAAGAGTGCAGTGTGGCACTTTTTTGAACAAAATCCTCATGATCAGGCCAAGGTTATCTGTAAGAAGTGCGCAAAGACCTTTAGCTGAGGGAAAAATCTGAAAAATTTGAATACCAGTTGCATGCTTAGACATTTAACCACCATGCACTTGCAAGCGTGGACACAACACCAAACCTCAAGTACCACATGTGCAACTGATCACAAAGAAGGTAGTCAGCAATGCTACATTGTTTCCCCCACTGTAAGCCCACCGGTCAGCACAGCAGCAAATGTTGAGGTGTCGTTGCAAGGCCACAGCAGTCAGGGAATCCCACTGTTATATCAACGAAATACTGAATCTAGGCCATCAGAAAGAACACCAACTCCATCACCATCATCAACCCTCTCTCAGTCCGCCCTGTCCACCGCTACTTCCACCATATGCAGCTCTCAAGTCCAGCTCACCCTCCCAGACACTATGAGTAGGTCAAGAAAGTACTCAGTCTCTCATCCGCGTACACTGGGTTTGAATGCCCACATTGCCAAACTAATCTCGTTTGAGATGATGCCCTATCGGTTGGTGGAAAGCGCAGCTTTCCGCGAACTCATGGCCTATGCAGTACCACGCTATGACCTACCCAGTCACCACTTCTTCTCTCGCAAAGCCATCCCAGCCCTCCACCATCATGTGAAAGACCGCATTGTCCATGCACTCAAGCAGTCAGTGAGTGGAAAGGTGCACCTCACAACTGATGCATGGTCCAGTCGGCATGGCCAGGGCCGTTACGTGTCCATCACTGCGCACTGGGTTAATGTGGTGGATGCAGGGTCCACAGGGGACAGCGGTGGTGGGACAGTGCTGCCTAGCCCACGGTATAGGAAACAGTTGGCTGTAGGCGTTCGACCCTCCTCCTCCTCCAGATGCGAAAGCTCATCCACAGAGCGCAGTCGTACGAGCACTCCATCTGCAGCTGCCACTGTTGCACACGAGGTGTCCCCCTATCGAGCAGCTAGTGGAAAGCGTCAGCAGGCTGTGTTGCAGATGATGTGTTTGGGCGACAGACACACCGCCGAGGTGCTGGCCGAGTACTTTCAGCGACAAACTGAGTCATGGGTGGGCAGTGTACATCTTGAGGCAGGCAAGGTAGTTAGTGATAACGGCCGTAATTTTGTCGCAGCCATAGCCCTTTCAAAACTCAGCCACATACCTTGCTTGGCTCACACCTTGAACCTGGTGGTGCAGTGCTTCCTCAAAAATTATCCGGAGTTAACAGCCCTGCTCCAGAAGGTGCGAAGACTGTGCGCGCACATCCGCCGGTCGCCTGTACACTCCATTCGTATGCAGAAGCTGCAGCGATTGCTCCACCATCCCAACCACCGCCTCATTATCGACATTGCAACAAGGTGGAACTCCACCCTGCACATGGTTGAGCGGCTGTGCGAGCAGAGGCAGGCCTTAATGCATTTGTGGGAGGATACACGGCCAGGCACTTTGAGAGCAGACATGGAGTTGACAGGTGTGCAGTGGTCGAAGCTGAAAGACCTCTGTAAAGTCCTTCAGTGTTTTGAGGAATGCACACGGCTGGTAAGTGCAGACGACGCCATCCTAAGCATGAGCATCCCACTTATGCGTCTGCTCATGCAAACTTTGACGCACCTTAAGGAGCAGGTGTCTGCAGCCAATGTTGACGAGGAGGGAATCCTTGATGACATTCAGCCATTGTCTGCTCAGGGACCTCTCCTGGACGAGGTGGAGGAGGAAGAAGAAGAGGAGGAGGAGGATGATGGTGGGGATGATTACTTAGGGGAGGAGGATGCATCTCGTGGGGCAAGTGAAAATGTTGGCGTGGCAAGGTCTGGTACAGGGTTTGTGCGTGACTGGAGGGATGTGGATTTGCCAGAAAGTGCTCCTCCAACCAGCACTCGCAGTGCATCATTGACACCGGGAACATTGGCCCACATGTCAGATTATGCCTTGCAGATCCTAAAAAGGGACCCCCGCATTGCCAAAATGATGAACGATGACGACTACTGGTTGGCCAGCATCCTGGATCCACGCTATAAAGGCAAATTACAAAACATCATGCCACAGGAGAACCTTGACCTAATATTGGCTAATAAACAAGCAACTCTGGTAAATCGGTTGCTTGAGGCATTCCCAGCACACAGCAGCGGTGATGGTTCTCACACGAGCCGTACGGGCCGGGGGCAGCTTGGCAGAGGTGTTCATGGTGCACACAGCAGAAGTGGCGTTGGAGACAGGGGTTTCATGACAATGTTGTGGACTGATTTTTCAAGTACCGCTCACACAACTGGTAATACTGCATCGATGGAAAGTGACAGGAGACAGCAGTTGTCAACTATGGTTACAAGCTACTTTTCCTCCCATATCGATGTTCTCCCACACAGGTCATTCCCCTTTGACTATTGGGCCGCTAAACTGGACACCTGGCCTGAATTGGTGCAATATGCCTTACAGGAGCTCGCTTGCCCAGCTGCAAGTGTGCTATCGGAAAGAGTCTTCAGTGCAGCTGGATCAATCCTGATAGAAAAAAGGACCCGTCTGTCAACCCAAAATGTGGAAGATCTAACCTTCATTAAAATGAACCATGCATGGGTTTCCAAGGATTTTGTCCCACCTTCCCCTGATGACACATAGGGTGATAGAAAAATGGCTTGCTTTGGTCCACCTCTTCCTGGGACTTGACCTATTTCGCCTTTTGCATCAGCTGAATGTCCAACATCAACATATGCCACTTTCTAAAACTCCCTAACTGTGCTGCCTCCCCCCCCCCCCATGGCCGGGGTCACCACCTAGCGCACGACACCGTGCGAGTGCCGTTGCCCTGGACAGGTGGGTAGGCCGACTCTTGGGCGCGGGCACTGGCACAGGGTCCCTCATAGTGCAATCGAGTCTCTCTGACGGTTGTGGTGCACACCCGCCGTCAGACACATCGCCGTACTATGAGGGGCCCAGTGCCAGTACCGACGCCCACGAGTGGGCCCCCCTTGCTTGGGCAGGGCCCCAGCATTTGCAATCTTTACCTCTCCCTGCTCCTCCGCTGTGTAGTCTGGGCCGTCAAATCCATACTGTGCCTGACACCGTCTGAGCCTGCCTCCTGATGTATAGACATATATTTTGAATGTGTACACTATGCTATCCGTACATGTTATCCGGGGATACGGTACCCTTTCTCACCTTTGTGCAATCACGTGTAATCCATACTGGGCCTGAGAACGGCTGGCGAGCTGTTAAGCAAGCTACAGCACCTGTGGTTTGCACACGTAAGTTTTTCATTTTTTCAGGAATGACGGTTAGGCCTAATTCCGGAACTGCGGTTGACCTGCACTTACTGGGAAATCATCGTTCGCGGGTAATAATTGTAATCACAGATCCCCATCACTAACGTTGTTCAGCGGGTTATCTTCACCTGTAAGCGACAAACGCTGGCCTTTTCAGTGTAGCGCACATGCAGCCACGGACATGTAAGGGCATGACACAACAGTTATTGGCCAATCTCATGTGCCAGCGCCTCACGTGTCCCTCTAGTAAGCCGGACTCGGACCGCGGGGCATGACGGAGTCTCGTTCGTTAACGGAATTAAGCTTGCAATGTGTGCATCTTTTCTGTAGCTGGCATGGTTGAGGTTTCCCAGGTGGAGTCGAATTAAACCGTAGGCTCCACTCCTGGTGGTGCCCTTCTGGACATTCCTTTAAGGTTCAGCTTTGCAACCATACTGCCCACGTAAAACAAACACTTTGCCTTCATGAACACTGTTTGGAGGGTCATGACTCATGGGAATAATGCCGCCCAATCAGTTAACCTGCTAGAGAGATCCTTCGTTGCTCCCAAGCATGACATCACACTCCCTAGGAGGAAGGTAATGCCACTGTGGCGACCGTACTCCTGGGGGCGACACAAGTGCACTGATGCCCAGCCACTGCTCGATGAATCTGCTGGTACATTGACCCAGACCACTACATTCCCCTCGCACGCTACACGGCCTGAATCTGACCCTGATGAAACTCAGGTTACCCTTCCCATATACAGTTCCATCTTACACGGTGACAAAGAGGAAGCTGCAGATGAAAGTGCAGGTTCGGCCCACCCGCCATCAGACACACCACCGTACTATCAGGGGCCCTGTGCCAGTGCCGTCGCCAACGAGTCGGCCCCCCTGCTTGCTCAGGATCACAGCACTTGCAAGGTTGAAATACTGTGCAGTGAGATGGAAGATGGGAACGATGAGGAGTCCAGACTAGTACAGGGATTCCCTAGCGAGGAGACTTATTTCATTGTTTTCAATGTTGGGACAGCAATTTTTGGGGAGCACTATACTCTGGAGAATGATAGATGGGGCCCACCATACACTGGAACATTCCAAAGGTGGACATCAGACACTGGAGCAGCATTTACAGGGCCCATTATACACTAGAGCATTAGAAATGGGGCCCATTATGTTTGGAGCATTATTTGGGCCCATAAGTCAGTGGAGCTTCATCCATGGGGACCAACATATACTGTAGCATTATGTGGAGCTCATCATATACTGTTTCAAACATTATATGGGACTAATGATTCTGTATGGAGAAATAGATGGGCCTTGTCATGAGATGTAAAAAGTGAAGTATTTTTCATTGTACTATACCGTTATTTCTCTGCCGTATTGGAGCATGATGAGTTGTGGTATGTGTTAAAGGGGCGCTCTTTCGCCCAGGGCACATGAAAACCTGGAGCCAGCCCCCCCCCCCCACAACTTTAGCCAAATAACCCCCATTTTTCAGTGCGTAACTTGTATTATGAAGTTAATTAAGGTTGACAAGCTTAAGTAAGAAGAATTGATGCTTTTGGCATTCAAATGGGCACTGTAGGTGTGTTTCCTGTCCTCCTCTCACTGCCGACTTTTATTCCCCATTGACTTACATTGGGTTTCGTGTTTCGGGACGACCCCGACTTTTCCCTATAGTCGGCCGATCTTGCTCGACCCGACTTTTGGAAAAGTCGGGTTTCACGAAACAAAACTCAACCCTAAAAAAACAAAAGTCGCTCAACTCTAGTCGTGGGTATAGGGGAACCTCAGCAGATGACTGCGCTGTAATTGAAACAAATCTCTATACAAAAAGCAATACTGATATTACCGCCATATGGTGACCTCATAGTGGTAGATGCCAGTCCTGCAGAATATACAAGAGTTTAGTATACAGTTACAGATGATAACCTGTAAGTTATGTTCTTTCTGATAATTGTTCACTTTTGCATCTTACTCAGACCGACATGACAACTTCTCCAGCCAGTAGTGTTGAGCGATGCCTTCCGATATCGGGAAATATCGGATCGGATTGGATCGGACCGATACCCCAAAAATATCGGATATCGCCGATTCCGATACCGGAAACCAATGCAAGTCAATGGGACACAAATAGCGGAATGAAAATAAACCCTTACTTTCCTTGTAGGTTAATTCTACATGAAGGAAAAGAACTAAGAATAATGTAGAATGTATTGGGGGAGGTGGAGGAGACATAAAAGGCATAGAGGTTTAGCCCAATCAAATGGAATAGCAGGAATTAATTTTTTTTTTTTATGACGTTCGGAGTTACAAAGATATTGACTATGTTAAAGGGGTTGTGTAGCAATAGAGGGAGACATTCAGAAAAGGCACATGTTGGTGGAGTGTTGGAATGGAGTGCTTCATCTAGCTTGGAGGTTGACTGAGCCCCTGACCCGGAGGACACGGCACGGATGCGGGCACCTGTATGCACAACAGACTGTGAGTAAAGCTTTGGAACTACATGCCCTGGTGTCCTCCAGTTATTCCTGCGCCAACACGCTCAGCACTGCTACATCTCTGTGCCTGGCACTGCACCATCTATGTCTCTTCACTACCTCTCCATCTACACTGCCCTGGGACTACAGCCCTACCTGTGGACGGCCACAACATCAAAGCTGCACCACACCATCTGTCCCAGAGGATCTGTCTGCAGCGTTGGCTTAACATTTTCATTGCCGAACACCACAGGTGGCGTCACAAATCATTCACTCATAAACTTTAATCATCATCCACACGTTCAACATTTCCCTTTTACAATGGATGCCCAGGGCCACGGACCGGGTCACAGCTACCGTGACATCTCCCATTGAAACCAACGGGCCCGGTACCGAGTACCCCACCAACCCTGGCGGGCGATCCAACTTGGCGGAAATACGTAACAGAACAGGTTGTCCGGCTTTTCACATAATCTCAGTGCATATCTAGGCTGCAGAATGCTGACAATAAGTAATTTACCTTCTGTGGCTAGTCTGCACGTTTTCCAAGATATCATCTCTTGCTTCTAAGATAAACATCCAGGGGTGTGTGTTCTGGCATTGAAATGAGAACTGGTCGTTTCCTCCTCCCTCACTAGTTTCACTTTCCATAGATCACTGTTCAGCGTGTGTCTGGGGGAGGAGCAGCTGGGTGGTCTGCTCGCAGCCAGTCACAGCCATGCCATTAGTTAACATGCCTAACATGCATAACAGGATGTGCCCACACTTCTTAGGATTCCTCATTGGTGAATAAAATCAAACTGGCTCATTGCATTATGGGAACTTCCGATTCCAGTATTCGATATGCAAAAAGTATCGGAACTTAGTATCGAAATTCCGATACCGCGAATATCAGCCGATACCCGATATTTGCTGTATCGGAATGCTCAACTCTACCAGCCAGGACTCATCTGCAGAGATTACAACAAAGACACATCTGACTTCTCACATTTCCAGCCCAGTACCCATCTATCTCCAACATGCACAAACTACTCACCCAATACTGAGCCGCTGCTGTTGTATGTGTCCCTACTATTGTACCTGATATCCCAATTCTGAGCCCCTGCTGGCGTATGTGTCCCTACTATTGTACCTGCTGTGTGGTACTAAAGCAAAGCTCCTCTAACTGCCTCACATAATAATGGCACCATTGTGCCCTATACATAGCAGAATGTCTCTTTTGTGCCCTCACAATAGCTCCCATACTGTATATAACCCCCAGTTTATGATAGATCCCACAGTAGCTCCCACTCTGTATACAGGCCCCCATACTGTATGATGGCCCCCACAGTAGCCTTTAAACTGTACTGTATAATGACCCCTACATTTGCTCCCATGCTGTACAATGACCCCCGCATTAGCTCATTGGCTGTGTAATGGCCCCAAATTAGCTCTAACACTGTTTAATGGCCCCTGCATTAGCTCCCATGCTGTATAATGACCCCTGCATACACTGGCTCCACATTAGCTCCCATACTGTAAAATGACCCCTTCATTAGCTCTCACGCTGTATATTGGCTCTCGCATTAGCTCATCCATTATACAATGACCCCCGAATTAGCTCTAACACTGTATAATGGCCCCCGTTGTAGCTCCCGTGCCTTTGATTCTGGTCTCTGTTGGTCTCTGTCTGTGTGCTACAACTTGCACAGCTCTGATATACTGTATATGACAAAGAACTAAATAGAAGAAAATAGAAACAGATAGTGGGTGTGTATAGAGGCCGACGTATGGGTATAGCTCCCTGAATGTACCCAGACCTAAAAGAAATACTCTTGTCTGGATAAGACCCCAAAGAGGGAACCAGAAAGAAAGAGGGAATTAGAAACGAGGGAGGTAAAATATTACTCATGTAAAGAAGAAAGTGCACCCCTGGTATGTATTCTCTTTTATTCCCTTTTCTGTCTTTGGGGGGGTCTTGTCCAGACTGAGTATACGTTCAGGGGTCTATATGTGATCAGCTATACACACACTGGCTGTTGTATTTTCTTCTATTTGGTTCTTTATCATATATATTCATCCTCAACTTTGTGGGGATTATTTTTTTTAATAAAAAGTTATATACGTAATTGGGTTTTCAAGCTTACCACCCTGGATTTACAATATGAGATGATAGGACCCTCACCCCGGCTACAGGACCAAGTCACAGAGTGTGTGTGTGTGTGTGTGCGTGTGTGTGTATATATGTGTGTATATATACTGTATATGTAGAGAGATATTTGAAATATAAGGCTGCCAAACATTCCAGGCATTTACCAATCTTCATTATAGCAGCAAAAAAATGAAGGCAGCTCACCATTTAGACAAAATGAAAAAAAATGAGTTTTGGTTCTCCTGGGAAAAGGCTCTCAGTAGAACGGAAACATTGCTGAGCCCCAATGAGCTATTAAAACACAATTTTTTAATTTTGTTAATGGTGCTCTGCCTTCATTTTTTTGCAACTATAGATTTTTACATTTACCTGTGTGTATGTAATATATATATATATATATATATATATATATATATATATATATATATATATAATGTGTATATGAAGAGGGAAAGTCACATATTCTTATCGGTGCTGTCCTGCAGCCGAGGTGACGTCTATTAGGGCAGTGCATGATACTGACTACTCATGTCCGTGGCTCTGAGGCACATGGAGATTTATGGCAGCTGATTTGCACTGACAGAGACGCCTTCTGAGCTGTATAAAAGTTCAAGTAGCCGCCACAAATCTACTGTGCGCCAGATACATGACCACAAACACAAACAATAAACCATCCAGGACATGTAAGGAGGGGAGCAGCATTCTGCCCCTCATCACTGCACAGACACCTCAGGGCCCCTGATGCACGCAGCAGCCTGAGTTCTTACAGCATCTTGTCTTGCTCTGAAGGCTGCGTGGTGATGTCTCTCCGGCAGACACACAGGGAGCAGTGTGGACGTGTCTACAGTTTGCTGGAGGAAGCTTAAAGGTATAGTGTCCCTGCACTATACAGAGAAGCTTAACTACATCAGTGAGCTGCACACGCTGACATGGTTAACACTGGCAGAAGCTCTGGGGTGACCGCCCCCTCTGCCCCCCTGCTAGCTATGCTACTGCCTCTCACTGATTATCTACCACAGGTTATTATAAGTGTGGACAATTTCCCTGAAAAACCTGTCTACAATCCAAAAAACTAACTTTTTTCTGTTCTAAAAATGAAAAAAGTTTCAAAATTAAGAATTTTTTGAATTGTAACTCGGACTATGTGGTCTACATAATTGAATGTTCAGTCTGTAAACTTCAATGCGTGGGTTCCACCATTAGAAAACTAAAAAGTAGAATAGGGGAACATCTATATGATATTACTCAATCCACTGTCTGTAACATTTCTAATGTATCAAATCATTTTGTTGTTTCTCAGAACAGACAAATCACATACTTCAATGTTTTTGCAATAGAACAAATACACATGAATCCACGAGGTGGTGATAGAGAAAAAAGACTGCATGACAGGGAAGCCTTTTGGATCTATGTATGAAACACACGAGTTCCACTAGGGTTGAATCTTAAAAAAGAAATAATGCTCCACTATTAATATTATGTGTTCCGCCTTAATATTATTGTTTTTTGGTGCTAATTTAATCCTGTGTTGGTCATTTTTATGTGTTCATGCTCACAAATGTGTCTCTGTAATTATTTTATTTGTTTCACCTGATGTGTTTCTCTATAAACTTTGGTCTTTGACTGCTCACAATCAAACTGAGGCTAAGAACACTTAACGTGTTCGAAGTGCATTCAGTTAAGTCATGCACTCTTCCTCCGGTATACCAGTCTTTGTATGTCTAGCAGCTTTGCTTTTGTTTTAAATGGATACGAATAAAGAAACTTGATTTTATTTTTTGGAGCTGGATTTCCCTCTTCTCTTCATGTACACAAGTTAAGCGTCTGGCAGGGACGTAAATCCGTGCTCCAATTTCCTGAATATATCGGGACTCTTCATAAGGGTGAGCTTAATTACCTTTTTTTTTGTGCATTTTCTTCTGCCTTTTTTTTCGTGTTCCCCTTTCTGCTATAAACTCTAAATATATGTCTTGCATCTTGGCTGTCTGCCTCTAATGGGAATTGAGGCAAACATACTGAACATTAACACATAATACAGGAAGAGTGCCTTATATATATTTTTTAATTTTATATTCCTTTATTATCTTTACTGGTTCTTTTCTTCCATGGTATTTTTTCCTTTTTTTTTTTTTTAGACTTTTCATATCTAAATGGAGTCTCTAATTGATCCATCTAGAAAGGAGCGTGCAGTGCAAGATTTTCGAACAGCAAGTAAAAATGTGGACACTCCTCCGGATTTATTATATATTATGCACAAAGTGGAAAAACTTTCCCTCAATGGAACACGTATTTGGAGGGATCAGACCACTTTGAAAAATTATGTCAATCAGAATATGATCCCAAGAGGATTAAAAATTAAAAAGATTCCCACCACAGTTTATAGCGATGAATTTGTGGTGGAATGGAACACTATATTGTCTATATGTTCTACACAGCTAATGAAATTGATTATTAAACATGAAAGGTGTGAATTTTCTAGAATTCAAACAGACTTGAATAAGAACTTTCTGTCTCTTAAATCTACAATGACCATGGACAATTATGAGACCTTTCAAAAAGATCTCAAATCGAAGATGCATTTTCTAGAGGAATCTATCATTTCTCTCAAAAAGAGAAAATTTAGCAGAGATGTCTTTGATTATACAAATAACCAGGTCTATGAATGAGGCAGGTGGGAAAGACAGTCCATTCCACCAAAATCGATATTGAAGAAACGCATTCGCACTTTTTCTCATACTTTTTTCTAATCGGAACCAAGTCTCGTTTTCTTCACCGGACCTGGAGTCCTCCAATGTCTCAGTGGACCTTTCTAGAGACAATGAGGAAGATGTCTCAAATCAAATTTAATAAGTCACAGCCTAATTATTATCGAAAACCACGAAGACACAGTAATAATTTTTCAAAAAACACATTATGAGGGGCGGAAGAAAACACAGCAAACACCAACCTTTTTCAGGAGCCATCTAAGAAGCTTCCACAAAACCTCTTGTTAGATGTTATTAACTTGTCTCCTATTGCTCTCTCTGAGACAGAAATCAAACTTCTTTCACGAGGACTTAATTTTGTACCTACAAATTCAGATTTAGACTTTTTCTCTACTTTAAAGGACATAAATAAATTTGTTAGAGATCTAACGGTCAAGAAACATTTTTTTTCAGATGTGGATCCACGAAATTTAATATCATCCTTTTCCACCAATGAATTCAGTGGAAAATACTTTTTTGAACAAAATAGTCTCTTATGCCTCATTGATCTGGATACTTCCAATGAACCATCAAATGAAGCCAGTATCATTTCAACATGTTGTAAGGTAGCGTTGTCATTCGGGTAGGGGATACTCGCTTGGCAGCCAATAAATCACATCCAGCACAGGTTTTCCATAAAACCAAAACAGTCCATGCGGTTTATTCAGGCATCATAAACCACAGCAGCAACATAAAGTTTATATAAACAGCTTAGCGTCCATGACAGAGCTTTACTCTGTCCAGCCTGTGGTCACACAGGGTATGCAGTGTTCCATACGCAGGCTCTTCAGCCTCACAGTTATCTCACCGGTCAGGGTTCCCTCATGGCATCTTCTCCATGCTGCAGACGTCCTTTCCCTCCAGGGAACTATCAGGCACGTGCAGCCATTAACACAGCATTCACTTGCTGTCAGGAAGACAGCCCCATCTCTCTGACGGGACCTTCCACAACGGACCAACCAGGTCCCAGCATTCACTCATGTGACCTACCCTGGTCACCTTATATGGTCCGTAGCCACGCCCACCGGGTCACATGGCTATGACCTCATCACAGGTCCTTCACACATTCACATAGTCTTTTACTACAGGCATTTTCAGACACACCCCTGGGTGGATTTGTAGGCAACTGGTCCCACCCATCTCACCAGTCACCTGAAGACTTCTCCCTCCCACATTGAAACAGAACCTCAGCAGTATCACTGCTGATCAACACATACACAAGTCTTCATCTCAAGGCCACCCACCTTGAGATACATTACGATCATTCAGCATCCTACTCCTATCAGGAGGAAATGGAAATGCTTGTCCTGGGACACCCACACAGCGCCCCCTAGCGGACACAGTGGTCACTACACCACAATGTAAAACTAAAAATCCAACATTCTATCCAGTACAAACAAGGACTGATTCAATAGAACGTTTCCAGGACAATGTGGAAAAAGACATTCGCAACCTCTTTTTTTTCAAAATCTTTTTATTAAAATTATAATAAGCAATTCAGATAATGTCAGCATTGACAAGAATAAGAAACTCTGAATTTCCCCAAGCCCCTCTTCCCCAACCACCCCCACCCCTCACTACTTGCACATATTATAAATAGAAGATCATGGAATAGGCGTATGCCCTCTTAATCGTTGTAGAAGGTACCATTGAGTATTCTCTTTTTAAACTATTTTTATTAAATTCAACATGAAAGAAAAAGGCATATACAGTTATAGAATGCGCATTACATTGAACAGTAATCCCGCCCCTTCCCCTATCCCTCCCCTCCCTTCCCTGCGAGTGTCATCATTTGCAGAGTTTCCTTAAATTGGTGCGTGTCCTCCAATGCTTTGTAGCAAGTACCAATTGGTGCCTTCGTATTGCTTCTTAAGTCTATTCTTAGTCTCTGTGTCTATAGAAGGAATAAAGAATGACTATCTAGTAAAGAATTTGTCTGTTAACTTTTCTTTGTTGGTCAAAGTTTCCAAGCAGTCTGTTTTTAAACAGGAAATGAATTTTCGTTAATATCAAAGCTTTTGACGTAACATTTGAGTTTAACCACTGATGTAATATAATTTTCCTTACCGCTGAGGCCCAAATCACCACATAGCCTTGATGTGCCTAGGTAATGCTTTTTGAGTCTCCTCCAAGATATTAAAAATTGCCCATTGTGGTGTAAGAGTGAATTCAATCCCACTCAAATGTTGCAATTCAGAGTGAATATCCTGCCATAAATTTTGAATTTTAGTACATCCCAACATATGGTGAAAAATATCAGTATTATGTAAGCCACATTTTATACATTGATAAGAATTTGTGGGAGACATTCTGGATTGAACGTACGGGGTAATATAAGCCCTATGTAATAATAGTAAAGCCGTGTCAGTATAGCTGTTATATGGAATAACTTTCCTTTGTGCCCTAGTAGCTTCTAATATATCTCCAACCTCCAGACCGTCCATATCTTTTATCCATCTCGCCGGGCCAGAGATTTTAGCCTCCCAAGACCATTCCTTATGCAGAGTAGAATATATTGTACTAGATGACATCAAATAAGATCTGCCTGCTCTGAGGAGAATGTCTGTTTAATTTACAACCCATACCTACTCCCTGTCTACTAGCTGTGTATTTAAGAACCAAACTGCGTGCCTGCAGAAACAGGAACGGACGTCCCCCAAACACGGGATAACGAGATACTGCCTCGGCAAAAGTGATTATTGAGAAACTACGATCCAATAGATCCAACCCAAAAACACACTTCTGCTGTGCCATAGCTTTGTAGATTTTAGGCAGTTTAGCTTTTAAAAATAGTGGGTTATCTAGAAATGGCTGAAAGACACACACGGCCGCATCATGTCCTATCCTACTCCCATCTTCTAATGCTCGGTCTATTACTCCTCATTTCTGGCGACGTCTCCCCAAATCCTGGCCCTCCTCAACACATTCCCACACTCATTTCTAACACCCTGCCATGATCCTCTACACGTTTTCGCAATGATGATAACCTCATACCCATTCGTTCATCCATGACCTCTTCATCACCAACAAACTCTCCTTCTTTGGTATCACTGAAACCTGGCTCACCCCCTCTGACCCAGCCTCTCCAGCTGCACTCTCTTATGGCGGATTCCATCTTTCTCACACCCCTCGCCCCAGCAACAAACGTGGTGGAAGAGTTGGCTTGCTCCTCTCCAATACCTGTTCCTTTACCCCAATTCCTCTACCACCCACTGCTACTCTTCCCTCGTTTGAGGTGCACTCCGTCCGCATCTACGCCCCCTCCAACCTCCAGCTGGCTGTCCTCTACCGCCCCCCAGAACTAGCCATCTCCACCTTTCTTGATCACTTCACCACCTGGCTGCTACATTTCCTTTCTGCTGACATTCCCTCTATCATCATGGGTGACTTCAACATCCCCATTGATGCTTCCTCCCCAGCTGCCTCCAAACTTTTATCGCTCACTGCCTCCTTTGGCCTTGCTCAATGGTCCACCGCTGCCACTCACAAAGATGGTCACATGCTGGAGCTTATCTTCACCCGCCTCTGCTCCCTTACTAATCTCACTAATTCACCCCTCCCCCTGTCTGACCACAACCTACTGACATTCTCTTCCCTCTCCTAGTACGCAACCCCCACTCCACAAACTCTCTTACCCTCGCAGAAATCTCAAACACCTCAATTTACAATTACTTTCTGAGTCCCTCCTCCCTCTTACAGACGTAGCTTCACTTCATGACACAGATGCTGCTGCCACCTTTTATAACACCACAATAACAGCAGCACTTGATTCGGCTGCCCCCTCACACATAGCAAAACTCGTACAACCAACAGGCAGCCCTGGCTGACCAGCCTCACCTAAGAACTGAGACGGGCTTCCAGGGTTGCTGAGCGGAGATGGAAGAAATCCCACTCTGCCGAGCACTTAACCACATACAAGCAGTCCCTCACCAGTTTCAAGTCCACACTCACTGCCGCAAAGCAAACTTGCTTCTCATCTCTCATATCCTCCCTGCCTCACAACCCTAAACAGCTTTTCAACACTTTCAATTCTCTACTCCTTCCCCCAACACCTCCTCCCTCTCATCTCATTACTGCTGAAGACTTTGCCTTCTTCTTTAAGCAGAAGATTGATACGATCAGAGAAAGATTTGGCCCACAGCCCCCAATGCCCCTATTAGCTGCTCAGCCCTGTTCCTCAAAAACCAACTTCTCCATCATGATGGAAGATCAGCTCTGCACCCTCCTTTCAAGATTACACCTCACAACTTGCACGCTTGTCCCGCTCCCATCACACTTCATCCCTAACCTTGCCACAGTCTTCATCCCCACTCTAACATACCTCTTCAACCTCTCACTTACAAATGGTGTGTTCCCGTCATCCTTCAAACATGCCTTGATCACACCCATCCTCAAAAAGTCCTCCTTTGACCCATCCTTTGTGTCTTTCTATCACCCGATATCTCTTCTCCCTTATGCCTCAAATCTACTGGAACAGCATGTCCATCTTGAACTGTCCACCCACCTTTCCTCCTGCTCCCTCTTTGACTGCTTACAACCAGGCTTCCGACTGCATCACTCAACTGAAACTGCCCTAACTAAAGTCACCAACGACCTACTAGTTGCCAAGAGCAAGCGACACTACTCTATCCTCCTTCTCCTGGACCTGTCTTCTGCCTTTGACACTGTGGACCATTCCCTCCTGCTCCAGATTCTCTAATCTCTGGGCATCACAGGCTTGGCCCTATCCTGGATCTCATCATATCTAGCAGACAGAATATTCAGTGTGTCCCTCTCCCACACCACCTCCTCACCCCGCCCTCTCTCTGTTCCTCAAGGCTCAGTTCTAGGACCCCTACTCTTCTCCATCTATACCTTCGGCCTGGGACAGCTCATAGAATCCGACGGTCTCCAGTATCATCTCTATGCCGACGACACGCAGATCTACCTATCTGGACCTGACTTCACCTCCTTACTGACCAAAATCCCACAATGTCTGTCTGCTATTTCAGCTTTCTTCTCTGCTCTCTTTCTAAAACTGAACAAGGACAAAGCAGAATTCATAATCTTTCCCCCATCTCACTCCACCCCTCCACCAGACATATCCATCAATGTCAATGGCTGGTCACTTTCCCCACTCCCGCATGCTCGGTTCCCTGGGGTGATCCTCGACATTGCCCTCTCTTTCAAGCCATATATCCAAACCCTAGCCTCCTCCTGCCTCCTCCTGCCGTCTCAAACTCAAAAGCATTTCCCGGATCCGTGCATTCCTTGACCATGACACCACAAATACACTAGTGCATGCCCTTATCTCCCGCCTCGACTACTGCAACCTCCTACTCTCTGGCCTGCCCTCTAGCACTCTGGCACTACTCCAATCCATCCTACATTCTGCTGCCCGACTAATCCACCTGTTTCCCCGTTATTCCCCAGCCAAACCCTTAGGGAGACCCTATGCCAAGCCCTTCATTGGCTTCCTATCGTCCAGAGGCTCCATTTCAAAATTCTAACTATGACTAGTGTTGAGCATTCCGATACCGCAAGTATCGGGTATCGGCCGATACTTGCTGTATCGGAATTCCGATACCGACTTCCGATATTTTTTCAATATCGGAATTCGGCATCGGAATCGGAAGTTCAAAGTTGATTGACAGACTGACGTCATCATGATGCGCGGTGTGTGCGCATCATGATGCGCCGTCATTTTGGGCCTGCCGGGGGTCTCTGCCGGCCTGCCGGGGGGCTGTGCCGGCCTGCCGGGGGGCTGTGTGGACTGCCCGGGGGGCTGTGTGGACTGCCGGGGGGCTGTGCCGGCCTGCCGGTGGTCTGTGCACCCTGTGGGGGTCTGTACCGGCCTGCCGGGGGGCTGTGCCGGCCTGCCGGTGGTCTGTGCACCCTGTGGGGGTCTGTACCGGCCTGCCGGGGGGCTGTGCCGGCCTGCCGGGGGGCTGTGCTGATGTCCGGGGGTCTGTGCAAGCATCGTCCGATGGGACTACAAGTCCCATCGGGCGATGCCTGCTACCATGACAGTGATTGACACATTAGCCAATGATGGGACAGTAGTAGTCCCATCATCCGGCTAATGTGTTAAATGTTAAAAAAAAAAAAAAAAAAAAAAAAATACTACATACATACTACATGCATGCTACATACATACTACATGCTACATACATACTACATATATACTACATACATACTACATGCATGCTACATACATACTACATGCATGCTACATACATACTACATGCTACATACATACTACATATATACTACATACATACTACATATATACTACATACATGCTACATACATACTGCATGCTACATACATACTACATACATACATACTACATACATACTACATGCATGCTACATACATACTACATGCATGCTACATACATACTACATGCATGCTACATGCATGCTACATACTACATGCTACATACATACCACATACATACTACATACATACTACATACTACATATATACTACATGCATGCTACATACATACTACATGCTACATACATACCACATACATACTACATACATGCTACATACTACATACATACTACATGCATGCTACATACATACTACATGCATGCTACATACATACTACATACATACTACATATATACTACATGCATGCTACATACATACTACATGCTACATACATACCACATACATACTACATACATGCTACATACATACTACATATATACTACATGCATGCTACATACATACTACATATATACTACATGCATGCTACATACATACTACATGCTACATGCATGCTACATACATACTACATGCTACATGCATGCTACATACATACTACATACATACTACATGCTACATACATACCACATATATACTACATACAATACATACATAGACATACAGTACATATAACATAGAGTAACATACTTACCAATACTTGTCACATTGTTCCCCGAAGCCATTGTCTTTTCCGGAATAAATATTAACATAACAAACCACAAAAATACTCACCCACGATCCGAAGCAGTCCACGAGTGTGTCCCACGACGATCTTGGGTAGAGAACTGCAGCATCAGCTGTTGCTGCCGTTCTCTACGGGCTGCAGGAATCCAATGACGGAAGGTAGGTATCCTTCCGCACTGTATTCCTCCGCCACTTAAAAAAAAAAAAAAAGTCCCTAGTCTCACTTTATCCCACGCAGCAATGGCATAAAGTGAGACTAGGGACTTTTTTTTTTTTTAAGTGGCGGAGGAATACAGTGCGGAAGGATACCTACCTTCCGTCATTGGATTCCTGCAGCCCGTAGAGAACGGCAGCAACAGCTGATGCTGCAGTTCTCTACCCAAGATCGTCGTGGGACACACTCGTGGACTGCTTCGGATCGTGGGTGAGTATTTTTGTGGTTTGTTATGTTAATATTTATTCCGGAAAAGACAATGGCTTCGGGGAACAATGTGACAAGTATTGGTAAGTATGTTACTCTATGTTATATGTACTGTATGTCTATGTATGTATTGTATGAATGTATTGTATGTATGTAGTATGTATGTGGTATGTATGTAGCATGCATGTAGCATGCAGTATGTATGTAGCATGCATGTAGTATATATGTAGTATGTATGTGGTATGTATGTAGCATGTAGTATGTATGTAGCATGCATGTAGTATGTATGTAGTATATATGTAGTATGTATGTAGCATGTAGTATGTAGCATGCATGTAGTATATATGTAGTATGTAGCATGTAGTATGTATGTAGCATGCATGTAGTATATATGTAGTATGTATGTAGCATGTAGTATGTATGTAGCATGCATGTAGTATGTATGTAGCATGCATGTAGTATGTATATGGTATGTATGTAGCATGTAGTATGTATGTAGCATGCATGTAGTATATATGTGTTATGTATGTGGTATGTATGTAGCATGCATGTAGCATGCATGTAGTATGTATGTAGTATGTATGTAGTATATATGTAGTATATATGTAGCATGTAGTATGTAGCATGCATGTAGTATATATGTAGTATGTATGTAGCATGCATGTAGTATATATGTAGCATGTAGTATGTATGTAGCATGCATGTAGTATATATGTAGTATGTAGCATGTAGTATGTATGTAGCATGCATGTAGTATATATGTAGTATGTAGCATGTAGTATGTATGTAGCATGCATGTAGTATATATGTAGTATGTAGCATGTAGTATGTATGTAGCATGCATGTAGTATATATGTGTTATGTAGCATGTAGCATGCATGTAGTATGTATGTAGTATATATGTGGTATGTATGTAGCATGTAGCATGCATGTAGTATGTATGTAGTATATATGTGGTATGAATGTAGCATGCAGTATGTATGTAGCATGCATGTAGTATATATGTAGTATGTATGTTGCATGTAGTATTTATGTAGTATGAATGTAGCATGTATGTAGTATGTATGTAGCATGTATGTAGTATGCATGTTGTATGTATGTAGC
Source organism: Dendrobates tinctorius (assembly GCF_039654945.1). Lineage (NCBI taxonomy): Eukaryota > Metazoa > Chordata > Amphibia > Anura > Dendrobatidae > Dendrobates > Dendrobates tinctorius. The sequence goes on along the minus strand of NW_027361673.1, from coordinate 32,582,328 downwards.
ATGTAATTTTTTTTTTTTTTTTTTTACATTTAACACATTAGCCGGATGATGGGACTACTACTGTCCCATCATTGGCTAATGTGTCAATCACTGTCATGGTAGCAGGCATCGCCCGATGGGACTTGTAGTATGTAGTACTTTGAAGTATCGGACGGTATCGCTCAACTCTAACTATGACATACAAAGCCATCCACAACCTGTCTCCTCCCTACGTCTGTGACATGGTCTCCCGCTACTTACCCACACATAACCTTCGATCCTCCCAAGATCTCCTTCTCTACTCTCCTCTTATCTCTTCCTCCCACAACCACAAACAAGACTTCTCCCGTGCTTCCCCCATACTCTGGAATTCTCTACCTCAACACATCAGACTCTCGCCTACCATGGAAACCTTTAAAAGGAACCTGAAGACCCACCTCTTCCGACAAGCCTATAACCTGCAGTGATCCTCAGCCTACTGAACCGCCGCACGACCAGCTCTACCCTCTCCTAGTGTATCCTCATCCATCCCCTGTAGACTGTGAGTCCTTGCGGGCAGGGACCTCTCTCCTCCTGTAACAACAATTCTTAATATAATTCTGGATTAATTATTCAATGGCTCATACAAAAAAATCAATCCTTAAAAGATACTTTATTGACCAATCATTAAAAAGTTTTCAAAACTTCAAAAAACAGGCAAACAAAAATAGGCTTATTGCTGATTTTCAAAATCCAGCCACAAACACTAGAGAGTCGTTCCAATGTCAGGTAGAGGGTCACAAACCTATTTGTCCCTATAGGGCCCTATATCTCTCTCCTACCTGACAGCGGAGGTTGGCACCCTCTTGATACGCAAATGGCGCCCCCGCTCCTCGGCGGCTCTCCCTAATCACCCTGTTGACTCCTATCTAAATAACATCAGCTTGGAGTACACCAGATGGCCGGGGACAAAAATATAATAGATAATAACCCCATGCCACAAACCACCAAGACAAAAATGTAAGGAATAGTAACTGGAAAAAACTCTAATTTTTGGCAGATTTGTAAACATTTGTTTTGGGAGGAAAAGGGGTCTAAATAACCCTATTTAGGTGTCTCCCTGCCTGACAGCGGAGCTTTTACACCCTACGTTACTCTGGTGCCCCCGCTCCACGTGGGCTGACCCTTACTGACCCCTACACTTCTCACCCAGAAAGAGGAAAGAGGGTGTCAGAACGTATGGCCAAGGGAGACAGGGGTAATAACTTAGAATTATCCCTGAAAAAATCCCCCCCAAAGACAAAAAATGTTTTAATAATAATGAAGAAAAAAAAAAAAAAATGTATCTGCAAACCGATGTATACAGTGTACAGGATAATAGTGCATTAGCAAAGGCAGTTGCAAGTAAAGGGGGCAAGATATCAATCAGAACAGATACACAATCATTTAAATGTTCTTAAGCAGCATTAATGTACATTTCTCACATCACAGAATGCTGCTATTACCTCTAATCAACACATTTTTCATATTGCATCATGCCCAAAACAATGGAGCCATTGATCGCTCAGGCTCAAAATTTTTTTTTTTTCATTATTATTAAATCATTTTTTGTCTTGGGGGGGATTTTTTCAGGGATAATTCTAAGTTATTACCCTTGTCTCCCTTGGAGGAGGATTTTCTTGTGTGCAGCAGCGCTGGTTATTAGACTGCCTGATAGCTGTATTGCTGTGTGTACACTGCTGTGCAGACTGCTTTTTACATAGCACTAATACTTTTATTCTTTTTTTCTGCACAGTTACCGACCATTCATTTTTTCCCACACCGTATAGAACTGTACGCTCCTCACACACTACCGTGTATTGGCTGGTATCACGGACAAATACATGCTGACTATCTGTGTGTGACTCCGGAAATAAATACGGAGATTTAAATTTTCCCCTACACCGTATACAGTTGTACGCTCCTCATAAAGTACCGTATATCTGCTGTTTGTATTACGGTTAAATCCATACTGAGTGAGCGTCAGTGTGTGACTCCGGAAATATATACGGAGATTTAAATTTTTCCCTACACCGTATACAGCTGTACGCCCCTCATACAGTACTATATATCTGGTGGTATTTTTGGTACATTTTTCCAAACATGAGGAAGTTTGGTGGAAGAGGCTGTGGACGTGGGCGGGGGGGGGCCAGCTGGTACTGATGGTGGTGGTGGTGCATCTGCTGGTAGTGCCAAAAGCACAATAGCACCTCAGGCAGGAGGTGTTGAGCCTGCGTCATCATCTGGCTCCAGAAGGCCTGGAAGGCTCCCTTTTCTGGGAGTAGATAAACCACTTTTAAAGCCGGAGCATCAGGAACAGGTTTTGACTTACATTGCCGAAACAGCCTCCAGCTCTATCACCTCCTCTTCTGAAGTTTCAAAAACTGCAAGCACTGAGTCGTCAGTGCGGCTCCTGGTCAGGAACAACACCTTTCCTTGTGTCCTTCACCCCCACCAAAAGTGAAGGATGCGGCAGGCCACACTTCAGATTACTCCCTGGAGCTCTTTTCGCATACTATGCCTAAGTTATCAAGTGAAATCCTGAATTCCCCAGTCCAAGATGAATATGACATGGAATGCACTGATGCACAGCCAGTGCTATATGCTTCTGCTGGTACATTCACCCAGAGCACTGCATTGCCCTCGCAGTCTACTGAGCCAGATTCTGACCCTGATGAAACTCAGGTGCCCCTTCCCACATGCTATACCACCTTACACGGTGACACAGAGGAAGGTGCAGATGAAATTGAAGAGGAGGTGATGGATGACCCAGTTGTTGACCCAGATTGGCATCCATTGGGAGAAGAGGGTGCCGCTGGCAATAGCTCAGAAGAGGAGGAGGATCCGCAGCAGGCATCGACATCGCAGCTGCGGTTATCTGGCAGGCCCGTAGCAGTCCAAAAATGTGTTAACAAAAAGAGTTGAAGGACAGCTTGGCCAGATGGTCAAATTAGCACAGCGTGCAAGCCCTGAAAATTTTTCCCATAGTAGGAAGAGTGCAGTGTGGCACTTTTTTGACCAAAATCCTATTGATGAGGCAAAGGTTATCTGTAAGAAGTGCGGAAGGACCTTTAGCCAAGGGAAAAATCTCCGAAATTTGAATACCAGTTGCATGCTTAGACATGTAAACCCCATGCACTTGCAAGCATGGACGGACTACAAAACCTCAGGTAGCACACGTGCACCTGCTCTGACTGAAGGTAGCCAGCAACGCTACATCGCTTCCCCCACTGTAAGCCCACCAGTTAGCACACCACCAGCAAGAAATGTTGAGGTGTCGTCGCAAGGCCAAAGCAGTCAGGGAATCACAATGTTTTTCCAACGAAAGACTGCATCTAGGCCATCACCACCACAATCACCATCACCAACCCCCTCTCAGTCCGCCATGTTCACCGCTAGTTCCACCATATGCAGCTCTCAAGTCCAGCTCACCCTAGCAGAGACTCTGAGTAGGAAAAGAAAGTACTCATCCTCTCATCCGTGTACACTGGCTTTGAACGCCTACATTGCCAAAGAGATGATGCCCTTCCGTTTGGTTGAAAGTGCAGCGTTCCGAGAGCTCATGGCCTATGCTGTCCCACGCTATGACCTACCCAGTAGGCACTTCTTTTCCAGAAAAGCCATCCCTGCCCTCCACCTGCCTGTGAAAGACCGCATTGTCCATGCACTCAAACAATCACTGAGTGGAAAGGTGCACCTCACAACAGATGCATGGGCAAGTAGGCATGGCCAGGGCCATTACGTGTCCATCACTGCGCACCGGGTGAATGTGGTGGATGCAGGGTCCACAGGGGACAGCGGCGGAGGGACAGTCTTGCCTAGCCCACGGTATAGGAAACAGTTGGCTGTAGGCGTTCGACCCTCCTCCTCCTCCTCCAGAAGCGAAATCTCGTCCACAGAGCGCTGTTGCACGAGTACTCCATCCGCAGCTGCCAGTGTTGCACACGAGGTGTCCCACTGTCGAACAGCTAGTGATAAGCATCAACAGGCTGTTTTAAAGATGATGTCTTTGGGCGACAACATACACACCGCGGAGGTACTGGCCGACTACTTGCAACGAGAAACTGAATCATGGCTGCGCAGTCTACATCTTGAGCCAGGCAAGGTAGTCAGTGATAACGGATGTAATTTTGTGGCAGCCATAGCCCTGGTAAAACTCAGACACATACCTTGCCTTGCTCACACCTTGAACCTGGTGGTGCAGTGCTTCATAACTAATTATCCGGAGTTACCAGCCCTGCTCCATAAGGTGCGAAGACTGTGCTCGCACATCTGTTGCTCACCCGTAGACTCCAGTCGTATGCAGAGGCTGCAGCGATCGCTCCACCTCCCCAAGCACCGCCTAATCATAGATGTTGCAACAAGGTGGAACTCCACCATGCACATGGTTGAGAGGATGTGCGAACAGAGGCAGGCTGTAATGCATTTATGGGAGGATACACGGGCAGGCAGTTTGAGGGCAGACATTGAGTTGTTGGGTGTGCAGTGGTCAAAGCTGAAAGACCTCTGTAAAGTCCTTCAGTGTTTTGAGGAATGCACACAGCAGGTAAGTGCAGACGACGCCATCATAAGCATGAGCATCCCACTTATGCATCTGCTCATGCAAACTTTGACGCACATTAAGGATCAGGCGTATGCAGCGGAGGAGGAGGAGGGAAGCCATGATGACAGTCAGGCATTGTCTGCTCAGGGAACTGTCCTGATCGAGGTGGAGGGAGGATGAGGGGGATGATTATTTTGGGGAGGAGGATGCTTCTCAGGGGGCAAGAGAAAATGTTGGCTTGCCAAGGTCAGGTACAGGGTTTGTGCATGACTGGAGGGATGTGGATTTGGCAGAAAGTGCTCCTCCATCCACCACTGGCAGTGCATCATTGACACCTGGAACATTAGCCCACATGTGTGATTATCTCTTGCGGATCCTAAAAAGGGACCCTCGCATTGCCAAAATTATGAAGAATGACTACTACTGGTTGGCCAGCAACCTCGATCCATGCTATAAAGGCAAATTACAGAACATCATGCCACAGGAGAACCTAGAGCTAATATTGGTGAACAAACAAGCAACTCTGGTAAACCATTTGTTAGAGGCATTCCCAGCACACAGCAGCAGTGCAGGTTCTACCACGAGCCGTACTGGGCAACATGGAAGAGGTGTTCGTGGTGCACACAGCCAAAGTGGCATTGGAGACAGGGGTTTCATGACCATGTTGTGGACTGATTCTCGAGTAACGCTCACACAACTGGTAATACTGAATCGATTGCAACAGACAGGAGACAGCAGTTGTCAACTATGGTTCAAAATTACCTCTCCTCCCCATCAATGATCTCCCTCACAGTTCATTCCCCTTTGACTACTGGGCCTGTAAACTGGACACCTGGCCTGAATTGGCACAATATGCCTTACAGGAGCTCGCTTGCCCTGCTGGTAGGGTGCTGTCAGAAAGAGTCTTCAGTGCTGCTGGATCAATCCTGACAGAAAGAAGGACCCGGCTGTGGACCCAAAATGTAGGTGATTTCACCTTCCTTAAAATGAACCATGCCTGGGTTTCAAAGGATTTGTACCACCTTCCCCTGATGAGACATAGGTTGCCAGCAAAATGGCTCGCTTTGTCCTCCTCTTCCTCCGACTTCTCCAATTCCTCCATTTGTAGCTGCTGAACGTCCAGCCTACACCTCAACATATGCCAGTTTTTCCACCTCCCTAACTGGCCTGTACCCCCCCACAACTTTAGCCAAATAACCCCCAGTTTTCAATACGTTGCTATTATTATAAAGTAAATTAAGGTTGACAAGCTTAAGTAATAAGAATTGATGTTGTTGCCATTGAAATGGGCACTGTAGGTGTGTTTACTATCCTCCACTCATTGCCGACTTTTATTCCCCATTGACTTGCATTGGGGTCGGGTTTCGGTCGGAACTCCGACTTTTGCCGACAGTCGGCCGATTTCGTTCGACTCGACTTTTGGAAAAGTCAGGTGGTCGGAAACCCGACTCGACCCTCCCAGAGGCAAAGTCGCTCATCTCTAGTAATGGGTTAATTAAGCAAATTTTTCTGGTCCTCCGCAATACTAGGAACCACCCCATCCTGAAAAAAGCACGAAGCCTCTGCCATTTGCTCTCCCCCACTTGCATACAATGATCCAAAAAAATATCTAAATTCATCTATTATTTGTTCATTATCCGTTGTAATTTTCCCATCTTGATTACAGATCTTATTGATTCTAGTTGCTTGTCTAAAAGATTTAGTGAGACAGGTAAGTGGCTTCCCTGGCCTGTTCCCCCACTTAAAATACTTGTGTTTTTGATAGTCTAGACTGTATAACGCTCTTTCATGCTCAATGTTTTCAGCTGCCTTTTTAGCCTATATGAATTTCTGTTTATCTATGGGGGTATTGGATAGTTTAAAATTTTTATAGTCCTGAGTCAATTTTTCCTGAGCCACTAATGTGGTCTCTAGTAAATTTTTCCATTTATCCCCAATATAAGAGATGATTTGTTCCCTTGAAACTGCCTTAGAGACAGCCCAGAATAACTGAGGATCAGCAAAGTGTTCCTTATGTCTTCTTTGTACATGTTCCATGACTTAAAGTCATCAGACGAATATAAATAAGAGGGGAACCTCCACCTCCTTTCTTTGTATGCCGGATTTACCACTGTAGATTTGAAAACCACCGGGGCATGATCGGACAGCTGAATAGCCAAAATATCTGTCGAGAGAACAAGGGATACCATCGATAAGCCCAGTAACCAATATTCTAATCTTGCATGAGTATTATGAACATGGGAGTAGTGTGAGAAATCCTTATCAGTAGGATGTTGCCATCTCCATATATCCATCAGCCCCAGATAATCCATCAATTTCTGTATGAAACCCCCATGTGTTGTAGCTCCCTGGTTGTGTGAACCCGATCTAGCCATAGATATATCCATGTGCCTGATTAGAGTCCCCCCCAATTATCAGATTGGCTGTGTCCCAATCCGCCAATTTAGAGAGCAACTGAACCTGAAACTGTAAGTCTGGACCATTGGGTGTGTAGACATTTACCAGGCTATAATGAACTCCTTCTATTTTTATATTAACTATTAAAATTCTCCCCATTAGATCCTCCCCAGTGTCTAGAATATTGTAATTAAGACATTTATTAACAAGTATCGCCACCCCCCGTCTGTTTTTTGGAATATGATGCCTCAGCACATAAAATGTATTTTTTACTAAATAAAGATGGATTTTAATCCCTTACCCAATGAGTTTCCTGTAGAAAAATTACATGAAAGTTAGAACGTTGCAAATAATGCATAACCTTTTTCCTCTTAACTGGGGTGTTTAGACCATTTACATTCCAAGAGCACCAATATAACGAATGCATTGTGGACATAGAAGTACTGTTATTATCTGTCATTTAACCTATACCAGAACGTGGTGTAATCTTCCTGAATAATACCAGATGCATATAAACCCCACACCCATCCCAGCTAGTGGGCGTAGAGTCTACATTAACAAAAAGGCGAGATGAACACGCGCAGGAACCCACCCACCCCAACATTAACAAACTAAACCCGCTAAGAACCATGCTCAAAATAATTATGAGCGTGAACCTGTTTGAAAAGAAGAGAATATTATCTCAACAAAATAAAACACAAAAGCGACGCCACCCTGTTAGGTGGCAAAGTGACAAAGAAAATTGACTAAATCCATCAGGTCTCATCTGAGATCTGCATATCAGATTGAGTATTTGCTTGAAGATGCTGTAATACCTTTTCTGGCTCTTTAAAGATCCAGTTTTTCCCATTTAAAGAAAAGCGTAGGATTGCAGGAAATTGTAGCCTAAAACAAATATTTTTCCCCACCAAGATAGCACATGCGGGATTAAAAGCTTTACGTTTGGCTGCAACCACAGCTGAGTAATGCTGGAAAAGAAACAATTTGTGGTGATCATAGGATAATGGTTGCTTCTTCCTGTATGCCGACAGTAAACTGACTTTGTCTTGGAAATCCAGAACCCTGAAAATTACTGGATGTGGACTGGAATTTGTATCGTTCCTAGGAGGACCCCTCTCAATCTTCAGGGCACCTGAATGTGGTGTTAAATGTAGTGCTTTTGGGAGCCATTCTGACACTACCCCCATTAAATCTTGTGTTTTGATCGATTCGGGGAGACCCACAAGTTTCAGATTATTACGATGAGACCTGTTTTCTAAATCCTCGACTTTGTCCTGAAGATATGTGACATTTTTATCTCTCTGGTCTAACTTCTTTGAGAGCTCTGTAACCAAGTCCTCCACATCTGACACTCTTTGTTCTGCGGCCGTTATGCGTGCCCCTTGTGTGTTAACCTGAGTGGCAATAACATCCAAAGTCACCTGAAATGCTACTAGTCGAGAGTCTATTTTCGGCATAAAAATGTCTGTAATGGCCTGATCAATAGATTGTGTATCCTCCCGTTTCATATCAGTAGTTATCTGAGGTGGAGAGGTAATATTCTGTTGCCGGGTCGAGGGTCTATTTGGTTTTTCAGATTTGGCTACATATTTTTCCATGATGGATAAGAGACCTGATGAGCTCGTGTAAATATGTCAGTGACGTCGCCTTTGAATATTTTACTCACCAGGAAAGAATCACCATTCCTACATCCAGCAGATCGCAGTGTGCTCCAAGGATCTGATCTGTGCTTCTGCCCATGAAATTGCAATATTTGAATCCAGCAGAGGCAATGTGCTGTAAGATTTTAATAAATCCAGTAGGGGGCAGCGTTATCTGATTCACGTCTATAGGCTGACTTATATACCAAATATATGGCCCACAGTATTCAAGAGCCAAGTTGCAGAGCCACTTGTCTGAATGATATGAGCACTGCCTGTGTGACTCTATCTTATCTCCAGGACCAAGAGCCTGCGCCTTCCGCCCAACGGGCCTGACTCCCTGCACTCACCTCCCTCCTCCTCTGACTGTGCTTCTCTGTACCTGTCCATGCTCCTGCTCCTCCACAGGCATGTGACGGCCCCGGTTACCTTGTAGTTCGGGGATGTGGTGCGGAGTGTCTCAGTGTGCGCTCCGCACTCCAATGCGGCCTGTCTTCACCGCTCCTGTCAGAGACCGCGTGTCACTTGGATTTCAGTGCTGCCTGCGCCTAGGACCTCCGGAGTCCCTAGAGAGCTAGCCCCTATGCTGGGGGAACCTTGCCCAGGTCTTATCCCCGCTGCCCACTTAGTGTAGCGGCGTGATGGCAGTGGATGAAGTTCTGCCATCAGAGAGCTCAATTAAAATGCGGTCATCTTCTACCTCTGCCTCCCGGAAGTCATTGAGTATTTTCAAATTGATATCTTAATTTATCTTTGATCCCTGTGGGAAGAGTTGGAATGAACTGGGATGATGATTTCAAAATTTTTCCTGACAGTCTTTCTTTGCTAGTCAGCTCATCTAGCCAGCCCATTTTGAAGAGAAACATAATCTTAGTGTGGATTAGAGATAGTGATGGTATATTTGGACTCAACCAATGATGTAATATACTTTTCCTAGTGGCTGAGGTGCAGATTATCAGAGTAGCTTTAACATGTTTGGGTAATGTTCCCTGAGAGTCTCCCAGGACATTAAAGATAGCCGACTGTGGTGTGAGTGGAAAGGTAATCCCACACATTGCTTGTAGCTCTGCATGTATGTCAGCCAATAGCTCCTGTATTATTGAGCAACTCCACAAGTGATGATATATATTGGTATTTCGTCTTCTGCATTTGGAGCATGAATAAGAAATTGTGGGGGACATTTTAGATTGGATAAAAGTGATATAAGCCCTATGAAGGATTAAGAAAGCCATGTCAGTGTAACTGCTATGCGATGTAAATTTCCTTTGTGCTGCCGTGCCATCTAGGAAATCACTAACCTCAAGGCCCAAGATATCTCTTGACCACCTCGTAGGACCCGTGTCTTTCCCTTCCCATGACCATTTTTTGAGCAGTAGGGAGTAAATAATACTTATGGATACCACTTGCAGTCTTGGGTTCCTGAGAAAACCATCCATGTTGTTCTCCCTAGCCCCCGCACCCCCGCCAGTCAAACATTTTTGGACCAAGCTACGCTCCTGGAAGAATAGAAAAGGTTTATTATTAAATAGTGGAAAACGTGATGCTTTATCAAAAGAGAGCATAGAGAATCAGAGGTCCAATAAATCTATTACTAGAGTGCATCCTTGATCTGCAAGGGCTTTATAAAACAAAGGTGGATTACCTTTTAGGAAGGCAGGGTTGCCTATAAATGGTTGAAAAGGAGATAACCTGGTATGTAAATTACAAATCTTCCTGCATCTCCTCCATGTCTGTATTGTTTGCCACAATGTTGGATGTTCCTGGACTTCCTCAGGGATCTCCTCATTGCTCAGATGGAGCATGGCAGTCAACGAGATATATGAGCATAATTGTTCTAATCTTACATTAGCAAAATGGGAAGTCCCCTGTATCCAGTGTATCTGAGATTGGCTGCCAGGTTATAGCTGCCTATATCTGGGAAGTTGCTTCCACCCTCCTCCCTTGATGCTTGTATCTTTGGCAGTCCTATATGTGTCCTTCCTGGATTACCCCATAAAAATTTCCGAAACGCTGTGTTTAGCAGTTTGATATCTGTTTAAGAAAGCAGTAGAAGAAGGGTCTGAAAAGTGTACATTAGTTTAGGAAGCGCTACCATTTTAGTAAGATCAACCCGAGAAAGATAATGTAAAGTGTTTCCAAGAGTTTAGAAGACTAATTATTGATGAGATTAGTGGTCTATAATAGAGCCTATATAAAATTGACGGGTCTGCAGGGAGCTGTATACCTAAATAACTTATGGACTCCTGACTCCAGTGAAATGGGAACAAGGAATCCGGCAATTTCCCAGCTCTAAAGAGTGCTAAGGCCTCCGATTTATTGTAATTAATTTTAAAGCCCGAGCATTTACCAAATTCTCCCAGGACTCCCATTATAGCTGGAACTGCTCGGACTGTTTTGGCGATAAACAAAAGTATGTCATCAGCGAAGGCTGAAATTCTAATTGAGGAGGTCCCAACCATTATGACCTCAAATACTGATAGGTTTTGGAGAGTTCTCAGGAGTGGATCTAATGCTAAATTGAATAGCAGGGGAGACAATGGGCAACCTTGACGTGTACCACGCTGAATGTCAAAGGGCAAAGACAAAACATTATTTATGGACAGCCTGGACACCAGGTTTTTATAAATTGAATTAACAGCATCACAGAACCAGGGACCAAAATTTCTGAAAGTAAGTATATTGTGCAGATAGTCCCAGGCCACCCTGTCAAATGCCTTGTCGGCATTCAGGCTGACCACAACGGCTTTCATGCATCTATTCACTCTACTGAAAGATATGGCTCCTATTGCCGTTCTAATATGATGCATAATGGATTTACCATGTACAAATCCTGTTTGATGGGGTGTAATCAAGTCTGAAATTATTCTTTGGACCCTATCAGCTAAGATTTTGGTGAATGTCTTAAAATTGGAATTAAGTAGTGAAATTGGCCTGTACCCCTCAACCTGCATATGGTCCTTGCCCGGTTTGGGAAGAACAATGATGACGGCCTCATTAAACTGGTCAGGAAGACATCCACTCTTGACTATATTATTATACACTTCACAAAGGTGAGGAGCTACTGATGTTCCCATTCATTCACAACCTCTTGATCAACATAACACCTCAGCCTTGTAAAAATAACTTATCAAGGGCGGAATTAGCTGCGTTTAAAAATTTACAATCTTACTCTGACATCATCATTAAAATGTCTGTTAAAGGGGGCTCAGTTGTTGTTTTGAATGAAACATATTGTGTCTGCTATAAACAAAATAATAATTATATTCCTTTAAAATCGAATCCTACTCCTGTTTTTGTGAATGCATGTAAACAGATCATTGAAGATGGTTTCTCACAAGGCTTTTTTACGAAAAAAGCAGTCTGAATATTTATTTGTGGACAACCCAACCATCCAAATTTTTCATGCCTTACCAAAAACGCACAAAAATGTTCATCCCCTACCCATGAGTCCAATAGCGTCCGGTATCGGTTCACTAAATGAACATTTGGACGAGTGGCTAGATGTGGCTATGAAACCATTAGTACAAAAAGTACCAGGTTATCTGAAGGACTCCAAAGATGTACTAAATATAGCCAGTGGACCTGGCTAACGTGTGATGTGGCTGCCCTGTACACTTGCATCCCACACAGCGTAGCTATTTGTGCAGTTCAATTCCATCTTAATAAATACAGTTCATATACGCATGATTTACAAATTTATATTGTTTCAATACTTTCATTTTTACTTTCTCATAATTATTTCCTATTCAACAAAAAATTTTTTCTCCAAAACAATGACGTTCCAAAACAATGACTTTTTTTCAACAGTATTTACACAAGAAAATCCCATGATGGATAACATGATCAGGGATAAAAATTCTCCATTAAATGTCACCTGCTTAACCCAGCAGGAAGTACGGTGGCATCTAAAAATCACTAAAATTGACAAATCCCCGGGCCCGGATGGGATACACCCCCGAGTACTGCAGGAATTAAGCACAGTCTTAGAACATTATTTTTAATCTTTAAAGATTCCATAATAACAGGGTCTGTACCACAGGACTGGCGTATGGCAAATGTGGTGCCAATATTCAAAAAGGGGACAAAAACTGAACTTGGAAATTATAGGCCAGTAAGTTTAACCTCAATTGTGGGTAAAATCCTGGAGGGTTTTCTAAGAGATACTATACTGGAGAATCTGAAGAAGAATAACCTTATTACCCAATATCAACATGGGTTTACAAGGGACCGCTCCTGTCAAACTAATCTGATAAGCTTTTATGAAGAGGTAAGTTCCGGACTGGACCAAGGGAATGCAGTGGACATGGTGTACATGGACTTTTCAAAAGCTTTTGATACGGTGCCACACAAAAGGTTGATACATAAAATGAGAACAATGGGGATAGGGGAAAATATATGTAAGTGGGTTAAGAGCTGGCTCAGGGATAGGAAACAAAGGGTGGTTATTAATGGAGCACACTCGGACCGGTTCACGGTTAGCAGTGGGGTACCACAGGGGTCACTTTTGGGCCCGCTTCTTTTTAACATATTTATTAATGACCTTGTAGGGGGCATAGAGAGTAGAATTTCAATATTTGCAGATGACACTAAACTCTGCAGGGTAATCAATACAGAGGAGGATAATTTTATATTACAGGAGGATTTATGTAAACTAGAAGCTTGGGCTGATAAATGGCAAATGAGCTTTAATGGGGATAAATGTAAGGTCATGCACTTGGGTAGAACGAACGAGATGGATAATTATGTGCTTAATTGTAAAACATTGGGCAAAACTGTCACTGAAAAAGACCTGGGTGTATGGGTGGACGACAAACTCACATTTAGTGGCCAGTGTCAGGCAGCTGCTGTAAAGGCAAATCAAATATTGGGATGCATTAAAAGAGGCATAGATGCTCATGAGGAGAACATAATTTTACCTCTATATAAGTCACTAGTGCGACCACACTTAGAATACTGTGTACAGTTCTGGCCTCCGGTGTGTAAGAAAGACATAGCTGAACTGGAGCGGGTGCAGAGAAGAGCAACCAAGGTTATTAGGGAACTAGGGGGTCTGCAATACCAAGACAGGTTATTACACTTGGGGTTATTTAGTTTGGAAAATCGAAGGCTTAGGGGTGATCTTATTACAATGTATAAATATATGCGGGGACAGTACAAAGACCTTTCTAATGATCTTTTTACTCTTAGACCTGAGACAGGGACAAGGGGGCATCCTCTACGTCTGGAGGAAAGAAGGTTTAAGCATACTCCCAGACGTGGATTCTTTACTGTAAGTGCAGTGAGACTATGGAACTCTCTGCCATATGATGTTGTAATGAGTGATTCCCTACTAAAATTTAAGAAGGGACTGGATGCCTTTCTTGAAAAGTATAATAGTAATAATAATAATAAATAATAAATTTTATTTCTATAGCGCCGACATATTCCGCAGCACTTTACATTTCGGAGGGGATTTGTACAGACAATAGACATTACAGCATAACAATAATCACATAGATTATAACAAATACCAAGAGGAATGAGGGCCCTGCTCGCAAGCTTACAATCTATGAGGGAAAAAAAGGGAGACACGAAAGGTGGGTGGTAACAGTTGCCCTGATTGTATGGACCAGCCATAATGTTAAGTGTGTATCAGTACAGACACAGAGGGCTAATGGATGCATAAAGCATGTGGGAACATGATGCGGGGAAGCTGGTTATGGTAAAACTTTTGGCTGTGCCACACAGGGATAGATTAGGTTAATATGTTGAGGCGATAGGCCAGTCTGAATAAATGCGTTTTCAGGGCATGCTTAAAATTGTGGGGATTGGGGACTAATCGTATTGACCTGGGAAGTGCATTCCAAAGAATTGGCGCAGCATATAGTATATCACAATGTTTGAGAAGTATGAGGTTTTTTCTGTAAAAGATGTTTCTAGAACCCTAGAAATCCTCCATCCTATGACAATGTAGACTGCCAGCTTTGCAGCAGCACCCGCAAACCCCCCTTCTCTAAACACACCAGTGTCTTCATGTGCAGAGCGCTGTGAAACCTGAAGCCGGCCACTTCCTCTCGAAGTAAGTGTGGAATTCTTCACTTCCCCCTGCCTGCACAGGACAGGAAATCCTTTGTTCTCTGGAAATGTGCTGGGACTAATATGAGAAATATTAAAACAAGTCATATTGCAAAAACCATACTCAGCATGGATGTAACAATCATATTTCTGTGATCTGCACGATCCCGGCTTCCCTACAGTGGCTCTTGCGTAGTTCTCGGACTTCCAGAAACCGAGAAATGGAGTACTCCCAAACTGAGTGTCCTAAGTGTAGCATTCTTGGTGTTTTCAGATTATATTCGGTAAATCACAACCAATGATACCAAATATGTGTTTGTGCGAGCTCCCATCGCTAAGTTATGATTATTATAAGTTTTAGTAAGATTTCTCAATCCAAGAGTAGGGGGCAGACCCTCTGCAGACTGCCCCTTCCGTGATGTCACACAGACCCTAGTCTATAGCTATCCCCTAGCAAATTCCAGTTCAGTGGGAGCTGAGTTTTGATGCCGAACAGACCTACCCCAATGCCTTGGGACGTCTGGCCCCTCCCCCTCCAAGCCGCATGGTCTGCCTGAAGAACAATATGCAACCGTGAGTGTAATTTCTTTCTGTTTTCATACATTCTTTTGTTTCATATTTGTAACTGTACATATATAATGTCTCAATTTTATAGCAACTTTTATCTGTAATCACTGCCCATTTGGGAAATAAATGATAAAATTATTCAGTCTGCCTCCATGCTCTAAGAAACGAACTAAGCGCCTCTTTTAGATAATCGCTACTAATTCAAGGGGTTTTCCACGGACCCTCTTAATTAACTCTGTGAATTAAGTAAACCGTGACTTGTGCCAGTGCGTTGTGTACGGTTGTTGTGGCTAGTTGGCAGTCCATAAGGGTCTTATATTGCTGAATGAGGGGCTGTGGCCACAGCATTGATAATTCCCTCACTGCAGTAGCCTAACCGCCGGTCCACAACAAGCAGCCCGTCCGGCGACTAATTATCCTAGGTGCAGTTCCCTGACTGACCTAAGGGTAAGGGGGCGCCAGAGAGCTGCGAGTTCCAAAGTGGAACTGAGAAAGTGGGATATACATAAATCCCCGCAGTTCTTAGAAGATTGATAGCAGTGGTGGGGCACCCAAAATACCCACCCCCCTGCGGCAAATTGTTAGAGCGAGATTAGCTTGCTGGATATTTTTGTCACATGGTGTCAGTGGTGGGATAACTAAAATAAGCCCCCACTGTGCCTGTGATAGCCGTGTGCCGGCAGTGTGTCGCGTCCCTCCGTCCGCTGATACACCCGTGTCAGTGGTGGGATTGTGACATAGTGGTGACACAGGGTCCACTGTCCATCGCGTTTTGGTGGCAGCGGGACCCCCGTTCGTCATGTAGTGGCGAACAGCGGTGGGCTGTTCGTCACACACATGTAAAGTCTTGGAGACGGGAGTGGGAGGTTCTGATTATTGAGGATGCTAACCTCAGGTCATCAGCAGAACGGAGGGCGCAGGAAGGGTGGCATACTGAAACAAGGGAGGAGATGTAGGGTGGTGCTGAGCCATGGAGGGCTTTGTGGGTGAGGGTAATAAGTTTATACTGAATTCTGGAGTGGATGGGTAGCCAGTGTAATGACTGGCACAAGGTAGAGGCATCAGTGTAACGATTGGTGAGGAATATGATCCTGGCTGCAGCATTCAAGACAGATTGGAGAGGGGAGAGTTTGGTAAGAGGGAGACCGATTAGAAGAGAGTTACAATAGTCGAGACGAGAATGAATAAGAGAAACAGTAAGAGTTTTTGCAGACTCAAAAGTAAGAAAAGGTCGAATTCTAGAAATGTTTTTGAGGTGCAGATGACAAGAGCAAGCCAGTGATCGAATGTGGGGGGCAAAGGAAAGCTCGGAATCAAGTATGACCCCAAGACAGTGGGCATGTTGCTGGGGAGTAATAGTGGAGCCACACACAGAAATGGTAATGTCGGGTATAGGTACATTAGTAGAGGGAGGAAACACAAGGAGTTCAGTCTTTGACAGGTTCAGTTTCAGATATAGTGAGGACATGATGTTAGACACAGCGTTTAGACAATCGCTAGTGTTTTCTAGAAAGGCTGGCGTGATGTCAGGAGAAGAAGCGTATAATTGGGTGTCATCAGCATAGAGATGGTACTGGAAACCAAATCTACTGATTGTTTGACCAATAGGGGCAGTGTACAAGGAGAAGAGGAGGGGGCCTAGGACTGATCCTTGAGGAACCCCAACAGTAAGGGGAAGGTGAGAGGAGGAGGAACCGGCAAAAGATACAGTAAAGGAGCAGTCAGAGAGATAGGAGGAGAACCAGGAGAGAACAGTGTCCTTGAGGCCAATGGAACGGAGCATAGTGAGGAGGTGCTGATGATCCACAGTGTCGAATGCTGCAGAGAGATCCAAGAGAATTAGCATGGAGTAATGACCATTAGATTTAGCTGTTAGTAGATCATTAGAGACTTTAGTGAGGGCAGTTTCAGTAGAGTGTAAGGAGCGGAAGCCGGATTGGAGAGGTTCGAGAAGAGAGTTATCAGAGAGATAGCGGATAAGACGGGAGTGGACCAGGCATTCCAGGAGTTTAGAGATGAAGGGAAGATTAGAGACAGGTCTATAGTTAGCGGCACAGTTTTGGTCGAGGGATGGTTTTTTAAGTAGTGGATGTATGATGGCAGGCTTAAATGAGGAGGGAAAGATACCAGAAGAGAGAGAGAGGTTAAATATTTTAGTTAGGTGAGTGGTGACAGCAGGGGAAAGGGACTGGAGGAGATGTGACTGTATAATATTACAGGGTATATACACTAGTTTCCTTAATATTGCATTGATCCAGGGAGCTAGTCTGATTGCCGTATGTGGAGTCGGGAAGGAATTTTTTTCCCCAATGTGAAGCTTGCTGTTTGCCACATGGTTTTTTTTGCTTTCCTCTGGATCAACATGTTAGGATAGGATATGGGTTGAGCTAGATGGACTTAAAGTCTTCCTTCAACCTTAATTACTATGTTTCAATGGGAGCCAAATTTTCCCCGTCGGTTGCCAACCTGGTAATGGCTTGGTGGGAAGAACAATATATTTTTAATACTAGTAACCCTTTTTTGATTCTATTAAATGCTATTCCAGATACATAGATGATTTACTACTTGTATGGACTAATGATATTTCTGTATTAACAATAATCTGTTTAATTTAAAATTCACAAATTTGTTCCACAAGAATTCTATTTATTTCTTGGATCTTTGTGTATCTGGTGTTCCTCACAAATCCATTACTAGCTGCACATATTGCAAGAAAACCACAGGTAATACAATACTCCACCCACATAGCTTTCACCCATTTCATACACTCAAGTCCATTCCATTAGGGGAGACTTTGAGAGCAAAACGAAATTTACAGTGACATTTCATCATACAATAATGAAAAGGAACTTATTAAAAAGCTTCTTACTGGTAGAAAATATCCTAATTGGACCATTAACGAGCCTTCCAAATTGCAGACACTTAATCAAGAGAGGATCTTATCACCTCAGGTTCCAATTTGAATAGACCTAGTAACAGTACTAATAATAATTCTTTATCGGAACGACCTGTTCTAGTTTAACATGTAGTTCCTATTTTAAATCCATTTTAGATATTGTACACCGCAATTTAAATATCTTAAGAAATGATGATACTATGGATACTATTCTAAGAAATGGTATTAAAATAGTGTCAAGACGTGCACCCACTTTAGGCAGTTCCTTGTCGCCTAGCTTCTATAATCTGAATATGGTATCTAAACCCTCTCACTGGTTATCTACCACGGGTTATTATAAGTGTTAATAATTTCCCTGCGAAACCTGTCTACAATCCAAAAAAAACTTTATCTTTTTCCTGTTCTAAATATGAAAAAACTTTCAAAATTAAAAATTTTTTGAATCGTAATTCAGACTATGCGGTCTACATAATTGAATGTTCAGTCTGTAGACATCAATACGTGGGTTCCACCATTAGAAAATTAAAAAGTAGAATAAGGGAACATCTATATAATATTACTCAACCCACTGTCTGTAACATTTCTAATGTATCGAATCATTTTGTTACTCAAAGCAGACAAATCACATACTTCAATGTTTTTGCAATGGAACAAATACACATGAATCCACGAGGTGGTGATAGAGGAAAAAGACTGCATGACAGGGAAGCCATTTGGATCTATTTATTAAACACACGAGTTCCACTAGGGTTGAATCTTAAAGAAATAATGCTCCACTATTAATATTATAATGTGTTCTGCCTTAATATTATTTTTTTAGTGCTAATTTAATCCTGTGTTGCTCATTTTTATGTGTTCACGCTCACAAACGTTGTCTCTGTAATTATTTTATTTGTTTCACCTGTGTTTCTCTATAAACTTGGTCTTTGCCTGCTCACAATCAAACTGAGTCTAAAGAACGCCTTCAGTTAATGTTGATGATTATGGCTTATAGCCAATGAAGACCCAAAAGTCATTATCTCAGTAAATCAGTAAATTAGAATACTTTATAACACCAGCTTGAAAAATGATTTTAAAGGGAATCTGTCACTCCCCAGGGCCTTTTTAAGTAAAAGAGCCACCTTCAGCAGCACTAAGGCTGCATTCTGTGAAAGTGGCTCTTATGTTTCTTATCCCTAGGAACACTGAACTACAGACTTTTATAAATTGCCCGCCATACCTCTATTGTGTCCTGGAGGTATGTTTTCTCCCCCTGTGTCAACTGCCTCAGAGCCGTCAATCATCTCCCTCTTTCGTCTGTGCGCTGCCTGCTGTGTTTCTGTTACATGCCCGGCGCCTGTGCTCTGCCAACATTTCTTGGGCATGCGCCGTGTGCTCTTCCTGGGAACTTACATTAGGCGATGATGTAATGATCTTGCGCCTGCGTGGAGCGTAGGCCACAGATCCCGCCCCGCAGTGTGTTATGATGTATTCACACTGCGGGGCTGGGAATCTGGCGCCTGAGCAGTGAGGATCTCTGCGCCTGTCCCCATCTCCCTCCTCCTCTTTCCTCCACCGTAATATGTTGGCAATCGGCAGAATGAAACCTTAGTGCTGCTGAAGGTGGCTCTTTTACTTAAAAAGGCCTGGAGGGTGATAGGGTTCCCTTAAAAATCCAAAATATTGGCCTACTGAAATGTATGTTCGGTAAATGCATTCAATGCTTGGTAGGGGGCTCCTTTTGCATTAAGGCAGAGTGGCATGGAAGCAATCAGCCTGTGGCACTGCTGAGGTGTTATGGAAGCCCAGGTTGCTTTGATAGCAGCCTTCAGTTCATCTGCATTGTTGGGTCTGGTGTCTCATCTTCCTCTTGACAATATCCCATAGATTCTCTATGGGGTTAAGATCAGGCGAGTTTGCTGGCCAGTAAAGCACAGTGATACTGTTGTTTTTAAACCAGGTATTGGTATTTTTGACACCGTATCCAGAACGAATGAGAGGTTGTTACGCTGGAGACTTGAGCTCCAGCAGTACCACTTTGTGATTCGCCACAAGAAGGACTGGAAAGTGCTGCTCCCTAGCGCCTGTAGGGAGTGTGCTGGGGGCTAACCTGTGCCCTGCGTCCCTGTGCACATCTTCTTAATAAAATCGGGTACGTTTTGTATGTGTTGCATATAAAGTGTCATGTAATGTGATATTGTTTTACTGTGTAAGTTATATACCTTTGTGGGCTAGGGATAGAGTAATGTTCAGTATTAGTAAGGGGTAATATAGGACTTAGAATAGTGGGGGCACTGTAGATTAGGAGATTAGATTGAGTTACGATAAGAAATAGTTATGCCAATAGGTAATGTTTAGTGGGAAGAGCTAGAGAAGGGTGAGGAGAATGTGTTCCTGAGGTACTTAGTTGTGAGTAGGATGGAGAACTGTTAGATTGTGGAAAGAAACTGTGTTATTACAGAAGCTCATCAATCCAGGCCCTACGGGTGGAAAGACACACGAGCACGAGTGAATCAGAGCAGCATGAGGGAAATAGCGACTAGGCTTTATGGAAATTCCTGTGACGTTCAAGACTTATGGTCTGGGAAGGATTGGCAGTGGCATCCTTTGGTAAAGAATGGGAAACACCAGGAAAAAGCTAGCTTGGCTACTCAGGGAGCTGCGGTACCGGAGGATACGGTACGGGAACACACGGTGTCAAGGTGGACCAGGGACAGCTCAGGGAAAAGTGTCCATAACGCATGAAGATTGCTGTGCGGTGTCTGTAACTAAACTGAACAAGCTAAGTAAAGTTGTTATGTTGAAAATGAACTTGGACTCTGATGATTATTGCGTGTCAGTGAAGAAGATCCGAACTCTGCCACCTGACGATTCTATTCCACAAGCGAGTGAAACGCACTGCACACACAGCACACATCAGAATAGACTTTGTGTTCATGTTGCAGGATGCCAGGGCGTGCCGAAACAGCAACCTCTCGCCATGACTATCACCTTGGCTCCCGTTACACGCCCTCTAAAGGGGGAGTTGTGAAGAATATTGGAGATATAATTTCATGTCAATCATTTGTATCCTATTTAGCATGGGATTGTAAAATCCCCTTCCTTTGTGCACAGCGACCTTGTTAGTGCATGCAAGTGAGACAGCGTGTGCACACAAGGGCATCATTCAAAAGTTTTAAAGGGTCGGCTGCCCACTTTGAAGTTCAGAGTTGCTGGCTCATCAGGTATATGTCTGCTTTGGCAGATTGTCAGTCCGGGCCTGCATTCTGATAAAAGAAAAAAAAATCCAGTCCGATGCTGGCGCTCCCAAAAAAAGTATAATATGAGAGATAGGCTTACTTAAAAAAATTTTTAAAAAGATTTTTATTCTGAAGTGTAGCAGTAAAAACAGCAACGCGTTTCGGCTTAGAAAAAGTCTTCATCAGGTAAAATATATATCTATCCGATGTATTCATTCTGATGTTAGGGCTAGACCATTCTTTATTACATATGTCAGCTGTGCCCCACATTACTATAAGCAGGTACCATCACTGTTTCTAACTGGTATCGGATATGTGATTCCCTATTTGGTAACCATAAAATAATCAGTTGGCATTTACAATAGTGACTTCTCTTTTTCACACCCTCTACACAAAACTTATTATTCTTATTTTGTACAGACGATAAAAAAACAGCCTGTTCCTGTAATTTCTCCCTTCTATAGCCTTTTAGTGAGACCCGGGGGTTTGACACATGAACTTATAATAATAATAATTTTTATTTCTATAGCGCCAACATATTCCGCAGCACTTTACATTTTAGAGGCGACTTGTACAGACAAAAGACATTACAGCATAACAATAATCATATACATCAACAGATACCAAGAGGAATGAGGGCTCTGCTCGCAAGCTTACAATCTATGAGGAAATAGGGGAGACACAAAAGGTGGATGGTAACAATTGCTTTCATTGTTCGGATCAGCCATAATATAAGAAATCGGGTTATCATGTAATGCTGCATGTACCGGTTATCAGCCAGAATATGTAACAGTACAGACTCAGAGGGCTATTAAATGCATAAAGCATGTGAGAACATGATACAAGGAACCTGGCTATGGTAAAAATTTTGAATGGGTAACACAGGGATAGTTAGATTATTGTGTTGAGGCCGTAGGCCAGTCTAAATAAATGCATTTTTAGGGCAAGCTTAAAACTGTGGGTATTGGGGATTAATCGAATTAACCTCGGTAGTGCATTTCAAAAAATTGGCGCAGCACAAGAAAAGTCTTGGAGATGCGAGTGGGAGGATCTGATTATTGATGATGTTAATCTCAGGTTATTAGCAGAATGAAGGGCACAGGTAAGGTGGTAGACTGAGACGAGGGAGGAGATGTAGGGGGGTGCTGAACCATGGAGTGCTTTGTGGGTGAGGGTAATAAGTCTATACTGAATTCTGGAGTGGATGGGTATCCAATGTAATGACTGGCACAAGGTAGAGGCATCGTTGTAACGGTTGGCGAGGAATATGATCCTGGCTGCAGCATTCAATACAGATTGGAGAGGGGAGAGTTTGGTAAGAGGGTGACCGATTAGTAGAGAATTACAATAGTCCAGATGAGAATGAATAAGAGAAACAGTAAGGGTTTTTGCATAGTCAAAAGTAAGAAAAGGTTGAATTCTAGAATTGTTTTTGAGGTGCAGATAACAAGAGCGAGCCAGTGATCGGATGTGGGGGGTGATTGAAAGCTCTGAATCAAGTATGACCCCAAGACAGCGGGCGTGTTGCTGGGGAGTAATGGTGGAACCACACACGGAAATGGCAATGTTGGGGCATAGGTAGGTTAGTAGAGAGAGGAAACATAAGGAGTTCAGTTTTTGACAGGTTGAGTTTCAGATAGCGGGAGGACATGATGTTGGAGACAGCGGTAAGACAATCACTGGTGTTTTCTAAAAAGGCAGGCATGATGTCAGGAAAGGAGGTGTATAATTGGGTGTCATCAGCATAGAGATGGTACTGGAAACCAAATCTACTGATTGTTTGTCCAATAGAGGTAGTCTGCAAAGAGAAGAGGAGGGGGCCCAGGATTGATCCTTGAGGAACCCCAACAGTAAATGGAAGATGAGAGGAGGAGGAACCAGTAAAAGATACAGTGAAGGAGCGGTAAGAGAGATAGGAGGAGAACCAAGAGAGAATGGTGTCCTTGAGGACAAAGAAGTGGAGCACAGTGAGGAGGAGCTGATGATCCACAGTGTCGAATGCTGCAGAGAGATCCAGGAGAATTCGCATGGAGTAGTGACCATTAGATTTAGCTATCAGTAGATCATTAGAGACTTTAGAGATGGCAGTTTCAGTAGAGTGTAAAGAGCGGAAACCGGATTGAAGAGGGTCGAGAAGACAGTGATCTGAGAGATAGCGAATAAGACGGGAGTGGACCAGGCGTACGACGAGTTTAGAGATGAAGGGAAGATTAGAGACAGGTCTATAGTTAGCAGCACAGTTTTGGTTGAGGAATGGTTTTTTTAAGGAATGGATGTATGATGGCATGCTTAAATGAAGAGGGAAAGATACCGGAAGAGAGAGAGAAGTTGAATATTTTTGTTAGGTGAATGGTGACAGCAGGGAAAAGGGTCTGGAGGAGATGTGACAGAATAGGGTCACTGGTGCAAAAAGTAGGGAGAGAAGAGGCAAGGAGCCTGATCACTTCTTCTGTGACTGGTTCAAAGTTTATTTAAGCTAGAGAGAATATATGCACTCTGTCCTCATTTAGAGGTTTACACTCCACATGTCTAATTGCGCCTGTATCGCCAAGATTTTTGTTTAGTCTTGTTAATTTTGGGAAGATATGTGCATGTATCGCTTGAAGGGATGAACAGACACAAGGAAGTTCAGGTTCTGGTACCTGACCCAAACATTATTCCAAAGTTCAGTTCGGGTACCAGAACTGTACCCAAACTTTAACCAGAACCCGGACCCCATTGAAAAACAATGGGTATCTGGACTTTCTCTATCTCTCTCTCCTCCCTCTTTTTCTTTCTCTGTCTTATCGCTCTCACACACTTTCTTTCTCTTTCTCTCTCTCTCGCTCTCCCTCTTTTTCTCACTCTCTTTTCCACCTCTCACTTTTTCTCCTCTTACTTTTTCTCCCAGAAGTGGAAGCAATGTGTGGAAAGTCCATTTTCAGAGTATAGCACCGGACATTAACTGTTTGATATGAAGGCCGAACTTTTAATTTCGGGTTCGCTCATCTCTAGTCGCTTGCATTTCTGAAATGTGTGAACTCTGCACATGTTGCACACATTCTAAAAAGGTTGAAACTGTTACTCTTAGGCTACTTTCACACATCAGTCTTTCGCCGTCAGGCGCAATCCGGCATCGCGCCGAAGCGCTGGATCCGGCAAATGTTATGTAAAACCGGATGTGACGGATCCGTTTTTCAGCCGGATCCGTCTTGATCATCAGACCAAAAACCGGATCCGTCTAATCCGTTTCATCCGTTTTTCCATCCGTTTTTCGCAGGATTACGCCGGATCCGGTTTTTAAAAACGCCCCTTTGGGGCTTTGAAATGGGATTGGCTGCTGAAATCTATATATACCGTGTTCCTACAGCCCATCTTTGACAGGTTGTAGAGGAGAAACTGCAGGTTGGAGACAAGAGCAAGTGACTGGCGACGATGGATGTTGTGATTGGAAATATCTTGAAGAATTTGGTGGATTTTACAGCGGAGGCGAACCGTTTGAGGGTGATTGTTCTGGAGAAGGAGAGAGAGAGACAGCAGCGCATCAGGCATCAGCGACGCCGTTTGTGGATCCACCCCATCACAGCCAAGAGAATGACGCGTGGGGTCTATTCTACACTCTGCATGGACTTTAGACGAAACCCGGAGAAATTTTTTGGATATGTTCGGATGAAAATGGAGAATTTTGATTACTTGGTGGAGCGCATTGCACACCTCATAAGAAAATCGGACACCTATTGCCGCTTCTCCGTTTCACCCGCAGAGCGTCTGATGGTGACTTTAAGGTAAGCCACATTTATTGGATATGCTCGCATCAGAGCACACTTTCACTGCAATCTTGTTGGTGGTAGTTTGTATCTCCAAGTGTTATAGCTGAGTTTATGTATGTAATGCTGTTATTTTTAACTAATTTTTTTTTTTTAATTCCCCACAGATTTCTTGCAACTGGAGAATCCCTTTCATCACTGCATTTCCAGTACAGACTCGGGATTTCCACCATATCTGGAATAGTGAAGTACACATGCCGTGCACTGTGGGACTCCTTAGTTGAAGAGTTTTTACCAGAGCCCACAACAGAGAGGTGGATTGAAATTTCTGAAAAGTTTCTACAGATATGTCAGTTTCCGAACTGCTTGGGCGCTGTGGACGGGAAACATATCCGCATTGTAAAGCCAGCAGGATCGGGATCGGAATATTTCAATTACAAAAAATATTTTTCCATTGTCCTCATGGCCATCGCGGACGCGGAATACAAATTTATTGCTGTTGATATTGGGGCCTATGGCCGCTCCAATGACTCTCAAGTTTTCAAACTGTCTGCCATGGGGCGTAAACTGTATGGAAACACCTTCCAGTTACCATCCCCTAGACCGCTGCCGCAAACATCTAGTCCACCTATGCCTTTTTTCTGTGTAGGGGATGAAGCATTCCAGCTGTCAGAACACCTTTTGAAACCCTACTGTAGCAGAGGATTGACAAGAACAAAACGCATTTTTAATTACCGCCTAACAAGAGCAAGAAGAATGGTAGAATGCTCCTTTGGTATTCTGACATCCAAATGGCGTGTCCTATTGACTGCGATCAACCTCAAGACAGAAACTGTTGATGAGGTGATCAAAGCTTGCGTGGTACTCCACAATCTTGTTATGTGCAAGGAACCCATTTCCATTGAGGACACCTCTGAAGAAAGCACCTTGCAAGATTACCACAACATTACTAATCGAAGTTCTGTGACGGTGTCACGAATGAGGGACAATTTTGCACAATACTTTGTCACCTCAAGGCAGAATAGACTGGCAGGATGACAGAGTTTGATAAATTTCTGCCCTTAACCAAAGTTGTGTACCTTCTGTACCAGCAGTATATACCTTTTCCAAACAAAGTTGGCTATCTTGTCATCCATCTTGTCGTGGTTTAACTATTTTTACCTTTTGCCCACAGTTGTGTACCTGGTTGTGTTTTAGGCAAAGTCTTTCACCTTTGAACAAAAGTTGTGTACATTGTTAGGAAATCCCCAACAAGATACACAACTTTTAGTAAAAGGTGAAATACTTTGTCTAAAACACATCCAGGAACACAACTGTGGGCAAAAGGTAAAATTTTACCTTTTGCCCACAGTTGTGTTCCTGGATGTGTTAAACCACGACAAACCAGTCCTCTCTCCACACTCCCAGTGTCGAAGTGTCCCGCAGCCCCTCCAGCAGTATTTCCACCCCACACTACACTAATTTATAAATGTGGGTATTGAAATAAAAATGAAAAAATTTTTTTGCAATTAACAGTTTATTAAAAAAACAAAATTTTTCAATAAAAGTTAAATTATTGTTTTACACTGGTTGTCTGTTTTATTTCTGCGGCGAAATATGGTATAAAAAAAGGTTAAGTACAGGGTAGACAAAAGGTAAAAAGGTATACAAAACCACGACTGGGATCGTGGTGGGGAAGGAAAAGTTAGAGGTGAAGGGGTAGAAAAAGCAAGAGAATGGGTGGACATGTAGTTGGCAGAACAGGTGGTGGGTGGTGGAGTGGTGGGTTGGGCAGGGACTGGAGTAGCAGATGATGTGGTTGAGAAGTGGTAGGGGGAAGGAGTTTGGTACGGGGAAGGAGCTTAGTACGGGGCAGGTTGCTGGAAGTGGGGAGGTTGCTGGTACTGGTGAGTTGGCTGGTACTGGGTAGGTGGCTGGTACTGAGGTGGCTGGTAAGGAATAGGAGGGGGAAGAGGGACAGTGGCTGGAGGGGGTGCAGGTGGAGGAACTACTGTGGTGGGAGGTGGAGGATGGGAGGTAACCTGCTGTAGAGCACCGTGGCACGAATGCATTACATGCATCTGCTGGGTAGGAGATAGCGTTGCCATGCACTCCACAACAGACCTGAAAAAGGTGTGGTTGGGAGAAGATCTTGCTTCTGAATGCATTGTTTGCAAAAGTGTCTTCAACTCCAGAATGCTGGAGTTGATCTGCTGAAAGCCTGCGGAGATTTGCTCTGACAAGACTTTGAGACAGTTCTGGAAAGATGCATTCAGATGCAAGAACTCTGGGGCATAGCTCTTTTCCTGACCCCTCTGCCGCTGCCGCCCAGTACCCGCAGGTGTACTAGAGGTGGCAGGGGCAGAAGGGTGGGGTAAAGGGAAAGCGATCTCCTCACCAGCAGCTTCATGTAATGTAGGCGGCCACGATGCTCCTGCGCTGGTGGATGGGACAGATGGGTCGAATGTGAGGGAAGGTTGGGAAGGTGCAGATGTGCCGGGGTGCTCGAAGTGTCCCTCGGTGCCGGTCTCCTCAGGGATCGCCTCAGAAGGGTCCAAGCGTGCCGGCTCCCGAGTGCTGCTCACCGTGCTGTGGAATAAAGAGAACAAAATAGAATTAATATAGTGACATGGCCTGGCCCAGGCTGAAAAAAAATACACATGTAAACACTATTTTTTGTAATGGGGTGTGTAATATTTACCTTCTGGTGACCATTGTTTCCCGGAGGAACGACAGGGCTCTTGTGTACTTGTACTTGCTCCTGCGTCCTCCAGATCCACTCGGGGCCCGCATCTCTTTATTGAACTCCTTCTTGAAGCGATCCCTCACAGACCGCCACCGCTTCACAATTCTCTCCCCTAAAACGAGAAAGCACAAAGTGGTTAGTATACAACATCAGTGTTTCACAAACTCCAGTCCTCGTATTTCCCAACCGGTCATGTTTTCTGGATTTCCATAGTGTTGCTCAAAAGGAAATCCTGAAAACATGACCCGTGGGTACCACGAGGACTGGAGTTTGGGAAACACTGCTTGACATCAAGCAACGGGAACTGTATATACTTACGCTCTTGAATCTGGGCCCGAGCATCAAGGTCCTCCCAGTGGTCCACAAGGAGCAAACAGATTTCCTCTCAGAGCCGTCGGGTCACAATTAGATCAGCATGCCGGCGGTCAGCCATATTCCAAAGCGGCTCCCTGTCTCTAACAAGATCGATGAGGAGGTCAACATCGATCCCTCCATCCTCACCGTCAGAGTCGGGAGCACGCTGAGAAGGCTGTTAAAGAAAAAGAGAAAAATAACATAATTAGCCTCCACACTTAAAGAAATGAAATAAAAAGTGGAAAAAAAACAAAGCAAAAATATTATACTTACACGCTGGTGACCGCCGCGTCGCTGTCGCCGACGACCCTGGGAGGCACTGCGAGGACCTCTTGGCTGAGCACCAGATTGGGAAGACTAGAAAAGAAAACAAAAAAAATTATGTGTTTGGATGTAGGCATATGTGTTTGCTGTGTGATATGTGCGCTACATTGTTTTCTATGTGTTGTGTGTAGTGTGATGTTGTGTTTCTGCGTTTGATGCAGGAAACTTACCAATTGCGAGCCCACTCCAGGTATCTGTCCACCCCTTCCTTCTTCTTCTGGGAGCTCCTCTTCAGCTTGTGATTCCTGTTTTGAAATAAAAGCCAATGAATAGACATATATTCCAGAGATGATGGATTTTGGAAATAAAAACTTACCGTCAAACGCTGACGATGTGAGGGAGGGCTCCCAGAAGAAGATGTGGTGTCCTCCTGCTGGCCAGTCTCCACTCCTGATGCTGCTGTTGTTGCTGCTGGTGCTGCTGGTGCTGCCGGTGCTGCTGCATCTATAGGGCGTCTTCTGCTGGTGAATAAAGAGAAACAAAGGGCCACTGAATATATTGATATTCCATGGCCCTAGTTTGGAGGGATAGGGGATTTGATAATTACCGTCTGTCAACTGCTGGTGGACTCCCCTCCGCATGGTCACCATGGTCCCTTCGCTCCATTTGTGGTGGTGGTGGTGGTGGAGTAGTCTCCTGCCTTCTCCTGCGGCTGGCTCCTCTCTTGGGTGGCATGTTGGCTGTGGCTGAGGGTCCCACTGTCATGGTTTTATATATGTTTGCTGTGGGCAGGGCTACTGAGCATGCTCAGACCAAAAAAACCGGATCCAGCCACCGGATCCAGCTTTTGCCGGATCCGGCACATTGCGGCGCTCATAGACTTTCATTGTGTGAAAAAGCCGGAAGCACCGGATCCGGCGGGTCCGGCTTTTTCGCCGGAGACAAAAAACGTTACACTTGCCGTTTGTTCCAGACGCCGGATTGCGAAACATTGCCGGATCCGGCCCAAACCGGACGAAATGCATGACCATCCGGCACCATCCGGCGCTAATGTAAGTCAATGGGGAAAAACCGGATCCGACATTGCATTTCGCCGGATCCGGTTTTCGCAAAAATAGCCGGATCGCGCCTGACGGCGAAAAACTGATGTGTGAAAGAGGCCTTAGGATATGTGCACACGGGACTGATCTTCTACAGATTCTGCACGGTAGAAACGAATGTGCAAACTTTGCACCACATTGTGTTTTTTTTCAAATTCGTGATTGAAAATCAGCACTGTGTGAATCTGATGTCATAAAATCTCATTCACAATGTCGCTACTAGGGTACACCAAACTTCCACCAGAAAATCCAGATTGAAGATAAGTTGCAAGTTCACTTGCAAATGAGATTCCGCAATATGCGAAGGTCTTTTTTTCTTGAAAATCTGCTGCCCATTCAAATCGTGATTTTATCCTAACAATAATACTCTACAAGCAAGACAACTGAATTAAAATGAAAGTCATATAAAATGATGTAAACAATAAAATGACCAGTGTCACAGCATTACAAATGCCAAGCTTTATTTAACAATTGTTTGTTTTGTAGAAAGTAATAAGGGAACATTTACACAGTTTCCAGAACTTGGGTTAAGAAACATTTCCTGAGATCCTCTGGTAGGTCATTTTTAGGCTGATTATAGGCATAAAGATACCTCTGCCCCTGGGAAAATTCTTATGTGTTACTTTTATGGGTACCTTGTGAAAAACTGACATACATAGAAGACTGACTGACATGCTGCCATACATAGAAGATATTTGCCACAAAACGAAAGGATTTTGCCCATACCTAATATAATTACCAGTATAAATATCCTGAAGATGGGCATCACATCTTTTCAGTGCTGGTCAGATGGCATTTACAGTAGTTCATGTGCCCTGTGGCAAGTGCAGTCAGTTTTTATACAGCAATTATCCCATTTATGCAATTGTATGACTTTATGTCACATTCTTGTTATTGGGATCTCGATGTTTCGGACAACTAATACTTTATAGAACTTCTAATGATTATATAGACTGAATACAATTTTGAAAATCCTTCAGTGAAAAAAACTAAAGGGTGTCTGTCACCCCAAAACCAGAAATTAAACCACTTATACAGGTATGTAGGAACTTAGCCCCTATTAAAATCATGGCTGTAACATAGACTTTAGTGGTTTAGTTGTCTGAAAAAACAAAACAATTTATTGCTTATGCAAATTAAATGGCTTTGGTGCACTCTTGACATGGTTAAGGGCTCAGTGCACCATTACACCCCTCAATTTGCATAGTGAGGACTTTGTCATATCTTGATTAACATCATTAAAGCAAGCCTTAACTCCATCACCTATTGGTACAGAAATATTTTTTTTTCTGGCAACTAAACTACTAAAATCTAAGTCCCCTATTCACCTGCGTAGGCCTGTTTCACACATCCATTTGTGTCCATCAGTCAAAATCCGCCGTTTTGCAAAAAAAAACGGATCCGCAAATTTAACCCTAAACTCTGTTCTGGCGGCTGAAAAATTCTCTCTCTCTCTCCCTCTCTCCCTCCCTCTCTCTCCCTCCCTCTCTCTCTTTTCCTTTAAAATTCTTCCTTTGACGGATCCGTTAAAATAACGGTCCGGTGCCAAACGTTGTGGTCAGTACAAGAACGGATCCGTTAGCCGCCATTTTAGCGGATTTTGACTGACCAAAAAAACTGATGTGTGAAACAGGATTAAGTGGTATAATCAGTGTTTTGAGGGTGACCCGCCGACTCATTTTATGAACAGAAATCTAACATGGGGCGTGGCTTGAGCTCAGCATGGTGGCGGTCGTGTGAGCTCGGAGCTCCTGCGTGACCAGCCAAAGAAGCGACTAATAACTCAAGAAGATGGAATAATTTGGATAAAATATATTTTCAAAATATTCTTCATCCCATCCGGAACATTTGGAGACCTTATTCTTCATTGTGGACTATATAATTTTCAAATTACAGCCCTCTGACAGAAGTGGTGACTGAGGAGCAGTTTCAGCGGGAAACCGCCTTAAGAGTCTGGGAGTCCCTTCACTGTTATGCAACACAGAATTACCTGGGAAGATTTGAATCCCCAGTGAGTAAAATCAGCCTGACGCTGCCATAACTAAGTGACCGAGACCCCGGGAGAATCAGGGAGGTCGCTGGAGGTGGGAAACCAGCTGCGTGTGAGGGAATTCATTTTGGACTCAGCTCTGGTGCCAATACACGGAAGCGGTGACTCGAGGACGTCCGTCACCTAATCTCCCCAGCGTCATATCGCCTCACCTGCATCACCGACTGACGTGCCCTGAAGACTTAAGAGGCTCTGACGTTGCTGTGGGGTGAAGAGAAGTTGCTGCGGTGCTGCACAGAGCGGAACGGTGAGGCGCCATTGCTGAAAAAAAAGGGCGCGAAAACCACCGCCTCCATCTTGAGGTAATTAAGAGGCAGGGTGAAGACGGAGCTGCGTCACACATAGAGAAGGGAAGACGCTGAGTCTGCAAGCCTCGACCATCGGTGCCCGATGTGATCTGGAGAGTCAGGCTATCTGGACGGCGCTGTGAAGCGGTGGGGAGATGCCGCGGCTCGAGCGGTGAGGGAAGGTGAGACGCCATTGCTGAAGAAAAAGGGCGGGAAAATCGCCATCTCCATTCTGATGTAATCGAGAGGCGGGGTGATGACGGAGCTGCCACGGACACGAAGAAAGGAAGACGCCGAGACTACAAGCCACGGAGAGAAGACTGAACAGTGAGGAAGACAATAGAGAACAGGACAACTGAAGGATTCCAGTGTCAACTAGACAGAAGACGCCGGGCATAGTTTTTGGATCTATTCACTATACAGCAGCTACTCTGGAAAAGTAAAAGAAGCTAATTAAAACCTAAATAACAGCCCTTCTGGGCTGAGCAAAAGGACTAAAACCTCTTCTTTCCACAGGTGACGTTTATTTTTCTTTTTTTGAGGGATTTTCATTTCTATTTTTTTCCTTTTTCTATTTATTTTTTCAGGGGGGGTGTTTACTTTTGCTATATAAGTCCTATCCGCACAAAACAATTTACAGGAAATTTCAGGCCAATGCTGTGTCTATAGCTTCATTCTAAAGGAAGGTTACACCCTTCCACAGTATTTCTGCGGTCTGAGAGACTGACATTTATACGGCAACACTTACAAGAGGCAAAAAGGAAACGTTATTTTATTATTTCATTATGGCCTTCGTGGACATTTTTGGAATACAGCAACCAATCTTATGAGACTTTTCTGGCCTGCTCTTCACAGTTATATCCTTTTTTTGAGGGATTTTGCACTCCTTTTTTATTATTTTTTTTAGGGGGGGTGTTTACTTTTGCTATATAAGTCCTATCCGCATAAAACAATTCACAGGAAATTTCAGGCCATTGCTGTGTCTATAGCTTCAATCTAAAGGAAGGTGACATCTTTCTACAGTATTTCTGCGATCTGAGAGACTGACACTTGTGCGGCAACATTTACAAGAGGCTAAAAGGAAACGTTATTTTATTACTTCATTACGGCCTTTATTGTCATTT
Organism: Dendrobates tinctorius; assembly: GCF_039654945.1. NCBI lineage: Eukaryota > Metazoa > Chordata > Amphibia > Anura > Dendrobatidae > Dendrobates > Dendrobates tinctorius. The sequence continues at coordinate 32,549,366 of NW_027361673.1, read as the reverse complement.
TGGAATACTGCACCTAACCTTATGAGACTTTTCTGGCCTACTCTTCACATAGTAATTATATACTAAACACATTATTGGTGCAGAAGTAATAACACTGGTAAAACCTTTCTTAATTTATTTACTCAGTACTTGCATTTCACATATGAGAGTGATATAGTACCAACCGGGTCCTTGGAAGGTCTTATTTTACTGCACAGTAGTATTTATTGTTTACATTTAGATAATATTATCAAATGTGACCTTCATCTACAGAAGAACCTGTTCACATATAACTGGTAATCTTCCTGTCAGACTACACACTAATTAACCTACCTGATTTAGTCAGCTAGAATGGCGTCTGGCAACCTGAGATATAAAGGGCCACCAAATAGCACCCAAAACAAATGGGGCACCACGAAAACGAGACAAAACAAAAGTTCCTCTGATCCAGTAAGTCCACACAAATCCAGATCCCCATGTGAGAGGTCTGAAGACAAATATAAATCCCCACTAAAAGACACAAACACTTGTCACGGCAAATTAACACAAGAAAAAAAAGTACAAAGGGACCTACTCCCTGAGCTTCGTAATTCTATGAAACCTAGCATGAATACTAAAACTGACGATCAATATGTTGAACCTATCACTACATATGAAAACACTATGGACCTTTCCCAATCTAACAAGCGTAAGAACCTGGGAAAGGGAGACAAAGGCAGCGGTATTTCTGCCCTAGACTCAGACAGCACCTCAGAAGATCTTTCCCTTAATGGGAGTCCTAATAAACCCCTACCAAAAAAAGGACGCCCGGTAGCCTCAACTCTGGAGGGATCCTCAATAGACACGATTAATTATGAAACCTTTTTTGCCTCAGAGAGACAAGTATCTGAAGGGGTCCTTGCCAACTTCTGTAAAGCTTTAAAAGACTCAATTACCCAGGGCTTTGAGGCTCAAAGGAATCTCATACAAGAGGTTAGCGACAAGTTTACGCATAGGTTTGAGGTTAATGAGACTAAAATCACCAAGTTGGAAAATAAAATTGAGACATTAGTCCAACAAAATCTGGAACTGGGAGAGGAAGTCAAATTTCTCCAGTCCAAAACAACAGATCTGGAGGACAGATCTCGTCGAAATAATCTTAAACTTAGGGGTATACCAGGACGATCTCTCTAGCTATGCCAAAACCCTGTTTAAAAAGGCACTTCCTTCACTGTCAGATATTCACTTGACAATTGATAGAGTTCACAGGTTGCCAAGACCAAGGGGCATACCACTAGACAAACCTAGGGATACTATTATGTGTCTACTATTTTTTGAGACCAAAGAAAAAATTTTAAAATTTCTAAGAGACAAATACACTTTCCCAGCCCCATATGAAAAGATAAAAGTCTTTTCAGATTTTTCAAAAAACACTATGGACGCCAGAAGAGCATTTAGGGAGATTACTACCAAACTGAGAGATCTAGGCCTCACATATAGATGGGGATTTCCCACTAGGGTCATAGCTTGGCATAACGGCAGGAATATCTCCCTGATTAATCCGGAGGAAGGTCGAGATTTCTTAGCATATCTCCAAAAAGACCTTAAGGACAAAGGTTGAAGTGCTACATTAATAACTCTTAAGGTCCTTACTTCTGAAATACTACCATATTTAGGCTAAAGAAGTTCTTGTTATTATTGACTTTATAGTGGTTGGTCATGCGGGAACTTAGCCATCTTTTTTTCCCCATTTTCAGGAGATAGCCACAGTAGGTGGCTCCCTCCAGGAGATCTCCGTTAGGTTGTGTTTCAATTTTTCTAAAGTTTAGGGTTCACACTTTTGATATTTTTCCTTTTTTTCTTTTCTTGTTCTAAGATACCAGACTCCAAGAGGCATCATTTTAAATGGATATTAAAATTTTATCTTTATAATGTTAGAGGACTTAACAGCCCGTTTAAAAGACATGGAAAGAAATTAAAAACTACCAGGCAGATGTAATTTGCTTACAAGAACTAAGACTGGCCAGAGACAACCACCCATTCTTTCAAAACAAAAATTACCCTAATATATTTAAGGCCCTGAAAATAAACAAAAAAGCAGGAGTAATCACAATTATTAGTAATAAAATTTATTTTAAATTACATTCAGAAGAGGTAGATCCGGAAGGAAGGTTCCACATCTTGGTATGCGATCTCAATGGCAGCACCTTTACGATAGTCAATATCTATGCCCCGAACACTAAACAACTGACCTTCTTCAATAGGCTAATCAAAAAAATTGAGAAAGCCAGAAGGGGAGAGCTGATGTTGGTGGGAGACTTTAATTTGGTGCCTAATAACGACTTGGACGCATCTTCCCAAGCACGTAAATCACGCCCATCTTTAGACAATTGGCTATCCAGCAATGAATTATATGATGTTTTTCGCTGTCTTAATACATCTTCCAGAGAGTATACTTATTTCTCTGAAGCACACCAATCTTCCTCAAGAATAGATCTCTTCCTCACCAATGTCTTCTCTCTCTCTCTAAATTCAAAAAAGTTGAAATCCTTAATAAATCTTTCTCAGACCACTCACCAATAAGGGCAGAATTTGTCAGAGGCCCCCCAACATCCAATACTTTTCTGTGGAAAACCAATCTTTCCTTAATTAAAATGCACAAATATAGGGAAATCATAGATAAGGCACTTAATAACTACTTTACAGAGAATACCAAAGAACAAATTGATCCATTCCTTTTATGGCAAGCCCATAAAGCTGTAATCAGAGGGTGCATCATGCAATTATCGGCTAGAAATAGGAGGGAGAAGAGGGAAAAAATCTCAAGCCTTCAATCACAAATTAAATTAAAAGAAGATCAGCAAAATTGTCTAGCAATTCCATCACATACTACCCATATGGAAATATTAGACTTAAGGCAGCAATTGAAAGCATTACTTATCTCAGACTACGACGCAGCAATAAGAGCTTCTAAGGCCACTTATTATACCTCCACAAACAAACCCACATGTTATATGATGAGAAAAATGCAAAGGGATAGGACCACAAGAAGGATTAACAAGATCCGAAACACAGCAGGACAATTGCAGACACACCCGCAAGATATTGTTGATGTTTTTGCAAAGTTTTTTCAAAATCTATACAATTTGGATAAAGAACCTGGGTACCCTTCCCCTGACCAAACTGCCATAAATACATTTTTGGCTGGTTTAAAACTTCCCCGTTTACATGAATCGGACCTAGATACACTGAACAAACCCAATTCCATAGAGGAAATTGAGAAAACAATCCTAAATCTCAAACCACTGAAATCACCAGGCCCAGACGGGTTCGCTAACGAGTATTACCAAATATTTGCCAAAATCCTTACCCCCTTTTTAACCCCTTCATGACCCAGCCTATTTTGACCTTAATGACCTGGCCATTTTTTGCAATTCTGACCAATGTCCCTTTATGAGGTAATAACTCAGGAACGCTTCAACGCATCCTAGCGATTCCGAGATTGTTTTTTCGTGACATATTGGGCTTCATGATAGTGGTAAATTTAGGTCGATAATTTTTGCGTTTATTTGTGAAAAAAATGGAAATTTGGCGAAAATTTTGAAAATTTTGCAATTTTCAAATTTTGAATTTTTATTCTGTTAAACCAGAGAGTTATGTGACACAAAATAGCTAATAAATAACATTTCCCACATGTCTACTTTACATCAGCACAATTTTGGAAACAACATTTTTTTTCGTTAGGAAGTTATAAGGGTTAAAAGTTGACCAGCAATTTCTCATTTTTACAACAAAATTTACAAAACCATTTTTTTTAGGGACCACCTCACATTTGAAGTCACTTTGAGGGGTCTAAATGGCAGAAAATACCCAAAAGTGTCACCATTCTAAAAACTGCACCCCTCAAGCTACTCAAAACTACATTCAAGAAGATTATTAACCCTTCAAGTGCTTCACAGGAACTAAAGCAACATGGAATGAAAAAATGGACATTTTAATTTTTCCAACAAAAATTTTATTTTAGCATCAGTTTTTTCATTTTCACATGGGTAACAGGATAAAATGTATCCTAAAATTTGTTGGGCAATTTCTCCTGAGTACACTGATACCTCATATGTGGTCATAAACCACTGTTTGGGCGCACGGCAGGGCTCAGAAGGCTCAGAGCGCCATTTTACTTTTTGAATGTAAAATATGCTTGAATGTTTAGCGGTTGCCATGTCTTGTTTTAAGAGTACCTGTGTGCCTAAACATTGGAGCTCCCCCACAAGTGAGCCCATTTTGGAAACTAGACCCTCCAAGGAACTTATCTAGATGCATAGTATGTACTTTGAACCCCCAGGTGCTTCACAAATTGATCTGTAAAAAAAAAAAGTACTTTTTTTTTCACAAAAATTTTATTTGGCCTCAGTTTTTTCATTTTCACATGGGCAACAGGATAAAATGGATCCTAAAATTTGTTGGGCAATTTCTCCTGAGTACATCAATATCTCATATGTGGTCATAAACCACTGTTTGGGCGCACCGCAAGGCCCGGAAGGGAAGGAGCGCCATGTGACTTTTTGATTGGAAAATTAGCTCCAATCGTTAGCGGACACCATGTCGCATTTGGAGAGCCCCTGTGTGCCTAAACATTGGAGCTCACCCACAAGTGACCCCATTTTGGAAACTAGACCCCCGAAGGAACTTATCTAGATGTGTGGTGAGCACTTTGAACCCCCAAGTGCTTCACAGAAGTTTATAACGCAGAGCAGTGAAAATAAAAAAATATTTTTTTTTCCTCAAAAATGATTTTTTAGCCCACTATTTTTTATTTTCCCAAGGGTAACAGGATAAATTGGACCCCAAAAGTTGTTGTCCAGTTTGTCCTGAGTACACTGGTACCCCATATGTGGGGGAAAACCACTGTTTGAGCGCACGGCATGGCTCAGAAGGGAAGGAGCGTCATTTGACTTTTTGAATGGAAAATTAGCTCCAATCGTTAGCGGACACCATGTTGTGTTTGCAGAGCCCCTGTGTGCGTAAACTTTGGAGCTCCCCCACAAATGACCCCATTTTGGAAACTAGACCCCCTAAGGAACTTATCTAGATGCATAGTGAGCACTTTGAACCCCCAGGTGCTACACAGAAGTTTATAACGCAGAGCCGTTAAAATAAAAATATTTTTTTTCCCTCAAAAAATAAATTTTTAGCCTGCTATTTTTTATTTTCACAAAGGTAACAGGATAAATTGGACCCCAAAAGTTGTTGTCCAGCTTGTCCTGAGTACGCTGGTACCACATATGTGGGGGGGACCACTGTTTGGGCACACTTTGGGGCTCAGAAGGGAAGTAGTGACGTTTTGAAATGCCGACTTGATGGAATGGTCTGTGGGCGTCATGTTATGTTTGCAGAGCCCCTGATGTACCTAAACAGTGGAAACCCCCCACAAATGACCCCATTTTGGAAACTAGATCACCCAAGAAACTAATATAGATGTGTGGTGAGCACTTTGAACCCCCAAGTGCTTCACAGAAGTTTATAACGCAGAGCCGTGAAAATAAAAAAATATTTTTTTTTCCTCAAAAAATTATTTTTAGTCCACTATTTTTTATTTTCACAAGGGTAACAGGATAAATTGGACCCCAAAAGTTGTTGTCCAGTGTGTCCTGAGTACGCTGGTACCCCAAAAGTGGGGGGGGGACCACTGTTTGGGCACACGTTGGGGCTCAGAAGGGAAGTAGTGACGCTTTGAAATGAAGACTTGATGGAATGGTCTGTGGGCGTCATGCTACATTTGCAGAGCCCCTGATGTACCTAAACAGTGGAAACCCCCCACAAGTGACCGCATTTTGGAAACTATATCACCTAAGGAACTAATCTAGATGTGAGGTGTGCACTTTGAACCCCCAAGTGCTTCACAGAAGTTTATAACGCAGAGTTGTGAAAATAAAAAAATATTTTTTTTTCCTCAAAAAGTGATTTTTAGCCCACTATTTTTTATTTTCACAAGGGTAACAGGATAAATTGGACCCCAAAAGTTGTTGTCCTGTTTGTCCTGAGTACGCTGGTTCCCCATATATGGGGGGGGACCACTGTTTGGGCACACTTTGGGGCTCGGAAGGGAAGTAGTGACGCTTTGAAATGCCGACTTGATGGAATGGTCTGTGGGCGTCATGCTACATTTGCAGAGCCCCTGATGTACCTAAACAGTGGAAACCCCCCACAAGTGACCCCATTTTGGAAACTAGACCCACCAAGGAACTTATCTAGATGTGTGGTGAGCACGTTGAACCCCCAAGTGCTTCACAGAAGTTTATAACGCAGAGCTGTGAAAATAAAAAAATTTTTTTTTTCCTCAAAAAGTGATTTTTAGCCCACTATTTTTTATTTTCACAAGGGTAACAGGATAAATTGGACCCCAAAAGTTGTTGTCCAGTTTGTCCTGAGTACGCTGGTACCCCATATATGGGGGGGGACCACTGTTCGGGGACACGTTGGGGCTCGGAATGGAAGTAGTGACGTTTTGAAATGCCGACATGATGGAATGGTCTGTGGGCGTCATGTTACGTTTGCAGAGCCCCTGATGTACCTAAACAGTGGAAACCCTCCACAAGTGACCCCATTTTGGAAACTAGACCCCCCAAGGAACTTATCTAGATGTGTGGTGAGCACGTTGAACCCCCAAGTGCTTCACAGAAGTTTATAACGCAGAACCGTGAAAATAAAAAATCTTTTTTTTCCACAAAAATAATTATTTTAGCCCCCATTTTTTTATTTTCCCAAGGGTAACAGGAGAAATTAGACCCCCAAAGTTGTTGTGCAATTTTTCCTGAGTACCCTGATACCCCATAAGTGGGGGTACACCACTGTTTGGGCACACGTCGGGGCTCGAAATGGAGGGAGCACCGTTTGACTTTTTGAACGCAAAATTGGCTGGAATAAATGGTGGCTCCATGTCGCGTTTAGAGAGCCCCTGATGTGCCTAAACAGTGGAAACCCCTCAATTCTATCTCCAACCCTAACCCCAACACACCCCTAACCCTAATCCCAACCCTAATCATAACCCTAACCACAACCCTAATCCCAACACACCCCTAACGAAATCCCAACTCTAACCCTAACCACAAGCCTACAGTAATCCCAACCCCAACCCAACCCTAACCCTAAATTCAACCCTAACCCTTAGTCCAACCCTAACCCTTAGTCCAACCCTAACCCCTAGTCCAACCCTAACCCCTAGTCCAACCCTAACCCCTAGTCCAACCCTAACCCCTAGTCCAACCCTAACCCTTAGTCCAACCCTAACCCTTAGTCCAACCCTAACCCTAGCCCTAACCCTAGCCCTAACCCTAGCCCTAACCCTAACCCTAGCCCTGGACCTAACCCTAATGGAAAAAAAAATATTTTATTATTTGTCCCTACCTATGGGGGTGATAAGTGGGGCGGTGATTTACTTTTTATTTATTTTGATCACTATGAAAGTTTATCATAGTGATCAAAATAAATGAATGAATCTGCAGCGTTGCAGATTCGATTCGGCGCACTGCGCATGCGCCCGCCATCTTGCAAGATGGCGGCGCCCATGACGCTGGACGGCAGGACACCGGGACGGATAGAGGGAGGTCGGAGGCACAAAGGAGGGTGAGAGTGGGTGATCGGAGGGGCGATCGGAGGGCTGGGGGGGCGGAGGGAAGGCGGAGGGGCAGATCATGACGGCGGCTGCCGATCGGTGCCGTCAGACGGTGGCGGCAGCCGATCGGTGCCGTCAGTCGGTGTGGGAGGGGTCGGGTCTCGGTGTCCAGCCATGTCCGATGCTATTTCAGCATCGGCCATGGCTGGATTGTAATATTTCACCAATTTTCATTGGTGAAATATTACAATCGCTCTGATTGGCAGTTTCACTTTTAACAGCCAATCAGAGCGATCGTAGGCACGTGGGGGCTAAGCCACACCCTCAGGTGTTAACTCTGAAGGGTCCTTTGTGTGCGGGTCGGGTGACCTTTCAGTGACCCCGGTCACCCGACTCGCAGGGGGGCTATTTATAGCATGACGCCTACGTAGGCGTCATAGGTCGTTTGGGCACTGCTTTTCATGACGCCTACGTAGGCGTCATAGGTCGTGAAGGGGTTAAAGGACCTCTATGATCAAGTAGCAATTACTGGTTCCTTTCCAAAAGGCATGTTGGAAGCCACAATAATTTTATTACCAAAAGAAAAAGGGGAATTAGTAAATGTAAAAGACTTTAGGCCCATCTCCCTAATTAACGGGGATATTAAAATATTCTCCAAAATACTAGCTGAAAGGCTTAAAAACGTGCTTCCCAAGTTAATCAATATAGACCAGATGGGTTTTATTGTGGGTAGGCAAACAGCAGATGGCATGAGAAGAGTCATCAATCTACTCAACTTAATCAAGAAAACTAGTGTCCCATCCCTATTTTTAGCCTTGGACGCCAAAAAGGCGTTTGACAGAATTAATTGGCTTTATCTTCAAAACGTCATGTCTAAATTTGGCTTCGACGACCACTTTGTATCTAAAATATTCTCCCTTTACTCTAACCCAAATGCCAGAATCTATCTAAATAATTACTTGTCTAAATCCTTTAACATAACAAATGGGACTAGACAAGGGTGCCCCCTTTCCCCTTTATTATTTGCAATGGCAATGGAGCCACTAGCAGAAGCAATTAGGGCAAACCCATCAATAACCGGATATAATACTAAAAATCACACCCATAAATTAATCTTATTTGCGGAAGACCTATTTTTATCTCTAACTAATCCAACTAAATCAGTCAAAACCTTAATGGACATATTAGAACAATTTTCCAGAATATCTCGTTTTAAAATTAATAAGGGGAAATCCAAAGTAATGTCATTTAATGTACCGCAAGAAGAAATTGAAGAAGTTCTGGCTCTGACTAAATTTCAGTTGGAAAATCAAACCTTGAAATACCTAGGTTTAAATGTTACTAAAAACCTTGCACAAATTGTGCCTAACAACTTTGAAGGCCTAATTAATACCCTCTCCAAAGACTTTAAGCACTTTGAAAATCTGAACCTTACTCTTATGGGACGTATACTGGTGGTAAAATCAATCACATTACCTAAGATTCTTTACATTTTCCGCTCTATCCCTCTTAAAATGAATTTAAAATTCATAAACAAATTACAAGAATTAATTAAAATATTTGTTTGGGGCAATAAAAAAACCAAGGGTAGCACATACTATCCTATTCAGGAGTAAGAAACACGGAAGTCTGGCACTACCTAATATTGGGGCCTACTATCAAGTGACCTTGGTTAAAAATAGCCAGCAGTGGTTCAAGTCTGGAGAGCAACCGGCCTGGATGGATCTTGAATTAGCAAGTAGTAATTATAAACCTTTACAAAGCATATTCTCTAGTCATATTTTAGAGCCTATAACTAGATGCCACTCTAACCCGATCTTACACACCATATTGGATGCCTGGTCAAAATTTGCTAAATTAAAAAGGAAAGAGAATAGAATTAGCTCTCTAAAAAAAGTCCCCTTAAACTTTTGGAAGTAATGTTTCAGTCACCTATACCTAGGATCTGGTTCGATTTAAAGGTTAGGAAAGTAGGAGATGTCTGGGACGGTAGTAGGGTATCTTCCTTTTCCGAGATCAGGGAGAAATACCATATGCCATCTGGGGAGTTTCTCTCGTATCAGATTCTGAAAGACAATCTCCTATCTCTGATACGTAGAAGATCTCTGAACTTAGAGATTGTGGCTTCACTAGTCAACAACAGTAATTTTAAATTGAATTGGACCCTCAAAAACATATATAACCGCTTCAATGGCGACTACACTTTTACGAAACATGTATATATGGAAAGATGGGAGACTGATTTAAGAAAGAATTTTAACCAAGAGCAATGGGAATTTGCCATAGAACACACCTGCAGGGCCATGGTTTCTATGTCTCTGCAGGAATCTTACTACAAGGTACTAGTGCGATGGTACTTCACACCAACTAGACTAGCTCATATAGGTGATGGCATATCTTCCCTATGTTGGAGGGGTTGTTCTTTTCCGGGGAATCTATTTCATCTCTTTTGGAGCTGCCCTAAATTGCAAAATTTATGGGTAGAAACTAAAACACACGTGAAATTGCTATCATCCAACTCGGTCGAGATCTCTCCCCAGATGGTAATCCTATCCTTGGACATGGAAGGGGTGGATACTTCCATTAGATACGTAATGATTCACATATTTACTGTAATCAAGAACCAAATCGCTAAGAGGTGGAAAAAGACAGAGGTACCATCATTTCCAATTATTCTTGACACTTTGCATTCACAGAGCCTGATAGAAGAGCGATTCGCATTCAATAACAATGTCTTACATAAGTATCATCTAAAGTGGGCTGTTTGGAACTCTATTTATATGTAAGTCAGTAGATTGTTGTGCTATATATAGAGTCTGGCTTTAAAGTTATGTACTCTGATTTCAATTTGGAGTTCTCTATTTTTTTAATTCTTCCCTTGTTCCCCTTGTTTTGTTCCCCCCGTCTACCCTATAATTTATGAAAAATTCAATAAATATATTTGAAAAGAAATGTAACATGTATAACAAAAGTGCATAGCCTTTCATTCTGTGGTGAAGATTTTTTTTTAATAGAAAACGGAAATCTTAACATATGAGTTGCATGGAAAGGTCACAAGAAGTGAAAATCATGTTTTGATTGACTTGTAAATTATAGGAGCTGCAGGTATCAGTACAAAGTTCTAGTGTAGTTGGTATTTCATAAACCCTAGAACACACTTACATTTAATAATCTTTCGGAACATTACTCATCATAGCCTACAACTAAAACTTGTAACAATCGGCATACATTTACAAAAACTTTCCATTAATAGAGAGCTGAAGAATATCTTCCAATAGAACAGATAAGAGAATTGTGAAACCATTGTCTGATCAGCGAAGCTTTCTGGAGAAAGTAGATCACGTCATTGGGTGACTCAACCCTTTCATCTGTTACCTGTAATCAAAATAACCAATATAAGTTATCTTTCACATGTGAAAGTTGCCAGATTTTCTAGAAGCTGAGATCCCAGGTACTGGTAGAGCCTCTTTTGTTTGTACCCGATAGAGCAGTGTTCCTCACCTCCAATCATTAAAGCGAACCTATCAGGAGGATTTTGCTAAGTAAACTACATACATTGTCATGTTGCTACTGTTACACTGATTAAAATGAAAAAAATTTAACTTTAAACTCCAGCGGACAGAATCCAGGATGCAACATTTAAAAAGTTTTTTCTTGCATTAGCAAAGATTTTTATTATTAAAGTCCATCATAAAATAAATCCACACTTCTGGACAATAGATAGGTAGATTAGGGGAAAGGGGGGTTAGCCTCTCAGACTACGCGTTTCGGTGAATTGACGCCTTCTACATGGTCTGTCCAACTAAAGATTAAGCTACCAATATATAAGGAAGAGGGGGGAAGGGATAAAGAAAGGAAATAAAATCAAGAGTAAGTCCTCCCATGCTTTAACCCTATGAGTTGAATAGGAATCCTACTAAAGAATTTAATATTGCATTGAAATCACTACTTGAGGAAGGATGTTATACAGGCGCCATAGATAAAAATCTTATGGAATATATTTATGTTTGTGATCCTGTCGTCCCGGTCTATCATTCTCTCCCCAAGATCCATAAAAATATATTTCCTCCACCTTTAAGACCTATAGTAGCAGGTATTGGATCTTTAGGGGAGAGATTGAGTGAGTGGGTAGACTTCTATCTACAGCCTCTTGCCTGTAAAATTCCAAGTTTTATTCGTGATACTAAGGCAATTGTATCCATGCTAGAGGGGTTTCAGTGGCAGGAGGACTATATTTGGCTTTCATGTGATGTTACTGACCTCTATCCATCCATACCACACTCTATAGCCCTAAAATCTCTTTTTTATTATTTGGATCATTTCAGTAATTATGATATTGTTATTAAAGATTTTTTAGCATCAGCAGTTGATTTTTTGTTGTCACATAACTATTTTTCCTTTAATGATCAGTATTTTTTTTACAAAAATCTGGCGTTTCAATGGGATCTAAATTCTCCCCCTCCCTTGCTAATATTGTAATGGGGAGGTGGGAAGAATTATTTTTACATAATGATAGTAATCCCTTTAAAAGGAATGTGGTATGGATGGGTAGATTTATTGATGATCTGCTGTTTATTTGGAGAGGTACTCAATTGGAATTACAGAATTTTATATATTATATTAATATTAATGATTTCAATTTGAAATTTACCTTTTGTTCTAACAAAAATTCGATTAATTTTTTGGATGTTACTTTGAGGACTAATATAGATGGGAAGGTTGAGATTTTGCCTTTTAGAAAGCCTACAGCCTCTAATAATATTTTAGCGGCGGATTCTTGCCATCCACCTCATGTTATAAAAAATCTTCCCATTGGTGAATTAATAAGGATTAAAAGGAACAGTCCTGCTACCTTTGAGAGTGAAAAATTATAAACTTGTAAGAGATTAAAGAAAAGAGGATACTCCCGATGGTGTCTTGACAGAGCTGACAAAATTGTTAACGATGTAAAACGTAGTGACCTTTTAACTAATAGCAATAAGAAAAAAGATTCTGATACCAGAAAATCTACAATAATTTTTTCAACACAATATAGTACGGATTTTTATAATATCAAGAAAATTCTTTTGAAATACTTACCCATTCTTAATCAGGACCCGAAACTAAGGGAAATTTTGAAAAATAACAAAATTGAATTTATTGCTAAAAAAGCACCTTCTTTAAGGGATATTCTCTCCCTGAGTTATTTTTCTAAAAAACCCACCACTCCAACAACGTGGTTTGACATGAAAGGGTTTTTTCCATGTGGTGCAAGAAAGTGTAAGTGCTGTCACTTTGCAAAAAAAAAAAAAAAAAAAAAAAAAAAAAAAAAAAAAAAAAAAAAAAAAAAAAATCGAAATTTTTTTCTTCATTCGCTCATAAAAAAACCTATGAAATTAACAACTTCATTAATTGTAGTTCTGATTATATTATATATTCAATAGAATGCACCAGCTGTCTGATTCAATATATTGGTTGCACTTCAGGACCCTTGAAAAGACGTATTCGTAAACACCTGAGCGATATTGTGAGCACTACGGCACTTGCTATTTCTGCTGCATCTAGACATTTTGTGACAGTCCATGGAAGAAACACAGATTCATTTTCCTTTATGGGTATTGAGAAGGTTTTTCCGCCTCCACGTGGCGGTAATTATAAACGCAAGCTATTAAACAGGGAGAGTTTCTGGATTTTCACCTTAGGTAGCCGTATACCAGATGGTATGAACAAAAGACAGGACCTCATTACCTGTTACTGAATGTGTCTCCGGTGTGTTTTTTTTTTTTTTTTTGTAAAAATAAAAAAGAAAGAAGGATTAAAGGGAAATGGACAAGAAATAATAAATTAAAAATTAAAATTGATGATCTATCCATCTGGTGAATGTATGTCTATGCATATATATATATATTTTTTTTTGCTTATTGTATTTTGTGTCAAGATTAGTGTTGAGCATTCCGATACCGCAAGTATCGGGTATCGGCCGATACTTGCTATATCGGAATTCCGATACCGACTTCCGATATTTTTTCAATATCGGAATTCGGCATCGGAATCGGAAGTTCAAAGTTGATTGACGGCCTGACGTCATCATGATGCGCGGTGTGTGCGCATCATGATGCGCCGTCATTTCGGGCCTTCCGGGGGTCTCTGCCGGCCTGCCGGGGGGCTGTGTGGACTGCCCGGGGTCGGTACCGGCCTGCCGGGGGGCTGTGCCGGCCTGCCGGTGGTCTGTGCACCCTGTGGGGGTCTGTACCGGCCTGCCGGGGGGCTGTGCCGGCCTGCCGGTGGTCTGTGCACCCTGTGGGGGTCTGTACCGGCCTGCCGGGGGGCTGTGCCGGCCTGCCGGTGGTCTGTGCACCCTGTGGGGGTCTGTGCCGGCCTGCCGGGGGGCTGTGCTGATGTCCGGGGGTCTGTGCAAGCATCGTCCGATGGGACTACAAGTCCCATCTGGCGATGCCTGCTACCATGACAGTGATTGACACATTAGCCAATGATGGGACAGTAGTAGTCCCATCATCCGGCTAATGTGTTAAATGTTAAAAAAAAAAAAAAAAAATACTACATACATACTACATACATACTACATGCTACATACATACTACATATATACTACATGCATGCTACATACATACTACATGCTACATACATACTACATATATACTACATGCATGCTACATACATACTACATGCTACATACATACTACATATATACTACATGCATGCTACATACATACTACATGCTACATACATACTACATATATACTACATACATACTACATACATGCTACATACATGCTACATACATACTGCATGCTACATACATACTACATACATACTACATACATACTACATACATACTACATGCATGCTACATACATACTACATACATACATACTACATGCATGCTACATACATACTACATGCATGCTACATGCATGCTACATACATACTACATGCTACATACATACCACATACATACTACATACATACTACATATATACTACATGCATGCTACATACATACTACATGCTACATACATACCACATACATACTACATACATGCTACATGCTACATACATACTACATACATACTACATACATACTACATGCATGCTACATACATACTACATGCATGCTACATGCATGCTACATACATACTACATGCTACATACATACCACATACATACTACATACATACTACATATATACTACATGCATGCTACATACATACTACATGCTACATACATACCACATACATACTACATACATGCTACATGCTACATACATACTACATACATACTACATACATACTACATGCATGCTACATACATACTACATACATACTACATGCATGCTACATACATACTACATGCATGCTACATACATACTACATGCATGCTACATGCATGCTACATACATACTACATGCTACATACATACCACATACATACTACATACATACTACATGCTACATACATACTACATATATACTACATGCATGCTACATACATACTACATGCTACATACATACCACATACATACTACATACATACTACATGCTACATACATACCACATATATACTACATACATACAATACATACATAGACATACAGTACATATAACATAGAGTAACATACTTACCAATACTTGTCACATTGTTCCCCGAAGCCATTGTCTTTTCCGGAATAAATATTAACATAACAAACCACAAAAATACTCACCCACGATCTGAAGCAGTCCACGAGTGTGTCCCACAACGATCTTGGGTAGAGAACTGCAGCATCAGATGATGCTGCCGTTCTCTACGGGCTGCAGGAATCCAATGACGGAAGGTAGGTATCCTTCCGCACTGTATTCCTCCGCCACTTAAAAAAAAAAAAAGTCCCTAGTCTCACTTTATGCCATTGCTGCGTGGGAATTTCCCACACAGCAATGGCATAAAGTGAGACTAGGGACTTTTTTTTTTTAAGTGGCAGAGGAATACAGTGCGGAAGGATACCTACCTTCCGTCATTGGATTCCTGCAGCCCGTAGAGAACTGCAGCAACAGCTGATGCTGCAGTTCTCTACCCAAGATCGTCGTGGGACACACTCGTGGACTGCTTCGGATCGTGGGTGAGTATTTTTGTGGTTTGTTATGTTAATATTTATTCCGGAAAAGACAATGGCTTCGGGGAACAATGTGACAAGTATTGGTAAGTATGTTACTCTATGTTATATGTACTGTATGTCTATGTATGTATTGTATGAATGTATTGTATGTATGTAGTATATATGTGGTATGTATGTAGCATGTAGTATGTATGTAGCATGCATGTAGTATGTATGTAGCATGTAGTATGTATGTAGTATGTATGTGGTATGTATGTAGCATGTAGTATGCATGTAGCATGCATGTAGTATGTATGTAGTATGTATGTAGTATGTATGTAGTATGTATGTAGCATGCATGTAGTATGTATGTAGTATGTATGTAGTATGTATGTGGTATGTATGTAGCATGTAGCATGCATGTAGTATGTATGTAGTATGTATGTAGTATGTATGTGGTATGTATGTAGCATGTAGTATGTATGTAGCATGCATGTAGCATGCATGTAGTATGTATGTAGCATGTAGTATGTATGTAGCATGTAGTATGTATGTAGCATGTAGTATGTATGTAGCATGCATGTAGTATGTATGTAGTATTTTTTTTTTTTTTTTTTTTTAACATTTAACACATTAGCCGGATGATGGGAGTACTACTGTCCCATCATTGGCTAATGTGTCAATCACTGTCATGGTAGCAGGCATCGCCCGATGGGACTTGTAGTCCCATCGGACGATGCCTGCACAGACCCCCGAAGCCTGCACAGACCACCGGCAGGCCGGCACAGCCCCCCGGCAGGCCGGCACAGCCCCCCGGAGCCTGCACAGACCACCGGCAGGCCGGCACAGCCCCCCGGCAGGCCGGCACAGCCCACCGGAGCCTGCACAGACCACCGGCAGGCCGGCACAGCCCCCCGGCAGGCCGGCACAGACCACCGGAGCCTGCACAGACCCCCTGGCAGGCCGGCACAGCCCCCCGAAAGGCCCGTACAGACCCCAGAGAGGCTGTACAAGGCAAAAACAGGGTTTTTCTTATTCCGATACCGGAAGTCCCATAGACTTGAATGGGACTTCCGGTATCGGAATCGGCGATACCGATACTTTTTTTAAAGATCGGCCGATCCATTCCGATCCGATACTTTGAAGTATCGGACGGTATCGCTCAACTCTAGTCAAGATATTTATTTAGTGACATTATTATGATGTGGAATGTTAGAACATCTTTTCCCATATGTATATTTATATACTTGTTAACTGATTAAAATGATACCTGGGCTAAAGAAATCTGTCTTGTGGTTCTTCTGTAATCAGTGTTAGAGCAGGAAGAGCTCGGGCATATCATTAACTGAAATCTTCTAAGCCAAAGAAACCAAGGACAGACCTGCCCACAGGCCATCCTGAAGCACAAACATGTTCCTCATCATAGAGAAAGACAGACTGTCTTTTCATTTTCCCACGCTCCAGACTTCATTGCGGGTCAGGCTGTGAGGGAGCGCAGCATAAGTGACATAACTGCTACTAACTGAAGCTTTTCTCGCAGCCGGACTGAGCTGATGTGACCTCAAGACCATTGGAAAATGCCAGTGATGAGGTCACGGCAGTTCATGCTCAGTGTCTTCATAGCAGATCACCATGAGAATTTCTCACGGTGATCTGCTATGAAGACACTGAGCATGAACTGCTGTGACCTCATCACTGGCATTTTCCCACGGTCCTGAGGTCACAGCAGTTCAGCTCAGCTGTGAGAACAGCGCAGTTCATGCTCAGCGTCTTCAATGAACTGGCATTTTCCCACGCTCCAAAGTTCAGCGTGGGTCAGACTGTGAGGGAGCGCAGACTCAGTGACGTCAGTGCTAGTCACTGAGGCTGCATTGACAACATCTCCACATTCACTGAGATGGTCGCATCTTAGCACCATCCAAGTTGAAAAATGTACTGTATATCCCCAGATATGGATTACGGTGTGGGACACAATGACGGACAGGTATGGTATATTGTTGCTTTTTTATTTTATATTTTTTACAGGAGAACAAGGGCTTTGCATGGATTTGGTATGTTTGTATGTATGGTTTAATTAAGAATAATATGTATGTGTCTTTATTTCAAATAAAGGCTTTTTAATGGGTGTCTGTGTTTTCTTTACAATTTGACTATGGGGTTAGTAATAGGAGCATCTAATTGACGCCTCTCCATTACTATCCTCTTTGCATGATGTCACCTGAAAGGTGACATCAACAACCCAACTATTACCCCATATGCCACTGCTACAAGACAGTGGGAAGAGCAAGGCTATGTGCCAGAATTGGCGCATTTAGAGATGCGCCTTTTCTGGGGCAGCTGAGAGCTGATGTTTTCAACAGGGGTACCACTATCCATGGCCCCTTTCTAGGCTATTAACATCAGCCCTCAACTGTCTGCATAGCCATTGCTGGTTGGCTATTAATTATAGAGGGACCTCACGCCATTTTTTTTCCGTAAAAGAATCTTTTATTCATTAAATAAATGTCCAGAACTTTGCACACACACTATACTAATTGTATTTGTCACTGACATGTATATATCTACCTATCCTATATGGATTTACTGTATGTAATCCATCTTTCTTATCCTGTCGGCTCTTGCAGTGATTTTACAGAAACCGACAAATGAATTACCGGCTATTCTTCTAACTATCTTTCTATGAAATATAAAGACATATGTATGTGTGTCACTGACATATATATACACACACACACACATACACCTATTCTATTCTAACCTGTCACTCTGTGATTATACTATATGCGGCAGATCATTTGCCGGCTTTTAACCCCTTTCTGGGACTTAACCCCTTAACAACCAAGCCATTTTGTAGGTTAATGACCAGGCATTAATTTTGAAATCGGACCACTGTCACTTTATGTGCTTATAAGGCCGGTTTCACATTAGCGCTTTTTAAGCGCACGCATGGCCGGGGGTAGCTCCGCCCCCGAGCCGGCTCTCTGCCCGGCGTGCCCGCCCCTTGCTTGTAGCGCCGCCTCCTAGCGCACAGCGGCGCCTGCGATCGGCGCACCCTATCTTTAGCATAGGGTGCGCAGATCGTGCGCAGGCCGTGCGCTAGTTGCGCTTTGACCTGCGCTGCGCACTTTTGACGGTGCGCCGTGCGCGCCAAAATCCGAAAAGTTTGATTTTGGCGCGCACGGCGCACCGTCAAAAGTGCGCAGCGCAGGTCAAAGCGCAACTAGCGCACGGCCTGCGCACGATCTGCGCACCCTATGCTAAAGATAGGGTGCGCCGATCGCAGGCACCGCTGTGCGCTAGGAGGCGGCGCTACAAGCAAGGGGCGGGCACGCCGGGCAGAGAGCCGGCTCGGGGGCGGAGCTACCCCCGGCCGTGCGTGCGCTTAAAAAGCGCTAATGTGAAACCGGCCTAACTCTGGAACGCTTCAACAGATCCCGCTGATTCTGACAATGTTTTTTCGTGACATATTGTACTTCATGTTAGAGATAATATTTCTTCAATATCACTTGTGTTTATTTATGAAAAATGGAAATATAGCGAAAATGTTTAAAATTTTGCAATTTTCAAAATTTTAATTTTTATGCCCTTAAATCAGAGAGATATGTCACAAAAAATAGTTAATAAATAACATTTTCCACATGTCTACTTTACATCAGCACAATTTTGGAACCAAAATTTTTTTTTGTTAGGAAGTTATAAGGGTTAAAAGTTGACCAGCGATTTCTCATTTTTACAACAAAATTTACAAAACCATTTTTTTACGGACCACCTCACATTTGAAGTCACTTTGAGGGGTCAATATGACAGAAAATACCCAAAAGTGACACCATTCTAAAAACTGCACCCCTCAAGGTGTTCAAAACCACATTCAAGAAGTTTTTTCAACCCTTTATGTACTTCACAAGAATTGAAGCAACGTGGAAGGAAAAAATTAACATTTAACTTTTTTTCCCCAAAATTTTTCTTTGGACACAATTTTTTTACTTTGTAAAGGGTTTCAGGAGAAAATGAATCACAATATTTGTTGTGCAATTTCTCCTGAATACACCCGATACCCCATGTGAGGAGGAAGACCAATCTTTAGGTGCACGGCAGTGGTCAGAAGGGAAGGAGCGTCATTTGAGATTTTGGATGTCAAATTGGCTGGAATTGAGATCGGACACCAAGTCGCGTTTGGAGAGCCCCTGATGTGCCTAAACAGTGGAAACCCCCCACAAGTGACCCCATTTTGGAAACTAGACCCCCCAAGGAAATTATCTACATGTGTGGTGAGAGCTCTGAACACTCAAGGGCTTCACCGAAGTTTATAACATAGAGCCGTAAAATTAAAAAATCATATATTTTCTACAAAAATGATCTTTTCATCTCCAACATTTATTTTCCCAAGGGTAAAAAGACCCCAAAAGTTGTTGTGAAATTTGTCCTGAGTATGCTGATACCCCAAATGTGGGGGTAAACCACTGTGTGAGTGCATGGCAGAGCTCAGAAGGGAAGGAGCGCCGTTTGACTTTTTCAATGCAAAATTGGCTGGTATTAAGATCGGACAAAATGTCGCGTTTGGAGAGCCCCTGAAGTGCCTAAACAGTGGAAACCCCCCTCAAGTGACACCATTTTGGAAACTAGATCCCCAAGGAACTTATCTAGATGTGTGGTAAGCACTTTGTACCCCCAAGTGCTTCACAGAAGTTTATAACGTAGAGCCGTGAAAATAAAAAAATCATATTTTTTCCACAAAAATGATCTTTTTGCCCCCAAATATTTATTTTCACAAGGGTAACAGGAGAAATAGGTCCCCAAAAGTTGTTGTGCAATTTAATTTGTCCTGAGTATGCTGATACACCATATGTGGGGTGGAACCACTGTTTGGGTGCATGGCAGAGCTTGGAAGGGAAGGAGCGCCATTTTGGAATGCAGACTCTGATGGAATCGTCTGTGGGCCTCATGTTACATTTGCAGAGCCCCTGATGTGCCTCAACAGTGGAAACCCAGCACAAGTGACACAATTTTGGAAACTAGACCCCCCAAGGAGCTTATCTAGATGTGTGGTGAGCACTTTGAACCCCCAAGTGCATCACAGAAGTTTATAACGTAGAGCCGTGAAAATACAAAAATCATATTCTTTCCCACAAAAATGATCTTTTTGCCCCAAAATTTTTATTTTCCCAAGGGTAACAGGAGAAATTAGAACCCCAAAGTTGTTGTGAAATTTGTCCTGACTCAGTACACTGATTCCCCATGTGTAGGGGGGAACCACTGTGATCGCCTTGGTGCGATCCTTGGGAGGCAGAATGCACAAATCCATAAAAGGTGAAGAATTGGTTTTATTTTTTACGCCGTTCCTCTGGCGGTATTAGTGATTAGGCAACTTTATTTTTCGTGTCTGTGCGACTACAGCGATACCAAATTTATATTCTTTTTTCGTGTTTAGCTTCTGTCACACACTAAAAGACGCATTTTTTTTGGAAGAATTTTTTGTAAGAAATTTTTGCATTGCCGTATTTTGAGAGCTATAATTTTTCCATATTTTGACCGACAGAGTCGTGTGTGCTTGTTTTTTGTGGGACGAGCTGGCGTTTTTATTGGTACCATTTTTGCGCACATAACATTTTTTAATCACTTTCTATTACGATTTTTTTGTGGAGGCAGAATGAACAAAAGACAGCAATTCAGAAATTGTTTTTTTTTTTTTCTTCCTCAGTTCCGCGTGTGGCAAAATTAGTATGGCAGCTTTATTCTTCGGGTCACTACAATTACAGCGATACCTTGTTTATATCTTTTCTTATGTTTTGGTGTTTTTTATACAATAAAAACTTTTATAGAAAAAAGAATTATTTTTGCATAGCTTTATTCTGCCAGCTATAACTTTTTTATTTTTCCACTGATGGAGCTGTATGATGGCTCGTTTTTTACGGGACGAGATGATGTTTTCAGCGGTACCATGTTTATTTAAATCTGTATTTTTGATTGCGTGTTATTGCACTTTTTCCAAGCAGTATGATGATACCGCTTGGAAAAATTATAATTTGCTACTTTTTTGTGTTTTTTTTACGGCGTTCACTGAAGGGGTTAACTAGGGTGACACTTTTATAGATGGGATTTTTACGGATGTGGCAGGCAATACCAAACGTGTTTTTTTTTGTTTATTTTATTTTATTTTTTTACATAAAAATGTGTACTTTTTAGGGTAATTTTTAAGGGATTTTTTAATTATTTTTTTTACATATTTTTTTTAAAAAATGGTTTTTTTTTTACCTTGTCCCTTTATGGGACTTTTACTTTCACTTGCAATGTAATATGCCTATGGAGAAAGCTTCTGAGACCATGCTGGATGACCCTGAGGTTGTCATGACAAACCCTGGGTCATCATTGCACAGGTCGGGCCCCGCGATTACATCACGGGGACGCCGTCCTGAGGGAGAGGGAGCCCCCGACCCACTGCCAGCCCCCTTGAACGCTGCGATCGCGCTTGATCGCAGCACTCAGGGGGTTAACAGCCAGGGCTGTCAGTGCAGGACGCTCAGCCAATTCACTGGTGAGTTCCTGCACTGATTGGGCAGGAGATGCTGAAATTTCAGTGAGTCAGTGAGTGTGCGGAAATCATCAGTTGTACAATAACAATGCTATATGTTACTCACTCTCCCCAGTTCTACAAGCTGCTCCAGTCTTTGTTGACAGGCTGCAGTGGTGACGTATTGACTGCAATGCATTTGACTGCTGCAGCCAATCACTAGACTGAGCAAGTGCAAATCTAGATGGCATAAGCAGATGTGCACTGACAGTATTACATTAAATGGACATGGAAGATGCTTCATATGAGACTGTGGTGGGCAGGAATAATTGTGCAGTAAAAGCATGCCCAAGCAGACCATATACATTTTCAGAAAACATTCAATTGATAAAAAAAAGTCTCAAATTTTAAGATAGAAGTAAGTGTTAGCTGCTCTACACCTACAGCTATGATGTTGGAAATGATTTGTTTTAACTCTTAAAAATGCTATATTTTATTGATAGCTGTATTTTTCTTATTGCAGCATGACATTAGCCTTTTCAAAAGGAATACTCACATTAATCTTTTCTTTCTGCCTTTAGATAAATTAGAACATTTCTCTTTCAGCACTGGCGGTGGATATCTGTTTATTGATACTGTCAAGACACCAAAATGAAACCCATGTTATTAGTATATAATGGTAAATATAATAATTACAGCAAAATGTTACTACAAAATAAAAGGTCGACATACAAAGTCCTCCAGAAGTGTAAGTACTGTGTTTGCTCTGGGGTCACTTTACTAATGTGATAGTACTAACATCAGCCAAATCTGCTGATATCGAAATCTTTACATGATTGTCTTGTGTGTGTGCAGGCCCCTACTCTTTCTGACAAATAATGTCAGGGAAAAATAAGGACCCAGCATGTCTGATTTCAGACTGCCGATCCTCTTGTTCTTTAAGAGATAAGTCGCTTTTCGAGATGCCTGGCACCATCCTTCTCATACAGAACACAGGACCGCTCAGTAGAGAGGTCTTTTGAATAAGGCCTCATTCAGACAGCCGATTTTTGCATATAAGTGCTATCCGTGATTTTCATCGATAGTGCTCATAGCATAGCTGTGATGCCATTCACATGTCCGACTTTTTCCTTGGTCTGAGTGGTTCACGGAAAATATCAGAGACATGTCCGGTTTTGATCCGAAGGTCTAATCAAAATCGGCTATGCAAGTTTATGGGGCCCTGAAAAAATTGAACTGCACTTGCATTACATTTTCAGAATGGAGAAGGTGGAGATATTGTTGTTTTTTTTCAATTCTGCATGTACCAGAAAATTCAGGGACATAGTTTGTGGAACCACTGTGCCATGGACTGTGGAGAGCCTGGAGGGGCGTGACTAATTGAGCACCGGACTGTTCACTAGAACCTCTGATGGTGTGTTTAGACTTAGCTCCCGATGAATGCCAGGTGCCACTCCAGGACAGACCAATGGTTGCGCAGCAGCTGGACCCAGAAGACAGACTGGATGGAGAAGCAGGCAGAGTTTGTATCAGAGGGCAGTAGGCAGAGCTTGTATCAGAGTGCAGTAGGCAGGGTCTGCATCAGAGTGCAGCAGGTAGGGTCTGCATCAGAGTGCAGCAGGCAGGGTCTGCATCAGGGTGCAGCAGGCAGGATTTGCAACGGTGCAGCAGGCAGGATCTGCAGCAGGGTGCAGCAGGCACTGGTATGCAACCTTACACAACATAGACTGCAAAACATGAAGGTTGCTCAGGCACCTCCCCAGTGGGGAGGAAGCAATATATACACAATGCCTCTCAGCTATTGGTTGGTGAGGAAATAGCAAGTGCATGCGCGGGCCCTTTAAGAGGGTGGGAGCGTGCGTGCGCGTGCCCTAAGGACATGGCTGGAAACCCAACTGGTAGCTCTGCTGGGAGACTGCAGAGCATGAGTAAGGGAAGAACCGACCACAGCGCGGGTGAGTGAAGTGACACGCCGGAGACCCTGCCTGACAGAGCAGGGCTCCGGTGTGGCGCTAACATCCTACACTCATAAAGACTCTGCACACAGTGGAAAGTCAGACAAAAATTACAAGTAGGGTCATCCATAAAGCCTTGAAGGGCCTCATTCAAATACTGAGAAGAAAGTGTAGTTGTGGTAATCCTACACTAATAAAGGCTCTGCACACAGTACAAAGCCAAACAAAAATTACAAGTAGGGTCATCAATATAACCTTGAAGACACGAACTGTAGTGCCTCATTTAAATACTGAGAAGAAAGTGTAGTTGTGGTACTCCTACACACATTCTCCTACACACATAAAGGCTCTTCACCCAGTGCGAAGCGAGACAAAAATTACAAGCAGGGTTATCCATACTTCCTTGAAAGCAACAGCTGGAGAGTCTCGTTCAAATATTTCAGATTAAAAACAGTTCATGTACTGTTGTCATCTGGTGGTGTGAAAAAGTTGGGGCTAATGCAGGCTTTGTTCATTTTTATCAGAGTGAGTCTGTCAGCATTTTCTGTTGACAGGCGAAAGCGCCTGTCTGATATGACCCCTCCCCCTGGCGACACTAAAAACTCATTACTTGGCAGCACAACACCTACATAGGCATAGAGGGACAGACAGCTCATGCCAAGTGTCCAGCTTGGAGACTCAATGGCTTAAGGTTGCAGATGAATTAGGGAGTACACTGGTTTGATCGGCCAGGTATTGCTTGACCATCTTTAAAAACTTTTCCCTCCTTGTCAAAAATACCCGGTCATCAGGGCCTGAAGGCTGGGACAGTGTTGTGAATTTGGCCCAGGCCTTTGACAATGTACCCATGCTTCTGCTGTACCTGGTGTGTGTTTCCCTCACCTCTCCTTCTTGGTTGGGTAAGGAAGCTTGCACGCTGCTGTTAGCATTGTCTGATGGGAATTTTTTCAACATATTTTCCACAATGGTCTTTTGGTATAGCACCATTTTAGCAGACATCCAAGCTTCAGAAAGGAGAGTTGCAAGTTTCTCCTTGTAGCGTGGGTCTAGCAGGGTGAAAAACCAGTTCTCTTTTTTGGTAAAGATGAATATAATGCAAGGTTTATGGGAAAGGCAGCGATACATAAAGTCAGCTATATGTGCTAACTTCCCTATAGCCAACACTTCCCTGTCTCCATCATGATAATGACTCTCCATCTCCTCCCTCTCTTCCTTGTCATTCCCTTCCTCAGCCCATCCATGTAGGACAAAGCTTGTGTGGATACTAGTCTCTATTGTGCTTGCAACCCCCTCCTGTCCCTCCTCCTCCTCATTGTTACTCAATCCATATTGAGCAGATGAGATAAGGCTGGGCTGAGTAGTACTTCCCTGTTTTATGTCTGTCTTCATCTCCACCTGCCCCACATGAAAAGCTTCATTTATAATTGTAAGCAGTGACTGTTTAAGTAGGCACAGAAGTGGGATTGTTGCGCTGATTATAGTGCAACATCTTTGTAGAGTCCTCAAAGTCTTGGAGAACCATACAAATGTCAGCCATCCATGCCCAATCTTTAGTTGTTATGTGCGGTGGATGACCAGAATACCGACGGGCATATTGGAGCTGGTGGTCAACCACTGGCCTCTGCTGCTAACAAAGTCTTGCCAGCATGTGCTATGTGGAGTTCCAGTGCATGGTCACATCGTACACCAGTAGGTGAGCTAGCACTTGTATGTGCTGCACAGCACTGGCAGGGCAGCAGTAGCTGTAACTGACTTGCAGGAATGGGTGCTCATGCAACGTACATAGACAATTAGCTCTGGCAAATCAGGATAGGTTTTCAGAAACTGCTGAACCACCAAGTTGAGCACATGGGCCAAGCATAGTATGTGTGTGAGCTTGCCAAGCTTCACAACCACCACCAGGTTACAGGTATTATCACACATGACCATGCCTGGTTGTAGGTTCAGCGGTGAGAGCCACAGATCTGTCTTGTCAGTTATTCCTTTCAACAACTTTGTGGCATTGTAGTGTTTGTCTCTTAGACAAATTAGCTTCAGCAGATCCTGTTGCCACTTCACTGAGGCAGAGCTTCCAACTTCTGGCTAATGTGGATGACGTGCTGCGAGAAGACAAATCCAGGACTGAGGATGAGTAGGAGCAGGAAGGCATGCAGAAAATGGTGTAGGAGGGAAAGGAAACCCTGATAGAAGTAGGGCCAGTAATCCTCGACGTTGATAGAAAATGTACCGTGCTAGGGTTGGACCTGGCCCCGGCCTCCACATGGTTCTCCCAGTGTGCTTTCAGGGAAATGTAGATTCATAGAATCATAGAATCGTAAAGTTGGAAGGGACCTCCTGGGCCATCTGGTCCAACCCCCTGCTCAAAGCAGGATTCGCTAAATCATCCAAGACAGATGTCTGTCCAGCCTCTGTTTGAAGACTTCTATTGAAGGAGAACTCACCACCTCTTGTGGCAGCCTGTTCCACTCATTGATCACTCTAACTGTCAAAAAGTTTTTTCTAATATCTAATCTGTCTCCTCTCCCATTCAGTTTCATCCCTTTGCTTGTAGTCTTTCCTTGTGCAAATGAGAATAAAGATGATCCTTCTACAATGTGACAGCCCTTGAGATATTTGTAGACAGCTATTAAGTCTCCTCTCAGTCTTCTCTTCTGTAAGCTAAACATTCCCAAATCCTGCAACCTTTCCTCATAAGACAGGGTTTGCAGACCGGTCACCATTCTGGTCACTCTTTTCTGAACTTACTCCAGTTTGTTGATGTCTTTTTTAAAATGTGGTGCCCAAAACTGGACACAGTATTCCAGATGAGGTCTGACCAAAGAGGAGCAGAGGGCAATAATGACTTCATGTGATCTAGACTGTATGCTTCTGTTAATACATCCTAGAATTGCATTTGCCTTTTTTGCTGCTGCATCACACTGTTGACTCATATTCAGTCTGTGATCTATTAGTATACCCAAGTTTTTTTCACATGTGCTGTTGCTTAGCCCTATTCCTCCCATTTTGTTTATGCTTTTTTCATTTTTATTGCCCAGATGTAGTACTTTGCATTTTTCCTGTTAAAAACCATTCTGTTACTTGCTGCCCACTGCTCCAGTTTATTTGTATATTTTTGAATCCCCTCTCTCTCTTCTCTAGTATTAGCGATCCCTCCTAGCTTTCTGTCATCAGCAAATTTAATCAGTTTACCATCAATTCCTTCATCTAAATCGTTGATAAAGATGTTGAACAATACAGGGCCCATGACAGAGCCCTGTGGTACACCGCTTGAGACATTCTTACATTCTTCCAACTGGATGTGCAGCTATTTATGACCACTCTTTGGGTCAGATCATTAAGCCAGTTATGAGTCCACCTAACAGTTGCCTTGTTCATTCCATAGTTAGCCATTTTTTCAATAAGGATTGTGTGAGATACATTGTCAAATGCTTTGCTGAAGTCAAGATATACTATATCTACAGCATTTCCCTGATCCACCCAATCAGTGATTTTGTCATAGAAGGAAATTAAGTTAGACTGACATGACTTATTAGTTAAAAAACCCATGCTGTATCATCCCTGGCCACAAGCACTTGTCCACATGTCGGAATTTAAGTTGACCACCCCTGTAACTTTATTGGTAAGGGCACGGGTAATGATCCTGGACACATGCTGGTACAAAGTGGGGATGCCACACCAGGAGAAATTGTGGTGGCGTAGTACCTGTAACAACCCTGCTGGCATCGCTGCATGGCCTCAAATTCCCCACTCACCAACTTTCTCACTGCTCCAGGCCATGCTGTGATTTCTGTCTGCTGCCAGCTCCATGTTCTCTGCCTCTTGTCTCCTCTCTGCTCTATGCATATTTCCTGGCTGTGTGTATAGGGGGGGTGGTGCCAGAACTCTCTGGTTCTTATGGAATCAGTGTGCACCTGCCTGATGTGTCCAATTACCAAGAGTCCTCTAGTATTTAGGGCAGCTGTTCCCAATGGACTCTTTCTGTGCAATGTGTTAACTCAGTTAGTTTCTTGCTGCTGAGTAGGCCAGGCCCTGTCCTATGTCTCGCCTTCTCTGGAGGCTTTATTGCTAATCTCTGTGTCTCTGTCCTAGCTTTATATATAGAAATAAATGTTAGCACAGCCAAACAGGGAGGTGCCACACAGTAGGTTCCCAAACCTTATAACTAAGTATCAAATACCGGGCACACTCAGGGATTTTTGGTGCAAAAAAATCAGAATTTTAATACATACAGTAGCCACTAGTTACAGTAACTAGTGGCTACTGTATGTATTAAAATTCTGATTTTTATGCAAAAAAATCCCTGAGTGTGCACGGTATTTGATACTCTGTCCTAGCTTTGTCTTGTACCTGACCTGCCGCCTTCCAGGAGGCAGCATTTCCTGGTCCCTGTGCTTTAGCTCCTAGCCTTGCTTAGTATCTGTGTTTACTCTGGTCCCTGTGTCCTTGGCCCTGTACCTTGTCTCGTATTGCTACCCTGTCTGTAAGTCTCCTTTTCTTTGGCTTCTTTCCTTGCTGTGTCTTTCCTTGTGTCGCTCTCTCTGCTTAGTTCTGGTTCTGCTGCTGCAGAACCTCTTGTGGGTCTGCCTGTACTCTGCACTCTTGCGGCGCTCTGCCTGTACGCCGCGCTCTTGCGGCGCTCTGCCTGTACTCCGCTCTCTGGCGACTCTTCCTGCTCTGTACTCTGTTGTGCTCTGTACTCTTGCGGTTCTGGTTCTGCTGCTGCAGAACCTCTTGCTGCTCTCCAGCTCTTCTCCGCAGTCTTGCGGTTCTCCTCCAGTGTGAACAGGTCCAAACCTGTTCCTTCATTCTCCACTCATCCTGCCTGTATCCGTACCTGCACCTCCTGTGTGAACAGGTCCAAACCTGCCTCTTCATTCTCCACTCTTTCCTGTCTGTACTCGTACCTGCTCCTCCTGTGTGAACAGGTCCAAACTTGTTCCGTGATACTCCACTCCCTCCTGTCTGTTCCTGTACCTGCACCTGCTGTGTGAACAGGGTTCTACCTGTTCCTTCATATACCACTCTAGCCTGCCCTGTGTCTCAACTCTGCCAGCCTGCCCTGTGTCTCAACTCTGCCAGCCTGCCCTGTGTCTCAGCCGTGACAAAATGCCCTGTGTTTCAGCCATGCCAAACTGCCCTGTGTCTCAGCCGTGCAAGCCTGCCCTGTGTCTCTGCCGTGCCAGCCTGCCCTGTGTCTCTGCTGTGCCAGCCTGCCCTGTGTCTCTGCCATGCCAGCCTGCCCTGTGTCTCTGCCGTGCCAGCCTGCCCTGTGTCTCTGCCGTGCCACTGTCTCCTCAAGTGGGATCAGCAGCCACAGCCAGACACCACCCTGGAGTGGAACCTGGCAGCTACATGCCCCACAAGCCTGACCTCACCATCAGAGGCTCCAGTGAAAACCAAGGCATCTGTCTTAGTCACGCCTCTTCCAGGTTAGTCTGGTTTGTGGCACAGTGGGGCCACAACCCCCTGGATCATGCCTACCAGTCAGGGTGTGAGCGAGACAGCTTGCACAGGCCACGGTCCCCACTGAGTCCCATGTCCTTCGCTTGCAGAGCACCATGAGCAACCTGAAAAATTTGTTCCCCCAAGGGTTGTTCAGATTGTTGAGACTTCTGAACCAATCATAGTCTCTAAGGCTATCTACGAGCAACTTCTGTCCTATGAGGAGCACGACCCAGCAGGCCAACCTAGGTTCTATGGGAATCCTATTGAGTTCCAAGGGTTCCTGGAAAAGTGCTTGCGCTACATCCTGCAGAATGTAGCTTGTTTCCCCTCTGACCGGGTCAAGGTGGGATACATCATGTCCTACCTAGCAGGAGATGCTTTACTATGGATCTGTCCCCTCTGGGAAGCAGGGGATCATATCGTCCTGAACCTATGGGCCTTCCTGGTGGCCTTCTGTAGAGTCTTTGATGTGCCTCGTCCAGCTGCTCCGGCGAAGTCTTCCCTGTCTAGACCCGAGAGGCGCTCCAGATGGGCGAAACCTGTGAAGGAACCGCCACGCAAGACCACGACCATCTGTGACCCTCCTGTTCCTCTACCTGTTAAGGCAGCTACCCAAGTGAAACCTAAGACAGTTGATGTGAAGGGGCTGGCAAAGCAGCAGCCCGAAACCCGCCATAAGAAGGGCATATGGTGTCGCTGCGGTTGTGAGGAACACCCAGACGGACTCTGTCCAGAGGATCTAAAGCTCCAGAACCTTGGGCCAGTAAGAGAGGCTGCCATTCGTGAGAGTACTTCCCCTCCAATAAAGTCTGTGACTGTTTCAGTGCCTTGTGGGAGCTTCAGCCAGCAAATGTATTAAAGCTGCAAGCCAGTTGGAGCCAGTGTGTAGTTCCTATTCAATAGCTCCTGAGTCCGGCAAGGGTGTTTGGTGATGGCCGAGCCCTACTTATGAACAGTTTAGTTTTGGAGGGACAACTACGGCTCCAAGTCGGAGCATTGTACACAAAGAAGTTCATCTTCCATTTGTTGTCTTGTATGCCCATGCATCATTCTGAGCCAGAGATTCTTGTTCCAATTCAGGTCTGGAGACCCAGCAAGGTGCTTCGGTTGAAACAACCAAGTGACAAAAGGTGTCTGGTTCCGTTGCGTCAGAGTCAGTCAGCAATGTCGTCTTCTTCATCTGGTCTGCTATTCGTCGAGTCAAGGTGTGATGACGACTCCGAAGAGGGGGAAGCGGAGGCATTCTCTTCACACATCTTCAGCGACTATACCACTGATCTGCTGGCTACTGAGTCACGGTGTGCTGACCTCACTGAAGTGAAGGAAGCAGTGGCACCCTCTCCGCACACCTCCTGTGACAATACCACTGACTAGTTCCCAGGAACATCCCTGTCACTTGATAGTTTTTCTCTGGACCATGGGCAGAAGATGTTTTCTGTAAAGTTGCCTTCAGATTCCGTGTGGCAGGTGGATGAAGCGGTTGGAACAGAGGCTTTTGTGTCCCCGTTTTTCACCAAGCCGGTGGGAGAGATCCAGTTTTCTCTAGTTAACGGGCAGAGGATGGATCCTGTACGGGTACCCTCGGCTTCCATTTGGCCGGCTGGTGAAGATGCCAAGGCAGAGGTGCTTCCCTCTGATCCAAAGGAGGAGGTCCAATTTTCTTGGGATAACGGGCGGAACTTGGATCCAGTGAAGGTGTCTTCAGTTTCCAGGGGGCCGGTTGATGTTGAGGTCAAAACAGAAGCTTCCAAGTCCCTGCTTTCTGTCGGCCAGATGAAAGAAGTCCTGGCCCTTCTATCTTCAGTGTGGGAAGCTGACCTTGCTGGACACAAAGAGACTTGGCATCTTGAGATCCCTAATGTCACACCTACCTCTTCCTACCCGAGGAATGTTGTGAAGGCTCTGACTATGTGTGCTCCTATCCTTCTTCTACAAGTTATTCTGGTGGGCTTAAAGAAGGAGGGCCGTAAAGGGGGGTACTGTAACAACTGTGCTGGCATCGCTGCATGGCCTCCCATTCCCCACTCATTAACTTTCTCACTGCTCCAGGCCATGCTGTGATTTCTGTCTGCTGCCAGCTCCATGTTCTCTGTCTCTTGTCTCCTCTCTGCTCTGTGCATATTTCCTGGCTGTGTGTATAGGGGGTGGCGCCAGAACTCTCTGGTTCTTATGGAATCAGTGTGCACCTGCCTAATGTGTCCCTGGCCAATTACCAAGGGCCCTCTATTATTTAGGGCAGCTGCTCCCAATGGACTCTGCCTGTGCAATGTGTTAAATCTGTTACTTTCTTGCTGCTGAGTAGGCCGGGCCCTGTCCTATGTCTCGCCTTCTCAGGAGGCTTTATTGCTATTCTCTGTCTCTGTCGTAGCTTTGTCTTGTACCTGACCTGCCGCCATAAAGGAGGCAGTATTTCCTGGTCCCTGCGCTTTACCTCCTAGCCTTGCTTAGCATCTGTGTTTACTCTGGTCCCTATGTAATTGGCCTTGTAGCTTGTCTCGTACTGCTACCCTGTCTGAACTCTGTCCTACCTCTGTCTGTCAGTCTCCTTGTCTGGCTTCTTTCCTTGCTGTGTCTTTCCCTGTGTTTCCTCTCTCTGCTTAGTTCTGGTTCTGCTGCTGCAGAACCTCTTGCGGTTCTGCCTGTACTCTGCACTCTTGCGGCGCTCTGCCTGTACGCCGCACTCTGGTGACTCTTCCTGCTCTGTACTTTTTTGTGCTCCGTACTCTTGCGGTTTTGGTTCTGCTGCTGCAGAACCTCTTGCTGTTCTGTAGCTCTTCTCCACAGTCTTGCAGTTCTCCTCCTGTGTGAACAGGTCCAAACCTGTTCCTTCATTCTCCACTCCCTCCTGTCTGTATCCGTACCTGCACCTCCTGTGTGAACAGGTCCAAACTTGTTCCGTCATACTCCACTCCTTCCTGTCTGTTCCTGTACCTGCTGTGTGAACAGGGTTCTACCTGTTCCTTCATATATCACTCTAGCCTGCCCTGTGTCTCAGCTGTGCCAGCCTGCCCTGTGTCTCTGCCGTGCCAGCCTGCCCTGTGTCTCTGCCGTGCCACTGTCTCCCCAAGTGGGATCAGCAGCCACAGCCAGACACCACCCTGGAGTGGCATCTGGCAGCTGCCTGCTGCACAAGCGTGACCTCACCATCAAAGGCTCCAATGAAAACCAAGGCAGCTGTCCTAGTCACGCCCCTTCCAGGGTAGTCTGGTTTGTTGCCCAGTGGGTCCACAACCCCCTGGCTCACGCCTACCAGTTAGGGCGTGAGCATGACAGTACCGAATACCGAGGGACGGGTGCCACCATGGGTCAGCAGAAATCTTCCATGTCCACAAGCCTAAACAACATCATTTCCATGGAAAACAGTCTGGAAATGTGCTCGTTTAGCATTTGGGCCTGTGGGTGGCTGGCTTTGAACTTTATTTTTCGTTCCAAAGCCTGGGGTAGGGACAGTTGAACCCTGTCCTGAGACAAGTATTTGGAAGTGCCTGATGATTGTTCCTAAGAATGTGCAAGGACAGGTTCAGGGCAGTAGATATCTGTGCCAGTTTCACGGACTGTTGATTTGGAAGGACCTAGCACAGGGGAAGATGCCGTTCTGTCCACCGAGTGGGGTGCTTAGATGGCATGTGCCTGATCATGTTGGTGGTGGTTAGGCTCTTAGTAGTCAGGCCCCTGCTGATATTGGTATGGCACAGGTTGCAAATTACTATTTTTTTTGTCTCAGAACTCTCTTTAAAAAAGTCCCAGACTGAGGAACACTTAACTATTTGACGGAGAAATGCATGAGAAATTCACAGTTGCCCACCTTCTCCTTCTGGTCACCCCACTGCCTCTTCCTGCCTGTTTCAGGGCTCCTGATCCCTTTGCCTCAGCGCTGTTGCCTTCGCTCTGCATGCCAGCTTCCCAGGTTAGGTCAGTGACTTTGTCATCCACCAACTTGTGTTCCATTGCAGCACTCTGGTCCTCCAGACTTGGTGACTTAACAACATGACTTATCGACAACTGTCTCATCATTATCTACATCCTTAGACAAAATTTGCTGTTCCCCACCACAATCTTCTTGTGACCGTGACTGCTCTAAGTTTTGTGCATTCACTAAACAGCATTTCGTCCTGTCCCACTTGGAACATGCAGGACGAGAGGCCACTATCAAGAAATTATGATGTAGAGAGCTCCTCAGAGTGTCCTAGTGTAAGATCATTGGTTTCCTGGAACTAGACATGGTGGGAGGAAGGAGGATCAGGGTGAGGATTAAGTAACCCAGATTCTTGGCTGGTGAGACTCGACCCTGTTGTGTTGGCAAGCATACTGGAAGAATTATCTGCTATTCAACCAACCACCTGTTTGCACTGGTCTGGCTTCAGAAGTGGTGTCCTGGGCCTCCCTGCAAAATGGGGCAGGAAATGATGTGTCGTGGATGGGCGTGTTTCTTGTTCTCCAGCAGTTGCACCTGCCCCATGTCCTCAGCATCTGCGTACACCATCATCAGCACTTCCACTTCCCCATTCCTTACAGCACACCTTACACACTTTCTAATTGCTAGGTCTCTGGAAACCATGTTTCCTTGATTAATTGAACATTTTTTTAAACAAAAAATTTTTTTGTCCCCTGCAACAGGCAAAAAGTGTTTTTTTTTTCAGTTTAAAACCACTATAATTTAACACAAACCAGGTTAAACTGTATGGATGACAATCCAGTCAATTTTTTCACCCAAAAAAATGGTTGCCTCCAGCAGACAAAATGTTTTTTTTTTTTCAAGTTTAAAGCCACCAATTTAACACAAAGCAGGTTAACCTGTATGGATGACAATCCAGACAATTTTTTCACAAATACAATTGGTTACCTCCAGCAGGCAAAATTTTTTTTTGTTTTAGTTTAATAGTGCCATAATTTAACACAAAGCAGGTTAAACTGTATGGATGGCAATGCCATAATTTTTTTCACAAAAAAATGTGGTCACCTCCAGCAGGCAAAATCTATATTTTTTTATTTAAAATGTCTGTAATTAAACACAAATCAGGTTAAACTGTTTGGATGACAATCCAGTAATTTTTTTCACTCCAGCACGAAAAGCAGTTGGAGTTTAAAATCACTGTAAATTAACAGAAAGCAGGTTAGGCCTGTTTCACACTTCAGTTTTTTCTTTCAGTTAAAATCCGCCAAAATAGCGGAAAACGGATCCGCAGGCGGACTGACAGAAACGGGTGTTAGCGGATCGGCGGACGTATGGATCCGCGATAGGTAAAAATGTAAAGGAACCGCGCCTGGAGGAAAAGGGGAGAGAGAGAGAGAGATGTATGGATCCGCGATAGGTAAAAATTTAAAGGAACCGCACCTGGGGGAAAAGGGGAGAGAGAGAGGGATGTACGGATCCGCGATAGGTAAAAATTTAAAGGAACCGCGCCTGGGGGAAAAGGGGAGAGAGAGGGATGTACGGATCCACGCTAGGTAAAAATTTAAAGGAACCGCGCCTGGGGGAAAAGGGGATAGAGAGAGAGAGAGAGAGAGATGTACGGATCCGCGATAGGTAAAAAATTTAAAGGAACCGCGCCTGGGGGAAAAGGGGTAAAGGGGAGAGAGAGAGAGATTTTTTTTTTATCCAGCAGCCAGACAGAAATGTGGGTTAAATCAGGAACTAGAGGCCCGGACGGAGCATGTAAGGTTTTTTTGGGTACCATATCCCTGTAAGAATTAATGATCCATGTGATGTTCCCGGCAAGTCCCGTTCCCAGCGATGCCTTGCGACAGTGACCTTTGATGAAGTCGCGGTCGAGGGACGCGGGACGCCGGAAAGTGAGAAAAACACCATTTTTAAATTTTTTTTTATTATTTTTCACATTATATATCTTTTACTATTGATGCCGCATAGGCAGCCTCAATAGTAAAAAGTTGGTCACACTAGTAAAACACTTTTCAATCAATCAATCAATCAGTTTTCCAAGCGATGCTACAGATCGCTTGGAAAACGCTAGTATTCTGCAAGCTAATTACGCTTGCAAAACGCTAGTTAAAACGCGGCAATTCCGCAACGCGTGCACATAGCCTAAGCCCTGCTTAGAGCCTTATTCAACCACTCTCTGTGCTCCAGCAGTTGTCCCTAGGCTAAATGCAGGATGTATCGCTTAGAAACAGCAAAGCACAAGGTTAGCCCTTAGAATAGAGATGAGCAAATTTGATCCGGTCCCTGCTTATTCGGCAAGCTATAGCGCTTACCAAATAAGCTGCAGAGGGAACCCAGATACATGGAGCGAGCCAGCTGATCAGCTGTTCCAAGCCGAAGCTGCAAGTGTCGCGACTGTGTCACAGTCAAAATACAT
Organism: Dendrobates tinctorius; assembly: GCF_039654945.1. Classification (NCBI taxonomy): domain Eukaryota; kingdom Metazoa; phylum Chordata; class Amphibia; order Anura; family Dendrobatidae; genus Dendrobates; species Dendrobates tinctorius. The sequence continues at coordinate 32,513,502 of NW_027361673.1, read as the reverse complement.
GCATGGAGAGCTTGTGTGTTGGGTTCTCCATGCATGTGTTTTGATTGTGACACAGCCACGACACATGCAGCTGCGGCACCGAACAGCTGATTATCCGGTGCGCTCCACGTATCCAGGTTCCCTCTGCAGTTTATTCGGTAAGCGCTATAGCTTGCCGAATAAGCAGGGACCCGATCAAATTCGCTCATCTCTACTTAGAAGGACTTTTTGTATGGTGGTTCAGCAACAGTATCACCACTAGCAGACTCTGATTCCTGAAACTATGCACACAGGCCTGGACAACTACTCTCTTTCTTTAATCAGAACTGTCCCTGAGCTGTGTGATGGCGTCAGTATAATGAACGTTGCGGTGCCGGTCCTTTTATAACCTCTGATGAGATAATGCGGCCAGCCAATCACAGTAATGCCACTACCAAGATGGCTATGGCATTACAATGACAGGCAGGCAATCCCTGCATGTTTAGTGGCTGTGTAACAGGTGCCAAACATGCAGGGATTCGAGCATTACATCCGAGCATCAGACAATGCTCGTCAAGTGGTGAACACATCTCAGCGCCTAGATACTTGAGTGATATCCGAGTATCACCGAGCACATTTCGCTCTCATCCCTAGATGTAACCTATTTTTTCCAATAAATTTGACATAATCTGTCAGCGATGATCAGCACAGAATCCTTATTACAGATGTAAGCAGGAGCCTAATCTAAACAGGATGTTACGTGACCAAACTTCTATGTGCAGTTTCTCATATGTTTTTAACAATGGTTGTTGAGAGGTTAATATTTAATATGTGTGATGGTCTAAGGAGATGAAGTAGTATTACCTAGGGTGTTAATACTTAACATTCCTTGTGTAAGGTTTGCAAGTTAGTAGTGAGATAAAAAATGTATTTGGAATACTCTTGGTTGTCTAGGGTGGTGAAAAGGTTAAGTAATTTAGTTCAGGTTTCTGATGGTACTTTCTGATGTGCTGATTCATTTCATTCTGGTGACAGTCATCAGTTGTGACTACTTCTTCTATACAGATTCATCCAAGTCATGATAAGTTCAATGACAGCTATATACAGTAAATCTCCTTTTAGTGGTGGTGGCAGTCAGGCATAATGTCAGTGTGTAACATTATGGCAACTGAGCTTCTTTTTCTGGTCTCCTTCACTCGGACCAAGAGTAGTCCGTAAAAAAAGCACTCGCACCAATGTTATACAATGGGGGCAGTGCAGATGAGCAATTTTTTTCACTGATCGAATCTGCATGTGAAAACATAAATCTCAGCATGCACTATTTTCTTCTGTACGTATATCAGATGAAACTCATCCATTCAAGTCTATAGGTAGGCAAGAAAAATCGGATGCCATTCCGAGCCAAGATGACAAGTGAGAAAAAAATTGTCTGAGATTTCTGAGTAAAAAACTGAATTATTTTCTTTATGTGCTTGTGTGTACCTACCCTCTCAGGAAGTGTTCATGCCCATTTTGCACTTTGTGAATAATTTTAAATTTCCAGAGGAGCATTACATGATCTATAAGTCTCCTTACACCGGCATGTCAGGCATGTCACTCTCCCCATGAAAAACGTTACCCCTTAAGTTTTTGAACTAATAATGTTATACTTTTTTTTACGCCAAGTATTGCCAAGAATGTCTTAGTTAGATGTTTACATGAACTTACATTTAACAGAATTTAGAAATACCCGGGTAAATCTGGTGGCATATTCAAAATTTGCCTCGTGAACTTCACCGAGCTCCAGCAGATGATGTTCTGTGGGAGAGCTTGGAAGTTCCTTGAGTTCAGTATTATTAGATGTTTTACCAATGATTACTACAAACAAAGCAAAACCTTTACACTTGGCTTTTAAAGATGCTTCCTTCAGAGTTTCTTTATCCCTCTTGCTTGTCTCTCCAGATAAGATCATGATTATGGCCTTATTTTTCTTTAGGTCCGATGTTTTAGCCATGATGTTTTCAAGCATCCATTTCAATGAATCCCCAAAGACAGGTAGATCTTGCAGGCGATGGGTGTTTTCCCAAAGATGTCTCTTCATACGCTTTGGGTTACTGTATGTTGAAAAATCAAATTCAAGGTATGGCTTCCCTTGATTGCCTGGACTACTACTACTGACCATGGCCACTCGAGCACCAGTTTTTGGAATATCAAGCTCATCAATCACTGTACTGATGAAACTTCTTGCTGCTTCATATTCATCAAGATTCATGTTATAAGAACTATCCAGGAGAAAACCTACATCCATAGGCTTCATTAGTTCAGAATTACTTTTCCCACACAATATATCCGGTTTACATCTATCTGAAATGGAAGATAAACAATTTTGTAAGAACATCATTTTTTTTGGAGGGGTGGGGGACAAAATCTGAAAATGATCGTACAATACAATACATGTCATTTAGATAACAGCCAGTACTTGCTACAGTGTAGGAACCTTATTTTGGATCATAGTCTGACAGCAGTTGTGTGTTGACCAAAGGATCATCACAATATGTAAGAACAAACAAATGCAAATACATAAAGGTCAATTAAATTTTGCTCAAATGCAATTGTGTCTGTGTTATTGTTGGGTAATGCATATTAACATATTAGAGTTATTTTGTTTGTGTCTTTGAGCACAACACTGTTTGCTATCAGTTATTGTGTATTAAGGATGCTTACTAGTGATGAGCAAGCACTAAAATGCTCGGGTGATCGTTGCTCGGGTCGAGCAAATTGGAATACTCGGGTACTTGACCCGAGCAACGAGCCCAATGTAAGTCTATGGGAAAACCGAGTATTTTTACCACGACCCACCCGAGGGGTCCTTCTAAAGTCTAAAAACATCTGAAAATAATGGAAACAGTGCTCAAATGACATGGGAAAATCACGGGGATCGCCACTGGAAGCATTTCTGACTCCCATGTCACAGCTGTGAACAATGTTGTCAGCGTCTTACCCCATTTTTACAGGCGCACCAAAAAACATACAAAAATGAAACCAAAATGGATTTTCCTGGGGAAAAACGTTGAGGAACATCCTTTCCACGGTAATGACTTTTATATAAGGCAAAATAATTAACCCAAAACAAAAATTTTCCTCCACCACGTCGGCTACGTTCACACGTAGCATTTTTGATGCATGTTTCAACTTTAGCATTGCTTTCAGCCAAGACAAATGCATTCACTGGGAAATGTCATTTTAACATTTTACAACCTTCTATGGCCATGTGGTGTGTGACACATCATCAGACACATCCTGTTTCCTTTATGAAGGAGGGACTCTGAAAGTCACAAAGTCTATTTTTAGAGGGCCAGCAGTCGGCCCTCACTATTCTTAGAGAGCCATCAGCCGGCTATTCTTTCTTTATTGTTCCCATTATTAACCCCTTTCTGACATATGATGTACTATCCCGTCCATGTGCCCTGGACCTTAATTCCCATGGAAGGGATAGTACATCATATGTCATTAGCTGCGCTCACGGGGGGAGCGTGGCTGATCATGGTGTGGTGTCAACTGATTATCACAGCTGACACCCGGCACTAAGTGCCAGGAGTGGTCACGGACCGCTACCGGCACTTTAACCCCCAGCACACTGCGATCAAACATGATCGCAGCATTCTGGTGGCATAGAGAAACATCGCACAGTGAAGGGGCTCCATGCGTGCTTCCCTCAGACCCTCAGAACAACGCGATGTGATCGGGTTGTTCTGAGGTTCTCCCTGCCTGCAGACCCAGGATCCAAGATGGTCGCGGGGTCCTTCCAGGTCCTGCAGGGAGGTGGCTTCTCAGTGCCTGCTGAGAGCAAGACCTGAGAAGCCTCCTTCACCTCCTGTCAGATCGCTGATCTGACACAGTACTGTGCAAAGTGTCAGATCAGTGATCTGACTTTATACAGTGATATCCCACCCTGAGACAATGTAAAAAAGTAAAAAAAATGTTATACTGTGTAAAAATAATTTAAAAAAACATAAATAAAGAATAAATAAATATTTTTCCAATAAATTAAAAGTAAACATATTTAGTATTGCCATGTCCGTAATGACCTGACCTATGAAACTGTTCCACTAGTTAACCGCTTCAGTGAACACTGTAAAAAAATAAATAAAAAAGGAGGCAAAAAACAATGCTTTATCATCATACCGCCGAACAAAAAGTGCAATAACACGCGAAGAAAACAACAGATATAAATAAACGTGGTACAGCTGAAAACGTCATCTTGTCCCACAAAAAATGAGCCACCATACAGCGTTATCAGCAAAAAAATAAAAAAGTTATAGCTCTCAGAATAAAGCGATGCAAAAATAATTATTTTTTATATAAAATAGTTTTTATTGTCTAAAAGCGTCAAAACATAAAAAATATAAATGAGGTATCGCTGTAATCATACTAACCCGAAGAATAACACTGCTTTATCAATTTTACCACACGTGGAATGGTATAAACGCCCCACCCAAAAGAAATTCATAAATTGCTGGTTTTTGTTCATTCTGCTTCCCAAAAATTGTAATAAAAAGCGATCAAAAAAGTTATGTGCTCAAAAATGTTACCAATAAAAACGTCAACTCGTCCCGCAAAAAACAAGACCTCACATGACTCCGTGGGCTAAAATATGGAAAAATTATAGTTTTCCAAATGTGGTGATGCAAAAACTATTTTTTGCAATAAAAAGCGTCTTTTAGCGTGTGACAGCTGCCAAACATAAAAACCCACTATAAGTAGTAAATCAAACTTCCCTTTATCACCCCCTTAGTTAGGGAAAAATAATAAAATAAAAAATGTATTTATTTCCATTTTCACAGTAGCGTTAGGGTTAAGGTTAGAGTTGGGGCTAAAGTTAGGGTTTGGTTTGGGGCTAAAGTTAGGGTTAGGGTAGGGGCTAAAGTTAGGGTTAGGGTTGGGGCTAAAGTTAGGGTTGGGGCTAAACTTAGGATTAGGGTTTGGAATAAGGTTAGGGTTGGAATTAGGGTTGGGATTAGGGTTAGGGGTGTGTTAGAGTTAGGTTTGTGGTTAGGGTTATGGATAGGGCTGGGATTAGGGTTAGGGGTATGTTGGGGTTAGGGTTGAAGTTAGAATTGGTGGGGTTTCCACTGTTTAGGCACATCAGGGGCTCTCCAAACAAAACATGGCGTCCAATCTCAATTCTAGCCAATTCTGCGTTGAAAAAATCAAACGGTGCTACTTCAGTTCCGAGCTCTGCTATGCTCCCAAACAGTGATTTACCCCAACATATAGGGTATCGGCGTACTCGGGACAAATTGGTCAACAACTTTGGGGGTACAATTTCTCCTGTTACCCTTGTGAAAATAAAACATTGGGGGAGAAAAGATCATTTTTGTGAAAAAAATGATTTTTTTTATTTTTATGGCTCTACGTTATAAGCTTCTGTGAAGCACTTAGGGGTTCAAAGTGCTCACCAAACATCTAGATAAGTTCCTTAGGGGGTTTAGTTTCCAAAATGGTGTCACTTGTGGGGGGTTTCCACTGTTTATGCACATTAGGGGCTCGCCAAATGCGACATAGCCTCCGATCTCAATTTCAGCCAATTTTAGTTTGAAAAAGTCAAACGCGCTCCTTCCCTTCCGAGCTCGGCCATGCGCCCAAACAGTGGTTCCCCCCAACATATGGGGTATCAGCGTACTCAGGACAAAGTGGACAACAACTTTTGGGGTCCAATTTCTCCTGTTACCCTTGGTAAAATAAAACAAATTGGATCTGAAATAAAAAATTTTGTGAAAAAAAGTTTAATGTTCATTTTTTTAAACATTCCAAAAATTCCTGTGAAGCACCTGAAGGGTTAATAAACTTCTTGAATGTGGTTTTGAGCACCTTCAGGGGTGCAGTTTTTGGAATGGTGTCACTTTTGGGTATTTTCTATCATATAGACCCCTCAAAGTGACTTCAAATGTGATGTGGTCCCTAAAAAAAATGGTGTTGTAAAAATGAGAAATTGCTGGTCAAATTTAACCCTTATAACTTCCTAACAAAAAAATTTTTGGTTACAAAATTGTGCTGATGTAAAGTAAACATTTGGGAAATGTTACTTATTTAGTATTTTTTGTGACATATCTCTGTGATTTAAGGGCCTGAAAATTCAAAATTGTAAAATTGCGAAATTTTCTAAATTTTTGCCAAATTTCCGTTTTTCTTTTTACAAATTAACGCAAGTCATATCAAAGAAACTTTGCCACTAACGTGAAGTAAAATATGTCACAAGAAAACAATGTCAGAATCATCGGGCTCCATGGAAGTGTTCCAGAGTTATTATCTCATAAAGGGACAGTGGTCAGAATTGTTAAAATTGGCCTGGTCATTAACATGCAAACCACCCTTGGAGGTAAAGGGGTTAAACATGGGGTCTCCTATACTGTTATTGCGTATGCAGTAAGTGGTAGGGCTGCCCAAAATTGGGACACACCCCAACAACTCATTAAACAGACGACATGGATGACCACATGCAACCATAGTTCCCAGTATTCATTTGGTACTCCCATACTGTTTCCTTATGCATTGAATGCAAGGCCTACCCTGCACCAAAGTTACACGCACGCCAATAAGCTTTTGAACCGAGGTACTGTATGGCCACATGCAACCAAAGTTCCCAGTATTCATTTGGTACTCCCATACTGTTTGCTTATACATTGAATGCAAGGCCTGCCCTGCACCAAAGTTACACGCACCCCAATAAGCCTTTGAACACACATACTGGATGGCCACATGAAACCAAAGTTCCCATTATTCTTATTTTTTTAAGTCACCAAAGCTTGCCCATGAAGTGAATTCAAGGTCTGCCCAAAATTTGCACACACTCCAATCCCCCAAGGAAGAAATGTGGAGGATGGTTTGCGCAAAATATTTTCCCAGTTTACAGGAGCGGGTCTCCTATACTTGTAATGCCCATACACTAAAGCCCCCTTCACACATAGTGAGATCGCTAGAGATATCGCTAAAGCGTCACCGATTTTGTGATGCAACAGCGATATCGGTAGCGGTCTCGCTACATGTGACATGTACCTGCGACCCGGATCCCCGCTGGTTATCGCTGATTCCGCGAGAACAGGATGGTCCATTTCTCGTCGTCGACGTCCTGCTGGCGCCGACGAGCGACTCCATGGACGCGGGCGGAAGACATCACCCTCGATGCGTGTGACAGGTAAGTGACGACCGCCGACGGCTGCTGCATCACTGGTGAGATCTGCCTGTTTGGCAGCTCACTAGCGACCATTTAGCGATGCACCAGCGATCCTGACCGGGTCGTATCGTTGTTGGGATCGCTGGTGCATCGATAAATGTAACGGGACCTTACGTGTATGGGCTGACAAAGATTTCCTCCTGGGGGTACACATCAACCTACAGTGTAAATATTTTTTTTATGGCCATCATAAACACCCTGGCAAAAAAGTATAGTGGCTGTTGCATCACAGACCGCGATTACCCTGGTGATCCAGTGGTGGTGTCGGAAGAGACGTGGAGGATGGCCTACTAAAACTGTTTTCACAGTTTACAGGAGCGGGTCTCCTATACTTGTAATGCCCATACACTAAGTGTATGGGCTGAAAAACATTTTCCCCTGGGGAAGGGGACACCTCAACATAGAGTGTAAACATTTTTGGAATGGACATCATAAACACCCTTGCAAAAATTTCTAGTGGCTGTTGCCTCACGGACCACGGTCACCATGGTGATCTAGTGGTAGTGGATGATGAGGATGAGGAGAAGGAGGAGGATAACAGCAAATATCCAAAATCAGGAAGCGTATATCCATGTGTCGATGTAAAGAGGTGCACGGGAATATACCTCACAAAAAAAGACACTGGATTTGAGGTTAGGCTTCACTGTTATAATGCGGTGGTGTACAGAAGTCTGCCCCAATCCAACCCTTGTTCATTTTTATAAGAGTCAGCCTGTCCACATTTTCAGTAGACAGGCTGATGCACTTATCAGTCATAATTCCACCAGCGGCACTAAAAGAGCGCTCTGACAAAATGCTAGCGGCAGGACAGGTCAGAACCTCCAAGGCGTAGAGAGCCAGTTCATGCCACGTATCCAGCTTTGAGACCCAATAATTAAAAGGCACAGAGGAATCTTGGAGTACCTTGCTGATCGTACCAACATCCTCCCTCAACATCTTCCAAAACTTTGCATTCCTTGTGAGAGTACGCCGCACATCATGGCCACTGCGAAGGGAGGGTCTGAGAAAACTCTCCCAGAACGTTGCCAGTGTTCCCTTGCCTCTGCTGGATTGGAGTTGTGTCTCTCTCACCTGTACTCCTTGGTTGTCCAACAAACTGTGACCTCTGGCGCCAGCGTTTTCAGATGGGACTTTTTTTTTTAATAATTCCGCAACAAGAGCCTTCTGATACTGCACCATTTTAGTACCCCTGTGTGCCTCTGGAAGAAGAGATTGAAAGCTCTCCTTGTAGCATGGGTCTAGAAGTGTCACAAACCAGTAATGACTGTCAGCAAAAATTTTGACAATACGAAGATCACAGGAAAGACAGCACAACATAAAGTCAGCCATGCGAGGCAGACTGCTAACAGGCAAACTTCAGTGTCCTCACCAAGAGGACGACTGACCATGCTCTCCTCCTCCTCCCTGTCCTCAGACCATCCACGCTTAACAGATGGTATGAAAGTTGTGCTTGTAGTACCATCTATAGCGCATGAAAGTAGCTCCTGTTCTTCCTCCTCCTCTTCCTCATTGTCAACCAATCCATGCTGGGATGACATGAGGCTGGGCTGTATGTAATCACCCTGTATGCTTCCTTGCTCCATCTCATCGTGCTCAGCCTGCAATGCCACCTCTTTGACTGTGAGCAGAGAGCATTTCAGAAGACAGAGAAGCGGGATGATTAACCTAGTTATGGTGTCATCGCCGCTCACCATCTTGGTGGACTCCGCAAAGTTTTGTAGGATGGTGTTATGGAAATATATATGTATATGTATTTCATCTAGATCTCACTTGCCTGCTATAGGCTATATGCTATATACTTATGTACTCTTATATACTGCTATATACTCATATACACCCTATATGAGCACAGATACATATTCACAGTTTGAACCTCGTAACTAGTTGGTGGAAATGACCTGCTACCCAGTCTGGGGAGCTGATGTTAACTCATGATAGCATTGTTTTGTGACATTTGTCCCAGACATACAGAAGAGGAAGTTAGGCCAGATGGTCCAAGCCGATATTGGAGTCTTGCTGACATTGTAAGACAAGGGGCAGTATATCATCTGATGCTTAAGTCACCTTAGGTCGGACACCCATACATGTTCATGTATTTAAACTGACCAATTAGATAAGAAGTTCAGCCTTTATGTTAATGAGTAACCACTCCTTTGTACGAACTGATAAAACCAAGTATATTCAATAAACTTCCAGAGTTTTGCTGGAAAGGATTGCTGCTAACTAGGTTTGGCATCTTTCTTTCCTTGAGCGCTCAATAAGACTCTGTCTAATTAGGACAGGCCACAGCACGCACAAGGGTATATCTACCTAATCAATCAAATTTCCATGACAATTTTGGCACCCCAGACGCGGGGCTGTGGACGAAAACGCACGGGGATCCTGCTGACCGGAGAGGACAGAGGTGCTGGCCAAGGCCTTGGCTCATGGGAACGGAGATTTGCACAACTCCATAAGTAAGGTAAGAAAATCTAGTTATCTTAAGAAAATCTAGTTATCTTACCTAAATGTTCCCTGTGCCCAGTCCAGGTCAGCAACTCTAGCCGGTCAGTGTGGTCACCAAACCCAAGTAGTGTAAAAAAGTCCACGCTCTTATCCAAACCCTGGGATGAGCAAAGTGTCTGCTGTGGTCCTGTGTTGTGTCTGGATCCGGGAGAGAGCTGGTGGAAACACGGTGACTGATTTGTGCTTGTGGCTGCTGGGAAACCGATAACAGGGGAGTTTGACTCGCTCAGATAGGTCCTCACAAATACACCTGGACACAGGGGGAGGACAGGAGAAGCCTTGCCCAGGGACAGGTGGTGGGGTCTAACAGAGTTATCACAAGGCGAATCTCACATCAAGCTATCACAACAAACACCCGTGCATAGGAAGGGACAACAGCGCCCACGCCAGGCACACGGTGGTGTTAGCTTAGGGGAGATATTGCAAGCCACACCACTTGACAAATTGCCACCAACACACCTGGTCACAGGGAAGGACAGGAGAAGCCGCCCAGGTATCAGGTGGTGGCAATTTCGTGGGATTTATCACATTCCTGTTACGGACGAGCCAGGCAGGACGTCCGATACAGTGTGGTAAACATTCCCGGGTCACCGAGCGCAGTGCACCCAGTGTGGTTGGCAGTTATCGGTTACCAGCAGCTGTTTGACATACGAGTCACAAAACAAGGGCTTCGATCTCTCCCCGGACGTCTATATGTGCATCAACCTATTTTTTCACTGCAGTTTTCCACAAAGATCTGGAGCAGAAAAAGTTTTTTCTTTTTTTTTCTTGTACATTTCTTCCTTTTGCCTACAGGGTGTGCCCCTGAGATATACATATTTTTCATATTGTCATAGTTTGTACTCTGCTTTTCCCTATTTTATGTTTTATTTTGCATTTTTGGTGGAGATTTTTATTCTTGTTACTATAGTGTGAGAATTTTCGGGAAAGCTGGGTCTTTTTGAGTATATCACTGTATTCACAGTCTGCTTTTCGGTTTCCATTGTCTCAGAGGATTTTACTGAGACGCAGACATAGAAAGAGGAAGTTGGGTGCCTGCATTCTACATTAACACTTTTTATTGTTGGAAGTGTACTTGTATTGATCTTTGATTTTTTCGAAGTGGTTTTTAAGTTTTATCAACGTTTTGATTTGTTTTCCTTTTAAAAATCTTTTACTCCCTGATCATTTTTCTCTTTTTCTTTTGTTTTTTTTTCCATTTTTAAGTTTTGTTATGAGTCTTTTTGGTTTTCACTACTCATAGAGATTTTTCCTTTTCTTTTATTTTGATAGAAAGAGAAAGAAAATCATTTTTCCCTTTTTATCTCTTTTAGTTTTCTTCCACCTTTTTGTGACATTTTATCAGGTTTGGTTTTCACTTCTTTCTTTCAGTTTTTTTTGTTAAAAAGAGAATTTTTACCTGCTTTTGCTTATTCCTGTGTTCTCTTGTCAATTTTGATTTTCCATTTTGTTTCCACTACTTTTGAAGTTTTTTACTAAATATTTTTGTTTTGTTTTTCCTTCCTTTTTAAGCAAGTTAAAAGGGGTTGCAAAGTTTTTAAAGTTTTGCTCACTTTTTCAGTTTTTAAAACAGACATAGTATGTGGTTTTGCAAGAACAGTTTTCTTCAAAGCTGTAGCATGGCATAATGTATTGAAAGGAAAAAAGGGAAGTAGCTAGTGAAGCTGAATTGCCGTCTGCATTTCTTAAAGTGACAGCGGATTTTACAGCGTAGAAGGTGCTAACAGATTGTGTGAACAGGAAAGGATTATTTTTTACGTGTACAAAAAGTGTTTTCAGCGGCATTCTAATCTGTGCCGTCTGAGAGGGACCACAGGTCTAAGAATGCCTTCTGTGATGACAGAAGGGGGGGAAGCAGGTCGCTTCCCCCACCATCTTCTCTCTCCCTCCTCCCATCCTCTCACCTCTCACCTCTCTCCTCCCTCTATCTCCGCTATTCTCACTACCACCTCCCCTCCCTCATCTATTTCTCCTCCTATACCTCATCCTCCCTCACCATCTCTCTCTCTCCTCTATCTTCTTCATCTCCACCTATCTCCCTTCTCTCTCTCTCATCTCTCCTCCCTCTCAACCTTCCTCACCAACACCCATCTCTCATCTTCTCTCATCCCCCTCATCTTCACTCTCTCCCCCTCTTTTGTCTCCTCCCCACTCTCCTCCTATTCCAAATTTCTCCTCCACCCTCCCCTGCTTCTCTCTCTCCCCCACCCACCTTTCAGTTCATAGTCACCAGCTGGCCCAGTGTCAGATCCAGACAATGAGGTGTCCCTATTTCCACAGGGCACCCTCTCTAAAGAGACAGCTATGACACCGGGAGAAGAAAGTGAATCACTCCCCACACATAACAACACAGCTGCCCTCCCGATACAACAGCTAGCAGAAGGGAGGTGTGGGTCATCAGAGACTGCACCTATTAAGTCTGAGACTGAATTTCCTATGTGCCAGATGGAGCTACAGTCTCAGAGGGGGGGAGTGCTGCCCACACAGAAGACAAACACACAATGGCATGTTTCCTCCTCTGATGAATATAAAGAGGAGATTATGCTGCATAGTACTAGGGGAAACTCACAGACACCAAGTAGGCAGGGGCAGATAGAGCCAGAACTCTTACACTATGTGCCCTTCACACCTAGTCAGGTGTTCAGTATTCTAAGAATTCTGCCAGACCCAGATATGGACCCCATGCCATTTTACCGACGAATGCAGCAGAGCCAGCAGACATATGCTGCAACATGGAGTGAACTCTGGTCCATAATAGAGATAAAAGCAGGTGAAACACTCTGGCCAATCATGAAGGAACACTTCAAGCTTCCATCAGAATTAGATGTGCATTCCTGGGAATCAGGATCAAAGCTAATTGAACAGCTCAGGGAGTGGGCCAAAGCCAGACAAGCACTCAGCCTGCATAACATGAGCCAAGCCGAGACAGTCTGTGGACGAGTTTCATGGCAGAGTGAGGCAAGTATTCCAAATTTTAGGCTTCACTATTTATGATCAGATACACGGACAAATGTTGGCACAGGCCTTTGTGCATGGATTAAGAGAACCAATCAAGAAACTACTTCTAGTAGCCAGGCCTGAGTACAGGACAATAGCAGTAGATGTCCTGCTCGCAGTAGCCAGAAGAATTGAGTCCCTCCCAGGAGTGCGGAGGACAGTCCCTCCTATGGTGGCCACTGATGGGGAGAAGCAACCACCCTGCAGGGACAGGAGACCTGTCAGGTGTTTCAACTGTGGCAACCTTGGCCATTTCCGGAACCAGTGCATAGCACCCCGGCAACCCAGGTCATCGCGCAGAGGAATAGGCCAAGAAAGAAACACAGAAGACAATGAAGAACCCTGTCCATAGGACAGAGGCAAACCAGGTCCGCCAGACGTCACGCCCCTGACATGTGAAACCCCGTCAGCGGACCCAATACCTCAAATCACTGGGGGCTCTCATATCTTTACTTGTGGACACTGGTGCAGTCAGAAGTGAAAATCCCTGACCCCACCAGTCTATCAGAGCACTCTGTCTTGTATGGGGGCTGAAGGCCAAGACAGACGTTCCCCATCTTGCAGGCCCCTGAGCATGTGGACACAGCCAGGACACTCCATCCTGTTCCAGTTTATGGTGGAGATCTGCCCACCACACCTGATGAGATCAGACCTACTGCAGGAACTGAAGGTGACCAAAGTGTCCCATGAAGATGTGACCTTTACCTCTTCTCCACCCCAGACCCAAGAAGAATCAATCATGCCCATGCTGGTGGCCCAACAAGAGCCTCGCTCGAACAACCGGTGCAAGCCTAACCAAGGAGGTGCTGGACATAGCACCCGGAAGCCTATGGCCCAAGGGAGACTTCAAGTTGCGCCAGTGCGGGTGTCACCCAAGTCTGGAACCCCGGACGCTCAGAAGGCCCAGCATCTGCTGCTCATCACCAAGAGCTAAACTGCCTCTGACCAACTGGAGGTCTAAGTGGAACTGCTGTTCAAGAAACGGCCTAAGAACTTTGGCATGGGCCAGGAAAACTCCCAACCCAGAGGGACCATACCCGCTTCGTGAAATGGCTGCACTGCTTCTGCCTCCAGTGCCAGAGGATCATCTTGGACAAGATTCTGAAGGTGCTCCCTGAAGTTAATCCAGGCCCTGGACCAGAAGACAGCCACTCAGCCCTCAAACTGGTTAACAAATGCAGACCTGAGATCAAGCTGCGAGAAAGGAACTGCTGCTGAGTGGTAAAAAAGACGCCCTAGCAAAAAGACCCCCTGTGAGAGCAAGAAAAGCTCAGCTGGACGTCATCTCTGATGAAGAGGACCCACATATAGCGGCTTGTTTTCCTGCCGGCCCTGTGCCAGAAGATGGGAGTCACTCACGGCACTGTGAAGAGCAAGGCCAGATTGAGCCGCCTCACCCACTTGAATCATCATGCAGTCCCAGCTTTTCTCAATCAAGAGGAAGACTGTGAAAGGAGAACCAGACTGGATTGAATGGTGCATAACCTGAGGGCTGTGAGTGAAGCAACCGTGTTTGAAACCCCAGTTGTGCCAGATCTACACACTCTGCTGACAATCGTGCCAGCCACAACAATGGTGCTCACAAAAATGGATCTGCCCGAAGCTCCCCTAAATGTTCCCCCTCACCTGGACGACCAGTTCCTGAGAACGCACAAGGGGGAGGTGCAGAACAAATGGACAGTGATGCCCAAGAGGGCCCAGAACAGCTTTTCACAGCTCGCCAGAGCATTGCCCTCCATCCCCGTCAACTGGATTGCAGAGCATGCAGAAGTCATCTACACCGCTACCTGCACAGCGCTTTCCATGTCTCCTCTACTCTGCCTGGCAGAGCAGCAACGTAAGTTCTGCAGAAACAGAGTCCAGTGGTGTCAAAAGCAAGTTCCTGAAGACACCGTATTGCCCACTAGACGAAACACTTGACAGATGACCGGAGGACCGCGGAGGAGAAGATGGCTCCCTCAACTCCGAAGATGCAGGCCTTCCTTGGTCTAGTCTCGTACTGCAGAACTTGGACCCCTGGTGCTCCAGGCTTAATGCAGCATCTGTACAATTGCATCAACGCATTGCAGCCTTCGTCTCGTACAGGAAACTGAAAGACTTCATAGTCTCTGCGCCAGCTCTAGGCCTCTCTGACTACGAGAAGCCATCCCGTCTTTGCCGAACAGAAAAGGAAGGACAAAGATGGAGAAGGTCATGCTACTGGCCAGTCCTAAAACAGACCCCGCGGAGGAAAATCAGAGGCCTCTAGACTACCTCTCAGCCGGCCTGGATCCAGTTGCAAGGGGGGGCCCTCCTGCATGAAAACAATATCTGCAGCACACGCCCTCCTGACAAGGCTGCTCTCCACCACTCTTCAGTGCTCTCAGCCGTTACCTGTCTCTACTCCCACTCCCAAGGGGGAATGCGGATACGGACCCTCAGATGAAAAAATCTGCAAAATACCGTAGACGGCTCCAGTTTTGCAAATGATGAAGGAAGGTTCCACACAGGCTGTGCAGTGACCAGAAATCAAGACATGCTATGGTCCAGAAGTTTGTCAGCCAAAGAGCCCAAGAAGCGGAACTGATAGAGCTGACGAAAAGCCAGCCAGATTGCGAAGAACAAAACTTCCATGTACTCGCATAGCATAGCACCCGACTTCGAACCCATCTGGGCTGCAAGAGACTTCATCACAGCTAGCGGGTCAACCGTGAAGCACCATGGAGTCATCAGAGACCTGCTGGACGCTCTTCAACCACTAAAAGTGGTGGCAGTGTTGAAGGTCAAGGCACACGGAAAATTGAACACAGTAGAGACACGGGGCATCAACATGGCAGACGTGGCAGCCAAAGAAGCAGCCAGAGGAAGACAATATGGAAAATGGGAGAGGTCGTAGAGCCGGACGGCGACTACATGACGACTGAAGACGAGAAAACCTGACAAAATGACTTCCCGAAACCTGTACAAGAAGTAGCAGGATCAGACTCGGAAGGAGGAGAAGGAAAGCTGGATGCTGTAGGGCAAAAGCACTGGGCTCCAAGAAACCTGTCTACCTCAAAACGTCTACCTCAAGACAGACCCAGTCTACCTCAAAGTGTGGACCCTACGGTGGTTCAATGGGCACATGGCCCCCACACAGAATTAAAGACACAGATGAATGACCTGATTAGACTGGACTCTCACCTTAACAGCCAAAATTCCCAGCAGCTGCCTGGCCCCCGACAAATCCAACATCGGACAAGCGGGAAAAGTTCCCCCACGCCATCTGGCCTGAAGACTTCCCAGTAAGGAACCAGTTGGCAAAGACTACTGCAAAGAAGCTACTCTCAAAAATAGTGTGCAGATATGGGGGTTCCAGAAGCGATAGCAAGTGATCAGGGACCCACATACACAGCAAACCTGACACAAGAGACCTGATCAGCAGTAGGGTCAGACTTAGGCCTACACACTTCCCACACCATAGACTAGGTGGGACACTTAAGAGCAGCATGCTAAAAATTTGCCCAACAGACAGACAAACCCTGGCATTAGATGCTCCCATAGGCTCAGAAAAAGCTGTCACCAATATGAAACTTTATTTGGATCAAAAACCCAATTTAGGGGTATTCTTTACTTAGCAGTTGACTATGCAAAATGATACTTTGTTTGCATGTGTAATTGAATTTATCAAAAATCTTGCTAATGTCCATTCTCAAGTTTTCTCCTTCATTGCCAGGTCCAGATTCGGTGCCTGGTATGCACGCCCTGAAGTCAGGAGACTGCTGAGTGTTGGTGGAAAAAGTCCGTAAAGAGAAGCACTCAAGCCCAGATCCGATGGCCCTTCTCCAAGTGCTGACTCCATCAACCTGGAGGGAAAACTCCCACCTGGATCCACCCATCGCATTGCAGGAAAGCCTTCATACCAGAAGATACACCTGAGCTGGAATGATGCTGTGGATAACCTGACTGAATAAATTACCTACCTGATAGAGAATACACATGCACTGATTGCATAGACTGCTAACTAAGAGACTTTGATCACATTGCACCAAACCCCCGTTAGGGACAGATCTCCTGACCGCCCATTTGCGAAAAGTCTGTACAGAGGAGGATGTATGCGCTAGGCATATGTCAGTCCACTGGCAGCATAAAAGAGTTGCAGCGCTTTGGGCCAGGAACAGGATTTTAGGGCAAGTGATATCTAAGGGGGGATTGTTAAGGAAATATATATGTATATGTATTTCATCTAGATCTCACTTGCCTGCTATAGGCTATATGCTATATACTTATGTACTCTTATATACTGCTATATACTCATATACACCCTGTATGAGCACAGATACATATTCACAGTTTGAACCTCGTAACTAGTTGGTGGAAATGACCTGCTACCCAGTCTGGGGAGCTGATGTTAACTCATGATAGCATTGTTTTGTGACATTTGTCCCAGACATACAGAAGAGGAAGTTAGGCCAGATGGTCCAAGCCGATATTGGAGTCTTGCTGACATTGTAAGACAAGGGGCAGTATATCATCTGATGCTTAACTTAAGTCACCTTAGGTCGGACACCCATATATGTTCATGTATTTAAACTGACCAATTAGATAAGAAGTCCAGCCTTTATGTTAATGAGTAACCATTCCTTTGTACAAACTGATAAAACCAAGTATATTCAATAAACTTCCAGAGTTTTGCTGGAAAGGATTGCTGCTAACTAGGTTTGGCGTCTTTCTTTCCTTGAGCGCTCAATAAGACTCTGTCTAATTAGGACAGGCCACAGCATGCACAAGGGTATATCTACCTAATCAATCAAATTTCCATGACAATGGTACATAGGTCTGACATCCATGTCCACTCCTGAAGTCTTATGTGTGGATTCTGAAATGAATACCGACGGCCTTGTTGATGCTGGTTGTCAACAACTGCTCCTTTCTGCTCAGAAATCCTTTCCAACATGTGCAGTGCTGAGTTCCAACGCGTGGGGACATCACACACCAGTCGGTGAGCCGGAAACTGCAAACGCTGCTGAAGCACGGCAAAAGCGGTAGAAGCTGGGGCTGACTTTTTAAAATGGGCACACAGGTGGCGTACTTTGACAAATAGATCCGGTAGCTCTGGGTAGCTTTTAAGAAACCGTTGAACAACGAGGTTAAGCACATGGGCCAGGCATGGTAAGTGTGTGAGCTTGCCTCACCTCAGAGCTGCCACCAGGTTCCAGCCATTGTCCATGCCTGGCTGTAGGCTTAGCGATGTCAGCCACACATCTGCCTGCTTTTTCAGAGCTGTCCACAACTCTTCAGCATTGTGCGGTTTGTCACCTAAGCATATTAGCTTCAGTACAGCCTGTTGATGCTTGGCTGAGGCAGTGCTGCAGTACTTCCAGCTTGTGACTGATGTGGTCATTTTGGAGATGGAGGCTGAAGAGGAGGAGGAGGATGAGGTGCAGGAGCTGTAGACTGTGGGGGCAACCCTGATTGACGTAGGGCCCGCAATCCTCGGCGTTGGGAGGACATGTTCCATTCCAAGGTCCGTCTGGGTCCCGGCTTCCACTATGTTAACCCAGTGTGCCATCAGTGAGTTGTAGCATCCCTGCCCACAAGCACGTGTCCGTGGTTAGGTGGACTTTCCCAGTAGCATCATTGTTCAGGGCATGGGTAATGTTGAGGGACATGTGCTTGTGTAATGCCGGGACGGTAATAGTGGTGGCTGGGGACCGAGTACCTTGGGTTGGCCGCCACCATCAGGTTGCAGAAAGCTTCCATCTCCACAAGCCTAAAAGGCAACATATCGACTGCAAGCAGACGAAAAATGTGTGAATTTAGTACAGTGTCCTGTGGGGCATTGGCTGCTTGTTTACGCTTGTGTTCCAATGATTGGGGTATGGACAACTGAAGGCTGTGCTGGGACGTTCCAGTGATTGGGGTATGGACAACTGAAGGCTGCCCCGGGACAAGGATGTGGATGTGCTTGATGATGGTGGTAGATGAGTGTGGTGCAGGGCAGGAGGCATCTTCGCACCCTGGACAGGGGATTGGCTTGCACGCACAACAGTGGAAGAAGCAGTGTTTTCACCCACAGACACTGTTCCTAGAGCTTGGGGTTTGACCCACAAAGTTGGGTGCTTTGCTGCCATGTGCCTGATCATGCTGGTGGTGGTCAGGCAGTTACTTTTGCTGCCCCTGCTAATGCGGGCATGGCAGGTGGTGCAAATGGCCTGTTTGGGGTTATCGGCAGAGTCTTTAAAAAACAACCAGACTCGGGAAGACCTAACAGTTGTACTGACAACTTCCATCGTGTTGGTGTTATGAGGAACGGTTGCCAGCCTTGTCTGCGGCGACCACACTGCTTCTTCCTGCCTGTTGAGGTGCTACGCCTTTCTCCCCCTGTGTGCTGCTGTCCTCGCTCTGTATGTCCTCCTGCCAGGTTGGGTCAGTTACTATATCTTCCACCTCCTCGGCTTCTACTTCTGCACCCTGGTCCTCCTCCTGACTTGCTGGCATTTGTGTCTCATCATCGCCAACCTCTTGTGACACGTTCCCATTGTTGCCTTCGTGTGACCATGGCTGCTCAAATATTTGGGCATCGCTATGTAATAAAGTGCAGGAGATGAGTATGTCACCATGGAACAGACGGACCAACAGTTAAAGGGAAGTTTCTTTACAGGGGATAACACTGTCAAAATTAACAGTGCAAATATGAATATTATGAGCACGAGTTATGAAAGCAGACAGTATTAAACATTATAAAGAGTAGTTTTCCTATGGAGGAACTTATCAGTCTGAAGAAGTCTTGATTGAAGGGTCACTCTTCTCCCACATTGGCGCCGAATCACCAGCAGCGCTTGTCGTCTGAAGTACTCTGTATCCTGTGCCTTCAACAATGTCCAGCCGAGATATGAGGGGTTACTGCGGAAGCCAGAGGGGTATGAGAGAAACGATATCCCCTATGCGCCGAGTCCTTCTCTCCATCTCTGCAGCGATGCTCTCTCACCGGAATCACGGGCTCTGCATTAACACAAGGGCTACCGGAACTTCGTACCTGGTACAGTCTCTCTAAACAGGTCACAGCCCTATCACTGGGTGCAGTCTCTTTGCAGGGGACAGTCTTATCACAGAGCGCAGTCTCTTTGCAGGGGAAAGTCTTATCACAGAGCGCAGTCTCTTTGCAGGGGACAGTCTTATCACAGGGGTGATAGCGCAACTTTCCTGACACTGCAGTACCCGGCTTCACGTACTCAAGGTCTGCAGTCTTTGTGCGCGGTCTCTCTGTCTCTGGTTGATTTCCAGGAGATCTCTCTCCCGCTCTGTGTCAGCGTCCTTCCCTGTCTCCTGGGCTGCTCTGAGGAAACCCCACGCACTTTTCCCGCTCTCAGCTCACCTTCCTTCCTGTTCCTGGCTCCTGAACAGGCTGATTTTCTGTCCCCCGGGGAACATGCTGCCCTGCTCAATGGTTCCGGGCACGGAGCAGAGGGGGCAACCCTCTCTCGGCTCTTCCTGCACTTCACCCCCTTACAGCTACATGCGATCTCAACTTGCCCAGCTTCAGGTGGACCGGGCGAGAGGCCTGAATCTATAAATGGAAAAGTGAACAGCTCTTCGGAGCGTCCAAGTGTGGTATCAGTTGTCTCTAGGCACTTGGCATGGTGGGAGGAAGGAGGATCAGGGTGAGGAATATGCGGTCCAGACTCATAGCTACTCAGACTTGACCGTGTGGAAGACAGGGTGGTAGTGGTGTTGGCAAACTGACCAGAAGCATTATCCGCTAACCAACCAACAACTGTTTCACACAGCTGTGGTTTCAGTAGTGAAGTTCTGCTGCAGGCTCCTAGTAATTGAGCCATGAAGGTCGGGCGAAAAGATGTATGTGTTTGTTGTGGTACAATTTCAGGATGCCCATGGCCTCAGGCATGCACCATCATGTCCACTTCCCCGTCCCTTGCCATTTTAAATGGACTACAATATTTTCCACGTTCACTACAAATTGCTGAATTGGGAGCGAACTTGTATGTGATCCATGTGCGGGATAGATCACGCGTCTGACGGAGATACCAGACTGTTCAATATGTGGCCTGTATTTATTTATTTTTTGCCCCAAAATAGTGTATAGAACTAGGGTAACAGACAGCAAATACAATAGACTGGAGGCCTGAAATGACACAATTTGTAGCCCACAGACAGGTCAGGTGTCTGATGGAGATACCACACTGTTCAATATGTGGTCTGCATGTTTGTTTTTTTTTTACAGAAGCATACTGTATAGATTTACGGTAAGACTCAGCCAAAGAAGGAGAATGGAGGCCTGAAATGCCACAATTTGTAGTCCACAGATAGATCAGGCGTCTGATGGAGATTTGAAGACCAATTGTTCCAGCTCTTCCATAAAAAAATCCTTTATTTTGTCACGATAAAAGCATGATCAGCTTCTTAGACAACATCAAGGCACACGTGAGGACGAGCTACGCGTTTCGATTGCTGCTGCGATCTTTATCAAAGCTATCACACTATGAAAATACTAGCATTAAAAAGGACTTGTCACCAATCAGCTGTCAGAAAACAATCACATGATTTAAGGTCCTGAAGAAGAAACATACATATAATCAAAGTCACCAATGAACTGTCAGAAAACAATCACAAAATTCAAGGTCCTAAACAAGAAACATACATAGAAACAAAGTTACCAGTCAGCTGTCAGAAAACAATCACCTGACTAAAGGTCCTGAACAAGAAGCATACATATAATCATTAAGAAGAAAAACCATCAAAACATACAAATATTAATATGAATGACATACAAAATCAATTAAATCAACTTGATAATAAAAATTACTTTGATGTAGATCAATAATGAAACATAATTTCATTTTTTCTATTGAGACCAGCGGGGAACCTTGTTCCAAGATTGAATATCCAATATGCCTCATGGGTGAGTAAGAGTCTTTTGACATCGCCTCCTCAAAAAGGATTTTTTTATTTTTTCCAGACCAGTGACTCTAAGGCCTCTTTCACACATCAGTTTTTTGCCTTCAGGCGCGATCCGGCTTTTTTTTGTAAAACCGGATCCGGCAAAATGCAATGCCGGATCCAGTTTTTCCCCATTGACTTGCATTAGCGCCGGATCGTGCCGGATGGCATTGCGTTTCATCCGTTTTTTGCCGGATCCGGCAACTTGTCTCATTCCGGCGTCTGGAAAAAACGGCTACTGTAACGTTTTTTGTCTCCGGCGAAAAAGCCGGAAGCGCCGGATCCGGCGCTTCCAGCTTTTTGCTACAATGAAAGTCTATGGGCGCCGGAATGCGCCGGATCCAGAAAAAGACGGATCCAGCCACCGGATCCGTTTTTTTTAAGTCTGCGCATGCTCAGATCCAATTGGCCAGCCCCCAGGAACAGATATAACCTGCTAGACGGATCCAGCAAAAAAACGGATCCGTTTCTACAGTTCTCCAAAATTTATGCCGGATCCGTTTTTTCTAAAAATAGCCGGATCCTGCCTGACGGCAAAAAACTGATGTGTGAAAGTAGCCTTAATGAAACAATATCCCTTGAGTGTACATCTATAAAATGTTTTGCTGCAGAGGATATACTACGGTTGCCACTCTGCACTCAGAGGTGACGGCTGGGATAGGCAACCCCATTTAAAATAGTACAGCGTGAAAATCCAGCTATGAAAAGGCTCTGGCTGTATTCTGCTCTGTCAACAAGCAAATGGAGCCAAAAAAAGGGAGCTCTGGATTGCTTTGGAATAAAATAATCAGGATTAGATGCCAAAAAAATATTCTTGCCCACTGATACCTGGGGCTATATATGTACGGTCAATATATGTAATAGGCAGCAGCAGCAGCAGACAGTAATGTATCCAATGATATCTATATACCCACATACAGTGCCTGCATGCCTTGCACTGATGTGTATATAGCCACATACACTCCCCTGCCTACCTAGCACTGCAATCTATATACCCCGTAATTAGTCCTAAACCTGTTGGTTTAGCTGGATATGTGGATTCAAATATGGTATACCCACACTAAATAATAAAAGCACAAATCTCTCCCTACACTGCCTGATTCTGGAGGCGACTGGGCCGAGCAGGGCGGCGCCAGGTCTGATATAGACGTGATGATGCTGTGTGGCCAGCCAATCACTGTAATACCACAACAAAGATGGCTGTGGCATTACAGTGAATGGCAGACAATCCCTGCATGTTGATTAGTGCTCTAAAGAGCACCAAACTTGCAGGGCGGAGACCAGAGCTCCGGCCGAATAATCAAGGAAAT
This sequence comes from Dendrobates tinctorius, assembly GCF_039654945.1. Taxonomy (NCBI): domain Eukaryota; kingdom Metazoa; phylum Chordata; class Amphibia; order Anura; family Dendrobatidae; genus Dendrobates; species Dendrobates tinctorius. Next base: position 32,490,600 of record NW_027361673.1, on the reverse strand, counting down.
GCTTGGTGCTTGCTGAGTACCGAGAGTACAGCGATACTCGGGCGAATAGAGGTGAACATGCTCGCTCATCACTAATGCTTACTATTATATGGCGATCCCAAGACATATAAACAGCTTTGGTTTTTTTTTTACTTAAATTTATGCATTCTGGCTAAAATTCCTTTATGAAGTCTGGCTTCATTAAAAATGGTGAATTGTTTGGCTTCTTCAGCCTCTATGGATCACAGTACAATGAGTGCTGTTCATCAAATCCATCAGAGCCTGTCTTATTATAGTATCTTTAACCCTTCTCCCTTTTGGTGTACCGTCTTCTAAGATGATGTATGACCACATCAAAGTTCAGTATTTTGATATTGTAATAAAAAATGGTTACATACCTAATAGACAATAAACACATAGCACAACAAACAGATATCCAGCACAATCCATTTGTCCAGCCTAAGAAGTAATGCTTATATTCAAATAATTTGAGAAACAAAATTCATATAGTGTCACATATTTGCGTATTATAACCCAGGGGCACATCATTTGGTGATAGAATGTCAAATAGAAAATACAACAACAGACAATAGACAAGGCAATTGTCTATGCTGAGATGTGATACGAGATGTGCAGCATCTGAAACAATGGATACTGGAAACCTTTGCTAGCATTTCTTCTGCAGTGTTGCTATCAGTGTATCAAGAGTGGGAGAAGAGGGTTGCATTGACAATCCAACACAATAGGCAGCACTTTGAACACATTTTATAAGTGGTCACAAACTTGTAAATAACTCATGAAATAATAAAGTTATGTTAAAACCAAGCACACCATTGTTTTTTTTATGAAATTCTCAATAAGTTTGATGTGTCACATGACCCTCTTCCCATTGGAAAAAATAAAGTTGGATCCAAAATGGCCGACTTCAAAATGGCCGATTTCAAAATGGCTGCCATGGTCACTACCCATCTTGAAAAGTTTTCCCCCTCTCATATACTAATGTACCACAAACAGGAAGTTGATATCACCAACCATTCCCATTTTATTTAGGTGTATCCATATAAATGGTCCACCCCGTATATGAATGTAGAATATCCTTCTATAGAGGAGTGATAAAGATTACAAACTCTGCAGTCACATGTGCTCACTGGCAGATTTGATTCTTACAGGTAAGTAGGTTCAAAAACGTATTCTTTATGATCCATTTAATGTATACCTGTTATAGTCAACATCTGAACACAAAGAGAGCACAGAAATCAAAGGCCCACAAACCGACGAAATGCATAATTTTTGGCATATAACACTGTCTAAACTGGTATTATACTTTGAAAATCTTAATTATTTTCATATAATCAGTCACATTCATAGTGGTACTTTTGGACTCACCATAACAAAGGGTGCACGTTAGTAAGGTTTGTACTTGTGGTTCAAACTTCTTTGCAGTTAACTCAATCAATGTCCCTGAGTCATCGATCTATGGAAACATTAAAAAGTTGATTTCAAAATCAAGTGTAGTTAACGGGAATCTCTAAGTAGGAATACCATTTATACTTCATGTATGGTAACCCTGTACAGTATCTATTATCAGTAATATAGTACGGAATTACATGTAGAGTTACTGGTTGTCCTCATTATGGCAGTTCCTATACTTTGGTGAGAGAATTCAATAGTTTCTGTACATCACATCATTACACTGTAAACAGGAATCTAGAATGGACATTACAAGAACGAGCTCGCTGCTGACGTTGACTTACAACGGAATGTATCAAGAACTCAGCTTTGAAGCCTGTGGACAGTGAATGATGATCTGGACTATAATCCAGTCTGTAACTCAGGATCGGTATAAGATAAGCAATGTGATATATTTACAAAATTAGGTCTTATGCACGTGGCCGTATTTCGGAGTTTTGTGGCCCTCTGTATAACTCTAACTACATACTCAGGTTGTTATTTGTCACATTTGTGTAAAACAAATCAACTACATGTCATTTTATAGAGGCTTTAACCACTTAAAAGCATTGCTTCTAAGGGTAGATAGCTCACAGATATGTCACAAAACAGAGCATCATATGGTGAAATGCAAAGTGTGCATGGAGCCTAGAATATGCCATCCTATTGCTAAGGCCCTCAATAATCTTTAAAATGAAGGGATCACAACATAAGTTAAGGATAACTATGCAGTTTTCATATTTTATGATGGGAAGTAGAGGTATCAACAGGGGGTTCTCTAGTAGTGAACAACACCATACTAATACCCCCACTGACCATCATAAAATTAAAAAAAAAACTGCATACTCCTCTCCTGGACCAGCAATTTTCCTGTATCATCACTTTGGCCCCAGCATGTTTCTGTTCTGATGGAAAACTGAAAGGCTACAGCTGACAAGCCTTGGTATACAGGATCGACATTGCAGGAACAGCGCTGGTCTAGGAGGTAAGTATTAATGGGTCTTTATTTAACTATGGGCATTTGAGTTATTAAGAAGGGATTTTCCAACAGTGGATAATTAATCTTTAAGGTTCATCTACAGTTTTTCAGGGTAATATAACTTTCCTAACCACTTCTTGGGCACGGACCTGCAGTTTAGTCCCATTTGCCTGAGTGGAGGTGCTTCAAGTTTCTGAAATGTAAAGTTACTGCGAAATATGTTAACGCTATAGAAATAAAAAAATATAATTCATTATTATTCCTACACAACAATTGCTGAAGCACGCTTGATCCCTTTATTCCCCAGATGTGGTCTCATGGGTCAGACCACCAATAAATTTAATGTTATTGCATATCCTGCAGTATATCATAAAAATACAAAATGGCAATGTCCCTTTTATAAGACAAATATGACAATGCGATGCAGAGATCTTATGGATTGATCACTACAATAAAATAAATTTAAAGACTTACTGAAAATGCTCGTTTGATTACAGGTGCAGGGGAAAAGGTAATGACTGCAGGTATTATCCCAAGAGCGCTGTACTCCATGGTAGCTCTGCTGATTGCTGCAGGGTCTTCAGTACGACCATTGCTGAAGAACACTGCGATTCTCCTTACGGTAGCTCCTTGGAGAGATCTCTTGAACACATTTCGGGATACGAATCTCATGCAGGCTCCAAGATCACGACCTTTATTAGAACTTTCCAGAGATATGTTCTTTATTGCATTCAACAATTTATCTTTGTTTTGGAAGTCAGAAAACCTCACCAGATAATTAGTATGTTTGTTATATGACATCACAGCCACTCTTGCCCCAACAGGACAGTTACCTCCCCTAATGGTTACATTTGTTATAATGTATGTGACAATGTTGATAATTCGGTTAAACACGAGCGGTTTAACATCCCCTGACATGTCCAAAGCAAACACCAATTCGGTTGGATACACAGGACAGCTGTTTTTTCCTATGAAGGCAAAAATTTAGCAGATTCACATTTGCATTATTCTTCTTTACTACAAAACATCTTAACGAAAACTAGGAAGAAAAACATCAAACATTTTCAAATTGTTTTGTCTCAAATGAGATCTTCTCTGGGTTAGATTCAAGACTAACCAGCATTTTCATTTTTCCCCAGAAATTAATAGTTCATGTGAAAATATGAAACGTTACAATATATCTGCTTCTTTATCCTTCTGGACTGATCATTCATTCTTAAAAATTTTACTTCACATGTAAATTTTGTCTTCAGTGAATACCGATTTTCCCATTCCCGAGATAGGAGATGGCATTTGCTGCTCTTAAAATTTTATGGAAAGGAAAGGTGGAAGGAGTAGCAGAATGTATGTCTGTCTCTATCTTCTCCCTCCTTTTTACCTCTGCTCTATATTTAATTTTAAAAGCAACGGTCATCTTCATAATGGCAACATCTGACTTCACTGAATACAGATTTTACCCATGAATTGAGAGTGAGTGATCAGTCCAGGAGGAGAAAGAAGCAGATTTTTCTGATAAGATATATTGCAAAGTTGCTTTTGCTTTTTTTTACGTGTGCTATTGATTTATAGAAATAAAAGTTAAAACAACAGTTAATCTTTAACCCCTTCATGACCTTAGATGTATCCATACGTCCAAGTTGGGAAGGACTTCCCGACCTTGGACGTATAGGTACGTCCAGGTGATTTTGCTCGCACAGGCACTACAATATTAGATTTGCAATTTTCACTCTGCAACATTCACTGCTGCTTGTTTCTGTAAAACAACCGTGGAGTCAAAATCGTCACTGCAACTGTAGATAAACTGACAAAGGGGTATACTGTATTTTTAGGATTATAAGACGCACTTTTTTCCACCAAATTTGGGGGGAGAATTGGGGTGCATCTTATAATGTGTATATACCTTACCGGTACCGTTGCTGCCGGCCACAGGCTGGGATGAGGGGGTGTCTGGCGGTGATGTGGGTGCTCAGCGGCGCTATGGGGGTGTCCGATGGTGCTGCCCGCTGCTGCTGCGGGTGTCTCTTGTGCTATGGGGGGCTCTGCCGACATTTTGTGAAAGGCCAGAATCCCCACAGTTCTATGGTTCCCTGTGCGGTGGACTCCGGGAAAATGGCCGCCGGGGGTGGCGCATGTGCAGATACAGATCTCGGCACCAAGATCTCAGGAGATGAGATTTCAGCGCTGAGATCTCATCTCCCGAGATTTTGGTGCCGAGATCTCCATCTGCGCATGCGCCTCCTGCCGGCGACCATTTTCCCGGAGTCCACCACAATGGAAACCATGGAACTGTGGGGGCTCTGGCCTTTCACAAAATGTCAGCAGAGCCCCCTGCACCACCGGAGACACCTGCAGCAGCACCGGGCAGCACCGCCGGACACCCCCACAGCGCCGGATACCCCCGCAGCACCAGGCATCCACAGCAAGCCGCATATCGGAACACCCCCTCATCCCAGCCTGCAGCTTGCAGCATCACCCCACTCCTGTCTCCTCCAGCAGTGACCCTGGAACCCCGCTTCACAGCAGTCACTAACCCCGGTAAGCAATAAGACGCATGGATTATAAGAAGCACCACCATTTTATAAAAAAAATTCCTATTTTTCTCCTCAAAATTGGGGGTACGTCTTATATTCCGGAGCGCCATAATCCAAAAAATACGGTAATTTCTAAAATGGGGTCACTTCAAGGGGGATTCTGCTCTTCTAGCACTTAGGGGCTCTGATTATGGAGTCTACAAACTATTCTAGGAAAATCTGTGCTCTGTCCCTCCCGAGTCTCATGAGAAAATGCACAACAAACTGACCGATCAATTTTTTTCCTATTAGCCCTTACAAAAATAAAAAAATTGGGTCTGAAACAACATTTTATCAGTAAAAATTATTCTTTCTTCACTATCCAATGGTGCAAAATTATGTGAGGCACATGTGGTGTGAACATGTTCACTGCACCCCTGGATGAATTCATTGAGAGGTGTACTTTGTAAAATGGGGTCACTTATGGTGGGTTTCTGGTGTTCTGGTACCTCAGGGGCTCTGCCAATGTGACATGACATCCTAAAACCATTCCAGCAAAATCTGAACTGCAATTCGTCGCTTCTTCCCTTCTGAGATTTGCACTGTGCCTCAAAAGTAGTTTCGACCACATAGTCTAAAAAGATTGTACTATTGAAAAATGAATAACTATTATGTATAAAAACTGCAAAATGCTAAGCAACTTGTGGCAACTGCTTATCATGCCTCTCTGAACTACATCTTTTATGCTTCTCTTTTGTATCCAGGTGCTATCCATTGCTATAGTTATAGTATTGGACCAAAAGGGGGCTATAATGTGACAACATAGTTTTGCAAAGTGTGATCTCTGGCCAAAAATCATATAAAGACATAGTGACTATAAACGTGAACCCAAGCCATAAATAAAAGTCACCAGAACATTTCCTAAAATAACCTACAGTTTTAAAGTTAAACGTACTTTTTTAACATATTTGGTGATTTTTTTTTAAAATTTTTAATTTCACTACCTAAATAAAAAACATTAAGCCTTGCATTTTTTTAAAACTCTGGGTGCAATACCTACCAGAAGGCAGACATTTTATGTTTTGCAGAAACAATTTTTTCTAGTCATCTCATTATCATCACAGGAAGAGTGTGAGTGGTACTTGTATATAGATGACACAGGATCACCCAATTCACAACAGGTGATGATCACACCTACCTCCTCCCACTCTCTGTACAGTGACCTCTGCACACATCACAGAGCATTCCTAGAAAACTCTCCCATAGAAGTGAATGAATATGAATCCTATGGCCCATGTAGCTGCTGTAAAGCATACCTCTAAATGCTGCTAAAAGCACCTCATCCCCAACACCATGGCCGAGGTTTTATAAAAAATTTATAAAAAAGCAAGAATCTCTCGGGGACATGCACTGGTAAGCACTATAACATTATTGTAGACCAGTGTTCCCCAACTCTGGTCCTCAAGAGCCACCAACAGGTCATGTTTTCAGGATTTCCTCAGTATTGTACAGGTGTTTGAATTCTTGTCTGTCCAGGTAATGCAATTATCACCTGTGCAATACTAAGGAAATCCTGAAAACATGACATGTTGGTGGCTCTTGAGGACCGGAGTTGGGGAACACTGATACAGACTATGGGTCAAATATTCATAAGTTATGTACATGTCATAATATATCAATATGTCTCATTAAGAAACATCATAAGTTACTGAGAACCATATCAAATATTCTGAGGTGTTAGGCATGGCTGAAAATTTGTCATACTTCATGAAATATTGTGAGCTATAGTTTTTAATATATACATATGTATGAAGGTACAGAATATTCCTATATAGTTATCATATTAATAAAAACAGCACCAAAGTGGAATGGTATACTATTTATGATCATTAAAGTATTCACAAGTATTGGTGTCAATATTGGTTCTAAAGTGTGCATTGTGTCTTTAAGTTTTAACAACGCTAATGCAGAATGGAAGTGGTATACTATATATGATCACCAAAGTATTCACAGGTAAAAGTGTCAATATTAATTCTAAAGTGCATACCATGCCTTTGAATTTTAACAATGCAAGAGCAAATGGGTAATGTATCTCATAGAGATGTATAACATACACTGCTCAAAAAAATAAAGGGAACACTAAGATACCACATCGTAGATATCACTGAATAAAATATCACAGCTGCAAATCTTTATTCATTACATAGTGGCATGCGTTGAGGACAAGAAAACAAAAATGATCAATGTAAATAAAAATTAATATCCCAAAGAGGTCTGGATTTGGAAGGATACTCAAAATCAAAGGGGAAAATCAAATTACAGGCTGATCCACCTTCAGTGGAAATGCCTCAAAACAAGAAGGAAATGATGCTCAGTAGTGTGTGTTGCCTCCATGTGCCTGTTTGACCTCCCTATGACACCTGGGCATGCTACTGATGAGTCGGCGGATGTTGTCATGATGGATCTCCTCCCAGACCTGGACTAAAGCCTCCGCCAGCTCCTGGACAGTCTGTGCTGCAACGTGACGTTTGTGGATGGAGTGAGATATGATGTCCCTGATGTGTTCAATAGGATTCAGGTCTGAGGAACGGGCAGGCCAGTCCATAGCTTCAATGCCTTCATCTTACAGGAACTGCTGACACACTCCAGCCACACGAGGTCTGGCATCGTCCTGCATTAGGAGGAACCCAGGGCCAACCGCACCAGCATATGGTCTCACAAAGGGTCTGAGGATCTCATCTCGGTACCTAATGGCAGTCAGGCTACCTCTGGCGAGCACATGGAGGGCTGTTCGACCCTCCAAAGAAATGCCACCCCACACCATTACTGACCCACTGCCAAACCGATCATGCTGAAGGATGTTGCAGGCACCAGATTGCTCTCCATGGTGTCTCCAGACTCCGTCACGTCTGTCACATGTGCTCAGTGTGAACCTGCTTTCATTTGTGAAGAACACAGGGCGCCAGTGGCAAATTTTCCAATCCTGTTGTTCTGTGGCAAATGCCAAGCACCCTGCACGGTGTGGGGCTGTGAGCACAACCCCCGTCTGTGGACGTTGGGAACTCACACCATCCTCATGGAGTCGATGTCTAACCATTTGTGCAGACACATGCACATTTGTGGCCTGTTGGAGGTCATTTTGCAGGGCTCTGGCAGTGCTCCCCCTGTTCCTCCTTGCACAAAGGCTGAGGTAGCGGTCCTGCTGCTGGGCTGTTGCCCTCCTACTGCCCCCTCCACATCTTCTGGTGTACTGGCCTGTCTCCTGGTAGCACCTCCAGTCTATGGACACTATGCTGATAGACACAGCAAACCTTCTTAACACAGCTTGCATTGATGTGCCATCCTGGATGAGCTGCACTACCTGAGCCACTTGTGTGGGTTGTAGAGTCCTTCTCATGCTACCATGAGTGTGAAAGCACAACCAACATTCAAAAGTGACCAAAATATCAGCCAAAAAGCATTGGTACTGGGATGTGGTCTGTGGTCTCCACCTGCAGGACCACTCCTTTATTGAGGGTGTCTTGATAATTGCTAATAATTTCCATCTTTTGCCTATTCCATTTGCACAACAGCATGTGAAATTGATTGTCAATCAGTGTTGCTTCCTAAGTGGACAGTTTGATTTCACAGAAGTTTGATCCATTTGGAGTTATATTCAGTTTTTTAAGTGGTCCCTTTATTTTTGTCGAGCAGTGTATATATAGTCTATATTTCTAAATGGCATAAGAAGCTTAGGATCTAATCAAGTATATCATCTATCAGCAAAGTCTGTGCAAAAGAAGTGTGGGGATTCAGCTTATGCGTGTCTAGGAGCCCCTACGAGTAGAGATGAGCGACTATGCCTTTCTTAGGGTTGAGTCGGGTTTCATGAAACCCGACTTTCTCAAAAGTCGAGTCGAACGAAATCGGCCGACTATCGTGAAAAGTCGAAGGTCCGACTGAAACACAAAACCCAATGCAAGTCAATGGGGAAGCAGTAAACACACCTACATGCCGGACCGCTTTTTTAAACTGCGCGAAAACTCTCTCTCTCCGCTGCATGCACATGTCATCTCGTTGCCCACAGTGTACGTCCTTGCTCAGTGGCTGAAAAAAGTCACGTGCAAGCATTCTGGGAAATCCGATTTTGGCGCTCGGGTCAGCGACCGAATGGCGATCTCACGCTATGGTCGTGTTTCGTCGAAACCCGACTTTAGCGAAAGTCGGCGACTTTTGAATTCGACTGACCCGTTTCGCTCAACTCTACCTACGAGTGTTTCACCCTGCTTCCTCAGAGGGCTAAGGAAGCAGGGTGAAACACACATTGAGGCTCCTGGACATGCAAATGATAAGCTAAATCCCCTCACTTCTATTGTACAGACTTTGCTGATAGGGGATATACTTGATTAGATCCTAAGCTGCTTAGGCCATTTAGAAATATAGACTATAAATATATGTTATATATGAGATGCATTAACCATTTGCTCTTGCATTGTTAAAATTTGAAGGCATGATATGCACTTTAGAACCAATATTAACACCAATATTTGTGAATACCTTAATGATCATACACAGTATACCATTCAACTTTGGTGGTGTTGTTATTAATATGATAACTACGGTATCTATTAATACTCTGTACCTTTATACATATGTATATATTAAAAACTTTATCTCACAATATTTCATGAAGTATGACAAAATTGCTACCGTGCCTAACACCTCAGAATATTTTATATGGTTTTCAGTAACTTTTGAGGTATCTTAATGAGACATATTGATATATTGTGAATAGTGATGAGCGAGTATACTCGTTTCTTGAGATTTCCTGAGCATACTCGTGTGATCTCCGAGTATTTGGATGTGCTCGGAGATTTAGTTTCTGTCGCTGCAGCTGCATGGTTTATGGCTGCTAGACAGCCTGAATACATGTGGGGGATTGCCTGTTTGTTAGGTTATCCCCACATGTATTCAGGCTGTCTAGCAGCCACAAACCATGCAGCTACGGCAACAAAAACTAAATCTCCAAGCACATTCAAATACTTGGAGATCATCCGAGCATGCGCGTGAAATCTCGAGTAACGAGTATACTTGCTCATCACTAATTGTGACATGTACATATCTTATGAATATTTGACCTATAGTCTACAATTATATTACAGTGCTTCCCAGTGCAGAGATTCTTACTTTTTTTTTTTTTTAACAAATTCTTGTATGCTTTTTTCTATTTTAGAAAACTAATAAACTGATAATTTTAATTAAATAGTGGCATTGTACCTGCACCAATTGTTCGACCTTTTTGACCTTGGCCAAAGAGTTGGGGATGTTGTTAGTTATGTGGGGTGCATCCCGTACTGAATTTAGGTTGTTTTAAGAGATGTTAATGGTAACAGAGGCTCATGCAAGTTGGCTGCGTCATAATCATATTGTGAAAACGGATAATAAAGTCTACAATTGGAAAATAAAAACAGATTAAGAAGAAAAATATCTTACCTTGGCAGCACGCTGTAAAGGGAGACATACAACTGTATCAGTATTGCTAGAAGGTTTTTCATTAGAATGTATTGTGCAGTTATTCTATAATGGCGGAGTTATTATTTATATGAATGCGATAGTCTAAACTTAGGGTTCCATGGCAAATGTTGATTGTTGCGACCTGCAACTATAATGGTTTCTTAGGGCCAAGTTCACACAACCGTATTTTCGCTCTTAGTGCTGTCTGTGAAAATACGGACTGTACTCAGACCAATGTTATTCAATGGGGCAGTGCAGATGAGTGATTTGTTTCACTGACCTTATCTGCACATTAAAATAAAAGCTGTAGCATGCACTAGTTTCTTCCATGTGTCAGATGAGACCCATTCAAGTCTATAGGTGCGAAAAGAACCCAAGCTATCCCATACGGAGCAAGTGTATAGCATCTGATTTTTATGGATACTTTGCATTTCCCTAACATAGAAATCTGTATTTGGTTTTGTACATTTTTTTATAACTTCTGCTGTATTAAAACAGATTGCACGTGGATGACCAATGAGAAGAAAATCACCTCCAATTTCTGGATGAAATTTAGGCGATATTTTTATACGCTCGTGAGATCGTTGCCTAAGAGAGAGTCACAGGTGACCCCTATTATTGACCCATCATTTTGCAGTAATATGTCATTGATGTTTGTCTTTTCCCTCCATAGGGAAACATTGTGACCAGGCTAAGCCTTGTTTTTGCCATTACCAAAAGCCTACAATGTATATTGGACTAGTAATTTGGATTTCAAAACTATAGCCTTTATTTTAGGCATGCAGGTTTTCCTTTTTCAAGGGAAATGTAGTCTTTCTACAGATTTGTGCCGTGACCCAGGTTATTCACCCCTAACACAATTTGCTACCTAAAATTGAACCGCAAATTTTGTGTTGTCTTTTGTGTTTATTTGACATCACCTCTAGGGATGAGCGCACACGTGGAGGTTCGCATTCTGGTACCCAAACTTGAGCCAGAACACAAACCCCATTGAAGACAATGTGGACCCGAACTTTTGATCTGGAAAATTCTATCTCACTTCCTCTGGAACTCTGAACATTGTAACAGACTCCTGGGAGAAGTCAGTGTTTGGCGTTTAACACCGGATACTAACTGTCCGGTACGAACTCTTATCTTTTAAGCTCGGGTTAATTCATCTCTATTTACCTCCCACTGAGTCAATTTCATGATAATTATGTAACCCATGCAGTTAATGCTGGGAATATTTTTCTGTTATCTCACCAAAAATTGAAATAGAGCAAAAAGTTATCTGTACCTCAAGATGGAACCAGTAAAAGCTACAACTTTCCAAGCAAAACAACAAACCCTTACCCAACCCCATCAATATAAAAAGTTATGGGTCTCAAAAAATGGTGATGCAAACCAATTTTTTATTTTTAAAGTTTTGAATAAAAAAAATATATACATTTGCTGTCGGGATAAGCGTACTTAACTGTGCAGTAAAAATGACCTGTTAACTCTATGCTGCAGGCAACATGTAAATAAATACAAAACCCAAATTGAGAATTTTTTTTTCGCTATTTTACATAACTTTTTTCATTCATATGGTAAAATTAATGGTGAGGTTGAAGATTACATATTGCTACACAAAAAAACAAGCCTACAAATAGCTATATGGGAAAAAAAATTACAATTATGGTTCCTGTAAAAGAGGATGAATAAATGAAAGTGCAAAATAACAAAAATTAGAGGGAGTTATATGTGCTGAAATGCCAAGGTTGGAATCCAAAGTTCTAATTTTGAAAAAAAAAAAAAAAGGATTATACAGTAGTGATGAGTGAGTATACTCGTTGCTCAGGTTTTTCTGAGCATGCTTGGGTGACCTTCAAATATTTTAGCGTGCTCGGAGATTTAGTTTTAATCGCATCAGCTGCATGATTTGCGTCTGCTAGACAGCCTGACTACATGTGAGGAATGCCTGTTTGTTAGGGAATTCCCACATGTAGTCAGCCTGTCTACAAGTGGCAAATAATGCAGATAAGACGATGAAAACTAAATCTCTGAGCATGACAAAATACTTTGAGGACACCCGAGCAACGAGTATACTTGCTCATCACTATTATACAGCCATTCTGACTTACATTTTCAAAGTAAGTACACCAACCTCATCAGGTCTAATAGATGTATCTAATAATACAGTGGGGAAAAAAAGTATTTAGTCAGCCACCTATTGTGCAAGTTCGACTTGTGAACGCTTACATAAAGCGTTTGAGATCTGTCATTGCCAACAAAGGATAAATAACGAAATATTGAGATGTACGTTTGTTAATGACCAAATACTAATTTTCCACGATAATTTGCAAAATAAATCTTGTCAAATCAGACAAGGGGATTTTCTGGATTTGTTTTCTCATTGTGACTCTCATAGTTGTGGTCTACCTATGATGTGAATTACAGGCCTCTCTCATCTTTTTACGTGGGAGAACTTGCACAATTGGTTGCTGACTAAATACTTTTTTTCCCCACTGTATATGCAATTTGTATTGTGAAATCTAATGACAGATGAGCTATGAAAACCACACAGACTTATGAAAGGATTAAACCTGAACTAATATTGCTGGGAGTGAATAAGATTGACAACTAAATCATGATTTATAAGCTTGATATACAGTAATACTATCAAACCATTTAGCGAATATAGTTATACTTACGACATGTCTCACGTATAAAGTCAATAAGTTCACATGACTGTACAGAAATAACACAAGAAATTATATTTATTTACTGAGCAAAGGATACAGATGTTGTAATTCTTACTCTATGGACAACATAATGATGGGTTCACATTAAAGTGTTGGCCCCGGTCCTGCTTGTTCAGCAACTCGCCGCTGTCTCTCTCTATCTACAGTATTTATTGCAACCAATCTATCTAAAATATGTCCGAGTATCTATTCTTCCATAGCATCTATTGTAAGCCTGTGACTGTAAAAATACTGCAAGTAGTGTACAACTCAACCAAATGTTAAAAGAGGTTGTCCAGTCTAATTGATAAGTCTGCAGTCACTGTGAGCGACTGCAGACTTATGAATCCCGTAAGCACAATACTGTGTGCTGTGAGGATTCGCCGGTTTCTGAGTTGGGAACGGCGGTGATGTATGCTCATAGATTGTAAGCTTGCGAGCAGGGCCCTCACTCCTCTTGGTATCTGTTATGATCTATGTGATTATTGTTATGCTGTAATGTCTATTGCCTGTACAAGTCCCCCCTGAAATGTAAAGTGCTGCGGAATATGTTGGCGCTATAGAAATAAAATGTATTATTATTATTATTATGCTTTATACATTCTCCAGGACGGAACCCAACTAGTGGGAGTGGCCTTGCTTCGTATCCACGAAACATGATTTTTCTGTATCAATAAAGTTTGCACATTTGTATGAACATTTATTATGGTTATTCATAGTTTATCGTATTAAAGGCTTTAGAGTAATTTGTAGGTTGTTGTACAATTATAGGTAATCTTTATTGTTTTCAGTGTGAATCAGCAACTAGTGTCCTAGTGTCCAATTTTTGTTATTAGCGGTCGTAGGTAGCTGGAATTCTGTGCTCTTGGACTTTATTTTATATTGCGAACATATAAATCCCTTAAAACGAATTATTTATTTTATACATTAAAAAACACCTATCCCAGTGAAAAATGGTCAATGCCAAAATTAACCAGACCTTTTTGGCATTGACCATTTTTCACTGGGATAGGTGTTTTTTAATGTATAAAATAAATAATTTGTTTTAAGGGATTTATATGTTCGCATTATTTCTGATTCCCATGAGATATATATTTCATACGTTCGACTTTATTTTATATGTAAGTGAGGGATCCTGTTAATGTTTATTTAGACCCCAGGGATTTTTTTTGTTATTTGCACTTGATGTGCCCCAAGTAGCTGAATTATTTATCTTTGTACTAGAATATAGCCAAGTTGGACTTTATACCCTAATTGTATTTGGAACCTGCACCCGCAACTATCTTTCTTATTTTTATTGTCTGTCTATCTAAAATATGCAACGTAAAAGATAAAAATATAATTTATATAATACATACGGATTGTTCACTTTGGCCTTTATTTCCTTTTGTTCCCTGAAAGTAAAGTATATTTTGATACATGATTAAGTATTATACAAAATGCAAATAACTTTTCAGTTTTCCAACTCTTTCTAGACTATGCTTAAAGCACCACCCCAGCTTTTTTTTAATTTATTTCAGCACTATGGTGGTGGCAGTAATGCAAGTTTTGTGTCCCTAGTAGTATATTTACAAGCCCGTCATCTACTGTTCTACGTGCCGCTCTGGTCATGAGCCGCCATCTTGTGACTGTAACTTCTAACTGACCGGAAGTCAGTGGCAAAAGTCACAAGCTCTCAATGTAAGAGACCCTTGCTCTGGCTTTCATAGACTTACACTGAGTTGTGACCTCCAGCCCAGTAAACACTGGAGAGATTCAGCAGGTCACAAACTGCAGATGACGACCGGGAACAGATGAATAGGTCAATATGGCAGCTGGTAAGTATAAACTAGTTGCAGGGAACTTACATTAGTGACACTACTCCAGCACTGAAAAAAAAAAAACCCTAGAGGGGTGCTTTAAGCAAACCCAAGCCACACTGCCTTGGGCAGGGTATTTAGATACAAGGATAGGAAAGCAAACTGTCCTGTGTGAAGGAAAGCTTAACTGCAACTTTGGGTAAAGTAGTGCATAAGGGGTCAAATAGTTTTCTGGACTTATCAATTCATCTGCCTGATCTTTCATGGTGTGGTAATTATACATATTCCCATCTACTATATAATTGTCTAATTCTGTCTGTCTGTAATGGAAATCCCACCTTGCTGATTGGTTGCGGCCTAACTGTCGCGACCAATCAGCGACAGTTGCTTAGTCGTCGTGGCAACACGGCCGCATTGCTTATTGTACAGGTACATTACAGCCGTTAAAGGCATCACTGCTGCGCTGCTCATTACACAGGCACAGTTCTGTATATATTCTAGAGTACAATACATTAGGTAATTAGGTAACAGTAGAACAGTGACTGCAGCTCTGGGTGTAACTTGCGTACAATACATTAGGTGACAGCAGAAAAGTGACTGCAGCTCTGGGTGTAACTGGAGTACAATACATTAGATAAGATCTGAACAGTGACTGCCGCTCTGGGTGTAACTGGACTACAATACCTTAGATAACAGCAGAACAGTAACTGCAGATCTGGGTGTAACTGGAATACACTACATTAGGTAACAGCAGAACAGTGACTGCAGCTCTGGGAGCAACTGGAGTACAATACATTAGATAACAGCAGAACAGTGACTGCAGATCTGGGTGTAACTGGAGTACACTACATTAGGCAACAGCAGAACGAGAAAGAGTCCGGGGGCTGTCGGGAGGTGAGTATATCACTATTTTTTATTTTAACAGAGACTCAAGAATACCCGATGCAATAGAATCGGGCCACCATCTAGTGTTATATAGTCTGGCAGGCAGTAATTATTTTTTAGATTTATAACTCTGTTGAATTAAAGAGTAATGTATAACAGCCCCCATATACATTACAAAAAAGTTGTCTGAACCAGCTGGATCAGTCAACAGATTAATATGTATAGAGGCCTCATGACTCTACCCTAGCAAATGATGTAAGAGGAGAGTAAGATCCGGCTGTTGAAATTTCAACAGTCAATTCTCTTGTTTGTTAGGAAGATTAGCCACTGCCAGGGGAATCTGGCAGCAGCTCTCTCATAGAGAACAAAGGAACGCTCCTCATTCCAAGGTATGGGTGAATTGGGACACAGTTTGGTCTACCTAATTATCGTTCCACTGATAGATAGGTATGCCCAGCTTGTAGGATGCAGAAATAAATGGTGTTGCCTAGCTCCGTAGTAAAGAATACACAATGTTGGAAAACTTGTATATAAAAATGTAAAATCTGCATCATTAAAAAAGAATAGGAGACATTAATCAAACTTAAGCAAAAATTTGTGACCTGTTACAAATTTGCCGCCATCATCACTACTTTTCTAGTAAAAGGTGGGAGCTTATTTGGATCAGGCATGGCCACCTTCAGCTTGGCGGATTTACTATCATTTACACCAGAAACCAGTGTGAATTATAGCGAACATATTGCCAAATCATTGATGTCATCAACTTTGTGCACAACTATGGTGCACAGGTTGCCCTAGATGGAACAAATTTATTCAGAATTGTGTCTCTTAATAAAGTTGTCACATTTCACTCCACAAGCTTTTGAGTATAACTGGCAAATAACCACTAGTCTAATACTGACTTTTTAATTTTTTTATATACTTCATTTGTAAGACTTTCCCCAACCACCTGGAATTGCTGCCCCAAGCTTAAAACAATGTCAGAAACACATGTTTTAGTTTAGCCTTTTTGAAGATTAACTTGTAGGACAGTCCCATAAATGAGCATGTTTGCAACAGTGACATAAATAGAAGATAAATCTTTTTATATTGTATATCTAAACAATGGCAGTCATTCAGCTCTACAGATTATGATATTTCTATATACCAATTCATTAATAGCTGAAGACTGTAAAACCTATTACCAGTAATTGCTGAAACGTACCCTCCGACCTGGGCCTCCTGGTATTCCTGGTTCGCCAACTGCACCTTTATCTGGAAAGTCCTATGGTGCAATAGTAAAATTGTAATGTCAGGTATGTTTATGTAAGCTTTTATATTGGCAGATTACCAGCTCTTATAAGTGCAGTATATGTATATTAACTGGTAGGTTTTCTAAAACATATATACAGATACAAAGCAAAGAGACAGAAAAAGGACACACAAAAAAATAATAATTTTTAGGTGTATGAGTTTTACCTATGTTTTTGGAAATGTTTGCATCCTTTTGCTGTGTTTCACTTTTGATTTTAGAGTAGGGACAAGGAAGACCCTTGACCTTGGTTGTAAGCTTGTGTATTATCGAACAATACCTCATGTATATTATATACATTTTACTGCTCTTTTTTAATTTCTATGCAGGATACAGTCAGAACCATCACTGTTGGTCTTGTAATTGTCCTTATGGAGTGCTCTTATCTAGTGCTGGGAAGTCCACCCAATCTATTAGTATGAGTGTCAATAATAGTCTGTAAGCCAGACACTGTGTGCTACATCTGTGTGACTGGTGCCCTATATAAGCTTTATCTGTTTGCAGTTCTAATAATAGGCAACCACCCTGTCCATGAATTGGTAGGTGTGTGAGTAGTTGTTTCATCTGTATTTTATACCTGTGTTGCCTCTGCCTTTAAAGGGAACCTGGCACCAGGTTTTCCCATATAAAGTGGAGCCAACACATGTAAGCCATCATATACAGCAATCTAGAATGCTGTATATACAGTATGTTCTCAATGCGCTCTGCATAACACAAAACATAGCTTATACTTACCTACAGGGTGGTCTGGTTTGATAGACATCACTGATCTTGATCCAGCACCTCCACCTCTTCACCGTCCTTTTTCCCTGCTTCGTGTGGATGACGCATCCTACTTTACCCACACAGTTCCCTCCAGCGTGCTTTTGTCGGGGCAGTGCAAAGTACTGTAGAGCGCTGGCACTCTTTGACCTTTCCCAGTGAGTATGCATTACAGTATATTGCTCTGTCCTTAGCAAGGCAAATAGAAGTGAACCTGTGCAAGAGTTGGATGGAGTACACTGTGGGGATTACATAGGACATATCATCCACACATAGCAAGAAGGAGGCTAGGGATTGCAAGAAAAGAGGAGATGCCGGATCAAGACCAGCAATGCCTATTGGACTGGACCATCCAACAGTGGTATAATAAAAGATCTTTTTCGTGTCATGCAGAGCGCATTGAGGACATATACAGCATTCTAGAATGCTATATATAAGGGTTTACAGGTGCTGGCCCTATTTTATATGGGAGAAACATAGTGACAGATTCCCTTTAACCCCTTCATGACATTTAACATACCTATATGTAATGGTCGAGTAGGTGCTCCCTACCAATGACGTAGGGATCGCTGCAGGGAGCTCAGCTTACGTTATAGCCGAGGCCTAACTGTCACAGCCAGGAGTGGTGCCCGCACCGCCCTGGTCTGACTAACCCCCTAAAAGCTGTGATTAATATCGATTGCAATATTTAGGAGGCTCGGAGAGAATGGGGACTGTCTGATATGCACCCCGCGACATCATCACAAGATCTCGATGGTTGTCAAGGCAACCCGAGGTCATCATGATGACATTCGGGTCTACCAGCTATGGCGGCCTGTTTAGACAATGCCAGGATCATAGTCTAAGCGGCTTCTGTCAGTGTAACACTAACAGGTATAATGCATTGCAGTGTAGTGAAAGTTAAAGTCCCATAGGGGGACTAGATGAAAAAGTAAAGCAAAAAAAAATTGTACAAATATATTTTTTTTTAAAAATCACAAAATAAGAAAAGCTGAATTTTTTTTCTACATATACATATACATACATATACTGTATTATAAACATTATATTATTATTCTAAAGCAACATTTTTGTGGGAAAAATGTTAATTTTGATTTCTTCCTTCCACATTGCTTCCTGTGAAGCACCTAAAGGGTTAATAAACTTCTTGAATAAATTGAAAAACTGTTGTTGGAAAAATGAAAAATTGCTGATTCATTTTTAAATCTTCTAACTTCCTAACAAAATTTTTTGAAAAAAATTGTGCTGATGTAAAGTGGACTTATTGTAATTATTATTTATTAACTATGTAGTGTGATATAACTAGCTGATTTAAGGGCATAAAAAATCAGTGCTTGAAAGTTGCAAAATTTTCATACTTTTTGTTACTTTTTTATATTTTCATAAACTGAGATCATATTGACCAAACTTAAAACTATCATGAAGTACAATGTAATTCTCAGAATCACTGGGGTACATTCAATTGTTCTAGAGTTATTAACTTATAAAGCATCGGTGGTCAGAATTGTAAAATTTGGCCTGGTCATGAAGTTGAAAACAGACTTGGGGGTGAAGGGGTTAAAGGTCGCTGTTGTATCCATTAAGTACATTTTTTTTTACCTATGTTTGTCAAATGGAAGCCTTTTTTATGCTATGTTTTTTTATATGTACAGATAAGTATAACAGAGATGTGACTTTCAATTTTAGGCAAGCAAGCCACTGGATAATGGCAGGAACAACGTATGTTGGAAAGCAATGGAAAAGGAAAATTCTGCAATTATAGTGTTGCCAGAATAAGGATGAAAATAAAACACCTACTCTAAAAAAAAGTGGATGGAAAGTTAATAAAAATTAGGACAATTAACTGACATACAACCCTAGACACCAAAAGAGGTTAAACTGCGTCCTCAACCAGTTGGTGACAAAGAGGTAACATTTCTAAGTGCCCAACTAATTATTCGGCCTGCTGCTCACTACTGTATCCAAATGAATCCCACAGAACATGATAGAAAAAAACTCATACCACAAGATATGGCCTTCCCAAAACCCTGTCTGATGACAAATGCACATATAGCAGGATGCAGTAGGCCTCCACTAAAAAAGGCAAGGGGCAGCACAGGTGCAAACTAAAAAAATGAATGCATACAATGAGTACATAAAATGAGGTATTGGTTAGTATTTTGGCCAAAATAGATTAAGTCCGCAAGCCACGTCATGGCTCCTCATATTTGCGAGTCCTAGCACTATTATCAAAACAGCTAACATAGAAAAAAATTCAAAAAAACTCATACCACAAGATATGGCCTTCCCAAAACCCTGTCTGACGACAAATGTTCATATAGCAGGATGCAGCAGGCCTCCACTAATAAAGGCAAGGGGCAGCTCAGGTGCAAAGTACTGATAAAAAAACCCATCCCACACCTACCAGACCATGGAGGGGTTGGCTGCCTAGTAGAAAAAATGCACATAGATAAGGCTTGCATAGGACGCCAGTCACACAATGTGATGCAAAGTGTCTCGCTTGCAACCTATTTGTCATGGTCACGTGTGACTGGACACACCGCCTCCAGCAGGGCGAATTTAAATAATAGAACGTGCAGCCGGATACACCGCCTCCAGCAGGCGAATTTCAGTAGTACATGTATGTCTGGATACACCGCCTCCAGCAGGGCGAATTTCAGAATAAAGGGGAAAACCAGGAAAACAATTACAATGATGGCCCTGTGATAGGGAACGGGGACGTGGAGACCTCCTGCACTCCCCTGAGTCAGTGTCTCTACATTCCTAATGATCCCTAGGCCGGTTCCACACCAGGCGCCGATCAGGATACCTGAAATCCCTAGCTCTCCCTGAACCAATCCCTTACTAGTGAAGTGGATGGTACAGAAACTATTCCCACCACTGCACTAAAACACACATTGAGGAAAGTGACAAACAGGGAAGCACCACTTAGCTTTGCTCTGTTGCTAATGCTCCAAGCAACAGAGTCCAACACCTGAGTGCATCTTTTCCTCCAACCGAATCCAACACCTGAGTGCAGCTTTCCAGCATCAGAGTCCCACATCTGAGTGCAGCTTTACAGCAACAGAGTCCAGCATCTGAGTGCAGCTTTCCAGGAACAGAGTCCAGCATCTGAGTGCAGCTCTCTTCCAGCAACAGAGTCCAGCATCTGAGTGCAGCTTTCACCATAGCTGCCACTCCACCAAGCTTTGCAAGAACTCCTCGCTGACACCATAGCTGCCACTCCACCAAGCTTTGCAAGAACTCCACACTGACACCATAGCTGCCACTCCTCCAAGCTTTCCAAGAACTCCTCGCTGACACCATAGCTGCCACTCCAGGATTCTGACTGGGCTGCCCGGGACTCTTCTCAAGTTCCTTCCTTCACCAAGGATGGTTGGAAAAGACCAATATCACCAACAGTGAGTGAGAACACCTGATACACCTTTATAGTTAAGAGCCAGAGTCTCACACCTGTTAGAGATTCCCGTGCAATAACGCTTACCACCACCGGGGGCAAACAAGAACAAAAGACACCACTGTGTAATAACCCTAATGGCCACCGGGGGCAAAACCAACTCTAAGCAACCAGCTCAAAGAAAAAAAAAGGTTACTTATTCAAAACCTGTCATATCCAACCTGGATCATGACAACCATTAATGACACTCATAGTATTATCAGGCGGGCTGTTCCAGCACTATAATATGCAACACACAGTGACAGACGCCCCAATAGACCAAGCCAACAGAAAGAGGCCTGGCTGCATCCTACAAAAACTGATATGATAAGTGCAAAAAATGAACTCTGAACTCTCCATCCAAAATTCAAACAACCTATTACGTCATGCTTTGATTGGACACTAGAAAACATATTCAACTTCCAACCCTGGACCACTGAAGAACATGCTCGCTGTAACAGTTTGCTGAAGACTTCTAGCTATTAGTGATGAGCGAATGTGCTTGGCTAAGGGGTTATCCGAGCATGCTCTGGTGCTGATTTTCTTTGTTGTGCTCAAATAATATGTTCGGTTCCCCGCGCCTGTATGCCTCATGGATTGCCTGTTTGCTACAGCAACGAGACATGCAGTTGAGGGGACTCGAACATATTATTTCAAGCATCCCGAAGACACTTGGTTACAACCGACCATAACACCTTGTTCGAGCACGTTCTCTCATCTCTACTAGCTATCTGTCAACCAGCACAAAAAACTAGCAGAAAAAATAATTCTAGTACTAATGCAAATGAGCATATAAGTTGGACGTGTGCTGTATAATAGGACATCACACTGACCCAAGTTATTCAACAGAGCTGTTCAGATGAACGTTTTTTTTCTTGGTTCAACTGTCTATGAGAAAAAAAAATCGCAGCATGCACTACTTTCTTCTGAGTCTCAGATAAGACTCACCAATTCAAGTCTATGGATGCTTAAAAAAAAATGGATCCCACACGGAACATCCAAGTGGCATGCGATTTTCATGGATACATTTGTATTATAAACGTAGCAAACTGTATTTGATGTAAAAAAAAATTAATGTCACATGGACAGAAAAAAAGCGTACACGGATGTAAGAAGGATGAAAATTGGAAATAAAGTAGAAAAATGTTGTGTTCTGGATGAAACTCAGATGATTTCTCATACGCTGGTCAGCAGCCACCCTTATTCCCATTATTTGGGATGCTGATAGCCTTTAACAAAAAGAGTAGTAATAGAAACTTAATAAAAGTTCACTTTCACCTGTTCTAAAAGCCTAAAAAGTTAGTGTGAAACCGGTAATGAAATGTTTGATACTTACACTTTGTCCTTTTCCACCATTTTTTCCACGTTCTCCTACCACACCAGGCTCTCCTTCCTCTCCCTGGAAACAATATATAGTTTAGTTTTTAAATTTACTGAATTCAATAAATTAATATATTTATTTTGTACATTAGCAGATATTTGTTCTTTTTGTGACATGATTATAGGTCTGCTGTTAACAGCCTTTTACAGATAAGTTTTAATTTCAAATTGGTTTTTATTAAAATTTTTATAATTCAAAAGAACACTAGATTGTAAAACACATTCCCTCGCAGGGGAATTTTATCTTGTCGTGACATACATAGAGTCTATAAAGGGAATGACAAGACAATTACAACAAATGGGTAACACAGTAGGGAAAAGAAGCATTGGATCCAGGGCCGGCGTCAGCACCCGGCGCACTCGGGCAAGTGTCGGGGCCCTGGCGAGACGGGGGGGGCCACTCACGCTGTCTGGGACACAGCGCACACACACTGCTTAGTGTCACCCTCACAGACACCGTACTGTGCTGTCTATCTCCATGCACTCGGCACACAGCAGGAGTCACAGCAGCGTCCTGGCAGGAATTACACGCACAGACTGAGGTGACAGCACTGTACTATTACTCTACAGTCCACACACAGCAGCAGCATCACAACAGAGCCCTCCCCCAGCACATGACCACTCACATGACCATGACGTCAGCGCAGGTCCTAGCGCCCACCACTAGACTCTAGCTTCCAGCCAAGAATTAAAGGATCCGTGCGAGCCGGAGATAATGCAACAGGTTGGTTAGGGGTTTTAACTGCAATGTACGAATTTAAATGTGTATAGAAAAAAACGAATGACAGATGAGACATGAGCAGAGTGAGAAGAGCTCCCCAACATCCCACTGCATTCTGATAGAAGGTACAGTAACTGCAGCCTTCTGCAAATTCAGCGTATTACGTGTGATTTCTGCCCCTGTGGAGCACATGATGGGCCGTGGCTGTCAGCAGTGGACAGGCAGGACCGGGGACTTGGCTCACATTAATTTGCATTGTTTTTGCTGTTGCTTCCTGAGATCTGCTGCATTGGGCTCTTTAAACTGCAACATCCCCAGCAGTGATCTGCACAGCAGATGGGACTGTGTTATGTAAAATCACTGCAGATCCTGCCTGCCCTCAGCCACATCCTGCCCGCCCTCAATCTCATCCTGCCTGCCTGCCCTCAGCCACAGCCTGCCTGCCCTCAAACTCATCTTGCCTGCCTGCCCTCAGCCACATCCTTCCTGCCTGCCCTCAGCCACATCCTTCCTGCCTGCCCTCAATCTCATCCTGCCTGCCTGCCCTCAGCCACATCCTGCCTGCCCTCAATCTCATCCTGCCTGCCTGCCCTCAGCCACAGCCTGCCTGCCCTCAAACTCATCTTGCCTGCCTGCCCTCATCCACATCCTGCCTGCCTGCCCTCATCCACAGCCTGCCTGCCCTAAACCTCATCCTGCCCGCCTGCCCTCAGCCACATCCTGCCTGCCCTCAGCCACATCCTGCCTGCCCTCATCCACATCTTGCTTGCCTGTCCTCAACCTCATCCTGCCTGCCTGCCATCAACCTCATCCTGCCTGCCTGCCCTCAACCTCATCCTGCCTGCCTGCCCTCGGTCACAGCCTGCCTGCCCTCAACTTCATCCTGCCTGCCCTCAGCCACATCCTACCTGCCTTCCCTCAGCCACAGCCTTCCTGTCCTTAGCCACATCCTGCTTCCCTCATCCACATGCCCACTCATGCTGTCTGGGATACAGCACTCGCATGCCGCACAGCGCAGACTACGCAGTTACCATCCGCTGACTCAGAGGTGTCATAGCGGCCGGAACCGTCAGATGAGGAGTGGTAGATTGAAGCACTAGCGGCCTGACTGATAGCCGGACGTCAATGAACAGCTTGCCTGTGAGTACCCGCCTGCGGTGTGCAGCCCTGTATGTCTGCGGTACTGGCCCTGTTCAGCGCGGTGACCCCCCCGGGTAGAGGCATGCCCGGGTTTGGGCTCACGTGTGTGTCCTGCTGGTGTTGGTGGCTGAAGCCCGGAGAGCCGCCTGCCTATTAGGCTGTGTGCTCCCACGTATGGCTTGTGCCGGAGTGTGATAGCACTCCTGGGAATAGTGGGAAATGGCGAGGACTTGTCCCCCATGCGTGAGCCCTGCCGGGAGGTGACCCAGGGGTGGGGGCAGGTGAAGGTCACTGGCCACATCTCTAGGGTATAGGAGTCTATCAGTGTCTCTATAGCTAGCCATCTGCAGCAGGGGGAGCTGAATTTATTTTTTTTGTCCAAGGGTCACACTGAACAAATCCAGGGACCCCAATAAATTAAAGGGGTGTTCCCTTCTTGGGCATATCTGACGTATACCATAAATAGGTACGAATCTAAAGACTTTAAGTTCAGTAAATATTTAAAGGGGTTGTCCAAATAGCCCAGTTTTATTTAAAGTCACACATGCAAGCATATATTAAAAATTCACACTTTTAATATCGTATTTCCTTTTGTAGATGGACACCCTAGCATTTTTGTACCCCTTTATATTGTCAGATGGCCAGCGCTTCGGATCAAGTGACCATCTGACATCCTTCTAAAAACTACATTTCCCTTTAAACACTGCTCTCCCTAGTGTGTCCAGTGTAACTGAGTGGCACTGATGGCAGGCAGAAGCGGTGGAGCTACAGGACAGGCATATGCTCGCCCTGCACAGTGATGCCTACTGGTAACTGAGGAAGAGGGAGTAGGTCACAAAAATGGGCATATAAGTGGTTGACTTAAATAAAGCCCCTCTGCTGTATGGTATTGTAGAATTTACCATAGATGTCACTCATGTAATGTAAGAAGTGAAATCTGGCATTGTACTATACCTATATTTCTCTGCTGTATCTGGGCATCATGAATCGTGGTATGTGTTAAAGGGGCCCACTGAGACTCTTTCGCCGGGGCCCTCAAAAACCTGGAGCCAGCCCTGATTGGATCCACAGTATGCATTATTATAACATTAATATCCTTTTGATAGCCTAACCATTGTGATTATTTCAGTCCAATCTCATCCGAACTACCATCCATGAGCAAATACATAATGACTAAGTACTGCAGTTCTGAGTCCAGATCTCAACTCCCCACCCTCACAGTCCGGGGGTATTATGGTGATATGCGCAAGATCTGATCCAGTTGTATATTGGACTCCATCTCCATCCATGGCCCCCAAATCTTAAAAAACTGATCCCACTTGTCGTTTCTGGTAGCCTCAATGCGTTCATAAAGCATAATACTATTCATCCTTTCTTTAGCAAGCAAAAATGACAATGTTGGGGATTTTACAGATAAGTTTTAAAGCAGCTACATGGGCCATAGAAAACACCAGATTAGAGAGGTTATTTGACTTCTAAAGGTATGTGCCCTTGTTCAGTATTAGGCAAAGCTTTGGGCACAGCACATTTCCGCTGCGGCCAAAGCGCTGCCGGCTTTTGAACGCAGGTGATTCCGCATGTGTTCATTGAACCGTGTGGAATCACCGCATCCAGTACACTGTGCGGGTGACATTTATCATGCGGAGACTGAGCGTTTCCGCAAGATAAATAGACATGCTGCAGTCTGGAAAGACACACGGCATGCCCGTCTCCGTAGGGAAGCCGCGGGTGTCGGTGCATGCATAGTGGGCATGGGATTTCTTGAAATCCCATCCACTATTCTGTAACATCTGGCTGCTGTGGGTTAGATGCTGGGGATGAACGCAGTGCCCAACCCGTAGCGTTAACTGACTATGGGAACATACCCTGAGGAGTGTTGTGAGAATGGTCTGTGACCTGTACTGAGGTCATTATGCAGAGAGGAAGGAGGTGGTTATCTTTCATTTTTATCCTGACTGTGATGATAAGATGATTGCTGAAAACTCATTTATACAGAACAGTAAAGGCCCTTTTACATTTAGCGATGCACCAGCGATCCAACCAGCGATCCGACCCGGTCAGGATCGCTGGTGCATCGCTAAATGATCGCTAGTGAGCTTTCATACAGAAAGATCTCACAGCGATTCAGCAGCGACGCAGCGCACGATACTTACCATTCACACACAGCGATCCTGCGTCCTCCCGCCCGCCTCCACGCGTCGCTCGTCGTCACAGCAGGAAGTCTCAGCAGGAAGCGTCCGACGAGAAATGGAGCCGGACATTCTCGCGCGATCAGCGATGGACAGCGGGGGAGCCGGTCGCTGGTAAGTATCACACAGAGCGATATCGCTAGCAATATCGCTATAACGTCACAAAACCAGTGACGTTTTAGCGATATTGCTAGCGATATTGCTTAGTGTAAAACCCCCTTAAGTATAAGACTATTTTTAAGCTTAGAAAATGCTAATTTTCAGGATAGTTTCAATATAGGAACTTGATTAAAAAGTTTTTTTTTTAAGAAGTCTTTTATTCATTACATTTTTATAATAATTGCTTTCTGTTCCAACTGATAATTCAGATGGAAAAACAAAGCTAGATAACATCTCAAAAACCAACTGTCAGAGAACGGAAAGATTTGTGGCATGGTGCATGCTACTCGTCAACCACTTCTAATTCATGAAGAGGCATGTACCTCTTCATGAATCAGGAGCATCTGACTCTATCACGGCACTCATCAAGACGACGAGAAAGTTGCTGGTTTTGATGAATCTGGGCAATAAACTTTGCTTACTCTTTAGGCCTCTTTCACACTTCAGTTTTTTACAATCCGTCACAATCCGCCAGGTTTTGAAAAAAACGGATCCGCAATTTTTTTTTGAGGATCCGTTTTTTTCCCCATTGACTTCCATTATTGGCGGATTGTGACGGATTGCCGTCCGTTGCATCCGTTTTTTTTGCGGATCTGCCAAAAGTTGCTGTCCGTCACCATCCTCAAAGATTTCAAAACGGAGCTTGCAACGTTTTTTTCTCTGGCGGATCCTCCAGACTCTCTCTCTCTCCTTTTCCACGCTGCGATCCCTTTAAAAATCTTCATTTGTCGGATCCGTCAAAAAAACGGACGGGTGCCATCCGTTGTCATCAGTTCTACAACGGATCCGCCATCCGTCCTTTTGGCGGATTATGACTGATGCAAAAAACTGAAGTGTGAAAGAGGCCTTATTCTCAAAGGTCCCTTGTTCCTTAATACTATATTTTTAGTATCAATGCTTCTTAATAAACAATGACTGAATACTGAAGTATTTACTAAGATGTAACACTATTTGCTGATGCCCCTGCATGGTTCCCCTTCCCCTCCATGCAGGGATGCTGGCATACTCACCGTAATGGCCTCATGGTGTGGTACCCGACGTCCTCACTGGTTCCTTCCTGCTCCTGAGTCCTGGTGGCGTGCACGCCACTGCTCTTCAAAGGGCTGTGCGTGCACATAGTAAAATGCTCCTAGCCAATAGCTGGAAGGCATTTAGTATTTTAGTGCACCTGCAAGATGGCTCTCAGCCAATAGCTGGAAGGCTGTTTAAAAGGCACCCTCTCCAGTAGGGAGGTTCCAAGCAACTATGAATCATTAGGCAGTTTGGTAATCTACTAATGAGTTGTGAGGTCCCCTGGTAGTTTAGTCCCTGGTCCTTGTGTGGGGAGTCCTGAACCCATAGTCCCTGGTCCTTGTGTGGGGAGTCCTGAACCCATAGTCCCTGGTCCTTGTGCGGCCAGTTCTGAACCCAAAGTGCCTGGTCTTTGTGCGGCCAGTCCTGAACCCATAGTCCCTGCTCCTAGTGCAGACCCTGAATCCGTATTCGAGACCTAGTCCTATTCGTATCTGCATACTTGAACCCTGGGGTCAGCAGCTGCAGTACCGGGAACTGCCTAGAAGTGGTGCCTGGTGGCTACTTGCAGCCATGACTCCACCATCAGGAGCTCCAGTGATCAGGGGTAGCCACTTAGCTATGCCCCTCCAAGGTAGGCCTGCCACGTGACACAGTGGATCAACGAACCTCATACGTCACCTGCATCTGTAACATAAGACATATAGCTTGAGGACATTGTAGGGGTATTTTTTAAAATCCTAATCTATATACCGTAGGTTCAGTAATCAATTTATTATACACTCACATAGCCTACTATATACAGAATGAGCCCCACTTAGCCTCCTATTTACAGTGTGAGCCCCCATGCAGCCTCCTATATACAGTTTGAGCACAGACATAGCTGCTGTATACAGTTTGATCCACACATAGCCTCCTATATATAGTAGGAGCCCTCACATAGCCAGCCTCCTCTATAAAGAACGAGCCCCACATAGCCTCTAATATACAGAATGAGCCAGACATAGCAATTCTATATACAGTATGAGTCCCAACATTATCTCTTATATACAGTATGAGACCCACATAAAATACTGTATACAATATGAGCCCTCATGTAGACTCCTATACACAGTATGAACCCCACATATTCCATGTATAGTATGAACCCTACATAACCTCCTATATACAGTATGAGCCCTCAGATAGCCTCATATATACAGTATGAGTCCCACATTGCCTCTTATATACAGTATGAGCCCCACATAGTCTTCCGATACATAGTATGAGCCACACATAACCTCCTATACACAGCATGAGCCCTCAGATAACCTCATATATACAGTACAGTATGAGCCCCACTTAGCCTCGAATATACAGTTGAATCCCCACATATCCTCCTATTTACAGTATGAGCCTCCTATATATATAGTATGAGCCCCCACATAGCTTTCTATATACAAAAGGAGACCTCACTATATATATATATATATATATATATATATATATATATTCCAGTATGGGTTTGGATTATTACTACGTATATTGTCCTACCTTATATATTTTAATGTTGAGTATTTATCCAGGCACGATTTTCCTATACTAAAATGGCGCTGTATACTTTGTCTATATCTTTGAGCATGCACGAATGGTTTAGTGACCTCATCAGTGACAGTGGTCTTTGACATGTGTGCACTGGATTAGTTCTCCTCTACCAAGATGGAACTTAACACATTTATGGGAGCAAATGCGCATTACCGGAAGTAATCATCTCTTTTTGGATTTTCTCCCTGACATGATCACTGTGAATAATGGGAAGCCGTTTTTCAGCACTATCTGTAATATACTGATGGGGTGAGTCATGCTCTATAATTAATTTTGAACAGCTGGTTTTAATGATCAATTACAGCTTTTTGCACATTTATTATATTGTATGATATATGATATCACTTTCTTGCACTGTATTACTTTATGTAATCATGTCTTGATGTATCGCTATGTAAATCATGATCACATCACTGTTACACTGTTATATATTTTGGATATAGCTGCTAAATGTTTTGTCAATTTGGTTGCCATAAAAACTCTGCACATGCACTTTTACAACTGCTTGAGAAAGGTCCACACCTAGGACCGAAACGTTGCCATATGGGCTAATTGATAGCACCTTATAACTACATTATGTTGTGCTGCTTCAACCTCTTTTTGGACTTATATAAGGACTGGTATGTACTTTTGAGGCTCTGCACCCTACATTTAATTATGCTGCTTTTTTTTTACTTTTTCTGTAATTATTACCTTTTTGAAGCATGCACAGTTTTTTCTTGCTCCATTATGGCCACATATAGTGGCAATCTGGATATGCCCGACAATTTTTTCTAAACCACAGAGGATGAGGAGAGAATCCTTGGAGGTATAGAGGGAGAGGCCACATTTCTGAATATGCTGTCACTAGTGATGAGCGAGTATACTCGTTGCTCAGGTGATCTCCGAGTATTTGGAAGTGCTCGGAGATTTAATTTCTGTCACCGCAGCTGCATGATTTATGGCTACTTGACAGCCTGAATACATGTGGGGAATGCCTGTTTGTTAGGGAATCCCCACATGTATTCAGGCTGTCAAGTAGCCGCAAATAATGCAGCTGTGGTGACAGAAATTAAATCTCCAAGCACTTACAAATACTCGGAGATCACCCGAGCATGCTCGGGGAAAACCTGAGCAACGAGTATACTCAATTGACATGTCAATTCTTTCTGCGGAATCCGCAGCGGGTTCCTATCTCCACCATTGTGGAGATGGTGAATCCGCAGGACCAAACCGCAGGCTAAACCGCAGATAATCTGCAGGTCTTTTGACCTGCGGTTTTATCTGCGGTTTTTGTAAAATCGGTGCGGATTAATCTGCAGCGGATTCCGCAGCGTCTGCACACACCCTTATACTGTACATTATGAATCCTATATTACAAGAATTTGTCTAGTAGGATCAACAAAAGCAATGTCATGATCTGCTTAGTTTGTGGGATTAGGTAGTTCAGAGGTTAATCTGGACGGCCTCACTCTGAGATTCTGGGAGGCTTTTTATAGCCTCATTGTGGGCTCATTCCTCTTTGCTTATACTCAGACCCTCGGCTGAGTGTGTGTGACTCTGGTGTGCTTTGTGACTGTGATACTTTATGCTTGTTTGGTTCTGATCCGGTTCTGTCCCTGTTCCGTGTTCTGCCCGTCCCTCTTGTACTGCGCTACCCTCTCTGTGTATGACTCATTGCATATGACCTGACTATTCTCTGATTGCCCCTCTTGTACTGTGCTGCTATCTCCGTGTATGACTCACTGCTTACATTCTGACTATTCTCTGCTCGCCCCTCTGGTACTGCACCGCCCTCTCCGTGTATGACCCCCGTTTGTCTGACCTGAGTTCACCTCGCCTCTACTCCAGGATTCCTGTAGTAGAATCCTACAATCATCTCCAGCAGTGGGACGCTAAGCCCCGCCCCCTGTGGTCACATGATCGTAGGTCCTTGTACTTCTTACTACCTTCAGTGTTGTGAGTTCATTTTCCCCTTCACTACTGAGGCCCGAGGAACTCCCTCTTCTGGTAAAGAAAGGTAGTGAGCCTGATTATCAAACACCTGAGTCTGATGATGATGACTGGCTGAGTGGAGTTACTGACTGGATATAAGGCTGCCGACGCCCTTCTGCCCTGCGGGTGATTTCTCTGTGGGATCCTTGGAGACCAGTCTGAATTCCTGCTCCTCTAAAGCTAAGTTTTCTGCTCGGCTTTTTGCATTTGTGCTTAGACTTTGTTTTGCTTTGTTTTTCTGGATTTCTGCCATTCCCTGCTGGGGTGTGCTGAATTCCTTTAGCTCTGTCTTCTGAAATTACCTGAGTGTTGATTTAGTTTTTGAAGCCTAGCTGCTTCAGGGTCTTTTTCATATCAGCTTGTTGGCTTATGTCTTTGATAGGGTTTTGGCAGACTGCAGACAGCAACCTTCCTTTCCTGTTCTGTTTAGCTAGCTTGGGCCCCATCGTTTGCTCAGCCTATCTTTCTATCTGTGTGAGTGTTTTTTCATCTTGCTTCACCGTCATTATATGTTGGGGGCTGCCTTTTACTTTGGGGTCTGCTCTGGGGCAGTTTAGATTTCCTTTTCTGTCTTTAGGCTATTTAGCGCTCCGGCTGTGATCGAGGGGTCTAGGGCATCGTAGGAACCCCCCACGGCTACTGCTAGTTGTGTTGATAGGTTCAGGGGTCTGCAATCTGATAGTTGCCAACATCTCTGGTTTTCTGGACGTAGCTTCTATTTTTGTGTCTGCCTCCTACGGTGACTCAATCATAACAGAATCACCCGCCATACCGCAGATCCTAGGGTACTCAATAGCAGGAAAGAATTGCATAAAAAAAAAAAAAAAAGTGTATATTTTTTCCTCTATATCTCTGAGGCCGTAGGGGGATTTTTTTTTCTCTCAATGGAGATAAAGCAATTGTCTGATCGTGTGGAGCAGCTTGCTGTGGAAGTGCGGGGAATTTCAGCCTACCTTGCTCATTCTCATGCTGCTGAACCAAAGATTCCTACACCTGATGTATTTTTTGGGGATCGGTCTAAATTTTTGAATTTCAAAAATAATTGTAAATTATTTTTTGCCTTGAAGCCTAACTCGTCAGGGAGCTCCGCGCAGCAGGTTAAAATTGTCATCTCTTTGCTGCGTGGCGATCCCCAGGATTGGGCGTTTTCTTTGAAACCAGATGATCCTATTCTGACTAATGTGAACGCATTTTTTCAGGCCTTGGGGTTGTTGTCTGACGAACCTAATGCCATTGATCAGGCTGAAAAGACCCTGCTGGCATTGAACCAGGGTCGTGATTCTGCAGAATTGTACTGTCAAAAATTCCGAAAGTGGGCAGTACTTACTACCTGGAATGATAATGCCTTGGCTGCTCTCTTTCGGAAGGGGTTGTCAGAAGCCGTAAAAGATACTATGGTGGGATTTCCTGTTCCCTCTGGTCTTGACGATTCTATGTCATTAGCCATTCAGGTTGATCGGCGTTTGCGCGAACGCAAAGCTGCACGAGAGGTGTTGCCACCTGTTGAACAAATGTCTGAACCTATGCAATGTGATAGAGTTTTTTCCAGAGAGCAGCGTCAGGAGTTCAGAAGGCGTAATAAGTTGTGTTTTTTCTGTGGAGATGCCTCGCATATTATTTATGTCTGTCTTAAACGAGAGAAACGCTTTGCACACACGTTTTCTGTTGGTGGTGTTCAACCTAAGTTTCTTCTGGCTATTACTCTGATCTGCTCCCTGTCCACATTTTCCGCCAAGGCTTTTGTGGATTCGGGAGCAGCCCTAAACCTAATGGACTTGGATTTTGCTAAACGTTGTGGATTTCCGATGACACCTCTGCAGACGCTTATCCCTTTGAGGGGGATTGATGCTACTCCTTTGGCTAAAAATAAACCTCAGTTTTGGACCCAGGTGGTAATGCGGGTCGCCCCAGACCATCAAGAAAATTGCAGATTTTTGGTGTTGCATAATCTGCATGATACTATTGTTCTGGGGTTTCCCTGGTTACAAATTCATAATCCAGTTTTGGATTGGAAATCTGTGTCTGTGGTGAGTTGGGGTTGTCGGTGTGCCTTTAGTGAGGCTCCGGTGTTTTCCACCTCTCCTCAGTCGCATGATGTTCCTGATTATTTGGCGGACTTTTATGATGTATTTAGTGAGAATGAGTCTGCGTCTCTGCCTCCTCATAGGAGTTATGACTGTGCAATTGAACTGAGCCCGGGGTGTAAATTTCCCAAGGGTCGGCTCCATGGCCGGACTGGGACTAAAATTCAGCCCTGGCATTTGAAGTTACACAGGCCCACTAGTCACATGGTGACTATATAATATCTTTGTACACTTGTAGTTTACAAGAAGTGAGAGGAGATTAACACGACTATATAACATGTAGTCACAGCTGTGCCCAGTATTTCAGCTCAGTCCTATTTATTGCTTTTAGGTACAGTACTCCTCCCAAATCTCTGTCCCCTTTTGTATGCATGATTACAGAATTCCTGGCAGAACTGCTCTCTATTGGGCAACCAGACCCCCTGGTCATAGCCACCCCTATCATACCTCCCAACTTTTGAAGAAGGGAAAGATGGATAAAGACTGAGGCGCGCGCAGCGCGCCGCTGCAAATTTTGGCCATGCCCAGCCACACCCATTTCACAAATAGTCACACCCATGTCCACACCTAATCGCACCCATTTGGCACTGCTGATCACACTGACTGGTACTGAGGGCACAGTGGCTGGCATTATGGGCACACTGACTGGCACTAAGGAAGAGAGAAAACAGAGAGAGAGAGCAAAAAGAAAACAGAGAGAGAGAGAAAGAAAGGGGAAAGAAAGAAAGAACAGTGAGAGACAAAGAAAGAACAGTGAGAGACAGAGAAAGAACAGAGAGAGAAAGAAAGAGGGGAAAGAAAGAAAGAACAGAGAGAGACAGAGAAAGAACAGAGAGAGAAAGAAAGAAGTAAAGAAAAGAAAGAAAGAACAGAGAGAAAGAGAGGAAAGAAAAAGAAAGAAAGAGGGGAAGAAAGAACAGAGAGAGAAAGAAAAAGAGAGAAAGAAATAAAGAAAGATTCTACAAAGATACTATAGCAGCCCGGCTCCCATTGTAATGCCCACCTGAGCCTCCCGGTGCAGGACCTATCATGATCCGCTCACATGGCCGGCCTCCCCGATTCCAAGGCGATCCCGCTGTCTGTGCTGTCGGAGGAGGACACGGTGATGGATCTGAAGCATTCCTGGTTCCGTCACAATCTCCTCAAGAAATTATCTCATTTCCGGTCAGCTTCCAGCACATCGCTTCAGGTGGAACGTCATGTGTGTGTTTTAAAATGCTCCTCGGGGCTACGCCGTGTACTCCTGTGTCCGTGGGAAAAGCACGCTTTGTATGCTTTGTACACACTTGGCTCCACTCCGTACATCCCGTACACATATGGCTCCACTCCATACACACACGGCTCCACTCCGTCCACCTCGTACACGCGCGGCTCCTCTCCGTACATCTCGTACACACAGGGCTCCGCTCCGTACACCTCGTACACACACGGCTCCTCTCCGTACACCTCATACACACACGGCTCCTCTCCGTACACCTCATACACGAGCGGCTCCTCTCCGTACACCTCATACACGCGCGGCTCCACCTCGTACACACACACGGCTCCGCTCCATACACCTCGTACACGCGCGGCTCCGCTCCGTACACCTCGTACACACGGCTCCTCTCCGTACACCTCGTACACACGGCTCCTCTCCGTACACCTCGTACACACGGCTCCTCTCCGTACACCTCGTACACGCACGGCTCCTCTCCGTACACCTCGTACACGCGCGGCTCCACCTCGTACACACACACGGCTCCGCTCCATACACCTCGTACACGCACGGCTCCGCTTCGTACACCTCGTACACACACACGGCTCCGCTTCGTACACCTCGTACACACACACGGCTCCGCTCCGTACACCTCGTACACATGGCTCCTCTCCGTACACACGGCTCCTCTCCGTACACACACACGGCTCCTCTCCGTACACCTCGTACACACGGCTCCTCTCCGTACACCTCGTACACGCGCGGCTCCACCTCGTACACACACACGGCTCCGCTCCGTACACCTCGTACACACACACGGCTCCGCTCCGTACACCTCGTACACGCGCGGCTCCTCTCCGTACACCTCGTACACGCGCGGCTCCTCTCCGTACACCTCGTACACGCGCGGCTCCTCTCCGTACACCTCGTACACGCTCGGCTCCTCTCCGTACACCTCGTACACGCGCGGCTCCTCTCCGTACACCTCGTACACGCGCGGCTCCTCTCCGTACACCTCGTACACGCGCGGCTCCTCTCCGTACACCTCGTACACGCGCGGCTCCTCTCCGTACACCTCGTACACCTCGTACACGCGCGGCTCCTCTCCGTACACCTCGTACACGCGCGGCTCCTCTCCGTACACCTCGTACACACACGGCACCGCTCCGTACACCTCGTACACACACGGCTCTGCTCCGTACACCTCGTACACACGGCTCCTCTCCGTACACCTCGTACACACACGGCACCACTCTGTACACCTCGTACACACACGGCTCCGCTCCGTACACCTCGTACACACACGGCTCCGCTCCGTACACCTCGTACACACACGGCTCCTCTCCGTACACCTCGTACACACGGCTCCTCTCCGTACACCTCGTACACGCGCGGCTCCTCTCCGTACACCTCGTACACGCGCGGCTCCTCTCCGTACACCTCGTACACACACGGCACCGCTCCGTACACCTCGTACACACACGGCTCCGCTCCGTACACCTCGTACACACGGCTCCTCTCCGTACACCTCGTACACACGGCTCCTCTCCGTACACCTCGTACACGCGCGGCTCCTCTCCGTACACCTCGTACACACACGGCTCCTCTCCGTACACCTCGTACACACACGGCTCCTCTCCGTACATCGCGTACACACACAGCTCCGCTCCGTACACCTCGTACACACACGGCTCTGCTACATCCACACTGTAAATCCTGACCCCACACATACTTACCTCAACCAGCACCATGACAACAGCAAAGCAGAGTCTTGCAGACGGTAGAGGCAAGGCTGAGCGCACAGGACCTGTGATGAGGTCACAGGAGGGGCGGAGTCAGGGGTGACATGATCGGGGGTCTGGACAAAGGCTCCTGATCATGTGACCCCATGACTCCTCCCCTCCTGTGACCTCATCACAGGTCCTGCGAACAGAGCGAGCAGGCAAGCGAGTGCGACGCTGTGAGTGGCTGCGGGGGGAGGGGGTCTCATGCTAAGGCGAGGATGGGGTGCGAGGATGGGGTGCGAGGGGGGGCGTGGCAGCTTATCTCCCTGCAGTGCGGGAGGAACTTGGAAACTATCACCGCCGTGCGGGCACGGCGGCAGGAGCAACAGTGGCCGCAGCAGCTGGCAAGCGGCCCAGGTGACAGCGGCCCAGCGGGAAAATGCCCGGTTGGTTATATTGCCAATCCGGGCCTGGTCGGCTCTTCAATTTATCTGTACCCGAGCACGAGGCTATGCGATCCTATATTAAGGAGGCGTTGGAGAAGGGTCATATTAGACCATCCTCGTCACCCTTAGGTGCCGGGTTTTTTTCTGTAGCCAAAAAGGATGGATCATTAAGACCTTGTATTGATTATCGTGCCCTCAACAAAATTACTGTTAAATATCAGTATCCGTTACCCCTGATTTCTGATCTATTCTCCAGAGTTAAAGGTGCTTGCTGGTTTACCAAGCTTGACCTCAGGGGGGCGTATAATCTTATTCGCATTAAGCATGGGGATGAATGGAAGACGGCGGTTAATACTCCGGAGGGACATTTTGAGTACCTGGTGATGCCTTTTGGGCTCACTAATGCCCCTTCTGTCTTCTAGTGCTTCATGAACGATATTTTCCGAGATTTTGTCGATAAACTTTTGATTATCTATCTGGATGATATTTTGATCTTCTCCAAAGATTGGGATTCTCATGTGGAACATATTCGGACTGTGTTCCGGATCTTGAGGGAGAATTCCCTGTATGTCAAAGGATCTAAATGCCTTTTTGGAGTACAGAGGATTTCTTTTTTGGGATTTATTTTGTCCCCGTCAACTATTGAAATGGACCCGGACAAGGTACAGGCCATTTACGATTGGGTTCAGCCCACTTCTTTGAAGGCCCTCCAGAAGTTTTTGGGTTTTGCTAATTTTTATCGGAAATTTATAGCAAAATTTTCTAGTATTGCCGAGCCATTGACTGATTTGACTAAGAAGGGTGCTGATGTGTTAAATTGGTCTCTGGAGGCTGTTTCTTCCTTTCAGGAGCTGAAGCGAAGATTCACCTCCGCCCCGGTTTTGCGGCAACCTGATGTCTCACTTCCGTTCCAGGTAGAGGTGGATGCTTCTGAGATTGGTGCAGGAGCTGTTTTGTCCCAAAAGGATCCTGTAACATCTAAAATGAATCCCTGTGCTTTCTTTTCCCGAAAGTTCTCTCCATCTGAACGTAACTATGATGTAGGGAATCGGGAACTGTTGGCCATGAAATGGGCATTTGAGGAGTTTATACATTGGTTGGAGGGAGCTAAGCATCAAGTCGTGGTCCTCACTGACCACAAGAATTTGATTTACCTAGAGTCGGCTAAGCGCTTGAACCCTAGACAGGCTAGGTGGGCCTTGTTTTTTACACGTTTTGATTTTGTGGTTTCTTTTCTTCCTGGAACTAAGAATGTCAAGGCAGACGCCCTCTCTAGGAGCTTCTTTGCTGATTCTCCTGTGGTGACCAAGCCTGCTACCATCTTAGGCGAAGGGGTAGTTCTTTCTGCCATCTCGCCCGATTTGAGACGTGCTCTGAAAGAGTTCCAGGAGGACAAACCTGAGCGTTGTCCCAGTGGAAAGTTGTATGTTCCTGACCAGTGGAAGAAGAGAGTGATGTCTGAAGTTCATTGCTCTGCTTTGGCTGGTCATCCAGGTATTTTTGGTACTAGAGATCTGGTGAGTCGGTCTTTTTGGTGGCCCTCCTTGTCTCGTGATGTCAGGAATTTTGTGCAGTCCTGTGGGATGTGCTCCCGGTCTAAATCGTGTTCTCGCTCTAGTGGGTTGTTGATGCCTTTGGCTGTCCCCAAGAGGCCATGGACCCATATTTCAATGGATTTCATCTCTGATATGCCTGTCTCTCAAAGGATGACTGTTATTTGGGTGATTTGTGATAGGT
Organism: Dendrobates tinctorius; assembly: GCF_039654945.1. Taxonomy (NCBI): domain Eukaryota; kingdom Metazoa; phylum Chordata; class Amphibia; order Anura; family Dendrobatidae; genus Dendrobates; species Dendrobates tinctorius. Next base: position 32,451,968 of record NW_027361673.1, on the reverse strand, counting down.
TCTCTAAGATGGTTCATCTTGTACCACTCCCTAAGTTGCCGTCTTCCTCTGAGCTGGTGCCCCTGTTTTTACAACAGGTGGTTCGCTTGCACGGGATTCCTGAGAACATTGTATCTGACAGAGGAGTCCAGTTTGTGTCTAGATTTTGGAGAACTTTCTGTTCCAAGCTGGGAATTCAGTTGTCCTTCTCCTCTGCTTTTCACCCTCAGACCAATGGGCAGATAGAGAGAACAAACCAGACCTTGGAGTCATATTTGAGATGTTTTATTTCTGCTGATCAGGATGATTGGGTTTCATTTTTGCCCTTGGCCGAATTTGCTTTAAATAATAGAGCTAGTTCTGCCACTTTGATGTCACCTTTTTTTTGTAACTTTGGGTTTCATCCTCGATTTTCTTCAGGGCAGGTGGAGCCCTCTGCCTGCCCAGGTGTTGACACTGTGGTGGAGAGAATGCACCAGATCTGGGACCAAGTGGTGGATAAGTTATCTCTCTCCCAGGAAAAGGCCCAGCGGTTTTCCAACCGACATAGGACCATTGGTCTCCAGTTTAAGGTTGGTGATATGGTGTGGTTATCATCAAAAAATATTGCTATGAAGGTGGCTTCTCCTAAGTTTAAGCCTAGATTTATTGGACCTTACAAGATTTTGGAGATTATTAATCCGGTCTCTTTTCGTTTGGCTCTTCCTGTCACATTTAAAATCCATAATGTGTTCCATAAATCTTTGTTGAAGAGGTTTGTTGAACCTGTTGTTCTGGGGGTGGCACCTCCAGACCCTGTTGGTTGAAGGCAACATGGAATATGAGGTAGAGAAAGTACTGGATTCCCGTCTGGCTAGACGGAGACTCCAGTATTTGGTTAAGTGGAAGGGTTATGGTCAGGAGGATAATTCCTGGGTCTCTGCCTCTGATATTCATGCCAAAAGATTGGTGCGTGCCTTTCATCAGGCTCACCCTGATCGCCCTGGTGGCGTGGTTGAGGGTTCGGTGACCCCTCCTCAAGGGGGAGGTACTGTTGTGAGTTCATTTTCCCCTTCACTACTGAGGCCCGAGGAACTCCCTCTTCTGGTAAAGAAAGGTAGTGAGCCTGATTATCAAACACCTGAGTCTGATGATGATGACTGGCTGAGTGGAGTTACTGACTGGATATAAGGCTGCCGACGCCCTTCTGCCCTGCGGGTGATTTCTCTGTGGGATCCTTGGAGACCAGTCTGAATTCCTGCTCCTCTAAAGCTAAGTTTTCTGCTCGGCTTTTTGCATTTGTGCTTAGACTTTGTTTTGCTTTGTTTTTCTGGATTTCTGCCATTCCCTGCTGGGGTGTGCTGAATTCCTTTAGCTCTGTCTTCTGAAATTACCTGAGTGCTGATTTAGTTTTTGAAGCCTAGCTGCTTCAGGGTTTTTTTCATATCAGCTTGTTGGCTTATGTCTTTGATAGGGTTTTGGCAGATTGCAGACAGCAACCTTCCTTTCCTGTTCTGTTTAGCTAGCTTGGGCCCCATCGTTTGCTCAGCCTATCTTTCTATCTGTGTGAGTGTTTTTTCATCTTGCTTCACCGTCATTATATGTTGGGGGCTGCCTTTTACTTTGGGGTCTGCTCTGGGGCAGTTTAGATTTCCTTTTCTGTCTTTAGGCTATTTAGCGCTCCGGCTGTGATCGAGGGGTCTAGGGCATCGTAGGAACCCCCCACGGCTACTGCTAGTTGTGTTGATAGGTTCAGGGGTCTGCAATCTAATAGTTGCCAACTTCTCTGGTTTTCTGGACGTAGCTTCTATTTTTGTGTCTGCCTCCTACGGTGACTCAATCATAACACTTCAGCGTCGCAGGTCCCGTCTGTCTGAACTTTCCCTGCAGTACCTGACCCCGGGCCCTCCTGCAGTGTGGGTGAGTCACCCTGCTCAGCTGTGGCAGTTCGCCGGTGCTGACAGGATCCTGATAAGGAATGGAAGAAGACAACAGAGAAAAAGAAGAGGAGGGAGGAAACACCAACTGGACAAAAGAGAAAAGAAATTGAAGGGACAAACAAATCCAGTGAGACAAGCAACATAGAAGGCAAAGGACCAAATTTAGTGGTAAATCTTTCTTCAAAAACTTTAAAAATGAAATTATGGTGTTACAAAAGGGTTATTCATTTAGCCCAAATAGTCACACTATTTGGTTTCGTTTGTAAACTGAACTATTTTGGATCTATAAAATTGAAGTATTGGTACTCGAGGAGTTTGGGAAAAGATCAGGTAGTGTTAACCCCTGCGAGAAATGACAAAAATTCATATTATCTAACCCGAGTGATTTTGTTCCAATTGTAGATGCACCTGTTATTGCTGCTGTAATTAATGATATAAAAAATTTAAAACAGTCTTTGATAAAAGGCCGATTTCGTTATCTGAATTTCACTAAGGCTGAGAACCTAGCACCGAAATTGTTGGTCCATGACAGCGACCTCACCATCAAGACAAAGTAAGAAGAAAACAGCCGCACTTAATCAATGATATACTTTGCAAAAATATTTTGTGTTTATTATAAGTGCAGAAAACACCACAGCAGGATGAAAGAATGATGGAAAGGTAACCTTATCATTGTTTTATCCTGCTATTGTGTTTTCTGCACATATAATAAACACAAAATATTTTTGCAAAGTATATCATTGATTGAGTGCGGCTGTTTTCTTCTTAGTCTGATTTGGGGTCCACCCAAGTTAAACTGGCGAATCTTATTGAGCAGAGCGCGCATCATTTTTTCTCCTCTATCACCATCAGGCCAGCAACAAGGGTGGTGCTGTTATCCTCATGGACACACTTTGCTATGTAGCTGAAATAAGACGCCAGTTGGATGATTCACAGGTTTATGAAAGGATGAACCCCTTTCTGACATCTTATGTACTATCCCGTCCGGGGGGGAGCGCAACTGATCACGGCCGGGTGTCAGCTGATTATATGCCAGGAGTGGTCCCTGACTTTAACCCTCGGCACACTGCGATCAAACATGATCGCAGTATTTCGGTGGCATAGGGAAGCATCGGGCAAGGCGGGGGCTCCCTGCGTGCTTCCCCGAGACCCTCAGAACAACGCGATGTGATCACGTTTTCCGAGGGCCTCCTCCCTGCAGGCCCCCGGTTCCAAGATGGCCACGGGGTTCTTCCGGGTTTTATGCAGGGAGGTGGCTTGTCAGTGCCTGCTGAGAGCAGGCGCTGAGAAGCCTCCTGCAGTGCTTGTCAGATCGCTGATCTGACACAGTGCTCTTCAAAGTGTCAGATCAGTGATCTGACACTATATAGTGATGCCCCACCCTGGGACAAAGTAAAAAAGCATAAAAAAAAATTATCATGTGTAAAAATAATTTAAAAAAATCCTAAATAAAGAAAAAAAATATTCCCCAATAAATTCATTTCTTTAGGTAAATAATAACAAAACAATAAAAGTACACATATTTAGTGTCACCATGTCAGTAACGACCCGCCCTATAAAACTGTCCCTCCAGTTAACCCCTTTAGTGAACCCCTTAAAAAAAGGCAAAAAAACCCAATGCATTGTCATCATACTGCCGAATAAAAAGTGGACTAACACATGATCAAAAAGATGGATATAAATAAACATGGTACCGATGAAAATGTCATCTTGTCCCACAAAAAATGAGCCACCATACAGCGTCATCAGCAAAAAATTAAAAACATTATAGCTCTCTGAACAAAGCGATGCAAAAATAATAATTTTTTTTTATATAAAATAGTTTTTATTGTATAAAAGCGCCAAAACATACAAAAATGATATAAATGAGGTATCACTGTCATCATACTGACCCAAAGAATGAAACTGCTTTATCAATTTTACCACACGTGGAACGATATAAAGGCCCCCCCCAAAGAAATTCATGAATTGCTGGTTTTGTTCATTCTGCCTCCCAAAAATCATAATAAAAAGCGATTAAAAAATGTCATGTGCCCAAAAATGGTACCGATAAAAACGACAAATCGTCATGCAAAAAATAAGACCTCACATGACTCTGTGGGCCAAAATATGGAAAAATTATAGCTCTGAAAATGTGGTAATGCAAAAACTATTTTTTGCAAAAAAAGGGTCTTTAAGCATGTGACAGCTGCCAAACATAAAAACCCGCTATAAATAGTAAATCAAAACCCCCTTTATCACCCCCTTAGCTAGGGAAAAATAATAAAATTTAAAAAAATATTTATTTCAATTTTCCAATTAGAGTTAGGGCTAGGGTTAGGGTTGGGATTAGTGTTAGGGGTGTGTTGGGGTTAGGGTTGGAGTTAGAATTGGGGGGTTTCCATTGTTTAGGCACATGAGGGGCTTTCCAAATGCGACATGGCGTCTGATCTCAATTCCAGCCAATTCTGTGTTGAAAAAGTCAAACGGTGCTCCTTCTCTTCAGGGCTCTGCCATGCACCAAAACAGTGGTTTCCCCCCACAAATGGGGTATCAGCGTACTCAGACAAATTGCACAATAACTCTTGGCATCCAATTTCTTCTGTTACCCTTTGGAAAATAAAAAAATTGGGGGTGAAAATATAATTTTTGTGGAAAAAAATATGATTTTATATTTTTATGGCTCTACGTTAGAAACTTCTGTGAAGCACTTGGGGGTTAAAAGTTCTCACCACACATCTAGATAAGTTCCTTGGGGGGTCTAGTTTCCAAAATGCAGTCATTTGTGGGGGATTTCCACTGTTTAGGCACATCAGGGGCTCTTCAAATGCGACATGACATCTGATCTCAATTCCAGACAATTTTGCATTGAAAAAGTCAAATGCACAGAAACAGTGGTTCCCAACCCACATATGGGGTATGAGCGTACTCAGGACAAATTGCACAAAAACTTTTGCAGTCCAATTTCTCCTGTTACCCTTGGAAAAATAAAAAAAATTGGACCTGAAATAATTTTTTTGTAAAAAAAGTTAAATGTTCATTTTTTTTAAACATTCAAAAAATTTCTGTGAAGCACCTGAAGGGTTAATAAACTTCTTGAATGTGGTTTTGAGCACCTTGAGGGGTGCAGTTTTTAGAATGGTATCACTTTTGGGTATTTTCTATCATATAGACCCCTCAAAGTGACTTCAAATGTGATGTGGTCCCCCCCAAAAAATGGTGTTGTAAAAATGAGAAATCACTGGTTAACTTTTAACCCTTATAACGTCCTAACAAAAAAAAATTTGGTTCCAAAATTGTGCTGATGTAAAGTAGACATGTGGGAAATGTTACTTAAGTATTTTGTGTGCCATATCTGTGATTTAAGAGCATGAAAAATTGCGAAATTTTCCAAATTTTCGCCAAATTTCCATTTTTTTCACAAGTAAACGCATGTTATATCAAAGAAATTTTACCACTAACATGAAGTACAATATGTCACAAGAAAACAGTGTCAGAATTACCAGGATCCATGGAAGCATTCCAGAGTTACTACCTCATAAAGGGACAGTGGTCATAATTGTAAAAATTAGCCCTGTCATTAACGTGCAAACCACCCTTGGGGTAAAGGGGTTAATGGCAATCCAATATTTTTGATAAACAAAAAAAATCAATAATTTATTGGACGGAGTATTGCATAAGGATGTTATAGATGAAAATCTTTATAAGTATCTATTGGTGGAATATCCAGTGGCCCCAGTTATATATGCACTACCTAAAATATATAAATGCTTACAAAATCCTCATGGATGTCCTATCATTTCAGGGTGCAATTCTATTTTCAGCCACATTGAAATTTGTTTGGATAAAATTTTGGGCCCATTGGTGAAACAGGCTGCTTCATTCATATTGGACACCACTGATTTCTTATGGAAACTGGAAAATGTTAAACCAGAGGGTAACATTATTTTGGCATCTTTTGATGTCATATACCTCTATACATCTATAACCCATGAAATAGGCCTAAGTGCAGTATGTAAAAGTCTTGAGGGAACATCTTATACTCCTGTGATAATTGAGTTCATTTTGGATTTACTGTACGTGGTCTTAGATAATAATTATTTTTTGTTTGGTGATGATTTCTTCAAACAACGTAGAGGTACAGCCATGGGTGCATAATCCTGTCTTACACAATGACGGCCATGGAGGAGGACCTTGTCTATGTGTCCCACCACTTTCAGTATGTGCTGAGGTGGTAGCGATACATAGATGATGTCTTCCTCCTATGGACAGGTTTGTCTGAGGATCTGGTTAAGTTTCATAGTTTTTTGAATAGTCGTAATAAGGACATACAATTCACATTAACCTCCTGCGTATCTGAACTACACTTCCTTGATGTATTGGTGAACTGTAATAATCACTTTTCAACTGAAATTTTTGTTAAGCTTACAGATAGGAACAATCTTTTCAGGTATGATAGCCACCATCGGCGCAGGATAGTGGAGTCATTACTTTTTAGCCAGTTCCTTCGTGTTAAAAGAATTGTCAATGATGATGTCCTTGATGTATCATTAGAGAATATGAGTAAGAAATTTAGACAGAGGAGGTGTCCAAAGAAACTGTTGGACAAATGGAAGTTTGAGGTAAAAGGACAAACGCGACAACCTCTTGAGTTAAATCAGGCAAAGTAATAAAACTATGGATAGGATCCCTATGGTAACAACTTTTTGCGATGAAAGTAAAATAATAGGTATTTTCAAGCGACATTGGCAAATGTTAGGCAAATGTTTACCGGGAAATAAGGAATTTAGTACACCTCCACTTACTTTGTACAAATGTGCAAGAAACATTAAAGACAAATTAGTTAGTGCGGACATAGGTACATTCAAGATGTCTACTCCTACTTCATTAACGGGTAAAAAAAGAACAGGTTGTTACCCGTGCTTAAGTTGTATTAATTGTTCTAACATGCCTAAAGGAGATACCTTTCAACATCCAGTTACACAAAAGGTTTTCTCAATCCATCATTATCTTACTTGCTCAACTGATTATATAATATATCTGCTAGTGTCCATGTAACTTCTTATATTTAGGAGAGACAACGTGTGACTTCAAAACAAGAATAAATCAACACAGATACACAGATTAGATTTACCTGTACCCAAGCACTTTACTGAACTTAAAACATTCAGAGAGGGATTGAAGATTTAGGATTATTGATCATGTTCCCCTACTGAAGAGGGGTGGTAATAGGGTTAAAATACTCAAAACTAAAGAATTGGAGTGGATGAGGAGACTAAATACAGTGGAGCCTAATGGTTTGAACGTGGATTTTAAACTTGGTGTGACATTATAAAGAAATGTGGTTTGCCCTCTGTAACCAAAAATATAATATTTGAAACATTTATGTGGTGTAGTTTTGGCAACTGATTATATAGATTTCTTTCTTTTTCCTAGATAATATTAAACCAGAGGTTTTTATTGTGGACATGACTCATCCCATTACAAGGTCATAATTATTGTTATTCTGAGTACCATCTTTTTATTATCTTCTTTGTAATAGTCTTGGTACAATAAATGCTCATATTCTTTTGCTTTCAGGGATTAAAAATATGTGGAAATTTTGGTAATGAACACAGTTGCTAAACACATGCATTTGGATTGGTACGTGGTGAATGTACTCCATAAGTGGTGCGCTCTTTCTCGTGTCTCCTTTGGTTAAATAGGTTACCAACCCGAGGGCATGGGGGTGTTCCTATACCAATAGTTGCCAGTATATAATTTCCTAGTTCGCCTCATTTCTTGGCATATAAATGGATCTATGTTTTGGTCCAGTATGGGTTTGGATGATTACAATATATATTGTCCTACCTTATAGATTTTAATATTGAGTATTTATCCAGGCACGATTTTCCAATACTAAAATGGTGCTGTATACTTAGTCTTTGCCTTTGAGCATGCGCAAATGGTTTAGTGACCTCATCAGTGACAGCGGTCTTTGACACGTGTGCACTGGATTAGTTCTCCTGTACCAAGATTTCTCTTAACACATTTATGGGAGCAAATGCGCGTTACCGGAATTAATCATCTCGCTTTGGATTTTCTCTCTGACATGATCACTGTGTCATGTCGGACACTGTTCACACCAGGGTGTCCGGCAGACAGCGGTAATGCCCTATTCCACTACAGTATGCTCAGGGACTTTGTTGGGTATTCTGTTCCAGTCGGGATAGGGTTAACCAGGTTGTCATGCTGGCTGAGGGCTTGGCCACGCCCTTGGTCTTTAAATAGTCCTTCCTGACTATGGGCATCGCCGACTATAGCTTTTGCCTAGTGCTAGCAATACCGGTCAGCAGTGGTGGTTTTGGAGCGTCTGATATCTGGTGCAGTATATCTCTCAGTTGTTCTTTCTCCTATCTGTTATATATATATTTGGTTGCCCTTGCACATTATTGTATTTCCTGGTGTATTAACAGTGTTGTGTTTCTTTTACCCCTGTCCATACGTATTTGTGGGGTCTGGTGTCTGGTCCCCTCACTGGGTGGAGGATGGTGGGTTCAGCTTAGGGCTGGACTGGAGACAGGGACAGGGTGGAGGCCCAGGCAGGCACACCTTCAGTGTAAACCCTGGGTTGAGGAGACAGGGTTTTCCCTAGTCTGAGGGACACCGCAGGGGCCCCGGGGTTTCAGCCTAAAGAAACCTAGGCATACCATGACATTATAGTCGGCCCAAATACTAAAGTAAAAAAAAAAAAAAAAAAAAAAAATAGATAGGGAATATAGGGGTTACTTACTATGAATCCTATACTTTCCCTAACCAAGCAGCTGGAGGCACTATCCATACAGGTCACTGAACTTAGGGGGGCGGTCCAGCAACAAGGCCTGTCAGCTCCTGCAGTACCTGCTGAGGCTGCAGCCAGGGCAGCTGAACCCAAGTTTCCCCTTCCTGAACGATTTGCTGGTGATCGTGGTAAGTTCACGGTTTTTCGTGAATCATGCAAATTGTATTTCCGTATGCGTCCACATTCCTCAGGTAATGAGGCTCAACGCGTGGGCTTGGTGATTTCTTTGCTGAGTGGTGATCCACAGGCTTGGGCCTTTTCACTCCCTTCTGACTCACCGGCATTTGAGTCTGTAGATTTTTTTTTCTCTGCTCTGGGTTTGATCTATGACGATCCGGACAGATTAAACTTAGCAGAGTCTAAGATACGCTCACTACTACAGGGTGAGCGACCAGCCGAGGATTACTGCACGGAATTCCGGCGCTGGGCGGTGGACACGCAGTGGAATGACCCTGCGCTTAGAAGTCAATTTTTGCATGGGGTTTCTGGAAGGGTTAAACAGACTCTCCTAATGTACGAGACTCCCGCCTCTCTGGAGGCTGCGATGGCACTTGTAGTACGCATAGACCGCTGTCTCCGTCAGGGGGCGCTGGTTTCGTTACCTCCGGGAGGTGGGGGAGTTGCAGGTGAGGTTGCCTCGGGTTAATCCGTGGAACCCATGCAGATCGCTGGTATAGCACATTCACCGAGTAACAAGCCTAAACGTCCTTGGCACAGAAGGCAGGGGGTTTGTTTTTTTTGTGGCAAAGGAGGACATTTTATTAACGCTTGCCCCCTGGTACCTAAGAAGGGCGCGCCGGCGGAAAACTGATAGGCTCAGAGGGTTTGGAGGAGTCTAGTCTGAGCCTTTGTGTATCCTCCGTCATGGTTTCCCAGTGTATGCTCCCTGCTAGGGTAGCACTTGGGGGGCAAATGCTCTCTATTACAGTATTTGTTGATAGTGGCTCAGCTGTCAATCTCATTGATGAGAAGTTCGCGCATACAGCGGGATTTCCGGTGGAGAAATTGCCGAACCCCATCCGGGTGGTTACCATCAATGCTTCCCCGTTGTCTCAAGGGGAGATCACAGAGTGTGTGTTGGATATACAACTCCACATTGGAGTATTAGACTCAGAGCGGGTAACTTGTAAGGTGCTTAGTAACTTACCGGCTCAGATGGTTCTGGGCTTTCCATGGTTGTCAATGCATAATCCTGTTATTGATTGGAAGACCCAGGACATAATTCAGTGGAGCAGGGAGTGTCAGGAGAGGTGCCTTGCTACATGTATATCCGCGTTGACTCCCAGTATCCCGGAGCCGTTGCTGGACTATGCGGATGTATTTTCTGAAAAAGGTTGTTCAGAACTACCACCGCATCGCCCCTATGACTGTGCTATTAGGTTGAAACCAGGGGCCAAGTTACCTAAAGCTAGAATGTTTAATATCTCAGGTCCCGAGAGGCTAGCTCTCAAGGAGTACATTGCGGATAGTCTGAGCAAGGGGCATATTAGACCTTCCTCTTCTCCTCTGGCTGCTGGCTTCTTCGTTAAAAAGAAGGATGGTGGTTTACGCCCGTGTCTGGATTTCAGAGAACTCAACCAGATTACGGTTCGTGATCCTTACCCTATGCCACTTATACCCGATTTGTTCAACCAAGTGGTTGGTGCCAAGTGGTTCTCCAAACTTGACCTCAGGGGGGCGTACAATCTTATAAGAGTCCGTCAGGGGGATGAGTGGAAGACGGCATTCAATACCCCTGAGGGTCACTTTGAGAGTTTGGTAATGCCGTTTGGGTTGACTATGGCACCGGCGGTCTTTCAACATTTCATAAATGATGTCTTCTCTCATTTGTTGGGGAGATCTGTTATAATTTATCTAGACGACATCCTCATTTTCTCTTGCGACCATGATACACATATAGAGCAAGTTAGACAGGTCCTGCAGTTGCTCAGAGAGAACAGGCTCTATGTCAAGCTTGAAAAATGTGTGTTTGTCGTACAGGAGCTACCGTTCTTGGGTTATATAATCTCCGCCTCAGGGTTTAAGATGGACACCGCAAAGGTGCAGGCGGTACTACATTGGGATCGGCCTGATAATCTTAAGGCGCTTCAGCGATTTCTTGGCTTCTCCAATTACTATAGGAAATTTATTAAGAATTTCTCTATGATTGCCAACCACTTACTGACATGACTAAGAAGGGTACCGACTTTTCTGACTGGTCTGAGCCTGCGGTACAGGCGTTTGAATTCCTCAAGAATAGTTTTGCCTCAGCGCCCATTCTGGTGCAGCCCGATGTCTCCTTACCGTTTGTCGTGGAGGTGGATGCGTCGGAGGTTGGAGTGGGGGCTGTACTGTCTCAGGGCCCATCTTGGGCCAAGTTGCATCCGTGTGCCTACTTCTCCAAGAAGCTGTCGCCTGCGGAGCATAATTATGATATTGGCAACAGGGAATTGTTGGCCATCAAATTGGCATTTGAGGAGTGGCGACACTTCTTGGAGGGGGCTGTTCATCAGATTACTGTGATAACCGACCATAAGAATTTGCTTTATTTAGAATCTGCTAAGCGCCTGTCCTCCAGACAGGCTCGCTGGGCATTATTCTTCACCCGGTTCAACGTCATTGTTACCTATCGACCTGGTTTGAAGAATATTAAGGCAGACGCTTTATCCAGGTGTTTTCCTGGTGGAGAGTTATGTGAAGAGCCGGTGCCTATTCTCCAAAAGGGTGTGGTGGTATCTGCCATCACGACAGAAATTGAGGCAGAGATTGCGGAGGCTCAGGAGGAGGTACCGCCGGGGTTGCTTGCGAATAAATCTTTTGTGCGACTACATCTACGCTCAAGAGTGTTAGGCGAACATCACGACACGGTACTGGCAGGTCATCCAGGGGTTAAGAGCACTCTGGAACTGGTATCGCGTCGTTTTTGGTGGCCTAAAATCCGGCAGGATGTGGCCTCATATGTGTCTGCCTGTACCACGTGCGCACGGGCCAAGACTCCTCGTTCCCGTCCCGCTGGTAGTTTGCAGCCTCTCGGGGTGCCCAGTAAGCCATGGACTGAGATTTCCATGGATTTTATTACAGACTTGCCCGCCTCAGCGGGGAACTCGGTCATTTTGGTAATTGTTGATAGGTTCTCCAAAATGTCACATTTCGTTGCTTTACCATCTTTGCCCAATGCTAAGACTCTTGCTCAGATATTTATTCGCGAGGTGGTCAGACTTCATGGTGTCCCATCTGACATTGTGTCTGATCGAGGTACGCAGTTTGTGGCAAAGTTTTGGAGAGCTTTTTGTTCTCGCCTTGGGATCAAATTATCTCATTCATCGGCTTTCCACCCTCAGTCGAATGGGCAGACTGAGCGGATGAACCAAAACCTGGAGCAATACTTGCGCTGCTTTGTTTCCGACAATCAGGAAGAGTGGTCAGCGTTTCTTCCTCTGGCAGAATTCGCAATAAACAACCATTGCCAGGAATCGTCTGGGGAATCTCCTTTTTTTTTGTGTGTATGGTCAACATCCTCAATTTTGTACCTTGCGTCAGGGGTGCTCGGTTGGCGTCCCTGAGGAGGACCAGTTGGGAGCTCAATTGTCATCTGTTTGGAGGAGAGTCAAGCAGCGCTTGTTGAAGGTGGGTTCCAGGTACAAACGGGTGGCTGACTGCAGACGTGTGCCAGGTCCGGACCTGTGTGTGGGTGATTGGGTGTGGTTATCTACAAGAAACATCAAGCTCAAGATACCGTCACTTAAGTTGGGTCCCAGGTTCATTGGCCCATTTAGGATCTCCGCAGTGATCAACCCCGTGGCATTTCGTTTGGAGTTGCCGGCTGTGTATAAGATTCATAATGTGTTTCACAAAGCATTGCTAAAGAAGGTCGTGGGTTTGGTGGATGGTTCTCCCGGGCCACCACCTCCCATCTTGGTGGATGGCGCATTGGAATTTGAGGTGTCCAAAGTGGTGGATTCTAGGGTTGTGCGTCGCGCTCTACAGTACCTGGTCCACTGGCGTGGCTATGGTCCTGAGGAGAGGACATGGGTGCCGGCCTCAGACATTCATGCTGATCGACTGGTTACTATGTTCCATCGTCGCCATCCGGACAAGCGAGGTCCTCCACATGGTGAGGTTCCGGAGGTCCCTCGTAGAAGGCGGGGTACTGTCATGTCGGACACTGTTCACACCAGGGTGTCCGGCAGACAGCGGTAATACCCTATTCCACTACAGTATGCTCAGGGACTTTGTTGGGTATTCTGTTCCAGTCGGGATAGGGTTAACCAGGTTGTCATGCTGGCTGAGGGCTTGGCCACGCCCTTGGTCTTTAAATAGTCCTTCCTGACTATGGGCGTCGCCGACTATAGCTTTTGCCTAGTGCTAGCAATACCGGTCAGCAGTGGTGGTTTTGGAGCGTCTGATATCTGGTGCAGTATATCTCTCAGTTGTTCTTTCTCCTATCTGTTATATATAAATTTGGTTGCCCTTGCACATTATTGTATTTCCTGGTGTATTAACGGTGTTGTGTTTCTTTTACCCCTGTCCATACGTATTTGTGGGGTCTGGTGTCTGGTCCCCTCACTGGGTGGAGGGTGGTGGGTTCAGCTTAGGGCTGGACAGGAGACAGGGACAGGGTGGAGGCCCAGGCAGGCACACCTTCAGTGTAAACCCTGGGTTGAGGGACAGACAGGGTTTTCCCTAGTCTGAGGGACTCCGCAGGGGCCCCGGGGTTTCAGCCTAAAGTAACCTAGGCATACCATGACACACTGTGAATAATGGGAAGCCGTTTTTCGGCGCTATGTGTAATATACTGATGGGGTGAGTCATGCTCTATAATTAATTTTGAACTGCTGGTGTTAATGATGTTACAGCTTTTTGGACATTTATTATATTGTGTGATATATGATAACACTTTCTTGCACTGTATTACTTTATGTAATCATGTCTTGATGTATCGCTATGTAAATCATGATCACATCACTGTTACACTGTCATATATTTTGGATGTAGCTGCTAAATGTTTTGTCAATTTGGTTGCCATAAAAACTCTGCACATTCACTTTTACAACTGCTTGAGAAAGGTCCACACCTAGGACCGAAACGTTGCCATATGGGCTAATAGATAGAACCTTATAACTGCATTGTGGTGTGCTGCTTCAACCTCTTTTTGGACTTATATAAGGACTGGTATGTACCTATGAGGCTCTACACCCTACATTTTATTGTGCTGCTTTTTTACTTTCTCTCTCTCTCTCTAAATATATACCCAGATCTATAAATATAAATATATATACAGTACAGTATATATATATATATATAAAACAATATATACTCACCCTGTTTGTTCCCGCTTCCTCTGGTCCCTGGAGACCTTATTCTTTATGTGGCCTGTGAGTACATGCTGATGTCAACTCGATGACATCGTCGCTCCAGCATGCCACAGAAAAGGCAATGGGAGCTTCCCTTTTGCTGATCAGTGTTTCTTTAGTGCCAGCAGTGGAACTTTTAGGAAAGCTCTCTGTCCAGAGATTAGCTCCACCGATGGAGCACAAACCATTATAGTGAGGGCAATCTGTCTAGGGGCCTCCCAGGAACCTTAGGCCCCAGGCGGTAGCCTCGATTTCCCTCATTATAATCCACCTTTGAATGTACAGCCTAAACTTATATCTAATCATTGGATGGAAAAAAATTATACCTTGAAACCAATGATTCCCTGTTGTCCTTGAGGCCCCTGTGGCAAAAAAATGAACAAAGCATATTACATTATATACAGTACAAGTAATTTATAGTACTATGTACATACACAGCAAAGAGGTTTCATATCAATACCAACTTGATGGGTTTGCATTTATCTATTTAAAGATTATGGGCTATCGTGTGAGCCTGTGTAACAAAGATTATTGACCTGCCAAGTCCTAATGGACAGTTCAGGTATTGAAAGAGTTATTTTGGGTATTGCAATTTAAGGATATACTGTTATAATTTTGTGTTGAAAATATTTACATTTTATTATTATACTTTTGGTATCTAAACTTCATGATATTCAAGATCGTTTTTTTTTTTCAACGATATAAATTGATGCATGAGCTTTATAAAGATGTCAGAGATTTTTACTATATAAAGTACAGAGAAAAGCAAAAGGGTAACAATGTTTTGAACTTTTGACGTTCATGTTCCATATCTTATTATCCACTTCTGCTTTGAACTTTAGACTGCCATCATTTTATAGACAATCATCTTGGCTATCTCATACTTAAATTTAACTTGCAACTATTTAGCATATGATTCGTTATGCAGTTTCTAAAAAGTTGAAAAGTTATGGCTCTTGAAGGCAGAATAAAAAAACAAACAAAAGGGATAAAATAAAAAAGATAAAATAATTTACGTGACTTTATGTCCTCACCTTTATTCCTTTTCTTCCAGGTGCTCCAACTGCATTTTTACCAGTTTCTCCCTATTCAAATGTATAAAGAAAGATTGTAGGCATTATACACTCAATAATAATAGTTGCTCATGAAAAAATTCAACTCTATACTGACTGCGAAGGGGGACGAATGGAGTGTGACCTACTGTAAGTTATTGAACACATGGCAGAAAGTTCATAATATATTCGGTATGTAGTCCGATATAACTGCTAATTGAAGTACAAATGTAAGCATTTTCCTAAAGTATATACTTTAAGCCACTGGCTGCTTTCACATATAGTTTGGGAATGTCATAAATTGATGTTTCAGACTGATGCAGTCAGAGAGGTATTAACGGGGGGGGTAAATCACACTACTGCCCCTACAGTATTTTGGGAGCTGTGGACACAGCCTGTGCTGAATGTAGTGTTTCACATGGTTACTATGCACAGCAGACGCAGGGCGGTATTCAGTGCTTGTCCTGCGATAAGCTATGCCATTATACAGCAGTTTATGGCTTTTCTGAAACACTTGCAGAAGTGGCTAACTAATATAAAGCAAGGCCTCTTTCACACTTCAGTTTTTTCATGTCAGTCATAATCCGCCAATTCTTGACGGTCCGCTATTTTCATGTGTCCGGGATCATAAAAAAACAAATTCTCTTTTACAACTGATCTGAAAAACGTATGTGTGAAACAGGCCTTAGAATACTCTCTGTGACTGCAGATGTCACGGATGTGTCAGAGTCTGCAGACCGTTGCACTGCATCTGTCAGCAGAAGGTCTTGGTTGTTTGGTTTGCAGACTAGTGACCACCTCCCCTGGTGCTAATGACCCCACCTGGACTTGGGGGTTTATAACTCCCTACTTCCTGTTGGGAGGTGCTGGTGTTATTTCCACTTCTCTGTTGATACTTTGAGCTGTGCTATCGTCCTCTTGGAGTTTGTAGGGCATCAGCGTGTCTCTGAGTCTACACAAGCTAAGTGTCCCCCTTGTTGCATTTATCCTTGCTTTATTTAGTGTTGGTGGGATTGACTAGTGCTCATCTTGCCCTTCCCGGTGCAGGGCTTATCACCAGGGTCACACAGGGATTAGGTATCTTGCTCGGGTATAGGTGTGGAACCTATATAGGAATGGTAGGACAGAGAGAGTGACATTAGATCAGTTCAGGGGTATCCACTTCCCCCTTCCCTGGTGTTTGGTTCCCCTTCCATTATCTCTTTGTGTTGCACTTAGTCTGTCCTACACTGTGCGTGATGGCAGACTTATGAATCCTCACATTGGGTGTATTGCATGCGGTGAGGAATCTCCACTGCCGATGGGTGCATAATCTCAAGTATGTGATTAGCATACATGCAGTCACGTACCGACTAGATGGGTAAGGCCTTGCTCAATGCAGTCTACTCTGAATGTGGCGAGAAGTATACATTTCGTATACTTGCGGTCACAAGACCACCACTCCCCGCACCGGCACCGAAGTATCCTCACAGTGTGCAGTGCCAGAAATGGGAGGATTCACAAGTCTGCAGTCACATAGAGTGACTGCAGACTTGCAGCCTAAGGCCGTAGAACCCCTTTAATTTACAAAAGAGTATTAAGCAAAGAGTATTATTTAGAGATTATAGTGATTAGAGATGGTCAACTAGGGATTATGCTGCTTGATTAACCCCTCTATCTTCGCTGATCAACTGACTGTGATTCCTCCTTTCCGGCACTGTTCCCTTTCTTTTATGTTTGGGAGTCTGGGAGGATTTTCACTAAGTCTGTTTAATTTTTGGTCCTGCACTTATTCCTGTCTATCCTGTGTGAACGTGTTTACTTTCGTACCCTGGATTCTTGTTTCTCCTGCATGCTCTCCTTTCCTTATGTAGGATTTGTGTTGCGGCCTCCCCTATGGTTCCTCAGAAGGTACGAGAAATCCCTCACCGGCCTTTTAGGGAGCCAAGTCTGAGGAGGTATTTTTTAGTTGTGTGGTTAGGGACTTTCCTAGTCTGTACAGAGACCAGTTGGATGTAGGTATGGTGGCTCGTTTTGTAAGTACTGTCCTTCAACTGTTACCCATGTGAGTGTGTGAACATGTTCATAACACTTTAAATATGAACATTTTTTTAAAACATATCCAATTGTGGAACTTATTATTATTGAAAGATCTATTGATTAAAATGTTGATTAAAATTAACTTTGCTCATGGGATAACCCTTTTAAAAGAAATCTCACTGCTAGAGATCACCATAGGAGCAAAAGAATGTGGCCCTAGAAATTGTACATAATTGCAATGTGATTGGATCGGTTCACCTTTCTGGCACCTGATTTAAATATACTATATCTAACTATTTCTAACCATAAATCCTCTTCTCCCCTCGTCCCCAGGGTTTCCTTTCTCACCAGAATCTCCCGGTTCTCCCTACAAAAGAAGAGAAAAAAATATTATTATTATTTAAACCTTGTTTGTTATACAGGCAGGCAGATTTATTATTACTGTTAGACCAATAATTTTCACTGAAAATTTGATGCTGCCTTGAAATTGTGGTACAACTTGTGTGTCGTGTTAGACACTACAATAAATATCAGCACTGTAAAATTTTTCATTATATTTTGTTAAAAAAGTTATGAGAACATAAATTTATTTACACTGTCAATCTGCAAGACTTTTGCATGTACCTAGTTTTGCAGAAATTCTACAGAACATAAGAGTTAGGCCACATGTATACATCCAGTATTTGGCGAGTTTTTTACCCCAGTATTTGTTTTTTCAAATAATTTTTATTAATTATTCATAACGGAAGAAAGGGTGAACAAAAGGGAAAAGGGAATAATATAAAAGTTAGAGAACTCTTCTTTTATAATAGATGCTTTGCAAAACATGCCATACAATATACTTCGCAAACATTAAACATTTTACTGTTGTATTTATCTTAATAGTATTAAACTAAAGACTAAACTAACCTAACACTACTACCAATCCAGACTTAAAGCTTAACCTTTGTCGCATTCCTGTAGGAGCCGTAAGCAGCTTATTGTAAATACAAAAATTTTGAGTTCCACCAAGCCCACTTTGTGTGGTATTTATTCAAAGAGTTGCTATTAAAAGCAAATCTTTTTTCTGCGGAGCTATGGAAACGTAATGTGTCTAGGATATCTGAGAAGGAAGGGATATCTAATTTTTTCCAAAAAAATGCTAATGAATTCTTTTTATAGTTAGAAAGATGTGAATCATTATACAGTATATTTGGTTGAAGAATTGATACTCTCCAGATCTAAAGAGAGAAGTACCATCTGCGGGGTTACAGTAATTTCACTATCATGTAAAGTATTAATATGAATTTTGACTTCCTTCCAGAGGATTTTTAGTTTTGGACAGCTCCAAAAGATATGATATCAATTGCCAGGGTTTCTATATCCTCTCCAACATTGGGAAGAGATCTCCTGATTAATATGGGATAGTTGTATAGGCGTATAGTACCATGTATTCATGACTTTATAAAAGGACTCCTGTAAGGCCATAGAAATAGTAGACAATAGGTATGCCTAATGGCGTACTCCCATTGTTCTGGTTGAACTATAATATTTAAATCAAGCTTCCATCTGTGCATATAATTGTTTTTTGAAAAGGACGTATCTTTGTTAAAATGTGAGTAGATATTTTTAATACTCCATTTAAATTCATGACTAATATTAACTAGTAATGGAGACACAATTTTCAGATTCTTAGCCCTGCTGCGTAACAGCTTTTTTATATTCTCTTTTACCATGAAAAAAGAATATATTTCTGATGAGGGCAGATGATATTTGGATTTAAGCTCACTAAAAGTACTAAACTCTTTCCCATCCCATAAGTCTCCAACTTTTTTTATGCGTACCTCATCTCAGATATCTGGTATTGAGAAATTGTAAATCTGGGTCAAGAAGGAAAGAAGTAGTCTTCTAATCATATCCTCCTTATTCTCTTTCTTATGTAGCTTAGTCAAATTGTTCCAGGCAGAGAATATGGCCTGGAGGATTGGATGGTGGTGCTCCTTCTGCCGAGATTCCAATAAGTAACTGAAAAGAAGTTTTGGAATGTAATTATAATTTATTTGGGCTTTTTCTATATCCAGCCATGCCGGATGCGAACTCTCTTTGAACCAATCCTGACTGAGTTTAATGAGTGTCACTTGGTAGTATGACCAGATATTGGGCAAAGTGGGTCCGCCATGTCTCTTTGTTTTGTATAAAATATCCGCTGCCATCCTTGCCTTTTTATTTTTCCATACAAAGAGATGATTTAAATTTTGAATTTTTGCTATAAACGAGACCTGTATGTTTAAAGGGATAGTTCTAAATAGATAAAGAATTTTTGGTAAGATAAAGACCTTTACCACTAAAATTTTTCCTAGTAGGGTCAGGTCATGAGTAGTGTTGAGCATTCCGATACTGCAATATCGGGTATCGGCCGATATTCGCGGTATCGGAATTCCGATAATGAGTTCCGATACTTTTACTATATCGAATACCGGAATCGGAAGTTCCCATAATGCAATGAGCCAGTTTGATTTTATTCAGCCAATAAGAAGTGTGGGCACATCCTGTTAGAGCATGTTAGGCATGTAACTACTGGCATGGCTGTGATTGGGTGCTGAAATGATGTCATGATGCACTATAAAAGCCGCCGCCACCATTTTGGGTTCACTCTGCTGTGAATTCAGTTAGGGATAGGACGCTGCTGTTCTGAGGGACAGTGTGACCTAGCGATTTTGCTATATTGTGCTTTACCCAGGCTACTTTATCAACCGCTGTAGCTCTCTTTTGCTTTGCAGCGCTGTTCACGGCTGTCTGCGAGGTCTCTGTGTGTGAGTGCAGCTCACGCTGTAGTGTGTTCTGCAGCCAGCCACCTCCGGTTGTAGTTCACTCAGCGTGCATCACTGCCTCATACATTGTCCTTTTTTGCATTAGTGCTGCTCATTTTTCCTGATTTCTCCTATTAGTCTGGTTCCCAGGGCCGCCATCAGAGCATGACAGGCCTTACATGTGAATGGGGCCCGGTGATTTGGGGGGCCCGACCACGCTGGCAGCCCGATCCACGCTGGGGCCCCCCTACATTTTATTCAGGCTTCTGCAGCTTTATTTTAAATTCAGACTCAGCGCCTGCCGGGCCCCCCGGGCCCCTCGGGCAGCTCCCCCCGCACCATGGTCCAGCCAGCGCCGAAATCCTCCCCTGCACAATGGTCCAGCCACAGCTCCGCCCTCACCTGACGTCACACACTGCTCTGCTCCTCCACTTCCTCATTCAGGCAGTGTGCCACGTGGGACTGGGAGAGGGAGGGAGCCTCGCCACTGGAGCACAGCCAGATAACAAGGTAAGAAGAATTTTTTTTTTTTTGTTGAGAGCGGCTATCCAGGGGGCGCGGGGTAGAATGCTGGACACTGGGGGCAGAATGCTGGGGGCAGAATGCTGGATGCTGGGGGCAGAATGCTGGGGGCAGAATGCTGGACTCTGGGGGCAGAATGCTGGGGGCAGAATGCTGGACACGGGGGGCAGAATGCTGGACGCTGGGGGCAAAATGCTGGACATGGGGCAGAATGCTGGACGCTGGGGGCAGAATGCTGGATGCTGGGGGCAGAATGCTGGGGGAAGAATGCTGGGGGCAGAATGCTGGACGCTGGGGGCAGAATGCTGGGGGCAGAATGCTGGACCCTGGGGGCAGAATGCTGGGGGCAGAATGCTGGACGCTGGGGGCAGAATGCTGGATGCTGGGGGCAGAATGCTGGGGGCAGAATGCTGGGGGCAGAATGGACATGGGGCAGAATGGACATGGGGGCAGAATGGACATGGGGCAGAATGCTGGACACTGGGGGCAGAATGCTGGACATGGGGGCAGGCTGTGAGCTGGGGCAGAATGCTGGACGCTGCGGGCAGAATGCTGGACGCTGGGGGTGGAATGCAAGACACTGGGGCAGAATGCTGGACATGGGGGCAGAATGTGACAGTGAGACACAGGAGGGGGCAGAATGTGACAGTGAGACACAGGAGGGGGCAGAATGTGACAGTGAGACACAGGAGGGGGCAGAATTTGACAGTGAGACACAGGAGGGGGCAGAATGTGACAGTGAGACACAGGAGGGGGCAGATTGTGACAGTGAGACACAGGAGGGGGCAGAATGTGACAGTGAGACACAGGAGGGGCAGAATGTGACAGTGAGACACAGGAGGGGGCAGAATGTGACAGTAAGACACAGGAGGGGGCAGAATGTGAGACACCGGGCATGATTGGAGACAGATGGGGCAGGGTCATGGGGCAGGATGGATACGATTTAGACAGATTGGTCAGGAGGGGAGATCATATGGGGCAGAATGGTTACTGATGAGGGTGGGATGGGAGAACATATGGCTGAAGCCAGGAATGAGACTCACGGGGGTCAGGATGGGGGATATTATTACCATAGGGGCTAATTAAGGGATATTATTACTGCAGTGATGTATTTATTTTATTTTCTTGAGGATACTGTTGTAAATGGGGGGGCGGTCCTGTTAATGTGTAGAGTGATACTATGTCGCCTTTTTTTCTTCATGTGGTGTAATGTAGAAGTTGGGAAAAAATAAGTAATGTGTTCTGCAAGCGGAGCTCTAGATAACTGTTATTTCCTGCAGAGACAAGTCCTGGCTGGAAGACGTGATGGCAATCTGTGCTGGATGAAAGATGAAAACCAAAGATGAAGGACTTCACCTAGAGACATCACTGGTGAGTTAGTGTGTTACCTGTACACTGACACTATATACAGAGGTCCTGTGTATAATGTCACCGGTGATCACTGTGTTACCTGTACATTATATACAGAGCTCCTGTGTATAATGTCATTGATCACTATATTACCTGTACACAGACACTGCATACTAAGTACAGATCTTGTGTGTATAATGTCTCTTATGGTCATAGTATTATGTTTTTTTTATTAATGTCAGTATTGTAGTATTCAGTCTCCATGTGGTGGTAATATGTGGTCTGGGCGTGGTGTAGTGGTATTTGTCCCTTGTATATTCTATTATTTGGTCACTTTGTGGTGGTAATTTGTGGTCTGTTCATGGTGCGGTGGTATTTGTTCCTTGTATGTGATATTATTCGGTCACTATGGTAGTAATATGTGGTCTGGTCATGGTATGGCGGTATTTGTTCCTTGTATGTCTTATTATAGGTCACTATGTGGTGGTAATATGTGGTCTGGACATGGTGTAGCGGTATTTGATCCTTGTATGTGGTGGTAAGTTGTGGTCTGGACATGGTGCGGTGGTATTTGTTCCTTGTATATGATATTATTGGTCATTTTAAAAAATTGAAAAATAAATAAAAATATACCTAAATTGTATTGCATATTTTAACAAATATTTAATAGGTTACAGTAGCGTAGGGCCTGGCCAAAAGTGTCTACCCTGTTATGGTGGCGGCTTAAAACAATCTTTTGGCCAAAGCAAAAGCTGCTGGCTATATGTGTGACCTGGTGATGGGAACTGTTAATGTGTGATAGGTGAGAAGTGGAGTTTTTCCAAGAGAGAGCGGTGGGACTGTGGACAGTTCGAGGGGTGGAGACGGGGCTGGATGGAGCCTGGGCGGAGTCTAAAGGGGGCCCCGAAAGTTTTGCCAGTATGGGGCCCCGAAATTCCTAGTGGCAGCCCTGGTGGTTCCATCCGTATCCAGCTAGATTGCTTGAAAATACTATATAGGAGTAGATAGAGGAGCTTTTCTGCAGCCTTGCAGCACTGTTCACGGCTGTCTGCGAGGTCTCTGTGTGTAAGTGCAGCTCACGCTGTAGTGTGTTCTGCAGCCAGCCACCTCCGGTTGTAGTCCGCTCAGCGTGTGTCACTGCTTCATACATTGTTCTTTTTTGCATTAGTGCTGCTCATTTTTCCAGATTTCTCCTATTAGTGTGGTTCCATCCGTATCCAGCTAGAATATTTGCAAACACTATATAGGAGTAGATAGAGGAGCCTTTCTGCTGGCTTGTGCCCTGCAGCCCCAGCCAGATTAGTATTAGCCTATTTTTTGGAGCCTCATCTATTGCATTGTAGGTTACCTTCCTGCATTGTAATAGCTACAAAAAGTTTGTGATACTATCGGTTTTACATGTTTGGGCACATCCAGTGTCTTTTTGTGAAAAAAAAAGTTAATAAAGTTCACCAAACACTCCACTTTACAGTTGTGTAGGCCACATTAGCTCATATTAAAGTCTAATCCACACTTTATAAAATTAGTGTTTCTTATACCTGTTAGCAGCTGTTCAGGAATAAGCACACTAAGCCCTTAGTACTTTTCTGCCTATCTTTATCAGTCTACCAAGATGAAGAAGGCAAGGAGTAAGGCACATGGTCATGGGTGTGGAGTTTCTGCAGGGAGAAGACATGGGGATTCTGTGCCTGCTGCGGGCACCAGTGACTCAGCATCCCCCAGTTTTCCCAGGGGAACAGTCCTTTATGAGCAGCTTTGTAGGAGTTTGCCGTACCCCACTGCTGCGGGACGAACAAATTGAAGCCGTTGTCGGATGGATGGCATCGACTTCAATTAGTTCCAGATCCTCTCAGGTCTAGAGCACTGAAGAGCACCCATCTGTCTCTTCACCACCTGCCAAATTGCCTAGGCAGTCAGAGAGCCCTGGACAGGAGCCATCTCTACTTCTGTTCTCTGAATCTGTTGGCTTGGAAAGAGGGGGCCAGCCAAGCAGCATTCGAGAATTTGAAGAAGAGGTAGTATGCAGTGATGCGCAACAGCTTTGTCTCTCTGAATCTGAAGAGGCGGGTGGGCCAGTGCCTACAGTCAGCACACCTCAGTACGCATCTGATGATGAGACTCAGGTGCCACTTTCTGGTGCGTACTGAGCTGTCGAGACTACGCAGGAGAAGCAGTCGTTTGAAGAGGGTAGTGTAGATGATGAGGTCCTTGACCCATCATGGCATGAGTTACAGGAAGGTGGTGGGAGCAGCTCTGAGGAAGAGATTCCCCGAAAGACCAAAAAAGGAGGGAGAGGGAGGGACAGACTCAGTTGCCTGTAGCCTCCACTTCGGCACCCATTAGGAGCATGCCTCTTCCAAAACCCAAAACGGGCGCTCCCAAGACTTGCAGTGCCTGGTCCTTTTTTGACACAGTTACAGATGACATTTGCTTTGTCAAATGCAAGCTGTGTAATCAGAAAGTGTAAAGAGGGAAAAGTGTCAGCAACCTCAATACCACAAATATGTGGAAACATGTGCGGGCCAAGCAGGTGGTGGAGTTACAAAGACACATTGAAGACCTAGGCCAACCTACAGCGCCACCTACCACCTCTTCAGCTCGTGTTGTAGCCTCTTCCTCCAGCTCACACACAGCTGGTTCGGCTTCCTCACAGGATCGCCATGGAAGAACCTTTGGCACTGTTGTACAGAGACAGTGTCATTCCACCCACAGCACCATGTTCCCTGTCATCCTCACACTCCCAGGCCAGTCTATAGCCATCGGTAGCACAGGCATGGGAGAAAAGGCGCCCATACTCGGCAAACCACCCCCGAGCACAGGCTCTGAATGCTGGCATTGCAAAACTACTTTCCCTTGAAATGCTCTCATTCAGGCTGGTGGAGACTGACACCTTCCGTAACTTCATGGCATTGGTAGTGCCACAATACAACGTGCCCAGCCGCTTTTATTTCAGCAGGCAAGCCGTCCCTGCCCTGCAAAAGCATGTGGAGGGAAAAATTAAACGTGCGCTACTAAACGCCGTCAGTAGCAAGGTCCACCTGACCATCGATGCGTGGACCAGTAACCATGGACAGGGACGATATCTTTCCCTCATTGCCCATTGGGTAAATGTTGTGGAGCCGGGTACAGATCTTGAGATTGGCGCTATACGTGTTCTGCCAACTCCAAGGATTGCAGGAATCCAGTCTGTACACATTGACTCCTCCTCATACTCCAGTTCCTCTGAATCAGCGCTGCAGGAGCCATCACAGCCTACCTCCACATGGCAACCTCACTCACATCCCATGTCTGGCACATGTGCGCAACTTGGTCGTGCAAAGTTTTTTGAGGGACTATACAGATCTTGATGCACTGCTGCACAAGGTCCGCATAGAGTGCGCTCACTTGCAGCGTTCCAGCATGGCAAGATCGCGCATTGCAGCTCTGCAGCGCCGATTCCACCTTCCGGAACATCACATCATATGTGACCTACCGACCAGGTGGAATTAAACGTTACATATGTTGGAGAGGTTGTGTGAGCCGCAGGCAGCAGTAATGGAGAACCAGCTGCATCAGGCGCAAACAAGTCGCACTGCGCGCCGATCACACTTCACACCACTGAGTGGGCCTCTATAAAGGACATCTGCCACGTTTTGCGTGCCTTCGATGATTCCACGCGAATGGCGAGTGCAGATGATGCACTAGTCAGCATGACTATCCCCCTTATCTGCCTGCTTGAAAAAACACTGCAAGCACTAAGGGAGGAGGTTGTGGAAGAGGTGGAGGATGAGGAGTCACAAATGCCATCTGCTTCTAGACAGTCTGCGCAACGTGGTTCCTCACAAAGGCCTAGGCAGGGGACACTTTGTGAGGAGGATGAGGAGGAGTCAATGGAGGAGGAAGACATCTGTCCCGAGGAGGGAGGTACACAATGCTCTAGTCAGTATGTAGAGCGAGGGTGGGGTGATGCAGAGCAGGCAGAGATGACGCCTCAAGCAGGGGACAGCGTTTCTTGGCCAGTTGGCAGTCTGCAGCACATGGTTGATTTCATGCTGCAGTGCCTGAGAAACGACCGCCGCATCGCCCACATTCTCAACACGGCTGATTATTGGGTGTACACCCTCCTAGATCCTCGCTATCGGGACAACTTACAAAGCCTCATAACACCGTTGAACCGGGAGCGTAAAATGCAGGAGTATCAAGACACACTGGTGCATTCCATCATGTTCTCCATTCCACCCAAGAGCAGTGCTGCTAGTGCTTTACAAAGCAGCTCAGTGCGTCGAGGCAGTGGAGGAAGCTCTGCACAAAGAGGGAGCAGAAGCAGCGCCTCAGCACAAGGCAAGACCAGTATGGCCCAAATGTGGCAAAGTTTTGTGTCCCCGCCACAAATGTCTACACCATCACAGATGGCTCCAGTCAGCAGGAGGCAACGTTTCCGTCAGATGGTGACAGACTACATGTCTTGCCCTCTCAGTGTTCTTCCACATGGCTCTTCCCCCTTCAAGTTTTGGGTCTCTAAGCTGGATACATGGCCAGAGCTTAGCCAGTATGCATTGGAGGTGCTGGCTTGCCCTGCTGCTAGTGTATTATCGGAACGCGTCTTTAGTGCCGCAGGTGGTGTACTAACAGACCGTCGCATGCGACTATCCTCCGATAACGTTGACCGGCTTACTTTTCTGAAAATGAAAAAGGCCTGGATCTCGCAGGAATTTGCCAGTCCTCTTCCAGATTAAATAATTGGTTGGCAACAGTATCCAGGTCTCCTGTTGTGTTCATGTTTCTACCACCTGAACTGTAATCCCTGGGCTCCAACACCGCCAGTTGCTGCTCATAAGTGCCGTCTGCACAGTCAACACATGCTCCAGTGTTATTGGGGTTCAGTAACGTCAGCTGATCCCCTGCTGTGTGTCCGGCAATTTCTCCTGCTCTGTCCACATTCACACTACTACAGATATTAAACTTGCTCCAATTAGGCCTCTGCCTCCACTCTGTTTCTATTATTTTCTTTTGCCAGGGATTCTGATTTATTTTCCACTTTTATTATTCTTGCCTCATTGCTTCCAAACCTCTGTGTGAAGCTCCTACATACGTCTTGTAGGGAGTCTTTGCTCGCCTCAAAGCCGAGTCTAATAGACTCGGTCAGGGCTTTGCAGAAATTAGCGATGAATCCCTCAGTAGCTACCTTGTTTGATTTCAAAAACTTATCAAAATTAACCGGTAAAAATGAAGGTTCTGCTAAGCCAGTAGACTCCGGGCACCCCCTTTTTGGCTGTGCTTTAGTAGGACAATGGTTGCGGGAGCAATTATGCGACGCACAGGTTGAACCCATTGCTCGAGGGCTGCCTCCCAAAGCTCCCTCCTCTGGTCCCTTCCTTTTATATGACTTATAGCTGTCCATCGCCTCCTCCAAAGATATCTGCCCCCCCTACATTAATATCTATAGCGCTTACGTTTTCTGGGGGACCTTGTGTCTCATTTTGAGATTTTGGGTCCGGAGGTCTTTGGTGCAGCCCTTCTTGTATCACTTTACTGTAAGATGTTGTATATAATTTTTTTTGGAAGGAGTTAGAGGTCATATTTCCTTGTTTATAGGAGATCTGGACCTAAAGGAGTTAATAGAATTTAAAGAATCTGATGTTGGACTTGTATTATTGTGACCCCTGCATTTTGAAGCCCTAGTAGTGGAGGAGTCTCCCTTTTTTGTGGATTTAACTCTATTGGCCCCAGTTTCCATTTACAGGGCTCCTGTCACAGGTTCACAGAATGAGCTATTTTATAGGTCTTCCTTCTGTAAGCAATTTAGCAAGTCAGCGTGGTAAAAATCTTATAGTTCAAACAGCAAATTTAAACCCACATATAATTCCTAGGAACTCAATGTTTTTCTTCAGAATAAATGTTTTGACCACAGCGGGAAGGAGATTATTACTTATTTCGCTTATTAGGAGAAAGCGATCTTACAATAAGTAAGTTAGTCACTGTATGTGTAAAAAGGCACTATATAAGTACTATAATAAAGTTCAGTTCGAAGAAATTAGAAGGACTTCAATGTTATCCTTCTGCAACAGATGGCAGTGTTGTAAGTGATATCTTTCTCTATTTCACTGCTTGATCTATTAAGCACATATACTGTAAGTAAATATGCCAGGGACGATGAGGAGTTTATAGAATATATGAATTCAACACAGTATGGCTGTGTTATACTAGTTATCTCAATCCAGTTATATCACTGCCTGACCCTAGATTTAACAATAGAAGTGTACTCTGAAGCAGCCAAGCTGTTTCCCCTTCTGTCCTTTATTCACAAGTGATTAATGTCAGTCACTCAGTTATGCCTCTACTGCTGCCACTCACCGCCTATCTGGCCCTTCTTATTCAGCAGGTGTCACCGCCATTTTCCTGCCTTATGTCCGGTCTCTGGCGTCTCCTTTTTACTTGCTGCGCTCAGTGTCTCCGTAGTGCTGCTTTCTTCCACAGGTCCCACAGTACTTTCTTCACCACGGACCCGACTCTCAGCCGCTTCCCCGATCTTGTTGCTTTGTCGCCACTGCGTGTGAGGTAATTCCCTGTCAGTTGGTGAGCAGGCTTTTCCTGCCGCTTCTTTTCTCTCATCACCGCCGACTTCAGGGGTCTGTAATGCTATAAATAGCTCCTCAAATTCTCTGGAAATTGAGGTAGACGGTCCTCAGGGGTATGTGGATATTTTTTCAGGTACTCTGGGGTAAAGGTCTTCTGTTGCACCGTGAGGGTCGCTTTATTGGGATGACTGTACAGGAGCCCAGGGCTCAAGCTGCCACCATCTTCAGCGCTCATGCCACGCCCCAGAACCCACTATATGTTTTGGACCTGCTCTCTCTCCACCGTCTGCAAACTTTCCTTACTGCAGTATTTGTAAGCCAAAACCAGGAGTGGGTGAAAAATGCAGAAGTGGTGCAAATGTTTCTATTATGCTTTTCCTCTGACTGTTCCACTCCTGGTTTTGGCTTACAAATACTGGGGTAAAACACTCACCAAATACTCAATGTGTGCACATGGCCTTAGTTTACCACTGTAATTTTGACAAGTGACCGACTGCGGGATAAGAACTAACGATTGTTGTGTCCAACTGCAAACAGCGCAAGGGTGATCTCCTGCTGCAGCAGGTTGTCTCACAGTCAGACACATTATTGTGAGAATGAGAGCCTGATCACATAGAGAAGATTTTTTTCTAAATCATTTTCTGTTTTAATGTCATTAGAAAACAAATTAGGATCAAATAAGGACCTACATAGAGGATTTTTTTTGGCATTGTTTCAATTGTTTTGTGCATTTTATGTGCTTAGTTTTTCTTTAAAGTACTACATGATTAAAAAAAACCCAAACTTAACTTTTCTGCGTTTTACAGTATGATATGTTATACAGACAAATGCAAGTGTTAATGCAATTGTCTGAGCAAAGGGCCATTCAAATCAGGGTGGATTTGATTTAAATCTAACTGATTTAAATCACGATTTAAATCACTAGTCAGTAAGGCTTGATTTAAATCAGTGATTTAAATCAAAGTTTCTACCTAAACTAGTTCTTGCTACTTTAACATGCAAGTAGATGAAGATTTTTAGAATCACTTTTTATATTACTTTTTTCTCCCCAGTTTAATGGGTTAATCATTCCTATTTGGACACCACTGTTCTGTTGTACTTAGGAAGGAGAAAAATAATCCTGACCTTAATAACAATTTAAATAGATTTATTCAACTGAAACAATAACAACATTACAGCATAAGTTATTTGCTTAAACAAACATCCATGTTTGTTAACTAATTTGGCTAAACAAAATATATATATATTTTAAGAAACTTAGACTGTAAGCCCAGCCGACACATGAAAAACTTAAATACTACTGTCCCTGCTGTCCTCTGTAGCTCAGTTGTCGTCATCTTCATCATCATCATCTTCTTTTTTGTTCCTATTCATAATCTGGAAAAGAAAAACAAGCTTTCCTGCTTTATTGGGTCCCAACCGATTTCTCAATTTAGAATGAATGAGTCCAAAGGAAGAGAATATTCTTTCAACGCCTGCAGAAGAAGCTACTGCTGTTAAAAGTGAAATCATTACTTGAACAGTCTCTAAATCCAAGCGCTTAAGTGACTTCCACCAGTTTACTGGTGTGACCTTCCTTAAAATATCTTCAGCAAACATATATTTCTTGAATGGTTCCCCCTTAGCTCTGAAGTTTATTATAGTTGGCATTAAAGATGGATGATTGCTGGATACCCATGTCATAGCTAACTCCTCTTCCTCAGCACTTAGGTTTTGACCCTGATATTGGATATTGACAATATTTGCCAAAAAATGAGCTGGAGACAGTGCTTGTCCCATTCGTTTGTTTACTGCTTGTAATTTAATTCTGTCCATGTGTAGTTCTGTTTTTAAGTGTTCACTCAGTTCCTTCCAAATTTCAACAGCATCCGCAATAAAACAGCTATTTTTCTGTATTTTGTTTAAAGCTTGAGAGATGGGTTTCAGGAAGCTCAGCATATGTTCAACATTTCTCTTAAGCCCAATGTTGAGGATTTTGGCCGTGACAGTGCCATCTATTTTATCTCGATTTTCTTCACAAAGTGTCATCAGAATAGGCCAGTTTTTGATATACTGCTCAAAACAGTCCACCACAGAGTTCCATCTAACATCTTGTGGGAGCGTTAGCTTGGTTCCACCCATCCTTTTCAGAGCTGCTGCAGCAAAATGATTATTACGGAAGTATTTAGCAATTTCAACAACATTAGCCTTTATTTCTGGAACACTTAAGTCTTTGGCTAAGAGGTGCAGCAAATGAGCACTGCAACCATATGTTATTAGCAGCTTTGTATTCCCTCCCTGCTCTTCTAAATCTCTTCTCATCTTGGATACGTTTGCAGCATTGTCAGTGACCAAACTGCGTACTAGACATTTGAATTTTTGTTCACATGTCGTTATAGCTTTTACTGCCACTTCTTGTAAGTATTCTGCTGTGTGTGCATTTCCTGACGTATCAGTTGTTTGTGCAAGAAAGACTTTACCTTCTTCTGTTGTTATACAAGCACATACAATAGGATCATTGTGGACATTACTCCACCCATCAATACTTAGGTTAACAATTTTACCCTCCAGAGCTGTTGCACATTGCTCCATTTCTCTGTCATACACTTGATCCAGCAGTTTCCCTGCAACATCAGCTCTGCTGGGTGGACTGTATCCTGGTCTCAGTGACTGAACCATATTAATGAAATGTGGGTTCTCAGTCAGACGGAAAGTAGAGTTCGTTGCATAAATAAACTGGGCAATTTTTTCATCAATCAACTCTTTTTCTAATCTGCTAGTTCTTATCACAAACTTATCTATGGTGGTTCCAGGAGGTAAAGGTTTTTTCTTCCTTTTGGGTAATGGTGATATGTGGCTGTGGGTGTCTGATGATGATGCTGCTGCTGCTAATGAAGCACTATCCTGGATGGATAACTCTGAAACTGTAGAACAGGATGATGGTGATCTTGGAGGTGGATAGTTTCCAGAATCCATGAATTCCCCTAAACAAAAAAAGTCAATGCTGTTATTTTATTGTTTATACAATTTCTGCTTATTGTACACAACACATCACTGCCCCTGCCCCAAAAGGAATATTTGTTTTTCTTCATAACTGTACCAAATGACAGTAACATGCAGTAATAATAAGAAATATAATTTTTATCACACATGACAGTTCAGTCTTTAGAAATAGGATTCAATAAAAATGTTTACCAACCTGAAGATCCTGCCTGTTCAGAAGTGTTTCTTTGGTCATCTTCATCACCGCACTTCTCATGATGTTGCCTCATTCGCGCCACCAGGCCTTGCATCTCTTTGTTGCATCGTTTGCATTTTGCACGCATGCCTGCCTTACCGATAGGCGAAGGAGCTTCATTAAAATATTCCCAAACTGGGTCTCTTTTACGGCCTGCTGCCATTATAAGGAAAGAATGTAATAAACCTCAGATCGTACACACAAACAGATCCAGACTTGTCTGTCTGTGGCTATGCTGCAGTATTGTGCTCAAAGTTTCACTTTCATTTTCTTGTCTGCTTGCCCTTCCTCCTCCTCACACTTAGATTCACATTCTTCTTGTGTTGTGCAGATCTATTCCACTCCAAACAATCAGAAACATATTGTCTAACTTCTTGGACTTGGCACTGAAGGGGTTGATTCTGTATTCATAGGTTTGTAGAACAATAGGATTAAGGTCTTTTTCTCAACTCTGTTCATGTTGTAACATTTTTGCCGTGAAGAAGAGGCTGGGACCTCTGCGGAGTCAAATTCAGTTTTGAGAACTGCGTAAGTAAAGCGAGCGTCTGTGATAATATAGGAGAGAAACTGCCCACTAATCCTACAGAAACCTCTGGAAGAGCATGGCATTGTGAATGTTACACATATACAGCCTTTATTCTACTGAGTTAAACAACTCAGCTTTATCTCATGATGGAAGAACCTTTGGATGGTAAAATATTTTCCTCAAAAAGCAGTTTATTGAAAAAAATCCGATTTAAATAAAAAAAATCCGATTTAAATAAAAAAAATCCGATTTTTTTGATTTTTTTAAAAAAACATTGATTTTTATCCACCCTGATTCAAATCAATGGTAGTTTGCTTAATATTTGTGTCCCCAATTTTATATGATGTGGGGAAATGGGATTTATCATAATTTATCAAATTATCTATAATTTTGGATATCAATAAGGAACAAGATTATAGTCTCAATGGTGTGTTCAACTGACAGGTTTGCATGGTATGCCAAAATATATTTTGAGTTAATTTCCTCATAAAAAATAGTATCATAGCTATCCATGTCTTAAAGCAATTTAAGGCCAACCTTTTTCCCTCTGTTTCCTGGTTTCCCAAGTTCTCCAGCACTGCCAGGAGCACCAAATGGACCCTGTGAAAAAAAAGAATACAAGTAATAAGTCATATTTCTCTTATTTCTTATATCCATAATGAACAGAAAATAAGTTAGACTGCATTCATTCTGAATATACTTTTGATTTTGTACCGGAAGGCCATTAAGTCCAATTATGCCTGTATCTCCTTTGATGCCTTGGATTCCTGGCTCTCCCTAGAGGAAAAATAAGTCACTTTAATGCTAGAAAGTATTAAAAATATAGGTTTACATAGGAAGCCTTTAACATTTTCATGAGAAAAGTTGGAAAGTTGTTTGAGTGCTAAAGTTGTTTGTATATAAAAATGTTACGTTCCTTGGTCTAGCAGCCATGCAAAAAGATGGGAATACCAGCGGTAGATCTGCAGCTCCCAGCTGTGGATATTTTAGAAATGATGTATTTCCTGTATTCCAGATGCATCTGAGAACTTCTGACCGGCGTCGGTAACAGCTGGTCAGCGGTGGAGCCAGGGGTCGCAGTCCGACTAAGATATTGATGACTTATCCTGAGTGTCATGCAGGTGGCGTACGTGGTTCGTGGACCCACTGTGCCACAGGGCCAGGCCTGCCTAGAAAGGAGCGTAGCTAAGTGGCTACCTGGTGTTCAATGGAGCTCCTAATAGTGGAAACAGGCTGGGCTGCAGGAAGCCACCAGGTACCACTCCAAGACAGTCCCCAGTACTTCAGCTGCTGATCCCAAGGATTAAGTTCACTGACATGGGCTCAGTCTACACTCAGACTGGACTGTTTTAGACTCTGGTTTTAGCAGTCCAGAATAAAAGGAGGCACACGTGCAGACACACGGTTCTCAGATACTAGTACTGACACTGGCCACACAAAGACCCAGGAACGATGTTCAGGCACTGGCCACACAAGGACCAGGAGTTCGGCTTCAGCACTGGCCATGCAAGGACCAGGGGTTCAGGTTCAGCACTGGCTACACAAGGACCAGGGGTTCGTGCTCAGGACTGGCTAAACTGGGACAAGGGGATGGGTTTAGGACACCGGCGATGCAATGACCAGGGGTCCAGCAACTCTCTAGTAGAAGAAACTACACACTAAGGAATACTGTTGCTTCTGTGACTCACTATAGAGGATAGAAGATGGGAGTCATTTTGCAGGTTGGCTGGGGGCATTTTACTATGTGTGTGCACTGCCACTTTAAGAAACCGGGAGTGTGCATGCACACACTAGGCATGCCACCAGGAAGTGCGGCATGCACAAGCAGGAGGGACGCCAGCAGATGGAAACTGCGACCCCATGGCAGCGAGTATGTCAGTGTTGCTGCATGGGTGAAGGAGGGGAAGGAGGAGAGAAATGCGGGAATGCGGGGATGCTGGTATTAACGTTACACTGAGGAATGCCCATCAATAGAAAATGGTTGCCAACCCCTTAATGACAAATGTTTTAATGTAATGCTGCCCTTTACAATTGTACCCAGTCTGGTTGATACTCTATGAGTTAGGGTTCATACTCATTTGCGAGAAATATCTTTTTTCGGTCTGGAAATCGGACCATTTTTTTTCTCGCATATGAGCCCTTAAACATGGGAATGCACATTATATTATTACGCATTCCCATAGAGATGTAAGGATCAGTCTGGAGTCAACACTCATCAGCTCGTAGAATGTATTTCCTTTTGGCAATGCACTAATCTCAGATTATTTTGGGAAATCAAAGCTGCACATACATATATTGATTGAGTCAGAGCCACAACTACACTTTATTTTTTTTACCCAGTCTAAAAGTTTAGTTGCCCTCTTTTTACCCCACTATGGAACTGATTTAATCTATTTCTGATTTCTTGTTTCCAGTGTGAGGCCGTAGAGCCAGTCTCACATCAGGGACATGCAGTATTACATGCCACCTATTAAAATGAATTGAAATGAATGGTTGCTTGGTGAAACAATTCTTTAACCGTCAGATTAATATGTGACTGAAGCCCATGTGACTGATTTAATAGGAACCAGACCAGAAAAAAAGCTCTGACTCTGAACCAAAGTTTGCCCTTGTACACTCTCTGTGGAATTATAAAAAGTCTAAGGTCATAATCTAGAGCATATGGGAGAGGCTGTGTGGGGCTCATGCCGCATATGGGGAGGCTGTGTGGGGCTCATGTTGTAGATGGGGAGGCTGTCTGGGGCTCATGGTGCATATGGGGGAGGCTGTGTTGGGCTCATGCTGCATATGGGGGAGGCTGTGAGGCTCATACTGCATATGGGGGAGGCTACATGGGGCTCATACTGCATATGGGGAGCTGTGTTCAGCTCATGTTGCATATGGGGGAGGTTGTTTAAAGCTCATGCTGCATATGGGGGAGGCTGTGTGGGGCTTATGCTGCATATGGGGGGCTGTGTGGGGCTTATGCTGTAGATGGGGAAGCTGAATGGGGCTCATTCTGCATATGGGGGAGGCTGTGTTGGGCTCATGCTGCATATGGGGGAGGCTGTGAGGCTCATACTGCATATGGGGGAGGCTACGTGGGGCTCATACTGCATATGGGGGAGCTGTGTTCAGCTCATGCTGCATATGGGGGAGGTTGTTTAAAGCTCATGCTGCATATGGGGGAGACTGTGTGGAACTCATGCTGCATATGGGGGAGGCTGTGTGGAACTCATGCTGCATATGGGAGAGGCTGTGTGGGGCTCATGCTGCATATGGGGGACGCTGTGTAGAGCTCATACCACATATGGGGAGGCTGTGTGGAGCTCATACCACATATGTGGGAGGCTGTGTCGGCTCTTACAGTATATAAGGGGCTGTTGAGAGGCTAATACGATATACAGAAGGGGCTATACTCGGGTTTAAACAATATATAGGGGGATGTCAGCATACTTGATTCTGCTCAATATTAAGTGATACAATTAATATTAATATAATTATCATTAATATAATAATTATAATATATCAATATTAATATTGAGTAGAATTAATTTCGGCCTATTGGTTCGGCTCTTCACAACAGTCATGGTCTCTCATGTGGACCCTTGGGAAAATTAATTGCCCACCACTGATCTAGAGTATTCAGAACATGGGAAATCAAGCTGACATGATGACGGTGGCTTATCAGTGATAACTATTGGCAAACATTAGCTGCTGATCTACGTAACTACTTAATTGTTTTGTCCTTTTCTGGATTAAAAAAAAAAAAAAAAAATCGCCATTTAAGAAGTATTCACTTAAACGGATCCAGAATGCTTTTAGTATATGTGGCACAATTTATTTAGATACACAGCAGAATTTTATTTTTTGTTGTCAACTTGGTGATAGTATCTTGGATAACTTACAAAACAAAATATTAAAAATTACATTCTTTAAGTTATCCATTCTCTTTCAGAAGGAAACCAAATCTTATTTTATGGCTTTAACAAACAGTTCTGTCTCTGACTTCTCATTATTTGAGATCACTTCAAAGTAAGAATTCTGGTGTGATCTCGTATATTTAAAACATCAATTGTGAAATTAACCTCATATGAAAGTAAGGAAATTCATAGCCCTACAGCTGTTCTCCACACTTGGGACAATCCTTGCCAAACTCATACTATTTTCCCATACATGTAATTATTTGTCCATATAGTTGGAAACAGGAACAATTCCAGCTTACCTTCTACCGGAGGATTAAAATATTGAAATTGGTGCCCCTCTTCACAGTGCAATATAAAATTGTAGTGAATTAACACAATTAAGTCATTGTTTTTTGGGGTTTTGTGTTTTGGATATTGTGGTACAGTAAAGGGTGTTTTACTGGATGGAAGATATGTTTCTCCCAGCAGATTATTGTTTGGCCGGGTTTTTTCCTAAAGACGGGACCTGCGATGATGTCAGGGTCACGTGATCAGCCCATGTGGTGTCTATTTCACTGGTGGGAGGGGTTAGGCCCTATGTAATGGAGGTTGGTAATTGCCACAGGGTGAGAGTGTGTTTCTGGAAGCTACAAGAACTTGTGTGGACTCCCGTGCTGCAGGACTATAGCAGCAAGACTCGGAAGAACCCCGGGAATGGCACCTGGCGGATGCCGAAGGGCCTGGCAGCCGCTTAGTTAGGCCCGTCCCATGCAAGGGGTGAGTCTGGGACCAGTGGTTCTCCAAGCTGGAGTATGTGTTTGGTTTTCCTTATGTTTTGTTAAGCTGCTGGTTACTGAGTGACTTTAAAACCACTGGAATTGGACTTTATGCCTGTGTGTTGCCTCGTTACTGCCGCCCGGCTATTGCCTACCAGAGTGAATCCATACAATTGGTGGACTGAATGCGGGCAGAAGCAGTGAGGCCAGGCTGTTTTTTTTATTTTTGATTTGTACCACAGCCTATGTCCTGGGTGAAACGAGTGGCAAAGACCCAGGCGGGGAACTTTCCAGAAATGGAGGCCACGGTAAAAGCGCTCATACAGGCTATGCAGCAGCAACAAGAGGCCATGCGACAGCAGCAACAGGAGGCCATGCGACAGCAGGCTATGCAACAGCAGCAGGAAACCAATCAGCTGTTGATACAGCATATCATGGCAGCGCAGACAAAAGGAGCTGACCGGCGAATCCATGAGGTCCGGAAAGCGGTTCGTGTAGCGATTCCCAAGATGGAGAAATCAGACGATGTGGAGGCATACCTGAAGATGTTCGAAGGAGTCGCTGAGAGAGAGAAGCTACCCCGAGACCATTGGGCGGATGTCCTCGCTCCGTTTCTGACCCCAGGACCTTTGAAGGCGTAACAGGACCTACCCCCAGAGCAAAGGGCGGACTACACGGTCATCAAGGGTGAGATACTGGCTCGTCTTGGGGTAAATGTGTTAGTGCGGCTATCTTACGCATAAATTTGACTTGCAAGTATTTAGCATCTGATTAGTTATGCAGATTCTTGTTATGTCACTGCATTGTTACTGTTTTGCTCCTAGTGGTGGAAAAATCTTTTTCTTCCTGTATACTACAAGATACAACATGTTCTCACATTCCCTAACAGCACAGTGTGTTATTAGGCTGATTCTCAAGGAAAAGGTCACTGGTTCGAAAGGAGGAGCAGCCATGAAAAAGTTTTTCCTAAAAAAGAGAAACAGCATCATCCAGCTCATCGATAGCGGTCTTTTGGCCAAGAAAATTGCCAAACTGCATCATGTGAGTGCCATGACAATTGGAAGATTATGAATTGAAGTCCATCCATCCATTCACAAGACAACAGATGGATGTCCAGGCAAAATATTGGAGTCAACAAGTCGGAACGTCACAAGGTCTATACGTTCTGGTGTGGCAAACACGTTAGTGGAGGTAGATCGTATGCTTCATATTAGTGAGATTACTGATGTCCATGCAAGCACCATGTGATGCACATTACACAATTCTGGAATGATGGGTCAAAAAAAGGTGAAGAAGCCTCGACTTCAATATTGTCATAAGGAGCATAGGCATAAGTTTGTAAAGAAGTACGAACAGTGGACAGTAGAAGACTGGAAATGGGTAATTTGGAGAGAAGAAACGAAAGTCAATAGACTAGGCACTGATGGGTACAATAGGTCTGGAAGAAACAAGGGAAATAGATAACAGATAGTTCTTTCAATTTCTCAATCAAGTTTGGCAGAGGAAGCCTGATGATATGGGGTTGTTTTACAGCCTAAGATGTTAGATACTTGACCAGGATCAATGGTGGTCTCAATGCTGAGCTATATGTGAGTATCCTATGTAAGGTAGCACTTATTGTTAGTGTTGGGGAACACACACTTGGCCGCGGATTCACAGCACACAGGAACACTTTCCATTTAAACAGTCTATGTGGTTTATTATACAGCATAAACCATAAAACGCAACAGTCTTACATCAGACAGGTCAGTGTTCATATTAGGGCTCCATAGTCTGAACCCAGTCTCTTTCTGACTTCAGTCAGTATCACTCACATTTGTCAGGGAAGCTGCCGAACTGGGATCACCATCCCAGACAACGCCTTGCTCACTAGGCTGCCTAACAGTTTCAGATTCTCAGCCATGCGGTAGCTTCCCAGTGCAGAACCGTCACTGACTCTGGAAACACGGCCTCTCTGTGTCCTGTTCAGGACTTCTGTCCCCACTTGGAACCTGCCAACACACAGGCCAACAGGTCCAAATCCTCCATGTGCTCTTAAGGGAGGTAGCACACCTTCCTACCCATAGGCCTTCCAGGACCTTCCACATGAACCAATCAGGTCCATACACTCTCCCCATGTGACCAGACCTCAGACACATTATATGGTCCATAACCACACCCACCGGTGAGGTATGGATCACATGGTTATGACCTCACTAAGGGTCTTATTTCACACAGCCACACACACAGGCTTTATCCTGGGCATTCAGACACATGCCCCTGGGTGGGTTTGTAGGTGACTGGTCCCACCCATCTCACCAAGTCACCTGGAAGCTTTCCCAATACACAGCACCAAACCCTCAGCAGTATTATCTGCTGATCAACACACATTCAAGCTTCCACCACAAGGCACCTACCCTTGTGATACATATCGGCCATTCACAACCCTGCCGCTCATCATTTCCCCATCACAATAAAGGAAACGCCTGCGTGCATGTCCTGGGAAGGCCATACAGCGCCCCCTAGCTGTCACAGGGGTCACTGCATCACACCTACAAGATGAGTTACTCTGTTCACTCAAGTACTCTGGGTATGAAAAGGACTACATAGTGTTCCAGCAGGACGATGACCATAAGCATACGTCGAGTTTGGCGAAGAAATGGTTCAATGACAATGAAGTAAAGGTGCTGGATTGGCTGCCACATTCCTCAGACCTCAACCCAATTGAATACTTGTGGGTATAATTGAAGAAAGAACTGTATACATACGAAAATGAGTCAACCAGTATGCCCCAACTTTGGGAACATCTACAAAGACCTGGGATCAGATTTCGGTGGAGACATGTTTGAATCTGATCGAAAGCATGTCCAGAAGGATTCAGGCAATGTTGAAAGCCAAAGGTGAATTTACAAAATACTAATAATCTTGTGTAAAAGAGATATGCTGCCAATCAAATTATGTTCCATGAGCACAGAACAATCATATTAATGATTGTTCTGTGTGTATAAAATCTTCATCAGCTGGTCTAAACAGACCATTAGAGGGGCTTTCAGGTCCAAATTGATAAGTCTACAGTCACTGTGTGACTGAAGACTTATGAATCCCCCCTGTGCACTTACTGTGCGCTGCAGAGATTCGCCAGTTCCTGAACCAGGACCGAAGGGTATGTATGCGTGGTCGACTAGAGGGCACAGCCTCGCTCCATACAAGTGTATGTGGAGCACCCCGGCCAGGGCTATTGGGGTACTCGGCACCGGGCCCGTTGATCTCAATGGGAGTTGTCACGGAAGCTGTGACCCAGTCCGTGGCCCTGGGACTCCATGGCAAAAGGGGGTGCATGAGCAATGAAGTAGAATTGATGAATAGTTTGTGATGCCACCTGTGGTGCTCGGCAAGGGAGATGTTAAGCAAACACTGCATTCAGATCCT
Organism: Dendrobates tinctorius; assembly: GCF_039654945.1. NCBI lineage: Eukaryota > Metazoa > Chordata > Amphibia > Anura > Dendrobatidae > Dendrobates > Dendrobates tinctorius. Next base: position 32,411,838 of record NW_027361673.1, on the reverse strand, counting down.
CTGGGACTGGGGGTGTGCTGCAGCCAAGATGGTGAAGCTCCCCACAGGTGGAGCTGTAGTCCCTGGGCAGTGTGGATGTAGGGGTAGCTGAGAGGCGCCGGCAGTGTAGAAGCTGGTACCCAGATGTAGCGGTGCCAGGTGTGTTGGCGCAGGAACGAATGGAGGACACCGGGGCTTGTAGTTCCAAAGCTTTATTCACAGTCTGTTGAACACACCGGTGCCTGCCTCCGTACTGTGTCCTCCGGGTCTGAGGCTCAATCAACCTCCAGGCCAGATGGAAGGCTCCCTTCCAACACTCCGCCAACATGTACCTTTCTGAACGTCTCCTCTTATAGCGCCTTTGAGTGTGAAGATCTCCTAGTACTGAGTTACACTGGAGTTCCTCCTGACAGATGTTCCCAAGAACTCTACTTGTACGGCAGACAACTGTAGCCTGCTTCGGGGACTCCTTTCTCCTGAATCCCGGCTCACTATCAATGTTGCTGTTGTGCCCCCAAGTTTTAGATGGGAGTAGTGCATTTACAGCCCACTACTCCACCGGTGTCTGCTGCAGAACCATTAGTGTCCATACAACCTCGGGGACCGGGCCCTGGCCTTGCGCTTAGAACTTTTAGGCAGGATTCTTCCTTTAACCCACGTCCTCTGTTCCCTTTTACTCCTACGTTCCGTACTAATCTCTCCTTCTCATGGAAGATCACGTTTCAGTTCAATGTCTTTCTCCTTCTTTCCTTTCTTGTGCCAGCTGGCTCAGATCACTGAGGCAGCTGCAGCACTCCTTCCTCCATCCCTCTCTCTGGGATCTTCTTTCCTCACTCCTCTCTGAGTGACTCCCTCTCACTGACTGACCTGAAATCCTACACCTTCCCGCTCTTTTATGTATTCTAAACTCCACCCGCCTCCCAGCACGTTTCGTGTTCCAAGCAGGGAGCCACCAAAGGTGCTCTGCTACACTCCAAGCAGGGAGCCGCAATGTGGCTTTGCTGAACTACCGTGTTGTGTGGGATGCAAGTGTTGGAGCATGGTTAGGAGCCTCCAACTCACCTGGATGGTGGGGTACCACACCTCAGGAGGAGGTGCAGTACCTCTGTGGCAACTGAACCCTCAGGGGCACCACATATGTAAGCGAGGCCGGGCCCACTGGCCTGGGGCATGTATAACGCATACATACTCTATGGTCATGGTTCAGAAACCGTCAAATCCCCACAGTGCATGCGCTGGTGGGATTCATAAGTCTGCAGTCACGCAGAGTGACTGCAAACTTATCGATTTGGGCCAGATAACCCCTTTAAGTGAGCACCGATTAGTGTGGTAGACACGTGTATATATGCTCTTAGTTTAGCGATGGTAGCAATGGATATCTGTTTTTGAAAATTCACATTTTGGGCATTGATCCAAAGGATATATTCCCATCACATATCCCCTGTGTAGGGAAAGGGTCATTTCAGTATATATCCACAAATAAAAAATTAAGTATTGTGGGAATGTCTGAAGCTACTTGTTTGAGACTTGTGGTTTTGGAGTTGTAGGTTTATTCTGGCAAGAACATTTTGTCTTGTGATATGGCCTTGTGATGTGGCCATTTTTGTGGGAGCAGTGCATAATGTGTGGTTCTATTCTTTAGATGGTATATGTGGAAAGACTGAATTTATGTAACTAATGGCTTGGTGGTTTGCAAAGAAAGGAATATTAAGGTCAGGATATTTGCTAACTATTTTTAAGTTTGCATGAAGCATCCTTACCAACTTCCTGATAAATGATATAAAAAATTGCATCATCAGAGCGCTGAGAGTAGCAAGACTCGGCAGTTTTGATGAGTGTTATTGTCAGTACCATGTGACTGTGAACAGCGGTAGGGCCACGTTCACACGTCCAGTATTTGGTCAGTAATTTACATCAGTATTTCTAAGCCAAAATCAGGAATCGAACGATCAGAGGAAAATATAATAGAAACACCTCACCACTTCTCTATTTATCATTCATTTCTGGCTTTGGCTTACAAATACTGAAGTAAAATGCTCACCAAATACTGAACGTGGCCTAACTTTACTGCTATTCCCAGTCATCGAAGCCAGATTCGGGGAAACGTGGACTACTTCTGTTTTCTTAGGATTTTCAAGGTATTCGTTTCTGGACTACATCAGATTTGGTGGATTACAGCAGACCTGTATGGGATTTTTTTTTCTTTCAATAAATTGGTGAACAAGGGCTAGTGTGGGGGAGATTTATTAAAAAAGTGCTTTTTTCTGTGTGTGTGTTTTTATTTTTTACCACTGGGTTATTATATGATAGATACCTCCCCCATTACAAACCCCAGGGCTTGATGGCAGCTGTGATTTTTGACAAACTACAGCTGTCATCAGCCCCAACTACCATTATTTCAATTGCCACCACACCTGGGCAATCGGAAAGAGACAGGCAAAGCGCCAGAATTGTCACATCTATTGTGATGCGCCAATTCTGGGGTGGCTTGGGGATGGTATTTTTAGGCTGGGAAGGGGCCAATAACCAGGGACCTGTCTGCTTTTCTTTGGCTGATTATCAAAATAGGGGGACCACATGTGTTTTTTTTATTTATTATTTATTTAATAGGTTAAATAAGGCTAAGCACCCTGTAGTGCCAGGTGAAAGACATTAAAGGGTGCAAGTTTATTATATATAGGGGGCTTGTGACATTATATATCTACAGGACATCTATCTCTACCTACAGTATTTATATAAAATTGCTTAATTAGATTTGTAAACTAGCTTTAAGTTGCATAGAGTATTACAGTAGGTAAAAGATGATGGTAAAAACACATTGCATACGGATTGCATGAGCATGTCATACGAATGCGACGTGAGAAAAAACATGCATGACATACAGTGGGTTCGGAAAGTATTCAGAACCCTTTAAATTTATCTCTTTGTTTCATTGCAACCATTAGGCAAATTCAAAAAAAGTTCATTTTTTTCTCATTACTGTACACTCTCCACCCCATCTTGACTGAAAAAAAACAGAAAAGTAGAAATTTTTGCACATTTATTAAAAAAGAAACTGAAATATCACATGGTCGTAAGTATTCAGACCCTTTGCTCAGTATTGAGTAGAAGCACCTTTTTGAGCAAGTACATCCATGAGTCTTCTTGGGAATGATGAAGTTTTTCACATCTGGATTTGGGTATCCTCTGCCATTCTTCCTTGGAGATCCTCTCCAGTTTCGTCAGGTTGGATGGTGAACGTTGGTGGAAAGCCATTTTCAGGTCTCTCCAGATATGCTCAATTGGGTTTAGGTCAGGGTTCTGGCTGGGCCAGTCAAGAATGGTCACAGAGTTGTTCTGAAGCCACTCCTTTGCTATTTTAGCTGTGTGCTTAGGGTCATTGTCTTGTTGGAAGGTGAACCGTCAGCCAAGTCTGAGGTCCAGAGCACTCTGGAAGAGGTTTTCATCCAGGATATCTCTGTACTTGGCCGCATTCATGCAACCAGTCGTTCTGTCCCTGCAGCTGAAAAACACCCCCATAGCATGATGCTGCCACAACCATGTTTCACTGTTGGGTTTGTATTGGGCAGATGATGAGCAGTGCCTGGTTTTCTCCACACATACTGCTTAGAATTAGCACCAAAAAGTTCTATCTTCGTCTCATCATACAGAGAATCTTATTTCTCACAGTCTGGGAGTCCTTCATGTATGTGTTTAGCAAACTGTATGTGGATTATTAGATGTCTTGCACTGAGGAGAGGCTTCCATTGGGCCACTCTGCTATAAAGGCCTGACTGGTGGAGGATTGCAGTGATAGTTGACTTTGTGTAACTTTCTCCCATGTCCCTACTGCATCTGTGGAGCTCAGCCACAGTGATATTGGGGTTCTTCTTTACCTCTCTCACCAAGGCTGTGCTCTTAGGAACTGTGAGTACTGCAGAAATTCTTTTGTAACCTTGGCCAGATGTGTGCCTTGCCTGAGCTCCTTGGCCAGTTCCTTTGACCTCATGATTCTCATTTGGTCTGACATGCACTGTGAGCTGTGAGGTCTTGTATAGACAGGTGGGTGCCTTTATAAATCAAGTCCTATCACTTTAATTAAACACAGCTGGACTCCAATGAAGGAGTAGAACTATCTCAAGGAGGATCACAAGGAAATGGACAGCATGTGACTTAAATATGAGTGTCTGAGCAAAGGGTCTGAGTACTTATGACCATGTGATATTTCAGTTTTCTTTTTTAATAAATTTGCAAAAATTTCTATATTTCTGTTTTTTTCAGTCAAGATGGGGTGCAGAGTGTATTTACCAAATAGCTGCAATGAAACAAAGAGTGAAAAATTTAAAGGGGTCTGAATACTTTCCGAACCCACTGATTTTTTTAACGCAGATGTGAGTGAAGCCTGACCCAAAGAAGCATGTTGCCTGATTATTTTTTCCTGATAATGAACGCTGTAAAATTTATACCAAAAAATAGAAGCATTGCATTTCTTTTTCACATTTTCACCTGAATTGGAAACCTTTTCCTGTCTCTCTGTATGGTATATGGTAAAGTGAATGATGTAATTCAAAAACTACAACTATTATGACAGTTATGACATAATTAATGTGCAAAAAAGAATATTGGCTCAGACATGGAGGGTTTTATGAGCATGGATAGATAATACAGTATATTCATGTTTTTCACATTGCAAATCAGTGACGGAATGTTCTCTAATCAGTGAGTAATAAATGAATGTGTGATATCATTTGTCACAAATCATATTTGCATGATTGTGTTTTCAATTATAACAGCCAGCCTAATAAAACATGCAATACAGAAATATATTTTCCCCATTTTGTCAGTCTGTTGCAATTGCTAAATCAAATTAAACTTGTTCTGAATAGCATAGTTAGGTATTAGGGTACCTCCACATTGTGCTCTGTGTCCCTGATGGGGCATATGCCCGAAATCCCCTGCAAAACGGGGTCCGGAAGCATGTGCCGACGGGGCTAACAGACTGCAATGGTGACGGCACATCGAACAATTCATCAAGATAGGCATTTTTTACCCAACAGTCCTTATGAGGGTGTGGGTTGGAGTGCAAAGTGCCTGATCCATTAATAAATTAGGCAAATTGTGAAGTGGTCTGCACCTCATCACAAATACTGCTCCAGCCAGGGACTGAATTACTATCTGTGTCATTTGAAAAGCCACGTTCATCATATTTTTGATGAAGGTGGTGGCCACACTCTGTCACACCCCATCCTGCCCAGCCCTATCCACTTTTGTCAAAGCTAGGTAAAACAGCATAAAAAAAATAAAAGTCACATAACTTTTTGCACAGCCTCGCACTGTGCAAAATTTGAGACTTTTCAAAGCTTTTATGGCAGTTTTCTGGTGTAAAAGCTTTTAGGAATCGGAAACAAGAAGTTCCCATCATGCATACCAACCTTTATATTCAATTACATTAATGATATTTTAGTTTAAATTAACCTAATGAATAAAAAAATTTAAAACATATTTTTGTTAAACACCATCGAACATAAATAGATTTACCTGAGGTCCTTTAAATCCTTGTTCTCCAACTGCACCGGCAAGACCAGGATCCCCTGTAATTCCCTACAGATAAATACTAATGTTATTTACATGAGAAACACAATCTCAAGCACAGAATTCATGGTCTAAATTATCATTAGAATCATCCCTCCAGGATAATTTTGGGTAAATACCCTATGGAGCTCCTACCAAATATGTGTGTTCTTATCCGTGCGTGCCTGCACTGCACTAATTATCTATGTCTGTATTTTAATATTTGCATTACTATATTAAAACATTCTTTGATACTTTGAATTCTAGTAGTATGGTGTTTTAGCTCCAATTTTTGGTGTTATATAATGTTATTTACATGTTTATTCATGCAAATGTCATCAGTATTTACAGATTAACCGTCAATTTAATTTTTATTTCATAACTCAACAGTACATATGAAAATCTGCTTCTGTCTCCTCCTGGGCTGATCTTTCACTCTCAATTCATGGATAAAATCTGTATTCAGGGAAGTCAAATATTCCCATTACCGAGATAGGAAATGACAGTTGGTGCTTTTAAAATTAGACGAGGGAGGAGCTAGAGGGGAGGAGCTAGAGACTCACACAGACATTCTGCTGCAAGTTCTCTTAGAACTTTATGAGCACTAACTGTCATCTCCCATCTCTGTCATAGGAAAGTCTATATTTACTGCTGACAGATTTTACTGTGAGTTGAGAATTTTGAGAATAAAAGATCAGTCCAGGAGGAGAAACAAGCAGATATATTTTACAAAGTTACTTATTTTCACGTGTACTATTGATTTATGAAAAAAAAATTAAAGCATCCTTTACTCTTTAACTAGTATTTACAGATGAATATTTCATAGATATTTATCGTATCTTCTATTATAACACATTGTATTGAACGATTTAGATCTTGACAACTAGAGATGCATTTTATTAAACATTTTGGTTGTTCGGAAGGTACAAAGATGGGTGTTGTCTATGTCGGCCATATATGCAATATGTCAATTTAATAAGCAGTAGATCTTTTGGCCACACATTAATTTGCAAGGAAAAAAAACTTGCCCATCTAAAAGTAAGGTTATGCGATTTATATATTTTAATTACATTATTATGTGAGTGCTTACAGGACTGTTCTAAAAGTCAGGTATGGGGGGATGTCTTTTTATCAATATAGAGGCGGATTTATTTCTTATATGTTAAATATGTCTACATGGATGCCTATATACTGAGCTACTGAGCATGTTACACCTTGTATTTCATATTAATTCCATTCTTTACTATTTTAACTTCAGGTTTTCATCAAGTATTTTTGTGACTATGGACGAGGGAGCAGCAGAAGGAGGCAGAAGGGGTGGTCTGGTGCTTCCCGCATATAAATATTCTTGTATACCGCTTACATATATGTTGTTTTTCGATATTTAGCTTGATAAAGCCCATATTGTGCCTGAAACATCACAATTTTTTAGCCCTTCGATGTTACTGTTCCAATAGAAGATTTTTCATTGGATCGCTCTGGTGCCTTGCACTTCTTTCGCTCCGTCTTGACCTTATATTATATCTGTATAAATGAGTAGACAGCCCACAACTTTTCTAAGCAATAAAAGACGAGGTGTTTAAGTAGATTGATGATGGGGAAAGTTATGTTTTGAGGAGAGGATTGTGTCATGGTGTCTTCAGATCATAAAAAAGTAACAAGCTAGTCTTGACTATTAGCTGATGTTTGCAATTGCAGACCGAGTTAAAGTGGTTGTCCACTTTGTTTTCACATAAGAAGCACTCCAGCAATTATTTTGCCTATATAGTGCAGTATAGGCTATTAATAAAGACTAATGCAGAGGTTTTTGTGTATATCTTCTGTGTTTCTGTTTCAGTTGATGTGCCATTGTCTGACTTCTTGATTCCCTTTTCTTCTTTCACATGGTTACCCTAATGCAGACTACATATTCCATGATGTCAGAGTCTAGCTAAATTGCTCAATCTAGCGACAGAGGTGCTATCCTTTTTAAACAGCATGATTTCATTGTATCCTGTTTATTGTATACACCAGATTCTCAGCCTGTCCTATATGATTTTTATATACAGCAGTCTTAGTGTATTCTGTGATGTATACAGTAGCCTTTGTTTTCTATGTGATATGTACAGCAAAGTCTCAGTGTGTTTTATGTGCCATATTCAGCAGAGCCTCATTTTATCTCATGTGATTTACACACCAGCGTTTGTGCATCCTATGTGTTGTATACAGCACAGTCTCAGTGTACCCGATATTATGTATACACCAGAGTCTCAGTGTATCTTATGTAATGCATACTTTATAGAGCAGTCTCAGTGCATCCCTATGTGATGTATAGAACAGAGTATCTTTTGTGAGGTATACAGTAGTCTCAATGTATCCTACGTGATGTATACAGTAGTCTCAGTTTATCCTATGTGATATATACAACAAAGTCTGTGTATCCTATCTGATACATCCATCAGTCTCAGTGTATCCTATGATCCTATGGGATGTATACAGTAGAGTCTCAGTGTCTCCGATGTTATTTATACAACAGTCTCAGTGTATCATATGTGATATATACAGCATAGTCTGTGTATCTTATGTGATGTACCAGAGTCTGTACATCCTACATGATAGATACAGCAAAATTTCACTGCATCATATAGGATATGTACAGCAGAGTCTTGGTGTCTTTTATATGATGTATAAAGCAGTCTCAGTGTATCCTATGTGATATATATAAACTGAAGAGTCTCTGTGTATCATATGCAATGTATATAGCAGAGCCTCAATGTATACTATGAGATGTATACATCAGAGTTTCAGGTTATCCTACGTGATGTATACAACAGAGTCATAGTGTATACTATGGGCTGTATGCAGTAGTCTCAGTGTATGCTATGTGATAGATATATATATATATACTGAAGAGTCTCTGTGTATCATATGCAATGTATAAAGCAGAGCCTCAATGTATACTATGAGATGTATACATCAGAGTCTAAGGTTATCCTATGTGATGTATACAGCAGAGTTAGTGTATACTATGGGCTGTTTACAGTAGTCTCAGTGTATGCTATGTGATGTATAAATCAAAGTCTCAGTGTATCCTGTGTGATGTATACATCCTAATCTCAATGTATTCTATGACATATATACATATACAGCAGTCTCAGTATTTCCTATGTGATGCGCACAACACAGTCTCAGTAAATCTTATGCGATGTATACAGCATAGTCTCAGTGTGTCCTGTGATATAAACAGAAAAGTCTAATTTTATCCTTTGCGATTTGCATAGAATGTTCATCCTATGTAATATATACATCAGAGTTTCAGTGCATCCTTCGTAATGTATACACGAGAACCTCAGTTTTACCAATTTTATCATTTTATGGACTATACACTGATAAGGATGATTTTAAAAATTCTGGAATAAACATTGATTTTATGTGTTTACGTGTGCTGGATCCCCTACTGCCTTGGAACCAGAATCTCATTGTAACTTGTGTAATTCATACCGCCAAGTCTCAGCACAGTAAATTAGTAGCTCTGCAGCTGAGAACGTCCGTTCTCTGATACGAACGGGAACAGCTGATTAACTGCGGTGCCAGGTGTCACATCCCCTCCAATTCTGATTAAGAAAATGATTGTGATCAAGTATTTTTAAACTAAAATATAGAGAAATGAAATGCTAATGTTGATTTAAGTACAATTGATCCTAAATCTCCCCTCTGTACCAGTCTGTCATTGTAAATTTATTTACTGTAAATGATATCTATTACTTTGCATGTAACCCCTCCTCATGTACAGCACCATGGAATTAATGGTGCTATATAAATAAATAAATAATAATAATCACCACACAGTGATAATCATACCCGTGGTCCAGAAGCGCCTCTTATGCCTGGAGAACTCTGGAACATACGATAAGATATATTCTTACTTTCATGTTGTAAGAAGGATTAGTTGGGTAGAAGGGTAAAATTAGCAATTGTAAGTACACAGTGCTATAAAATATGACAACTGCAATATTTTAAGAGGATGAAAGAGCATGCGACTATTTAATGGATCTGGCATATCTTTGAATTGTTATGTGCCACAGCCAGAAATTACATAAGCCATTGGATGGCATACATTTGTTGTAATTTATGCAAGCTTTGTGGGTGTAAGTTATGAATTTGTCAGGTGCGCTTGGGCATGCCCTGTTTCACCCAAGCTCCTCTCTCTTTTCAAAAAGTGAATGGAGCTGGCCAGGACTTGCAAAAAAAAACACCAAAATTTGTAAAATTTTTGAACAAATTCAAGTTGCACAATTTTTTAAACATTTCTTTTACAACAGGAAAATGAAATGGGTTGATGAATTGAATTTTTGTTGTATTTAAAGCTGTTTAAATCGTACATCAATACCAACTGCACCAGGTTGTCCAGGTTTTCCCTCCAGTCCTTGGTCACCCTAGAAAGTTATAGAATGGAAAATATTATACACTGCATATTTTGTTCTAGTGATAGGCTTGGTAATTGCTTGGGAGAATACCGAGGGATAAGTTTCTAGACCTTTGATCCTTATTAGTGAAATTAAATTGTAGACTTTGTAAGATGGCTACAATGGGAAATGATTACAGCAATCTTACTAAAGTGTATTAGTTTGAGTTAAAAAAAGCACTCTCACCTAAACCTGTCTAAATGTGTATGTGGTGAACTATACTCACCGATCAGCATCTTCCCTGGTTTCCAGCGCCACTCCACTCCTCTTCTTGATCACATGACTTCCACTGCAGCATTGTGGGATCACACTAAGGTCTATGTGTGTAAGTCTAGGGCGTGTCAAAATGTTCATGCAGAAAAGGAGTGGAAACCAGGGAACATGTCGATCGGTGACCATATTACCACACTTACACTACACTGCATAGACACTTACCCATGTGTAAGCAATAAAAGATTTTGTTGGGAGTGCTTCAATTATTAAAGGCTACTTTTTAAAAAAATATTTTTAGATTAAATTAAAAATATCTTACTTGTTTGAAGATTACAATACCTACCTATGATTAGTTAGACTAACCTGTGAAATATACAGTAGCTGCACATATATATAATGTTATATGACAGTGATGACATTTGTAAAATTATGAGTGATAAAATGGATATTAACCTCCATGCCCATTTCTCCTTTGGGACCCGAAGGTCCAGGGACTGTACTTTCTGTTCCAGCATCACCCTGAGACCAAAACGAGGTATTAGTATTGGATCAGTAAAATAAAATGATGACAATGCTGTGGCTGTTTTGCATGAATTCTGCACATCATTGCATATTATGGTATATCCATTGCATGGTTTGTATTTTACTCCAAAAGTTATTGGTTAGTAGTGATTTTCCATATATACACTTACACTTGTAGATATAGCTAGGGTATGCACTAAATATAAACCTATTCTTTTTTCCCATCAGGAAACGGGAGTAAAGATATTAACAATCTCACTTTAGGATTTATCAGGCCACTTAATAGTTATATATTTCAGCGAGTTGTGTTACTGAAGTCTTTATTCATATTTTGTTTGTGTTTTAAAATGAACGTATAAAGCACATGCTTTTCTTTACATTCATTTTTAGATGCTTTTTTTTTTAAACATGTGCTTAATATAATTGTACATTTTGTACATGTTTTCTTCCTTATGTTTTTGAAGATGTTATAAGACCTTTATGGAGAAAGACATAGCAAAAATTGTGTCTTCATCACAAGGCAAACACTGTGGCCGGAATTCGTCTATAACTTTGTGCCGGTTGTTTTCTAACTTGCAAATCATTGACCCCCTTATATGCATGAATATTGCAACATTTCTCTGCACTGACCAGTTTTGAAAGAAAAGTTTTATTCTGCTATATGAAACATTATAACCACAAAAGTCCCAATTAGCATATACTTTACGATAAAGCTGGACACTTATAATATCATATACGGTATGCCTCTTTATATCACCAATAAGTCACTGCCTTTGACTCCCAAGTGGTTATAAAAAAACTATCCAAAATGAAACCGAATCAGTAATATGGCATCTAAAATTAGGTACCTTATTAATTGCAAACACATAATGTATTACAGCATGCAATGTCGTTGCATAAACATTTGTATACCAAGACAAACCAGAATTTATGGGTACATGAGAGCCAACAAGTCTGGGCTTACAAAGAAAGTACTAAACGTTCCTACACCACATACAGTTCTTCATGGATTATTAATACCAAATGTGCAAACCTCTTATTCCATGCCCCATACATACAGTAACTGAGATAAATTTGTGAATCTGACTTACTCATGCAGGGAATCTCCTGCATGACATACATATAGGTATGTCATAAGTCACCTTCCCCTCAGCCCCAGAGTCCATATCTTTTCAGGCACATGACAGCTGATCTGAGCAACTGACATATGCCCTAACACCCACAGTTGGAATTGTGATGCTAACATGTTAATTGCCATCTGTCAACCTCTGACAGCGGCATTTAACCCCTTCATGACCCAGCCTATTTTGACCTTAATGACCTGGCCATTTTTTGCAATTCTGACCAGTATCCCTTTATGAGGTAATAACTCAGGAATGCTTCAACGCATCCCAGCAATTCTGAGACTGTTTTTTCGTGACATATTGGGCTTCATGTTAGTGGTAAATTTAGGGCGATAATTTTTGCGTTTATTTGTGAAAAAATCAGAAATTTGGCGAAAATTTTGAAAATTTCGCAATTTTCAAATTTTGAATTGTTATTCTGTTAAACCAGAGAGTTATGTGACACAAAATAGTTGCTAAATAAGATTTCCCACATGTCTACTTTACATCAGCACAATTTTGGAACCAAACTTTTTTTTTTGTTAAGAAGTTATAAGGGTTAAAAGTTGACCAGCGATTTCTCATTTTTACAACAAAATTTACAAAACCATTTTTTTAGGGATCACCTCACATTTGAAGTCACTTTGAGGGGTCTATATGGCAGAAAATACCCAAAAGTGACACCATTCTAAAAACTGCACCCCTCAAGCTACTCAAAACTACATTCTAGAAGATTATTAACCTTTCAGGTGCTTCACAGGAACTAAAGCAACGTGTTGGAAAAAATGGACATTTTAATTTTTCCAACACAAATTTTCTTTTAGCATCATTTTTTTCATTTTCACATGGGCAACAGGATAAAATGGATCCTAAAATTTGTTGGGCAATTTCTCCTGAGTACACCTATACCTCATATGTGGTCATAAACCACTGTTTGGGCGCACGGCAGGGCTCAGAAGGGAAGGAGCACATTTGACTTTTTGAATGGAAAATATGCTGGATAATTTAGCGCTTGCCATGTCGCGTTTGGAGAGTCCCTGTGTGCCTAAACACTGGAGCATCCCCACAAGTGACCCCATTTTGGAAACTAGACCCCCCAAGGAACTTATCTAGATGCATAGTGATCACTTTAAACCCCCAGGTGCTTCACAAATTGATCCGTAAAAAAAAAGTACTTTTTTTTCACAAAAATTATCTTTTAGCCTCAGTTTTTTCATTTTCACATGGACAACAGGATAAAATGGATCCTAAAATTTATTGGGCAATTTCTCCTGAGCACACCAATACCTCATATGTGGTCATAAACAACTGTTTGGGTGCACGGCAGGGCCCGGAAGCGAAGGAGCACCTTTTGACTTTTTGAATGGAAAATTAGCTCCAATCGTTATCGGACACCATGTCGCATTTGGAGAGCCCCTGTGTGCCTAAACATTGGAGCTCCCCCACAAGTGACCCCATTTTGGAAACTAGACCCCTTAAGGAACTTATCTAGATGTGTAGTGAGCACTTTGAACCCCCAAGTGCTTCACAAAAGTTTATAACGTAGAGCAGTGAAAATAAAAAATCATTTTTTTTCCTCAAAAATGATTTTTTTAGCACGCTATTTTTTATTTTTACAAGGGTAACAGGAGAAATTGGACCCCAAAAGTTGTTGTCCAGTTTATTCTGAGTATGCTGGTACCCCATATGTGGGGAGGAACCATTGTTTTGGCACACGTCAGGGCTCAGAATAGAAGTAGTGACGTTTTGAAATGCAGACTTTGATGGAATAGTCTGCGGTCGTCATTACGTTTGCAGAGCCCCTGATGTGCCTAAACACTGGAAACCCCCTACAAGCGACTCCATTTTGGAAACTAGACCTTCCAAGGAACTTATGTAGATGTGTTGTGAGCACTTTGAACCCCCAAGTGCTTCACAGAAGTTTTTAATGCAGAGACGTGAAAATGAAAAAATCATTTTTTTCCACAAAAATAATTTTTTAGCCCCCAATTTTTTATTTTCCCAAGGGTAACAGGAGAAATTAGTCCCCAAAAGTTGTTGTGCAATTTTTCCTGAGTACGTTGATACCCCATATGTTGGGGTAAACCACTGTTTGGGCACACGTCGGGGATTGGAAGGGAGGGAGCACCGTTTGACTTTTTGAATGCAAAATTGGCTGGAATCAATGGTTGCACCATGTCGTGTTTGGAGACCCCCTGATGAGCCTAAACAGTGGAAACCCATCAATTCTAACTTCAACACCAACCCTAACACACCCCTAACCCTAATCCCAACCCTAACCATAACCCTAACCCCAACACACCCCTAACCCTAATCCCAACCCTAACCACAAGCCTAACCCTAATTCCAACCCTAACCCTAATTCCAACCCTAAGCCTAATACTAACCCTAACCCTAATTCCAAGCCTAATCCTAATTCCAACCCTAACCCTAATTCTAACCCTAAATCTAACCCTAACCCTAATTCCAACCCTAACCCTATTTCCAACCCTAACCCTCTTTCCAATCCTAACCCTAACCCTATTTCCAACCCTAACCCTAATCCTCTTTCCAACCCTAACCCTCTCTCCAACCTTAACCCTAATGGAAAAATAAAAATAAAAATATTTTCTTTATTTTATTAGTTGTGCCTACCTATGGGGGTGATAATCGGGGGGGTTTATTTACTTTTTATTTCATTTTGATCACTGTGAGAGTGATCAAAATGAAAGAATGGAATCTGTAGCTGGCAGATTCGGACAGGCGCACTGCGCAGGCGCCCGCCATTTTCCAAGATGGCGGCACCCACGATCCGGACCCACGGGACACCGGGAGCGACAGGGGGACTCAGGAGGTACCAGGGGGGGTAAGGGGGGATCGGAAGCTGGCGGGGAGCAGAGGGAATGGGAGGGGGGGCAGATGATGACAGCGGCGGCAGATCACTGCTGTCATTCAGTGGCAGGGGGGTGATCGCCGGTGGGGGGGTCGGATCGGTGTCTCCAGCCATGTCCGATGCTACAGCAGCATCGGCCATGGCTGGATTGTAATATTTCATCAATTTTCTTTGATGAAATATTACTATCGCTCTGATTGGCTGTTAAAAGTGAAACAGCCAATCAGAGCGATCGTAGCCACGTGGGGGCGAAGCCATGCCCCCTGTGGTGAATTACAAAGCCCCCTGTATCTGCAGGTCTGGTGACCTTTCATTGACCCCGTCACCCGACCCGCAGGGGGGCTTTGAAGTCATGACACAGGGTATGCGTCATGGGTCGGATTTGCACCGACTTTCATGACGCATACGCTGTGTCACAGGTCGTGAAGGGGTTAACATGCACGCGCCAGAAGCGAGTCACAAACCCCGCTCATTGGCTCCACTGTCACATAATAGCGGGGCTCCAATGGGTTGTCATAACAACTGGGGGTCTGCAGG
The DNA here is from genome assembly GCF_039654945.1 of Dendrobates tinctorius. Lineage (NCBI taxonomy): Eukaryota > Metazoa > Chordata > Amphibia > Anura > Dendrobatidae > Dendrobates > Dendrobates tinctorius. The sequence goes on along the minus strand of NW_027361673.1, from coordinate 32,396,617 downwards.
AAACCCTCCTGCTCGTCATTGCCGATCAGCTATGTGCGCCACCCCATGGCCGGCGTTCATAGCAGATGATCACTTCTGCTACAAGCAGCAGGCCTGAAGCCCTGCTATGTGTAGCAGAAGCTCTCAGAAGATTGCAGCTTCAAGTCTCCTAAGGATTCTATTAAAGCAAGTGAAAAGTAAACAAAAAATGTTTTTAAAAATATTAAAAAAATGTAAAAAAAAAAAAGTTCTAATCACCTCCTTTTGCCCCATTCAAAATAAAACATTTATTTAGTATTGCTGCTTTCAGAAACACCCAATTTATCAAAATATAAAAAGAATTAATCTGATTTGTAAATGGCGTAATGAGAAAAAAAAATCACAGCTCCAGAATCAAGTTTTTTTGGTACCCACAACATTGCAATAAAATGCAGTAACAGGCAATCAAAACATCATATCTACCCCTAAATAGTATCAATAAAAATGTCAGCTTAGGGTGCAAGAAATAAGCAATGACCCAGCCCCAGATCCTGAAAAATGGAGATGCTACCGGTCTCGTAAAATGACGCCTTTGTTTTTTATTACAAACTTTGGATTTTTTTTTCACCACTTAAGTATGAGGCTACGTTCACACGTAGCGGAACTCTCGCAGAAATTACGTTAAGAATTCCAGATTCCATTCCGCGGGAAAATCACATTTTAAATTCCCGAGATTTTCCCGCGGAAAAACTATCGTTTTGCAAGCGTAATTAGCTTGAAGAATGCTAGTGTTTTCCAAGCGATCTGGAGCATCGCTCAGAGAACTGATTGACGGGTTGGTCACACATCAATAGTAAAAGATAGGATTCTTACCTTCCGGCGTCCCGCGCAGCCTTCCCGCCTCTCTCCACGCTCCCGGTCCCAGTAATCCTTTGCGAGAATGACCGCGACGACATCTGTTCTCACGGGATCGCGACGTCTCTCGGTCATTCGCGATAGCGTTGCGCGAATGACCACGAGACATTGGAGCGTGGAGAGAGACGGGAAGGCTGCGTGGGACGCCGGAAGGTGAGAATAACAATATTTTTTATTTTAAATTCTATTTTGTACATTGATATGGTACCCACAGCCCCGAGGAGAGTTTTCTCTCCTCCGGACCGTGGGTACCATCCGCAAATGTTCTGCTTACTTTTCGCATGGTCTGCACAGCCACATGCGGAAAGTAAGCAGAACAATGCATTCCTATGGGTGCGGGATCGCCGCGATTCCGCTAAATTAATGAGCATGCTGCGTTTTTTACCGCGAAGCGACTCCGCCGTGGTAAAAGCTGCAGCATTAGCACAGCATTGCAGAATCCCATAGGAATGCATGGGATGCTTATTTTTCTTGTTTTCGCGGCAAAATCGCGCGTTTAAAACCGCTGTGAAAACGCAAAAAAAACGCGATGTGTGAACTCAGCCTAAGAACCTATACATGTTTGGTAACTGCGAACTCATAATGACCTGGAGAATCATAATGGCAGGTCAGTTTTAGTATTTAGTGAACATGGTAAAAATAAGCACCCGAAAGCAAGTGTGCAATTGCATTTGTTTTGCAATTTCACTATTTTTTTCTCATTTTCCAGTACACTATATGGTAAAACCAATGGTGATGATTAAATGTACAACTCATCCCGCAAAAAACAAGCACTCATATGGCCATATTTCTGGAAAAATAAAAAAGTTATGGCTCTGGGAAGAAGGGGAGTGACAAGTGAAAACACAAAAACTGAAAATCCCAAGGTTCAGCATTACTGATATTGGTACTTTAGTTATTACATGTCTATAGTATTCTTCATAACATTTATGTGAATTATACATAACATTTATGTGAATTATACATTGTATATAACCTGTTTTCTGTTTTAGAACATTACTTTTTCCTTTTCTATACAGTCTTTGATCGGAAGGTTAGATTCCAAGAATGTGAGTATAGTAAAAGAACTACAGGAGGGAAATGCTACAATGGAAAATCACAATGAAAATGAACAATTGCTGATTTTGTAAATGTGTATACTTACTATAGTGCCCGTTTGGCCTTCATATCCTTTATATCCTTTAGCTCCCCTTATTCCAGATATACCCTATGAAAATTCAATAAAATTTCAGTTATACTGTGCGTATAATTATTGGGCAAGCGGGTAAGTGGACTATATCATCATTTTTATGCAGATTTTACAGCTCTAACCTGTATAAATTTGACTGCTTATTGGATGAAGCATATCAGGTGATGTGTACAATAGCATGTAAAAGTTTGGGCACCCCTGGTCAAAATGACTGTTATTGTGAACAGTTAAGAAAATTGTAGATGAAATGATCTATAAAGGGCCTAAAGTTAAAGATGACACATTTCTTTTGCATTTTAGGCCAAAAAACATATTTTCATCTTTTACATTTAAAAAAATTATAGAAAAGAAAATGGTCCAATGCAAAAGTGTGGGCACCCGTGGAGATTTGTGTGCTCAGATAACTTTGACCAAGGTTTCAGACCTTAATTAGCCTATTAGGGTTATGGCTTATTCACTATCATCGTTAGGAAAGGCCAGGTGGTGCAAATTTCCCAGCTTTATAGAAACCCAGCCTTCTCTAACTTTGTGCCAAAAAACAGCAGCCATGGGTTCTTCTAAGGAGCTGCCTAATACTTTGTGTAATGAGGGAAAGTGTCACCTGAAGATATCAATTAAAGTCCGTGGAGCCTCATTTAAGAGTCTCAAACACAGGACTAGCCAGATCTTCCTCCAGGGAAGGACTCAGCCAAGGAGTGGCTCCTTTCGGAAACCACCATTACCACCATATTAAGTGGCCCTTTAAGTCAATATCCAGCTCTTTACGAGTTTACAGATATGACATGGGAAATACCATGGCCAGGTATCCATCCACAGACAGCTGTTTCAGGGTGTTGCCCCTCTTCAGTGTGGAGTAGGATTCTGGCTAGGTGGGAGCAATGCCTAGTAGACCAACATCACGAAACAATAATAAAAGAAGAAGTGATCCAGCTGAGTGCTCTGGTGATTTATTGAGTGCTGTTCAGACAACAGAACGTTGTTAACGCGTTTCTGGCTAGACGCCCTTAATCATAACCAGTCTGAGGTGCGGTGAGGTCAGACGTGGGTGAGCTGGATTCTCGAACAAATCACGAAACAATCACTGACCTCAGGGAAACCAGTCAAAGAAAACACTGCGGCAGCCGGCAAAGGCGCTCAATCAGTGAAATCCTAGGTGCATTGCTCCGTGGGAAATACGAATATGCAAATAAAGTCTGTGGAGCCTCATTAAAGAGTCTCAAACATGGGACTAGCCAGATCTTCCTCCAGGGAAGGACCCAGCCAAGGAGTGGCTCCTTTCGGAAACCACCATTACCACCATATTAAGTGGCCCTTTAAGTCAATATCCAGCTCTTTACAAGTTTACAGGTATGACAAGGGAAACTGTCATATCTGTAAACTCATAAAGAGCTGGATATTGACTTAAAGGGCTTCTTAATATGGTGGTAATGGTGGTTTCCGAAAGGAGCCACTCCTTGGCTGGGTCCTTTCCTGGAGGAAGATCTGGCTAGTCCCGTGTTTGAGACTCTTTAATGAGGCTCCATGGACTTTATTTGCATATTCGTATTTCCCACGGAGCAATGCACCTAGGATTTCACTGATTGAGGGCCTTTGCCGGCTGCCGCAGTGTTTTCTTTGACTGGTTTCCCTGAGGTCAGTGATTGTTTCGTGATGTTGGTCTACTAGGCATTGCTCCCACCTAGCCAGAATCCTACTCCACACTGATGAGGGGCAACACCCTGAAACAGCTGTCTGTGGATGGATACCTGGCCTTGGTATTTCCCTTGTCATATCTGTAAACTCGTAAAGAGCTGGATATTGACTTAAAGGGCTTCTTAATATGGTGGTAATGGTGGTTTCCGAAAGGAGTCACTCCTTGGCTGGGTCCTTCCCTGGAGGAAGATCTGGCTAGTCCCGTGTTTGAGACTCTTAAATGAGGCTCCACGGACTTTATTTAAATATTCATATTTCCCAGGGAGCAATGCACCTAGGATTTCACTGATTGAGCGCCTTTGCCGGCTGCCGCAGTGTTTTCTTTGACTGGTTTCCCTGAGGTCAGTGATTGTTTCGTGATGTTGGCCTGAAGATATCAATACCCTTAATCATGGTGTGCAGAATTATTATGAAGATTGTTTTCCTTGGTCAAAATGGACCAAAAATTAGATTTAACTGAATCTGAAAGTCTAAAATTGTTAAATGTCTTACAGAGGGATGCAGTACTCTTGAAACTGATAAGATATTGGGGCGTGATCACAAAAGCTTCAAAAGTTTTGTTGCAAATAGTCAACAGGGTTGCAATAAACATGTTGGAAAAAAAAGATGCACATTAACTGCCATAGATTTGAGAAGAATAAAATGTGAAGTGACCATGAACCCACGATCATCCAGGGCTGCCATATTCCAGAACTGCAACCTCTCTGAGTTCCCAGAAGTACAAGGTGCTCAGTGCTCAGGGAAGTAGCGATGGTCAGGGAGGCTGAAACCAGATCAGCATTGAGCAAGACACATAACTTGATTTGCTAGGACTGGGTCAAGAAATTTCTGAAGATAAATTTTTCAAATGTACATGAACACATGAAAAAGTATACATTTTTAAAGAAAGCCATGTATGTTATACAGGAAAATTCTCCACTGCGTGCATTGAAGTACTCCATTGCTTGGCTAGAAAAAAAAGGAAAGGTCTTAAAGATTAACATTCATTTTAGTTTTAATTTCATAAATCAATAGTGCATGTGAAAAAGCAACTTTGTAATATCTTATCAGAGAGAAATCTGCTTCTTTGTCCATCAGGACTGATAGGTTAAATAAGGCTGAAAATCGACCATCACTGAATAAGACACCTAAGTTGAAATCTCAAGACTGGGCCCAAAGATATCTGAAGACAGATTTTTAAAATGTTTTATGGACTGTTGAGATGAGAGTGTTAGGGTTTGCCGATCGCACCAAATATTAATTATGAGGAGGTGCGATCGCAATCGGGGGTCCACTATGCGGTGATGGAGAAACTGTAGCTGATAAACAATGGCGGAGCGATGCTGCATGCAAGCACCGTAAACACACGGAGTTAAAGGTCACTCCGTGTGGAAAGAGTGCAAAAGTACATGCTCGATTGCTCCACAGAGCGATACAGTAACGGAGCACTCAAAGCTATACCTTATATTCTGCATTTTGACAAGTTTTCTCCTTTGCAGGATATATTTCTTATTTTTCAGTTTACTCTGAGCTGGTGGGAGGAGACTTAGCTGCTATGATCTTTCACTCCACAGCACACACAAAGAGGTATACCTGCTTTTTATTCCTTAGTTAGCACACAGAGAAAAGAATAAGCAGCATGGAGAAAATGATACAACTTTACTAATCTATGTGGATGTGACTCAAGTTCTGGAGTGAGGTGAAAAGACTTGTTAGAAAGCTCAGCACTATATTTCTTTATTTCATTGTCTGCATCTGTCTGTTTCCTAACTCTGCTCAATCTCCCTCACCTCCCCCATTTCCATAGTACTGCTCATATAAATCAGTGGTGTGCTCACTCCTGCGCAGTGGCCCACTGGGAGATTTACCTCTTCCCTTTCTGGCCAGTCTAAGCCTTGCTACATGGTGATCTTGGCCTGAGAAACATAAAGTTGTGAAACTAAAAATATTTGTGTGGACTGGCCTTAAAAAATGGACAAAGCCCCAACAGGACTCAAACCAAGTCACAATTTTGAATCGCAGTCTATGATGCAAAGTTGTTTTTTTTATACAGATGTGATAGATCATTGCAATTTTCACATTGTCTGAAAGATGTCTCTGTGTAGCCTGAGCTTAAAGGGAATCTGTCACCTCATTTTTTTCCCTATGAAATGCGGCCACCACCATCAGGAGCTTATCTACAGCATTCTGTAATGCTGTAGATAAGGCACCCGATGTAACCTGAAAGATAAGAAAAACGAGTAGATTATACTGGTCTGGTCAGGTGCCTCGCATCTTCTTGCGATGACGTCCTCCTTCTTCTGCCACGGCTCCTGCGCAGGAGTACTATATCTGCCCTATTGAGAGCAGAGTAAAGTACTGCAGTGCGCAGGCGCTGGACCTCTCTGACCTTTCCTGCGCACTGCATCACTCTGCTCTGCCTTCAATAGGGCAGATATAGTATGCCTGCGCAGGAGCCGTGGCAGAAGTAAGGAGGACGACGTCATCGCTAGAAGATGGGAGGCACCGGACCGGACAGTGACACCCATCGGACTGGACCGGACCCCCCCCCCCGTGAGTATAATCTAACTCTTTATTCTTATCTTTCAGGTTACATCGGAGGCTTAGCTACAGCATTACAGAATGCTGTAGACAACCCCTGATTGCGGTGGCCGCATCTTATATCGGAAAAATGAGGTGACATTCCTTTTAAATAATACTTTTGAACAAAATCATAGAAAATATTAATTAAAATTATTCAAATAAATATACATGTATAATAATAACATTATGAATAATAAATTGGATACACGTGCACTTACAAGCTTATTCATAGGTGTAGTGTGGTATAGCAAACTATTCAAATCTTACTTGGTTTCCTCTTTCACCCTTTCCCCCATTTACTCCTGGCATTCCAGACCTTCCCTTTAAAAAACAAACAAACAAACAAACAAACAAAAAGAAACAGAAGGAAGAAATAGAAAAAATATGAAATCTAATACTATCTGGATGAATTATAGAGAAAGATTAGTCACAAATATATGTGATAAACAATATACCTGTTCTCCATTAAGTCCATCAAGCCCAGGTTCTCCCTGTTCATTCTGTAAAATGAAATATATTTCTGTTGCATTCAAAATTCCTAAAAGCTGGAGTAGGTGCTAGGAATCATTTTATTAGATAGGCCTGTGGTACTTCACAATTCCTTTTTACATCTAATTGCTTACATGTCAATGGCAAAAGCATATATATTTTTTTTAATAAAAAAGGCAAAGTGTAAATAAATCCTGACCTGATCTCCTGGTTGTCCTTGGTTTCCCTGCAAAATAATTACAAAACACTGTTAAACTGGGGGAAAACCATATGAATAAAAAATAAATATATTTTTTATGGACCAAGAGGCACAATTACCTATATATTTTATATAGTATTAGCCAGGTGGCATAAATAATGGGTAAATTCTCAAGCTGTAGTAAAGGTAGACTGTTAAGATAATAACAATTGTCCACTAGAAGACATGGCGGCAAATTCTAAAGATTGTGCCGTCACTTTCTCTGTGTGACTGACAGTGGGGAATCTGATTGCTATGACCCCCGGCAGTCTTTACACATCATCCTGGTGGAAATGTAGTAAGGGTAATTATTACAAAAGCTTGCATAGGTTTTCATTCTCTGAACCCATATTATTTGGTTTAGCGGTGATGGAAAATAAAATTTGGGACATCTGAGGGGGCATAATTTGAGATGAAGATTTCCTTCTGAATCTCACTAAATCTAATGTTCATATCCACATTTATATTGCCATTATTATGTTTAGCTTCCGGTAATTTATTTGGAGTATTTGTTCATTATCATAATATTACCTTGGGTCCTTTGCTTCCTGCACATCCTGTGTCACCACGCGCACCCATCAGACCAGGCAATCCTCTATCGCCCTTAAGAAAAAATTAAACAGCTAAAGTTCTTTTTTTACATCTTAGCCAAAACCAAATGATAAATTAACCGTTCAATCAACATGGCTTTGTCACTGGCCAGGTCTGAGCACTCTCCGATGCTGCAAGCAGAGACAGCTTGTATGTGTTGCACTCCTTGCCTAGGAAGCCCACCACCTCTGATAGACTATAGAGATGGCTGGTTACCTAGGCAAGAATTGAAAGGATTTTTTAAGGAGAGATAAATTAAAAAATTGCTTGTTTTAACAAGCACTTTGCTATTTTTCCCATTTATGATGATGAGAAAACCCCTGTAATGCCATGAAAATATGACATATTGGACATTCTGTAGTTTCAGAGCTAAAATCAATCTCATTCGTGGACAATAGAGACTCACCTCCGTTCCTTGTTCTCCAGGATAGCCTGGTTGTCCTTTTAATCCAGTTGGTCCCTAGATAAATTATAAATGTAATCACAGATTAATTGTAGCGCTCTTCTCGTTTAAGAGTATATCAAATTTGTTCACCAAAATACACTGAATATAAAACATTACTTTTATTAGTTAAATTTAAATTTTTTTTTTATAAAAAAATCTTTTTATTACTAAATGTCCTCAAACAAATAAGACCACTCAATGGTAGTGGAGTTGTGTAATAGTATGAACCATGTCAGCTAAAGTGATAGGAGATGCAATAAAATGAAAAATCACACCCTATTAACCGCCTAAAGTTCCCCTACCTAGCTGTGGAGGTTGCATATATAGGAAGAAAAGAAAAGAAATCCGGCTTTCAGGATCGCGCTGTTCCAGTCCAAAGTTCACAAGGAGTTAATCCAAGGACCAAGCAGTGATTATAACTTCCTTTTTATTCCATAAACTCTACGCGTTTCGTGTACACACTGTACACTTCCTCAGGAGCAAAACCTTTTCAAGGCACCAGCCAACTATTCCAATCATAATAAAATACCGCCGATTATATCTCTTTATATGTTAGCGATATGATCATTCCCTTGCTGTAATGTTATAGCATGGACATCACACAATTATCAGATGCCAATACTACTCCAATCCTTAGCAGACAAATATGAAAAGCACCAAAATTATTTAAAAATGTCAGATATTTCATTTAAACCGTATTGTTGCAAAGTATGCAACCTATGAATCCAATAAATTTCCTTTCTTCTCAGAATGACACTCCTGTTCACGGTGTCTTCTGAAACATAATCAATTGGGGCCACTTTAATACATGATTTCTTCCCATGTCTTAAAGTGCAATGTTTTGATACTCCATGAAACATGAAACCTTCAATTATATTGTGTCTGTGCGAATTCATGCGGTTATGCAGTTCTTGTGTGGTTTTACCCACATACTGCAAACCACATTCGCATTCTATCAGATATATCACAAAACTACTTTTACAATTCAGGGAAAACTTTATATCAAACACCTTATTATTCTGAATTGAACTGAATGTGGTCATATTATGCATAATCATGCCACAACACAGACACCGAGCGGTATTACAATTAAAAACTCCTGGTTTTTTGCATTGTTCATCCCTAATTTTTTCTTTTTTCAGGCGACTGGGGGCCAGTATATTTCTAAGAGTAGAGGATCTTTTAAAGGTTAATCCTGGTTTATTCGGTAGCATACTCCCCAACACTGGATCATTAAGAAGAACAGACCAATGATCCTGTAAAATGTTCCTAATTTTTTGATTTTGTTTAGTGAAATTAGTTAAAAAGTTTAAAGAGAAACTATCATTCTCTTTTTCTTTCTTCTTAGTATTTACTAGGTCCATCTGTTCTAAACCCGCGCACTCATTATATACTTTTTCTAGCAGTTTTTTTGGGTAGTTTTTCTCAATAAACCTGTTTTTCAATTCCTTGGCTTGTGATACGAAATCTGACTCTAAACTACAATTTTTCCTAATCCTTTTATACTGGTTCTTCTGGACATTGATTAACCATTTATAATAATGGCCACTATTAAAATCTAACAGACTATTTGCATCACACTTCTTAAAAAAAGTTTTAGTAAAAATCTTCCCTTCTGAATGGAAAATGGTCAGATCCAAATAATCTATACTCTCCATATTATATACCCATGAAAAGGTGAGACCCCAATCATTCCTCTGAATACTCTCCAGAAATTGTTCTATGTTATTACATTTATTATCAAAGACTATCATTAGGTCATCTATGTAACGTTTAAAAAATATAATATGCTCTGAAAAAATGGAATTTTCTATATAAATGAATTAAAAAATGGCCATAAATAGGTTAGCGAAAGTTGGCGCTACTTTTGAACCCATTGCGGTTCCGACTTGTTGGTGATATAGTTTTCCCTGAAAGTCAAAAAAATTATTGTGCAATATAAACTCCATACTATCCATTAAAAAGGCTTTCTGATTCAATGGTAAACGGGCATCTTCTTTCACATATCTCCCAAAACAATACAATCCTAGATCATGTCTAATATTAGAATAGAGGGATGCAACATCTATAGTCAGAAACATGTATGAGTCTTTCCACACTATATCCTTCATCAAATGAATCAACTGGGCAGAATCCCTAAGAAAACTTTTCACAGACTTCACATGGAGATACATTATATTGTCTACATACGCTGCCAATCCTGACGTGAGAGAACCTATACCAGAAATGATAGGCCTCCCTGGGGGGGTGGTTTTGATCCTTATGAATCTTAGGAAGATGATAGAAAAAAGCCCTAGGGGGATTTTTTATAGTCAGAAAATTATATTCATTTTTATTTAAAATCCCCTCCTTTTTTCCAGTAGCAATTAATTTATTATATTCAGTTACCGCACTCTTATAACTATCCATTGTAACCACTTTATATGTATTCTCATCATTCAATATTCTATATGCCTCTTTCAAATATTCCTTCCTGTCTTGGATTACAACTCCCCCCCCTTATCAGCTGGTCTAATAACCACCTCTGTATTCTCTTTCAGATTTTTGACAGCCTCCCTTTCTGCTTTAGTCAAATTTCTTTCATTTTTATAATCTGCCGGATTTATATTCTCAAAATCCTTCAGTACTAAATCAGAAAATGTTTTTAAAAGATGTCCTGGGTTCTGTATCGGGTAAAAATTAGATTTATTCCTCAATATAGTGTGTAATATTCCATTTTCAGTTTGCTGTAATGAAACTTCCTCATCTAAGGACACTTTTTTACTATCCTGTATCAGGAAGTGTCTTTTTACCGTTAATTTTCTGATAAAAGTTTGCAAATGAATAAAAAGATCCAGTTCCTGTGAATTCGTGACAGGACAAAAGGATAATCCTTTTTGCAGCACCGAAATTTCTGCTGTATTTAATATCATAGATGATAAATTAAAAATATTATTGTTTTGTTTTCTGGTGTCGGTATCTTTATTCTGTTTTGTTGCGTTTGCCCCCCTCTGCAGCCTCTGTAGGGAAGGTGACCTGACGGACGGACGGACTAGTCAGAGTGAAGAAAGATAGGTTTGCACAGTGTAGGTAGGAGTCAGTGATTACAGTGGGGAAACAACTAGGAAAGTGTAGTGGACGTGCAGTACCTTGGGATGACCATTAGATGGCAGGGTGGAGTGTGAGCAAAGGACTTTACAGCAGCTTAGGGCTTTAGAAACCGTTGGTCATGGGGGGCGTGGTGACAGTTAGTGACAGTTTCAAGGAACCGGGGGAGTTATAAATACTGAGGGAGGGTTCCAGAAGGTTCCAGTCCCCAGGGGGAGCTCCAGTGACAGGATGACTGCGCCAGTCTGTGCGCTCTGAGGAGAATCCGACCAAGGGGACTGAGGAGAGAGAATGTCAGGGGGGTGGTCCTGACAGGAAAGGACCGCAGTTGAGACGAGGTACTGGGTGTAAGACACCGTATGTGACACGACGACTGAGCAGTAGAAGCGCTGTTGGTTAATGGGCCTAAGGCGGCCACAGTGACGGAACTGTCAGGAGCATCGACAGTAAAGGAGGGGACGGTGTGTGCAGACACGTCTCCAGTGTACGGTGTGAGAAGCGGCTCTGGAAACGGAGGGCCGCGAGGTGTGCCGTCAGTCGGACGGCAAGTGAAGAAATAAACTTGGACCTGTTGCACCCAGAATCTGCCTCCATCGTGTCTCTGTTGTCATCTCTGCGCGGTATAAAAGTAGGACCACCCCCCCAGCTCGGCACCCCACCACCGACTCTACATTTGGCGTAGTCGGCAGGATCACCGCCGCTAATACATCATCTTCTGCAGCAGACCTGCCTCAAAGAATGGAAAAGGACTCAGTCTACTCAGTTTGGATTACAATTACCGGTGGATTGCAATTGGCTTACCAGTGGATTACAAATGAGGAGCGCAGTGATGAATCTGTGTGGCCAGTAGAGGATCCGGGGCGGTACCAGAGACAGTGCAGTATGGCAGCGCTCCTTCAACGCAGAGGCGAGGTCCGGGTGTTCGCAGTAGTTCAGAATGGACTGGGACCCCCTCCAACGTTCCCCCGTGGACAGCAGTATGTGCCCGGAGGCCGACGTTTCCAAAAATTGGACCCTGACAGGTGGGTGGAGAGGCCTGCCAACGCCCCACCCCACAGAGGGAGTGACAACGAAGAAAAGCCTGGGAGCGACTGTTTGGCGCCATTCGATTGCTGCCCACCGGACGGTATGAGACGCTGCGGAAGTCGGGGTATTGGCCGCCTAGAATGGCAGTGGCGGCAGGAGAACGAACTGAGACAGAAGACGTCATCTTCGGGTCCATGGGCTAGAAGAGAAATCTGTGCGGAGCCCCTGCGGAACCAGAAGGAGCGGCCGCCATTGATACCGGCGGAGAGTCTCCCCGCGGAGCCCCTGAGCCTGGAAGCTGGGCCCGCTGTGCAGCGAGTTGGAGAGCGGAGGCTGCGGGATGAGCCGTGCGGTGGTGTGACGGAGGCCGTGGCGCCGGGGAAGGTGAGAGTTCCCCCGGCCCTGCCGGCGGCTTCACAAGCAGCCCCTATCATTTTGCCACAACACGCAGTCTCCAGTGTACCGGAAGGCCCGGCTGCGGAGGGCCCTATGCTATACGTAGAATTGAGCAAGGCCCTAGCTTCCGTTCCCGAATCTCCCCGCCCGGAGTCACCAGGGCGGAGCTTATTTACAGAAGGCGCGGTTGCGCTCCCTCGGCCGGTGTCAGCCTCATCACCCGAACCGGCCGTTACTCCGGCTTTGCTGGGAGTTGTGGATGCGGCCTACCCTGTGGCCGCGGTGAAGCCAGTATTGGAACCGGCTGGGGTCTGTTTATTGGGCCCTGTGGACCAGCCCTCCGGAGTCACGGCTGCTCCCATCCGCTACCCGGCCCCAGCGGCTGCTGGGCCACAGATATCATCGGCCGCCTCTACCCCACGCCCTTTCTCGGCAAGGTCCCGCCCACCGGACTCTGGGACTGGCGCGGTACCCTCCGTTTGGGTTGCGGAGGTGGTAAAACAAAAGAAGGTTCGAGAGCAGGAGGTATGGAGCCTGCTTCATTCAAAAGGGGAGGCTGGCATGGCGGTGGAAAGATCCCGGGGGCGGCTGGTGTACACTAATGTGGCCCGGGGGTATGGCTTCATACGTGATCAGACTGGCCAGAAGGTATACGTGAACGTAGCCTCCATACGCCACGGCCGTGCCCTGGAAATAGGGGACTATGTCTCTTATTATAAGGAATACTGCCCCCGCGGGTATTATGCGGTGGCGGTACTGGCGGTACCCGAGGAACACGAACCCCCGTAAAGAGGACTGTATTGGACACTCCCTTCATCCCAGGAGTTCCACGGCTGTGGGCCCCTTGCTACCGGCCATCAGGAGATGGCCTGGACTGTCAGAATTTCGGTGCACCGTTGTGCAGGTTAAAAAGGACAGTTGTGTTTAAAAAAAAAAAATGTGTTTTGTAGTTATATGATGCAATTATTTTCTGTTTCTCTCTTTTCTTATGTTCCATGTATGGAAAGCAAACGTAAAGTTGATTGCCTGACAGAGCGGGGATATGTAGAAGAGAGGGAGTGTCCATGTCCAAGGAAGGGGGAGGGAAAAGGAGTACCGGTGATGTTTACTGTGGGATGTTGAGTTTTAAAGCAAAAAGAAAATGAAAAAAAAAAAAAATATAAAAATGGGTATTTGTGCTATTATAAAGTTGTTTATTGTATAATATGCCAAAGTAAAATGCAACAGGTCCGGGTAAGGGAAGGTCTGCGGGACCAAAGGAAAGTGTGAGATCCTGTAGGGATCTAAGAGTTGAGGTCTGGGAGACCGGGACGCCGACCATGACATGTAATTGAAAGAAGGAAAATGAATGGGAAGACGTGAGAAAGACAGCCGTCCTAGGTCAGGTCCCCAACACCACGGACACCCCTGAAGAAGGAAAGGCGGGCGCCGGCAATGATCTGGTAGGTGAGTGGCCTCGATCATGGCGTACCGGATAGTGAAAGGTAACAGTAGGGGAGAGTAGGGGAAAGATACACGCCGTAGAGAGAATACGGGTGTACCTTGCCCAATTTGAAAGACGTTGTCATGTGGCGTGCGCGCTGGTGAGTAGCAGTAGGCTGCTCAGAGCATAGTGCTCCCAGTATAGTTCGGCCCCCGCAGATAGTGGGCTTGGCTCAACTTCTGGTCCGACAACAGAATGTAGGTGTAGATTCAGAACGACGAAGGCAGGGATGACGATTGTCGAGGATGACAATGGACAAAGGAAGGGGGAGTGTAGGGAAGGTGACCTGACGGACGGACGGACTAGTCAGAGTGAAGAAAGATAGGTTTGCACAGTGTAGGTAGGAGTCAGTGATTACAGTGGGGAAACAACTAGGAAAGTGTAGTGGACGTGCAGTACCTTGGGATGACCATTAGATGGCAGGGTGGAGTGTGAGCAAAGGACTTTACAGCAGCTTAGGGCTTTAGAAACCGTTGGTCATGGGGGGCGTGGTGACAGTTAGTGACAGTTTCAAGGAACCGGGGGAGTTATAAATACTGAGGGAGGGTTCCAGAAGGTTCCAGTCCCCAGGGGGAGCTCCAGTGACAGGATGACTGCGCCAGTCTGTGCGCTCTGAGGAGAATCCGACCAAGGGGACTGAGGAGAGAGAATGTCAGGGGGGTGGTCCTGACAGGAAAGGACCGCAGTTGAGACGAGGTACTGGGTGTAAGACACCGTATGTGACACGACGACTGAGCAGTAGAAGCGCTGTTGGTTAATGGGCCTAAGGCGGCCACAGTGACGGAACTGTCAGGAGCGTCGACAGTAAAGGAGGGGACGGTGTGTGCAGACACGTCTCCAGTGTACGGTGTGAGAAGCGGCTCTGGAAACGGAGGGCCGCGAGGTGTGCCGTCAGTCGGACGGCAAGTGAAGAAATAAACTTGGACCTGTTGCACCCAGAATCTGCCTCCATCGTGTCTCTGTTGTCATCTCTGCGCGGTATAAAAGTAGGACCACCCCCCCCCAGCTCGGCACCCCACCACCGACTCTACACCTCTGTAACACTTTTTCTTTTTCTTGGCTGGTTTGAAAAAAAGTGCGTTATTACATTCTGCTGGTTTTTTCCTTTCACTAAAAAAGACGGTACATCATCTTGGAAGGATTGTTTGTTCTTTTGTTCACTAATGTTAAATTTTGGAAGAAAAGGGACCAAACTACTCTGATTTTTAGAGTTATCAATAATACACATTTTGTTCAACTCTTGTAAGTTTTCACATACAATGGACTCCTTCTCTGCAACTGCAATATCTGTCGCTCCCACAATTAAATTATCAACCAACCCCACTTGCGGAGAATATAAATATTCTGTCTATGATCATCAATTTTATCCAGAAGATTGCTCTTCATGTTATCATCTGAAAAATTAATCATATCCGGGGGTTCAATCGTCATAGGAGGTGGCAAGCTTTTATTTCCATCTTTCCTATTCACCTGTTTTTTATCCTGATTTTTCCCACTTTTCTTTATTGCATCTATTTGTTCTGTTATTTTCTTAATCTGCATCTGTGAGTCTATAACTTCCCCAGTAACATTAGTATTATTGGAGGTATTTATATCAACTATTTTTACTAGTGCACCCAAATCCTTATTTCTTGAATTATCCGTTACATCCATTTTATCATTGTCACTAATGTCACTAATGATCCGCGGTACGCTTACTTCAGCTGTCATATCATTAATATTTTCATTTCCATTTTTATTTTCATTTCTCTTCTTATTAATGTAATTTTCAGTAATCACTGTTTCACATAAAACCGTCTGTTTTACTTGTGCATCTGTGTTTTTGGGGACCTCACTTGCTATAGTATCTAAAGAAGGTTTTTGTGTAACCTTCAAATTAGTCTTTATAAAATTTGGATTATTTTTACTATTAAAAACTTTTTTATTTCCATATCTGGGTGTGCGTATAGGCACCATAGGAATTTGTGGGGTGTTTTTCTGTACACTCCCATCTCCCTTATTCACATTCATTATATTGTTGTTCCCACTATCTAGTATGTTTTTATCAGTGCTATTCGCTTTCTTATAATATAATTGAAGGTTTCATGTTTCATGGAGTATCAAAACATTGCACTTTAAGACATGGGAATAAACCATGTATTAAAGTGGCCCCAATTGATTATGTTTCAGAAGACACCGTGAACAGGAGTGTCATTCTGAGAAGAAAGGAAATTTACTGGATTCATTGGTTGCATACTTTGCAATAATACGGTTTAAATGAAATATCTGACATTTTTAAATAATTTTGGTGCTTTTCATATTTGTCTGCTAAGGATTGGAGTAGTATTGGCATCTGATAATTGTGTGATGTCCATGCTATAACATTACAGCAAGGGAATGATCATATCGCTAACATATAAAGAGATATAATCGGCGGTATTTTATTATGATTGGAATAGTTGGCTGGTGCCTTGAAAAGGTAGTGACAGCTCTGGAGATGTGGAGCCTATGGCTGAGAGAACAGAAAAGTTTCTTGAGTGCAGAGCATGGGTCTGCTGTGCAGGATCTAATCCGCATAGGAGTACATACATTAATTAATATATGATCATCTGCCTGAAATATAAGGAAAGTAAAAGTATAATATGTTAAATGAAGTGTTAATTTGAAAGGAAAATATAAGTGTGGTTATATAAGAAATTTGTGAATGTTGTTCTGCTAATTGATATGATGCACAAAGAATTTTAGATTTTTATTGAGTATAATCTAATTTTATTATGTTTTACATTTTTTCTAGTATGAAGCTTCACATTTGTGTGTTTCTACAGAAGTGTGTTTTTTATAGGTGAATTTTAGTGATTTTTGTGATTTTATATTATGTTGATAGTTATGTGTGAATTTTTTGAGTGCAATGAGCATCTACCTCACTTCCTGGGGAAGCTAGTATATAAGGAGAATGGAATGTGATGCCAGTGTAACTTTTGCTCCTGAGGAAGTGTACAGTGTGTACACGAAACGCGTAGAGTTTATGGAATAAAAAGGAAGTTATAATCACTGCTTGGTCCTTGGATTAACTCCTTGTGAACTTTGGACTGGAACAGCGCGATCCTGAAAGCCGGATTTCTTTTCTTTTCTTTTCTTCCTATATATGCAATTCTAGTGACCGGCTGATTGCTGCAGCTCATCGGATCCTACCCATTTGTGCTTATGGTTGTTGTGTTTCACACAACTGAACCAGGTGAGTGGATCCATATCTGTGAAACGTTTATATCACTGGATAAGACCCTATTGTGCGCTTCTGTCTCCCTCTTTTTTATAGCTGTGGAGGTTAGCACCCTAGATAGTGCAAATGTTGCCCCCGCTCAATGAAGACTAACCCTATTAGGCCCTATTAGCAGTTGACAATAAAACAGGTATAGACAACACACTAGCAACATGAGCAATCAAATTACCATAGTGGGTAAGCTAACATAGGCAGAAGCTGCAGCAATAAAGGTAGAAAAGGTTTATCTACACGTATTATTGGCACAAAAATATCCCAGAAAATATGTAATGCTCAATTTGTCATGTCACATTAGATATTGATTATACATAGTATGCTACATAGGTTCATGAGGACTACATACTAAAAAATGATAGTGGATACTTAGCTTTAGGCTATGGTTACACCCTTAGACAATATTTGGTTAGTATTTTTGCTCAATATTTGTAAGCCAAAACTGGGTGAGGAACAATAAGAGAAAAGGCGTAATAGAAACTCGTCACCGCTTCTCAATTTTTCACCCATTACTCGTTTAAGCTTACAAATACTGAAGTGAAATACTGACCAAATACTGAAAGTGTGACTTTAGCCTTAGGGTTCACTCACATCTGCATATATAAAATTACTTATACTCTCAGCCATAAAAGTTGGCGAGTCTCAGGTGAGTGTCATGCGTATGTCATTCCGTATGTCATGCGAGTGCCATGCGATTGTGTTTTTATTCTCGCTTTGCATCCGTATTTCATGCGAATGCTATTCGACTAAGGTTTTTTCTCCTTGCATCCATATGACATGCGTATTACATGCACATGCAATGCGTTTTTTAACATCATCTTTTACATGCTATAATACTCTATGTAAATTAAATCTAGTTGTCATAAATAATAGAGCATCTTATATAAACATAGATAGTTAAATGATATAAATATATTAGAAATATCATAGCTATATAATAAATAGATATAATATAGATAGGGGATATATAACGTCACAATCACCCTACCTGTAATAAACTTTCACCCTTTAGAGCATTTCATGTGGTACTAAATGGTATTTAGCCTTGTGTAAACTAATAAATAAATACAGTAACTAAAAAAACAGCAAAGGTAAAACAAACAGCTGCTTGCTGATATTATCAGGCGGGGAAGGTCCCTAAAAATAAGAAGCCTCCAGCCACCTCAGAAGCGGTGCATCACATTAGATGCGTCAATTCTCGAGCTTCTTCTCGGCTCTTTCCAATTGCACTTGTGCATTGGCAATCAGGATAAAGGTAGTTGGGGTTGATGTAAGGTTTGAATTGTCCAAAAACACAACTGACATCAAGTCCTGGTGTTATTAATGAAGAAGTGTCTGTCAAACACCCCCATTATTAACCCAGTAAGTAAAAAAAGAAACACACACAAAAATATTTTAATTTAAGAAAACACTCCCAGACTTTTTCCCTGGTTCACCAATTTATTTCTTTTTAAAAAACAAAACCCATGCAGGTTAGTCCAGGGAAAAAAGTCCACAAATGGAAATCTGAAAGACATAAAAAGAGATAAATAAAAACAAGAGACTGTCCCTCGTTCACCAACTTATTAGAAAGAAAAGTTCCCAAGCAGGTCCGATTTAGTCCAGCGCTTCCCACGAAGTTCTTTCATTGTGATGATTAAAGGATATGGAGCGGTAGAGCAGTGTGGGGCAGTAGCCAAGGGTGAGGCACTCGTCTTCTTTTATGCCCTGACACGCTACATGAAAGTGTGGTTCCTGGCTGGGTTTGTGGACTTGTGCTGACACGTCCGTGCAGGCTGCAGCCAATGGTGTGGACTGTCCAGGACCATAGGTACCACAGTTCAATAAAGGACATTGTTGTTCAAACATAGAGATTTTACTGAATGATAACTTGGCAAAGGTTATGCACAAAGTCTTATGGTCATTTCCTCTATGATATAAAGCATTTTCCCTCACACCATATAATTCCTCTGTAATTCTACTCCAGGACTTTGCAGACAAACTGATTCATCCTACTTCATCACAATGTAGCCTGAACATCACAGATCAGCAAGTCTCTCCATTTGCTCAACTGTTCTGCATCCAATTTCTTCCACTACTGGCGCACTTTATCTACTGCTTGGGACCCCCACTGGTTCCACAAATTCAATCCTCTTTAGGAATGTAACCTTAGGCATTGCAGGCTCAGGGGTTTGTGATTCAGTGTCCTCTACACATACCCTTCTCCGGAAAGCCACTAGTCAGTCATTTTACCTCAGGATCTCGCTATCCCTGGCCTTAAGTCTCATCTTGCTATTGATCACTCTTTTGGCAGCACCGCTCAATTAGCACTCCAAACTCTTAGACACTGATGACAGGAAGCAGTTATTTGCCCTAACACTAAACACCTCCTACTATGGATTAGTCCCAAACATTAACTATGTCTTACCCTATTGTCACTACCTAAAGTCCTATACTGTAAATTACTAACATTACTTAGAATCATAGAATCGTAGAGTTGGAAGGGACCTCCTGGGCCATCTGGTCCAACCCCCTGCTCAAAGCAGGATTTGCTAAATCATCCCAGTTAGATGTCTGTCCAGCCTCTGTTTGAAGACTTCCATTGAAGGAGAACTCACCACTTCTCGTGGCAGCTTGTTCCACTCATTGATCACTCTAACTGTCAAAAAGCTTTTTCTAATCTCTAATCTGTGTCTCCTCCCATTCAGTTTCATCCCATTGCTTCTAGTCTTTCCTTGTGCAAATGAGAATAAAGTTGATCCTTCTACAATGTGACAGCCCTTTAGATATTTGTAGACAGCTATTAAGTCTCCTCTCAGTCTTCTCTTTTGCAAACTAAACATTCCCAAATCCTGCAAACTTTCCTCATAAGACAGGGTTTGCAGACCGGTCACCATTCTGGTCGCTCTTTTCTGAACTTGCTCGAGTTTGTTGATGTCTTTTTTAAAATGTGGTGCCCAAAACTGGACACAATATTCCAGCTGAGGTCTGACCAAAGAGGAGTAGAAGGAAATAATGACTTCACTTGATCTAGACTATATGCTTCTGTTAATACATCCTAGAATTGCATTTGCCTTTTTTGCTGCTGCATCACACTGTTGACTCATATTCAGTCTGTGATCTATTAGTATACCCAAGTCTTTTTCACATGTGCTGTTGCTTATCCCTATTCCTCCCATTCTGTATATGCTTTTTTCATTTTTATTGCCCAGATGTAGTACTTTGCATTTTTCCCTGTTAAAAACCATTCTGTTAGTTGCTGCCCACTTCTCCAGTTTATTTATATCTTTTTGAATCCTCTCTCTCTCTTCTCTAGTATTAGCTATCCCTCCTAGCTTTGTGTCATCAGCAAATTTAATCAGTTTACTCTCAATTCCTTCATCTAAATCATTGATAAAGATGTTGAACAATACAGGGCCCAGGACAGAGCCCTGTGGTACCCCACTTGAGACATTCTTCCAACTGGATGTGCAGCCATTTACGACCACTCTTTGGGTCCGATCACTAAGCCAGTTATGAATCCACCTAACAGCTGCCTTGTCCATTCCATACTTAGTCATTTTTTCAATAAGGATTGTATGAGATACTTTGTCAAATGCTTTGCTGAAGTCAAGATATACTATATCTACAGCATTTCCTTGATCCACCCAATCAGTGATTCCGTCATAGAAGGAAATTAAGTTAGTATGACATGACTTATTAGTTACAAACCCATGCTGACTCTGTTTAATCACTTCATTCTTATCCAGGTACTGACATACATGTTGTTTAATAATTTGTTCAAAGATCTTTCCTGGTATAGAAGTCAGACTCACTGGCCTATAGTTGCCTTGGTCCACCTTCTTCCCCTTTTTGAAGATAGGAACAACATTTGCTCTTCTCCAGTCTTCTGGCACTTCTCCTGTTCTCCAAGAATTTTCAAAGATTATGGAGAGGGGTTCAAAAATTTCTTCTGCTATCTCCTTCAGTACTCTGGGGTGTAATTCATCTGGACCTGGAGACTTGAATTAATTTAGGTTAGCTAAGTGTTTCCTCACTATCTTTCTGTTTATAGATATCCTGGATTCTTCTATTCCCTTAATAGGACAGTGAAGAACAGTTGATGTTACATTTCCTTTCTGAGAGAAAACAGATGCAACATAGGAATTTAAAAGTTCGGCCTTCTCAACATCCTGTCTTACCATTTCATCATTTTCATTCTGTAAAAATCCTATAGCATCTTTGACTTTTCTTTTACTTTTGACATATCCCCAAAATCCTTTATTATTGCTTTTGACATCTCTTGCAAGCCTCAATTCATTGTTAGCGTTAGATAATCTGATTTGTGCCCTGCAGGTTCTGCAGACAGCATTATATTCTTCTTTAGATATGCCTCCCTCTTTCCATTTTATAAACATTTTTTTCTTCCTTTTTAGCATGTGCTTAAGTTCTGTGTTCATCCATCCTGGCTTCCTTAACTGCTTCCTATTCTTCCCTCTTTTCGGAATTGTTAACAATTGTGTTTTGAGAATTTCATTTTTCAAGATTTCCCATCCTTCCTGGACATTTTTGTCTTTAAGGATATCCAGCCATTGGATCCCTCCAATTCTCTTTTTGTATCCCTTAAAATCTGCCTTTCTGAAATCTAACCTTGACGTCTGAGTCTTCACAGGTCTTCCTCCTCTAGTTATCCAAAATTCTAAAATAGCATGGTCGCTACCTCCTAGGGTCCCAGCCACTTTTACCTCCTCAACCATTTCCTCCCTGTTTATAAGGATTAGATCCAAGGTAGCAGTTCCCCTTGTTTTCTCCCCTACCTTTTGGAAGATAAAGTTGTCAGCAAGCAAGGATAAGAATTTTCTTGACCTGTTAGTTTTGCCTGAGAGAGATTCCCAACAAATGTCTGGATAGTTGAAATCTCCCATGACAACTATGTCATATTTTTTGGAGAACTTGGCCATTTGATGCATAAAGAGTTCATCCATATCTTCAGCTTGCACAGGCGGCCTGTAGTAAATGCCTACAATGGTGTCCTTTCCATTGTTCTGTCCTTGTATTCTTACCCAAACAGTTTCCACAGAACTCCCAGTCTCTGAAGCTTCAATCTCTGTGCAGATATACGCGTTTCTAACATACAATGCGACACCTCCTCCTCGTTTATCAAGTCTGTTTCTTGCAAATAAGTTGTATCCTTCTAGTCTTGTATTCCAATCATGTGTATTGTCCCACCAAGTTTCAGTGATTCCAATGACATCATATTTCTTTTCCTGTGTTAGTAGTTCCAATTCTCCTTGTTTGTTGCCCATGCTTTGTGCATTAGTATAGAAACATTTTAGTTTGTGATTGGTTTCTCTTTCTCCAATATTTTTATTAAATTAGATTCTTTTGTCTTTGTTCTTCCTTTCCACTTCTAATAGCAGAGTTCTCAATAGCATTTGTCAGGTGTATGGCTTTTTGCTTCCCTTCCCATGTTATTCTAGTTTAAAGCTCTCCTTACAAGTGTAGCAAGGCAACTTCCAAATACATGTTTTCCAGTCTTCGTAAGGTGCACCCCATCTCTAGCAAGTAGTCCATCGTAAAGGTAATTCACTCGTGAACCATAAATCCAAATCGTTGCTGACGGCACCATCGACGTAGCCAGTTGTTCACCTGCAGAATCTTATTCCACCTCTTTGTTCCATGGCCATCCACTGGGAGGATGGAAGAGAAGACCACCTGCGCTCCCAGTTCTTTCACTTTCTTGCCTAAGTCTTCAAAGTCTCTGCAGATGGTTTCCAGGTCGTTTCTTGCTGTGTCATTTGTCCCCACATGTAGTAGCAGGAATGGGTAGTCATCTGTAGGTCTGAAGAGTCCTGATATCCTGTCAGACACATCTTTAATTTTTGCACCTGGAAGACAGCACATTTCTCTTGAAGTTATATCCGGTCTGCAGATAGCGGCCTCTGTTCCTCTCAACAGGGAATCCCCCATGACCACCACTCTACGTTTCTTCTTCACAACGTTTTTCTTTCTCCATCCAGGAGGACTCTGAAGGCGTACAAGGTTGCTGTTTGTGGGCAAAGTCTTATCCTGATGTATTTCTTCATGGTTTTCCTGCATGAGAGCCTGGTACTGGTTCCTGAGAAGTATGGGTGCTGACTGCCTCCTGATCCTCCTGCTTCTCTGGGTCACATGTCTCCATTCCTCTGTTTCTTCAGGTGCACTTCAAATTTCTTCTCTTTCTGTAACATGAAGAGATAATTCTGCTCTGTCTAAGAACTCTTCACCTTCCTTAATGATCTTCAACGTAACTAACCTCTCTTCGAGATTCTTACCCTAAAATTGGTTATATTGGTAGCTCTTGCATCAGCCCGTAGGGTGAGGGATCTGTGGACTCTCTCTATAAAACCATTTTATATGCAGGTATATCAGGATAGGATCGTATTCAAAACAGACCCGGCGTATCTACCCAAGGTAGTGTCAGATTGCATTGGAATCAGGAGATTGTTCTGGGAAAACCTGAAGAATTAAGGGGAACAGATATTTCACAACTTAGATGATAAGAGGGCCCTGCTAGAACATATGTCTGTGACTAATCAGTGGAGGAGGTTCCAGTCCCATTCGTAGCCTTTCAGGGTGCCAGGAAGGGTTATGGAGTAGCAAAAGGGACCATTGCCAGATGGATTAGGGAGGCCAGTAATACTCCGATTCCAGATGGCATCAAGGCTCATTCCACCAGAGCCGTGGCGACGTCCTGGGCAGAGAAAGCAGAGGTATCAATTGACTAAATCTGTAAGGCCGCTACCTGTGCCTCACCATCAACCTTCTTTAGGCACTATAGGTTGAACCTATCCTCCTCTGCTGACTTGACCTTTGGTAGAAGGGTGCTGCAAGCGGTGGTCCCTCTCTAAGGTGTTTCGAAGTCTCCAAAAGTCTCTCAGGTGTGCTGTCATGGGTGAAGGGAAAACCACCATGGTTACTTACTGGTAGCCGGTTTTTCCGGAACCCATGACAGCACCTGTATATTCCCCCCCCTTTTTTTCAATGTATGGGTGTGCACGATAGTGATGTGGTGTTGGAAAAGTATGTAACTAAGCGGGAAGTCCTCTCATGCACTGTAACCAACTGAAGAGGGGGAGAAGTACCACCCCTTCTATTTCAGTAGGTTCCTGTCCTGGCAGGGCAGATCCCTCAGGTGTGCTGTCATGGGTTTCGGAAAAACCGGCAAACCGGTAAGTAACCATAGTGGTATTTTATCATATCATACTTGGTGTATTTATATGTAGATGTGAGCGAACCCTTAGGATATGACCCGGAGTACTCCTATGCAGTGATAAGGTGCACCAGTGCATAATCGGTCAAGATGTCCACACATTTGCTGCAGGCTGATGTGGTGCTGCATGGCATGTACAAGGATGGTGCCCAAATGAACAGCATGAGAGACTAAACAATGGTGCCATAAATAGTATAAGAGCCGGGAATGACTGCATATTAAGATGACTGATATTATCAGAGCAAGTTTTAAGTGTGTGCCGACAGTCCGGAAGTGGCGGTGGAAAGCATTTTATTTTCAGCCGCACTGACCATGCACAGATGAACACCAAACTTGCGCTACAGTCAGACATACAGCATCCCTATGAAATAGAATACAGGGGTCTTCAGGGGCAGCAAAGCTAAGGGGTGCTTAGAGTATAAAAAATATATAGAACGCCATTCCCCTGAGCACAGAAAAAAATATTAAAGTCTAATGCTAGATAGTAATAATTGGGCCAAAACACTTTAGTCCCATAGATAGCATCACTTGTGCCAAAACATAGGATTAGCATTCTAGATCAATTTGAGCATATATGATATACGTCATGGAGATGTATCACCCCCATTAGATGAAAAAGGGGTGTAAGGTTACAGAATGCCAATACGCATCTAGGTCAATGGGTCTATTATGGGCATTATCTCTGGAAGGGCCAATATTATACAGAGGATTGAGAGTATAAGTGAATGTAGAACAGCTGAACAGTAGGGGTTGTGGAGGGGGTGGGTGAGTGTAGGGGGATAAGGTACAGTACATTACCACAAGGGAAATTCAAAGTAAACAGCCAACTTGTAGTTGGTCATTGAAACCTATTTAACACTATTTAAATTTAGTTTAACACTATTCGTTCGGTATATCTATTTTGCTTCCTTTTACAGTATTTTCCGATCCCAAGCACACCCCAGTGACGGTGAAACAAATTCAAGGACGCTAAAACTAAAACAATCCAAGTTACCCCAATGAGCTTCTCTAACATATTGGAAGACTAGAATATCACGTGCATTAATAATTTCACCAATGTGGTCGCCTATCCACCTTCTAAGTTGTTGATTAGTTTTCCTGATGTAATCAAAATGACAAGTGTATTTGAATAGATAAATCACCCCTGTAGTACAGCAGTTGGCAAAGTGCATACATTTGTATACAGTATCTTCCCTGTGTACAGAGTCCATTTTAGGACATTATCATAAATCAAAGTCAAACATCAAGCTTGTTCACACTATAGGCAAAAACAGGAGCGCAATAGGGTCTTAACCGGGCAAACTTATAAGAAATATTAAGGTTTATACTCACCCTTCCCAGGAGAGAGTCAGGCACGTAGGATCAGTATGTCAGCTTGCTGCACATCCAACGGTCCACAAACAGAGACCGCCACATGAAAACTTTTAGGATAAAATTCTTGGATTTAAGTGCGCTGCCAGACAAATTTCATATCCATAAGCAGGTTGATGAATTAACCCTTTTATTCCCAATGCGTTTCGAAGTTTATAGTACTTCTTCCTCAGGGGATGACATATCTAAACTTCGAAACGTGTTGGGAATAAAAGGGTTAATTCATCAACCTGCTTATGGATATGAAATTTGTCTGGCAGCGCACTTAAATCCAAGAATTTTATCCTAAAAGTCAAACATCAGAAATACTCTGTCTGATACTTGAGTCTGATATCTGACTGTCATGTGACTCTGACACATGACTCTGACACCTGACTCTGGCACCTGACACATGACTCTGATACCCGAGTTTGGTACATGATTCTGATACTTGAATCTGATATCTGACTGACTCGTGACTCTGACACCTGACCCCGACACCTGACACCGACACTTGACTCTAACACATGACTCTGACACCTGACACATGACTCTGATACCCGAGTTTGGTACATGATTCTGATACTTGAATCTGTTATCTGACTGACCCGTGACTCTGACACATGACTCTGACACCTGACACCTGACACCGACACCTGACTCTGACACCTGACACATAACTCTGATACCTGAGTTTGGTACATGATTCTGAGACCTGAGTTTGATACATTCAAACATCAGAATCAGAAAGTTTTTCAGATATCTTCAATACAGTACTTGAATGGTTCATCTCATAAGTGAAGAAAAAGGATTATTTCACTGACATTTGAGCTAGGGGCTGAGTGGTTAAGCTCCTGGCTAATGGCATAGAAAGCTTGAGTTCAAGCTCAGTGAAAGTAGACTTCGATTTTTTTTAACTTATGCTGCCTGGCACACAAACTCCAGAGATGTTTCACTTTGATGTGTGAAGAAAGTCACATATCATATGTCAGAATGAAAATCAAAATGATTTTTCCACTCTGAGAGTTTGCAAAGCAGATTTCATAGCCAAAGAAAATCAGCACTCTGCATCACGTGAGCTTTTGGTACAATGGTAAGCCTGCTGACTGTGGAGTGGAGCTTTTTCTGGGTTCAAATCCCATGTTTGAATTTTTTTTAATTATGCAGGTTACCACACAAACTCCAATCATGTTCCACTTTAAATATCTGACATTCTTATTATCCTCCTGACTAGTGTTGAGCATTCCGATACCGCAAGTATCGGGTATCGGCCAATACTTGCTGTATCGGAATTCCGATACCGACTTCCGATATTTTTTCAATATCGGAATTCGGCATCGGAATCGGAAGTTCAAAGTTGATTGACAGACTGACGTCATCATGATGCGCGGTGTGTGCGCATCATGATGCGCCGTCATTTCGGGCCTTCCGGGGGTCTCTGCCGGCCTGCCGGGGGGCTGTGCCGGCCTGCCGGGGGGCTGTGTGGACTGCCCGGGGTCTGTACCGGCCTGCCGGGGGGCTGTGCCGGCCTGCCGGTGGTCTGTGCACCCTGTGGGGGTCTGTACCGGCCTGCCGGGGGGCTGTGCCGGCCTGCCGGTGGTCTGTGCACCCTGTGGGGGGGCTGTGCCGGCCTGCCGGGGGGCTGTGCACCCTGTGGGGGTCTGTACCGGCCTGCCGGGGGGCTGTGCCGGCCTGCCGGGGGGCTGTGCTGATGTCCGGGGGTCTGTGCAAGCATCGTCCGATGGGACTACAAGTCCCATCGGGCGATGCCTGCTACCATGACAGTGATTGACACATTAGCCAATGATGGGACAGTAGTAGTCCCATCATCCGGCTAATGTGTTAAATGTTAAAAAAAAAAAAAAAATACTACATACATACTACATGCATGCTACATACATACTACATGCTACATACATACTACATATATACTACATACATGCTACATACATACTACATGCATGCTACATACATACTACATGCATGCTACATACATGCTACATACATACTACATGCTACATACATACCACATACATACTACATACATACTACATATATACTACATGCATGCTACATACATACTACATGCTACATACATACCACATACATACTACATACATGCTACATACTACATACATACTACATGCATGCTACATACATACTACATACATACTACATGCATGCTACATACATACTACATGCATGCTACATACATACTACATGCTACATACATACCACATACATACTACATACATACTACATACATACTACATGCTACATACATACTACATATATACTACATGCATGCTACATACATACTACATGCTACATACATACCACATACATACTACATACATGCTACATACATACTACATATATACTACATGCATGCTACATACATACTACATATATACTACATGCATGCTACATACATACTGCATGCTACATGCATGCTACATACATACTACATACATACTACATGCTACATACATACCACATATATACTACATACAATACATACATAGACATACAGTACATATAACATAGAGTAACATACTTACCAATACTTGTCACATTGTTCCCCGAAGCCATTGTCTTTTCCGGAATAAATATTAACATGACAAACCACAAAAATACTCACCCACGATCCGAAGCAGTCCACGAGTGTGTCCCACGACGATCTTGGGTAGAGAACTGCAGCATCAGATGATGCTGCCGTTCTCTACGGGCTGCAGGAATCCAATGACGGAAGGTAGGTATCCTTCCACACTGTATTCCTCCGCCACTTAAAAAAAAAAAAGTCCCTAGTCTCACTTTATGCCATTGCTGTGTGGGAATTTCCCACGCAGCAATGGCATAAAGTGAGACTAGGGACTTTTTTTTTTTTAAGTGGCGGAGGAATACAGTGCGGAAGGATACCTACCTTCCGTCATTGGATTCGTGCAGCCCGTAGAGAACGGCAGCATCATCTGATGCTGCCGTTCTCTACCCAAGATCGTCGTGGGACACACTCGTGGACTGCTTCGGATCGTGGGTGAGTATTTTTGTGGTTTGTTATGTTAATATTTATTCCGTAAAAGACAATGGCTTCGGGGAACAATGTGACAAGTATTGGTAAGTATGTTACTCTATGTTATATGTACTGTATGTCTATGTATGTATTGTATGAATGTATTGTATGTAGTATGTATGTAGTATATATGTGGTATGTATGTAGCATGTAGTATGTATGTAGTATGTATGTAGCATGCAGTATGTATGTAGCATGCATGTAGTATGTATGTAGTATGTATGTAGTATGTATGTAGCATGCATGTAGTATATATGTAGTATGTATGTAGCATGTAGTATGTATGTAGCATGCATGTAGTATATATGTAGTATGTATCATGTAGTATGTATGTAGCATGCATGTAGTATATATGTAGTATGTAGCATGTAGTATGTATGTAGCATGCATGTAGTATGTATGTAGCATGCATGTAGTATGTATGTGGTATGTATGTAGCATGTAGTATGTATGTAGCATGCATGTAGTATATATGTGTTATGTATGTAGCATGTAGCATGCATGTAGCATGCATGTAGTATGTATGTAGTATGTATGTAGTATATATGTGGTATGTATGTAGCATGTAGTATGTATGTAGCATGCATGTAGTATATATGTAGTATGTATGTAGTATATATGTAGTATGTATGTTGCATGTAGTATTTATGTAGTATGAATGTAGCATGTATGTAGTATGAATGTAGCATGTATGTAGTATGCATGTTGTATGTATGTAGCATGTAATTTTTTTTTTTTTTTTTTTACATTTAACACATTAGCCGGATGATGGGACTACTACTGTCCCATCATTGGCTAATGTGTCAATCACTGTCATGGTAGCAGGCATCGCCCGATGGGACTTGTAGTCCCATCGGACGATGCCTGCACAGACCCCCGAAGCCTGCACAGACCACCGGCAGGCCGGCACAGCCCCCCGGCAGGCCGGCACAGCCCCCCGGAGCCTGCACAGCCCCCCGGCAGGCCGGCACAGCCCCCCGGCGGGCCGGCACAGCCACCCGGAGCCTGCACAGCCCCCCGGCAGGCCGGCACAGCCCCCCGGCAGGCCGGCACAGCCCACCGGAGCCTGCACAGACCACCGGCAGGCCGGCACAGCCCCCCGGCAGGCCGGTACAGACCCCAGAGAGGCTGTACAAGGCAAAAATAGGGTTTTTCTTATTCCGATACCGGAAGTCCCATAGACTTGTAAAAAAAAAAAAAAAAATTACATGCTACATACATACAACATGCATACTACATACATGCTACATTCATACTACATACATGCTACATTCATACTACATAAATACTACATGCAACATACATACTACATATATACTACATACATACTACATATATACTACATGCATGCTACATACATACTACATGCTACATACATACCACATATATACTACATACATACTACATACATACTACATGCATGCTACATGCATGCTACATGCTACATACATAACACATACAAGTCCCATCGGGCGATGCCTGCTACCATGACAGTGATTGACACATTAGCCAATGATGGGACAGTAGTAGTCCCATCATCCGGCTAATGTGTTGAATGTAAAAAAAAAAAAAAAAAAAAAAAATTACATGCTACATACATACAACATGCATACTACATATATACTACATGTAACATACATACTACATATATACTACATGCAACATGCATACTACATGCATGCTACATACATGCTACATACTACATACATGCTACATTCATACTACATATATACTACATGCATGCAACATACATACTACATATATACTACATGCATGCAACATACATACTACATATATACTACATGCATGCAACATACGTACAACATATATACTACATGCATGCAACATGCATACTACATATATACTACATGTAACATACATACTACATATATACTACATGCATACTACATACATGCTACATGCATGCTACATACATACTACATGCATGCTACATACATACTACATACATACTACATGCATGCTACATACATACTACATGCATGCTACATACATACTACATGCATGCTACATACATACTACATGCTACATACATACTACATGCTACATACATACTACATGCTACATACATACTACATGCATGCTACATACAATACATTCATACAATACATACATAGACATACAGTACATATAACATAGAGTAACATACTTACCAATACTTGTCACATTGTTCCCCGAAGCCATTGTCTTTTACGGAATAAATATTAACATAACAAACCACAAAAATACTCACCCATGATCCGAAGCAGTCCACGAGTGTGTCCCACGACGATCTTGGGTAGAGAACTGCAGCATCAGCCAATGCTGCCGCTCTCTACGGGCTGCAGGAATCCAATGACGGAAGGTAGGTATCCTTCCGCACTGTATTCCTCCGCCACTTAAAAAAAAAAAGTCCCTAGTCTCACTTTATGCCATTGCTGTGTGGGAATTTCCCACGCAGCAATGGCATAAAGTGAGACTAGGGACTTTTTTTTTTTAAGTGGCGGAGGAATACAGTGCGGAAGGATACCTACCTTCCGTCATTGGATTCCTGCAGCCCGTAGAGAGCGGCAGCATCGGCTGATGCTGCAGTTCTCTACCCAAGATCGTCGTGGGACACACTCGTGGACTGCTTCGGATCATGGGTGAGTATTTTTGTGGTTTGTTATGTTAATATTTATTCCGTAAAAGACAATGGCTTCGGGGAACAATGTGACAAGTATTGGTAAGTATGTTACTCTATGTTATATGTACTGTATGTCTATGTATGTATTGTATGTAGCATGCATGTAGTATGTATGTAGTATATATGTGGTATGTATGTAGCATGTAGTATGTATGTAGCATGCATGTAGTATGTATGTAGTATATATGTATGTAGCATGTAGTATGTATGTAGTATGTATGTAGTATATATGTGGTATGTATGTAGCATGTAGTATGTATGTAGCATGCATGTAGTATGTATGTAGTATGTAAGTAGTATATATATATATATATATTTTTTTTTAAACATTTAACACACTAGCCGAATGATGCGACTACTACTGTCCCATCATTGGCTAATGTGTCAATCACTGTCATGGTAGCAGGCATCGCCAGATGGGACTTGTAGTCCCATCGGACGATGCTTGCACAGACCCCCGGACATCAGCACAGCCCCCCGGCAGACCGGCACAGCCCCCCGGCAGGCCGGTACAGACCCCCACAGGGTGCACAGACCACCGGCAGGCCGGCACAGCCCCCCGGCAGGCCGGTACAGACCCCGGGCAGTCCACACAGCCCCCCGGCAGGCCGGCACAGCCCCCCGGCAGGCCGGTACAGACCCCCACAGGGTGCACAGACCACCGGCAGGCCGGCACAGCCCCCCGGCAGGCCGGTACAGACCCCGGGCAGTCCACACAGCCCCCCAGCAGGCCGGCAGAGACCCCTGGAAGGCCCGAAATGACGGCGCATCATGATGCGCACACACCGCGCATCATGATGACGTCATTTCGGCTGTCAATCAACTTTGAACTTCCGATTCCGATGCCGACTTCCGATATTGAAAAAATATCGGAAGTCGGTATCGGAATTCCGATACAGCAAGTATCGGCCGATACCCGATACTTGCGGTATCGGAATGCTCAACACTACTTACCATTCACCAGCAGAGCAACACACCTGTTATATCATTTGTCCAACCAGCAGAGCAGCAGCTGGAACTATACATTGAGCCTTCCAAAGGGTTGTGCTTTTTCACAACCCAACCACGTAAGCAATGCCTCATCATCTAAATACACTATTGTCTGGCTAGCACCCTATTTGCGCCTATTTTGTTCCTCCAACTTTTTCTTAACTTAGAATTGATAGCGCTGTCACATTTGAAATGCTCGGGACCACACGATGCTTTAATAATCTATATTATCCTTTTATCGATGTTTCCCAGATAAAGCAATACTGAGAAATCTCTGAATTTTGGCTCCATTCACCCTGTCTTATGTTACTTGAACCTGCAGTAATAATCATAATTCATGCAAAGCTCCATATGGGCGTACATACTGTAATAAAATCACTTTTTCAAACTCTTAGGAAATCATTCTAACCTTGGCAGTTGTGTTCATTTAGTTTTTTCTTGTAAAACGTCTTTCTTTCATTCTGTTTCATTGTGTATGATAGAATCGTTGTTGACTAATGCAATGGGACTTCAGCGGCAAATCACTGGTCATCGTCTACATGCTGGTACAGATACAGAAGCCGTGGTACAGAAATATCCCCCATATATCTGAAAATGATCTACCACCAATAGCTTAAAAGGGTATTCCCATCTCCAAGATTCTATACTAACACAGTATATAGACGGTGTAATAATAAGAATAATATTAGCAAATACCTCAAACTAGAAATGTAAGTGTAGTTTTTCTGATTTGCTGTTTCTTTTCTCATGTGCAGACATTGCAGGACCTCACTTATCCATGGTTATGATCACTAGCAACTAGCTGTCACTATATCAGTGGTTGTAACCATGGATACCTAAGGTCCTGCGATGCCTGCACATGAGGAAAGAAATATAGCGAATCAGAAAAACTATACTACATTTGTAATTGGAGATATTTTCTAATTTGATTATTATTACACCTACTATATTTTGGGATAGGATCTTGTAGATGGGAATACCACTTTGAGCCACTATATGCTCCATTTGAGGCACATACCTTCATTCCCTGATCTCCATACATTCCTGGTGGTCCACTTTGTCCATGACACTCACAGAATACACAACAACATGTTTTTTCCATAATATGGGACTAGAAAAGAAAAACAAAATATAGTTCTCTTACTTAATTGTAACATTTATTATTAAGTTTAGGAAATTATTATCATTATTATTGTTATTCTGGAACCACAATAGCAAACTCACCATTTGTCGGGCAAGTTTAATCCCAATATCTGGCATCCCAATATGCATCTGATAGTTATAATCAAAGCCTCTGCCAAATTCTAAATGTTTCATGTCATCATATCCTTTTGTTCCTTCCAAAGCAACAGTTACTAGGGCATGTAACCCTAAAAAGTTTCAGAAATGGATACATTATGTATTAGGTAATGATATTTATAACATGGATAGAGAAGCTATGGGTTTTAACAAATGAATATGGCAAAGAATACCTAATCAATCAAAACCAGTATGATACACACAGTATTAAGGTGACATAGTTACTCCACATGCTGTTGAATAATGGCTCTGTGCAACGTGGTACAGATTTTTTAACTCAAAAAGGCACAAATAAAGATCTCGCATGTAAAAAATGGATTCATGATTTAACCCTTTCATGACATATGACATACATTTATGTCATATGTTGTGTCCCTGCCTTTGATACGGGCTTGCACACCAAGCCCGCTTCTTTCTGTCACCTAACGGCTGATTTAGTCAGCCAGCAAGTGCCTTAAAAGCTGTGGGTGGAGCGAGGCTCTACTGGCAGCGGTTCACCTGTTAAATTCTGCTGTCAATCTCTAACAGCGGGAGTTAACATGAGTCGCCAGGGAGAAGGGGCACCCATAGATTGTCATGACTGCTGAGGGTCTGCTGATGACCCCTGATTAACCCGTGGCTGGCAGTCATAGGAGATTGTGATTTCTGCTATACATAATAGTGCTTATGAACTGGTATGTATAGCACAAGCGATCGGATGATTTCAGTTTCAAGTCCCCAAAGGGAACTAGTGAAAAGTGAAAAAAAAGTTTTAAACAATATGAAAAAAATAAAAAAAAACAAAAGTTCAAATCAACCCTCCCCTTCTTTTGCCCCATTGAAAATAACAAAAGCAAAGAAAATATACATATTGGAAATTGCGGAGGTCAGAAATGTCCTATCTAGCAAAATTTAAAATAAATTATTTCGATAGGTAAATGGCATAACAAAAAAAAAAATCTAAACCCCCAAGTTTCTATTTTTTCTTGGGCCTCTGCAACATTGCAAAAAAAGGCAATAAAAAGTGATCAAAACACTATGACCACCCTAAAATTGTATCAATAAAAACGTCAGCTCAGGGCACAAAATATAAGCCCATATCCTGAAAAATAAAATGTTACGAGTCTCGGAAAACGGTGACAAAAGCAAAACATTTTTTTCTTACAAATTTGTAAAAAAAAAAAAATTCACCCCTTAAATAATAAAAGAAACAATACATGAGTGGTATCTGCATACTCATATTGACTTGGAGAAAGAATCATGTCAGGTCAGTTTTACCATATAATGAACATGGTGAATAAAAAACTCAAAAAAAAAACAATTGTGGAATTGCACTTTTGTAGCAATTTAACTGCAATTGCAGCAAACCATTTTATGGCTATATTGACGGAAAAAAATTAAAGTTATGGCTCTTGGAAAAATAAGGGGAAAAAAATGAAAAAAACAAAATCGTCAGGGATTGAAGGGGTTAAAGTACATTTAAATCATTATACATTACATTTAATCAATGAAATCCAAAATATAAAGTACTTAATACTCCATGACAACCCACTTGTGCCATATACGGTACCTTTTTTCTGAAAATCTTCTTTTGCCAACTCAGTGTCTTCTACTTTTTCATCTAGGCCATCAGTAAAGATGAGGATCATCTACATGGCATATGGAAGGCATAAAAAAATAAAACAGTACTACAAATTGTGATAATGATAATTAGGCAGTGATGACTGATACATACCTTTGCTTTTCCTGCTTCGTCCTGTTTAAATGTCTTCCACATGGACTGAAGAATGGGGGTTGTTAAATAGGAAGGACCTTTGACAGAAATGGCTTTGAGTTTCTGAGCTAAATCTGAACTGTAGGTGTAGAATTGAGGGGGATAGGGTGGATTTGCATTTGGAACATAAAAAGCTACACTAATCAGAGGTACAGTGCCAGGGAGGCAACTTGCACTTCTTAAATTCATCATGCTGTGTAAAATATTAGCAATACGAATTTCCAATAACTTTTGATCATGAAATAAGTTGAAGCCATTAGGGTAAGCTGAAATATCAAATCCGACTATGACTTCAAGAGAACAATCTAGAAGGAAAAGGGTAGAAGAGTACAAGTGTAAAATTCAAGAAATTGATGTACATTTACAAAACTGAATCTGTGGGCACTTTATGCGTTTCCAAACTAAGCACACCATTATGCAGGAGACATACTGTAGCTCTTATACAATTAAAGGGAATCTGTCACCCCTTTTTTGAGATATCATATAATGATATCATTCAATTGTGTGTCACATAAGGATGCTCTTAGTACTTTTGCTTCCCCCTGACCCTGCACCTTTCATGCATAAATACCTTTTTTATATCGGTTCAGATGTATTTAAACTGCCACGGTCCGGTCCGCTGGGCGGGGCTTATTCAACTGCTCCCTCCCTGTCTTGCTCTACACAAGAAGAAATGCGTAGAGCAAGACAGGGAGGGGGGGAGCAGGTGAATAAGTCCCGCCCAGCGGACCGGACAGCAACAGTTTACATACATCTGAACCGATATAAACAAGGTATTTATGCATGAAAGGTGTGTTGTCAGGCGGAAGCAAAAGTACTAAAAGAATCCTTGTGTTCACACAATTGAATGATATCATTATATGATATCTCAAAAAAGGGGTGACAGATTCCCTTTAAGCTTTAATTGGTTTGCCTAAAGTCCTTCATTATTCAAATATACCAATGATACACATGGTGCACCCTGGGTGTGACCAGACAGTTCAGTGCACCTTTCCACCGTGACCGACGGGACTTGGTTTCCACTTATATCTACTTTATCTTTGATTGACAGCTCTGGCTTTAAGGCCCCATCACACTAAGCGAGATCACTAGTGATATCGCTTAAGCGTCACCGATTTTGTGACGCAGCAGCGATATTGCCAGCGATATCGCTAAGTGTGATACTTACCTCTGACCGGCTTTCCCACTGGTTATCGCTGATCGCGCGAGAACGTCCTGGGCCGTTTCTCGTCGGCCACTTCCTGCTGGGCTTCCTGCTGGCGCCGACGAGCGACGCATGGACGCGGGCGGGAGGACTTCTTCATCGCCGCGTCTGACAGGTAAGTAACGAGCGCCGACTGCTGCTGCATCGCTGGTGAGATCTGCCTGTTTGGCAGCTCACTAGCGACCATTTAGCGATGCACCAGCGATCCTGACGGGTCGTATCATGGTCGGGATCGCTGGTGCATCGCTAAATGTGACGGTACCTTTACAGGAGACAGAAAAGAGCAGAGATCGATAGAAAATAAGTAGCTGGCTATCTTAATTTTGCACTGAGCATAGTTAACTAGCATATTTGGTTACTGAAGGATTTTAGGTAAATGCAGCAATGAATTAAAACACTAAAGGGCCAATACATCAAACTGTTTAAGCCAGAAAACAGTCATAAACTACTTTGAAAAGTTGCAAAATTTTTGCGTAATGCGAAGTTGTGCAAAAATATAGCAACTTTTGGTGTTTTCAAGCGAGTTTTGGGCAGCTCTGTTAAAATGGTAGAAGCCATTGCGGGTCGACGTGTGGCTATGACTGCCCATCAAATTAACTTTTTGTGGCAACATTTCTTCCTCCAGAAGCGTTACTCAAGTTCCTGAAAGGAGTAACATTTCCCAAAACGTGAATGAAGGCACACACCACTGATAAGATACGCCTAATTCATACAGTGCCTCTTAATAAGTTCACTGTGTCTTAGTCCTACACAACCCTCTTAATGCTGCTGTACAAAATGCCAGTGATAATGAATCAGGGGCCTAAAAGAACAATTTTTAAAGTATAAGGGCTACTTCCCATACAAGGAGCTGTGCTTTGTTTATACATTCATTTTGTGCTGAAAGACTTCCTTTAAAGTAGCACTCATATTAAGTTTTTTATTCATTAAATGTTTGTACAGTATATGCATGTAATGTCGTGTGAGTGTATTGATATACTCACCTACCGCTGATCTCTTCAGGATCTTCTCCTCTTGTCAGTTATGTCACCACAATTGCAATTATCCGGCTCACTCTATGCTCTATGTGTGAGTCAGAAGTCTCTTTAACAATATAAGTCCTATGGAGCCTCACTCTGACTCTCCATAGGCCTAAATTGTAAAAGTCACGCCTCTGCAGAGGGATGACGCCACTGAGAATAGAAGAAGAATGGCGCTGGACACGAGAGAGTGCGGCGATAGGTGAGTATATACTTGTAAGTGAATGCACAGTAGAAGATGTGGTTCCTCAATGTTATGTAGCATTAGTGACCAAATGTTGCCATCTACTGTCCCAACTGAATAAGGCGGAACCTAAAGATGGAAGAAGTGTTTCTGGAAGGATGGATCTAAAGACAACACAGAGTCAGGTGGTAGTAGGCGCAATTATCCAATTTAAAAGGCCAATGTGACAGTTGGCGCCCACAAGTGAAACCAGCAGGACATGTGAGCCGAGGGATGCAGAGGCCGCGTTACCGGGGTGTGCTTAGAGACCAAGGCAGGCGGGATGTCGTGAGGCAAACATTGAGGTACAGACTATAACAGTCAAGTCCTGGGATCCAGACTCCACTGGTCAAGACCTGAAGCCCAGCCTTTATCAGTCGAGACCGATAGCCGGATGTTGCAGGTCAAGCACCAAAGACAACATGGATCATTATCTGGGAGTGGACGTCCGCTGTGGTGACCAGGAAGCACGAGTGAATCAGGCCGTTACTTCCAATGCTGACGTACAGTACAGAGTTTGGGATGGGGCAGTACAGCAGAAGGGACAGGGTCCCGGTCAGTGTGAGAAGGGCCCATAGAGTATTACATGACTTTGTGCTGAGGACTTGTGGCCTAGCAGGAAATACCGGTGACCCCCGTTAACGACCGTATATTAACTGGAAAGTGCTTTGAGGAAATATTCTAGTGACGGCCTCATCGCTGTGAGGCTGGTTTCACATTTGCGTTTTTTAGCGCTGGAAAAAAACGCTAACCTGCGCATGCGTTTTTTCCCCTATATTTAACATGGGTGCGCATACCTGCGCGCTTGTAAGCGCATGTATGCGATTTTCATGCGCTGCGTTTTTTTGGGGTGTGCGATTGGATTTTCCAGACGCATCATGTTGCATTTTTTGGCCCTGCAAAAAAGCGCATGCGCACATATGCGCACGTTTTGCGCTAAAAATGGCCATTATAGCCTATGGATGCGCATATGTGCGCACTGGCATGCTCATGTAAGCGTTTTTTTGCATATGCGTTTTTTTTTTTTAACCATGGAATTTAGGGGTTTGAGTTAGAGTTAGGGTTAGTTAAGGGGGTTTAGGGTTAGGGTTAGGGTCAGGGTCAGGGTTAGGGTTGGGTTTTGGGTCAGGGTTAGGGTTTAGTATGGTTTGGTTAAGGGTTAGGGTCAGGGTTAGGGTCAGGATTAGGGTTAAGTATGGTTTTGTTAAGGGTTAGGGTCAGGGTTAGGGTTAGGGTTAGGGTTAGGGTCAGGGTTAGGGTTAGGGTTAGGGTTAGGGTCAGGGTTAGGGTTAAGTATGGTTTTGTTAAGGATTAGGGTCAGGGTTAGGGTCAGGATTAGGGTTAAGTATGGTTTTGTTAAGGGTTAGGGTCAGGGTTAGGGTTAGGGTTAGGGTTAGGGTCAGGGTCAGGGTTAGGGTTAGGGTCAAGTATGGTTTTGTTAAGGATTAGGGTCAGGGTTAGGG
Organism: Dendrobates tinctorius; assembly: GCF_039654945.1. Taxonomy (NCBI): domain Eukaryota; kingdom Metazoa; phylum Chordata; class Amphibia; order Anura; family Dendrobatidae; genus Dendrobates; species Dendrobates tinctorius. The sequence goes on along the minus strand of NW_027361673.1, from coordinate 32,357,029 downwards.
TCAGGATTAGGGTTAAGTATGGTTTTGTTAAGGGTTAGGGTCAGGGTTAGGGTTAGGGTCAGGGTTAGGGTCAGGATTAGGGTTAGGGTTAGGGTTAGGGTCAGGGTCAGGGTTAGGGTTAAGTATGGTTTTGTTAAGGGTTAGGGTCAGGGTTAGGGTTAGGGTTAGGGTCAGGGTTAGGGTTAGGGTTAGGGTTAGTTAGGGTTTAGGGTTTGGGTTAGGGTTAGGGTTAGTTAGGGTTTAGGGTTTGGGTTAGGGTTAAGTATGATTTGGTTAAGGGTTAGGGTCAGGGTTAGGGTTAGGGTTAGGGTCAGGGTTAGGGTTAGGGTTAGGGTCAGGGTTAGGGTTAGTAAAGTCATGGTTTGGGTAGTGTGAGGGGCCACCTAAAAATGTTGGAAAAAAACGCAAACGCGGTAAAAACGCGCTAAAAACGCATACAAACGCATAAAAATGCTGCGTTTTTTTCATGCATGCTCATAAAAATGCTTGAAAAAAACGCAGCAGTTGTATGCTTATGTATGCGTTTTTTCAATGCGTTTTTTTGCGGGAAAAACGCGCTGCAAAAAAAGCAAGTGTGAAACTAGCCTGAGTGCCGCCTGTGGGAGTTATCACACAAGGGACATGAGAGCACCGGCCTTACTGAAAGATAGGTAGAATAGAGAATACAATAATAGAGCTGATAAATTGTGTTTATTGCCATTATTACTAATATTGTATTACCTGATATCTTGTATCCGAATAACTGACTGTTTGCTCAAGTAACCCCTTCACCCCGGGGCTAAGAAAATAAGTAGTTTAGATGGTTACCTCTGCCTCATTCTTCTCTTCTTGTTGCATCCTAGTAAGTAACCTGTTCACACACTCACAATACTTTACATGCATATATACAAATTTAATGAATAAAAAACCTAATGGGAGTGCTTCTTTAATTGCAGAAATTCTGTAAAGTGTTAAAGTACCATGTGAATACTGATTTCCTAGCGAAAAGCGATATAATTTTGATAAAGTCTCACTACGGACATGTAACTGCTGCAGCGAATCACTAGATATAGTGCGTTACCAATAAAAGAGGTGATCTAGTGCAGCCTATACACTACGTCAGGATAGTATCAAATTACTTTTTTTTTAATTTTCAAACACCTTCTTAACAGTTCTAGGAACCTTCTCTGCAATCTATTTAAAGGGAATCCATCAGCAGGTTTTTGCTATGTAATCTGAGGGCACCATAAGGTAGCGGTTGAAACACAAATTTCAGGGAGGTTCCACTTATTTGGCTGTGTGCTGTTGTTTCCATACAGTGAATGTTTTATCACCAGGACATTATCACTGCACAGACATGCTCCCTCATGCCATGTATTGCAGCCACGCCCTCTCCTCTGATAAGCAGCTCCCAGTCAATAGATAATGTACACGGAAAGCTGTGGTGTGGGTGGGGTTAGCTTTCTGAGCTCTGCTACATCTAAGAACTCTGATTGTGTCTTAACTGCTGCACCAAGTAATTTAAGTCATATATCATTGGAATCAGGGTCTTTTTCACTACAGTATGCTGCTCTCAGATGAGGAAACGAAAACCTGGTGGCACATTCGCTTTAACTTTTCTTTGCATTGGTTAACTGTGCTGCACCTGTAACATAAAAATGTGAATGATATTGACCTCTATATTAAAAATTAATATAACATTTTAATACATCTATATCTCATCTTAACGATACCATGACATACACTTCTGCTATACAATGTCTTTATGACAAGTGTCACAGTTGCATCTTTATCCTATATATGTCATGAGAGCAGTGGTAGCTTTTGGTGTTGAGCATTTTTGTGTCTGACATGTGTGATTGGTTTGTCCCATTGGTTGATCCCATTGATTGACCAATCACAGCTGTTGAAGGTTGGAACCTTCTCTGATTGAAGCCATGACAGATCGCAGTAATGTTCATCCTCAGCCTTTGTGATGTTCAATTGTTCTAGACGCTGACAATATTTACTGTTAATGATATACAGTAGTTGTAAGTTCACATGAAGCAATAGCCAAGATGTACAGGTAATGGTCTGTATGGAGTGTATTGGCAATCGGGTCATACTCACTCTCAGCAGGCCGCTGGATGCATATGTCATCGACCAATCTCTTTTTAATACTTTTTAATGCATCAAAATTGTGGACAGAAAACCTTCTATCCGATTTTCCAGCAATCTGAAGAAGCTGCGTTTCAGACACATTTCCCACTCCCACGACATAAGTGAAAACACCTTTACTTCTTAGAGCTTCTGCAGGCAATGCCACTTTATCTTGCGAATCTCCATCCGTTATGATGATCAATATCTGGTCGATCTTTTCCTTAATACGACTATTAGCTGATATAGCAGAATCTGTTTTCTCAAGAGCACTTCCAATAAGAGTGCTTCCATCCATAAATTTGATGTTCTTAATCATGTCATGTAAAGTTTGCTTACTCACATTTCGCATTAGCGGAAACTCTGTTTTATATAAATCACTAAACTGAGAAACCCCCACATGAACCTTGCCGGGGTTAATGTCAAACTGATCAGTGGTAGATACCATGAATTCTTTCATTTTTTCAAATTCTGTAGCTCCGATACTCCCTGAACCATCAATCAGAAAAGTGATGTCCGCTTGTTTTTCACATGGGGCTGCAAAATATGAAAAGACATACATCAATTACATAGCAGGGGTAAAGTTGGTATGAATCGGTTCGAACGGCCCAAGCCATTGGCCACAGCAGTAATCTATGGCGACGTCTGCGGCTCTTCCTTTTGATTAGTTGGCCTGGAATGAAGTCATTTTTGAGGCTTGATGCCCATATGACATTGTGTCAGGCTGGCAAATCAAAAGAAGAGTCACAGATGTGGGCAGTTAGGAGCGGGTACTTTCCCATGGCGGTACCCTCTCTCCCAGCAAGATGGAAAGGATATGAGAATAAATTCGCACCAACTCTAATCAAGGGTCACTTGTGGATGCATTATGAGAAAAAAATCTCTACAGGTAATGTGTGTCAAAAGTATTTTAATCATACTAATAATAACAATCATTTGATCAATAGTTTTCATACAAAGGAGCTTGTGCACTATATTGTCAGCACTTAGATGAAATGTTTTATACATGAGATTAGATTGATGCATTGCATCATTTTCCTTACAAATAAAGTAACGATTAATTGTCTTACACATGTTTAGGATTCTCCTGCAGACCTGCAGCAAATCTGCATCAAAATCTGCAGCAAAATATACATGTGTTATATTCAGATTTGTCACAGATTTTGATGTAGATTTACTCTAGTTTTCACCTTATCCATTGCAGACTTTTTCCATAGCATGCAAATGAGATTTCCTAATATCTCATCCACTGTAATATGGGGCACATTTTCTCTTATGCAAGTTTGTCATGGAAAATCAGCTGCATAGCTGTCTCATGTAGGCGAATCTTTTTATAAATCAGGTATGCACGAGAGCTGCAGTTCATCATGAATAGCATTTTGCATGCCGGTCTTTTTGAATAGTGCACGGGAATAAGAAGTGACGTTCATTTTCTCAGGACGCTGTAAAAGAAATATAAAGTAAAAGCTTGATCCTACTGACAGATTCTTTTTGAGGACTATGAGAGAGAAAAGTGTAGACTACTAGAGGCGTATCTAGGTTTTCTGGCTCCCAAACGGTTAGAATTGAATTTAGCGCCCCCCTCCCCAAGCACATATGCGATTTGCACTTAGGCCTCTTTCACACTTCAGTTTTTTTTACATCAGTTGAACTCCACCAAGGATTAAAAAAAAAGGATCCGTTTCCGTTTCACAACAAGCAGATGCACCGGATCCGTTTTTTGATGGATCCGCTTCAGCCACCAATGACTGAAATTTAAAGCAAAGCAATAGGACGAGAGAGAGAGATGCAAGTCAATGGGAAAAAAAACGGATCCGCCAAAAAAATGGCGGATGTTTTTCTGGCAAAACGGCGGATTTTGACTGACGTAAAACAACTGAAGTGTGAAAGAGGCCTTACAGTCACGTGCCGACGAGCTGCTCTTCCTAATTCAATGTTCAGTGAAAAACTGAGAGAAGTAGGAACAGAAGCTCGTTGTCATTTGACCATAAGGGCTCATTCCCATTTGCGATTAAAAAAAGGTCCGTTTTCTGGATGGAAAAAAAAGGACCGATTCTATGCGATTGTCATGCGAGTGTCATGTGATTTCAGTGCAATTTTTCCATATGACATGCGTATGACATCCGCATTCAATGCGATTTTAACATGAGGTTTTAGATAGAGCAGTTCTCTCCATGCAAAAACTCATGTTAAAATAGCACTGTAAAAAACAAACTGTACACATCGTTTTAAAACAAAAGAATCTTCACCACACACACACACACACACACACACACACACACACACACAAACACACACACATATATTTGAGAGAGACATAGATAGCAGAATAGCCGTTAATTCATTTGTCGGCTTTTGTAAAATAATTGCAAAAGCCGACACACACACGCACACACACACAAGCCAACATGATAGGAGACATGGATTACATACAGTAAACAATTTTATTTCATTTATTTTTTTATATGTACATATATACACTGTGGTGTAGTAACCACTGTGTCCACTAGGGGGTGCTGTGTGGATGTCCCAGGAGAAAGGATGAATGGCAGAATACTGAATGGCTGTTATGTATCTCAAAGTGGGTGGCTTTGAGATGGAGACATATGTGTTGATCAGCAGTGATACTGCTGAGGTGCTGCTTTAATGTGTCAGGGGAGAAGTCTCCAGGTAACTAGGGAGATGGGTGGACCGGTTACCTACAAACCCACCCAGGGGGTGTGTTTAAAGAACACTGTTGTAAAGAGTGTGTAAATGCTTGAAGGACCTGTGATGAGGTCAGAGTCATGTGACCCGGTGGACGTGGCTATGAACCATATAATATGGCCAGGGTAGGTCACATGTGGTGAATGCAGGGACCCGATTGGTCCGTTTGGAAGGTCTCATGTGGCTACCTTCCTGACAGCATGTGGACGCTGTGTTTAATGGCTGCAAGTGCCTGCGAGTTCCCTGGAGGGAATGAATGTCTGCAGTATGGAGAAGCAGCCATGACAGGACCCTGACGGGGTGAGATATAACTGTGAGGCTGAAAAGCCTGCGTTTTGGACACTGCTAACAGAGTGAAGCTCTGTCATGGACGCTATGCTGTTTATATGATCTTTATGTTGCTTCTATGGGTTTATGATGCCTAATAAACCGCATGGACTGTTATGATTTGATGGAAAACCTGGGCTAAATCTGATTTATTAGCTGCCAAGCGAGTGATCCCCTACTTAAATGACAGCGCTACCTCACAATTGGTGGAGAATGCTATGGACAATGTTGTAGCCTTGTTGCTGGGAGCAACGGAAGAGGACTGCAAAGTCGGTTGCTAAGGGCAACGCTGAGCCAGGAGGTTGATGGTTGGGGAAGCCACTGCCTGGCTGTGGTTCTGGAACCTTGGGGCGGCCTAGTGAGTAAGGCACTGTGCGGATTGATGAGCCCAGTGTGGCCGTTTCCCCAGGAGAAAGAGACTTATAGGATACCTCTGCGGTAGAGGGGTCCGAGAACCTGCGCGGCCAGCAGGTGACGGTCGTGAAAGCCGTGTTGTACTGACCGGGGTCAGTGAGAAAGAGACTGGTGATTGCTATTGGGTGCCTCTGTGGAGAAGAGGTATCAGAGGACCTGTGTGGCCGACACAGGTAACGGACAGGTGTTCGTGTTGTACTGACCTGGGTCGGGCCCTGAAGAAACTGTACCGGTGGGGCACAACAGGCCCTGAAGAAACAATGCCCATGGGGCACAGCAGGCCCTGAAGAAATGATGCCAGTGGGGCGCAACAGGCCCTGAAGAAATGATGCCGGTGGGATGCAACAGGCCCTGGAGAAATTATGCTGGTGGGGCGCAACAGGCCCTGAAGAAATGTTGCCGGTGGGGTGCGGTAGTGACGCAGTCTCTAAATATAACCGTTCACCAATCTCTGTCCAGAGTCCCTCAGCAAACCGGACGGGGGCCCCTACGGACGCCTGTAGCGAGGTGGCGCCCCCTGGGGCCGGTGATGACAGGGCCGCAGCTGTGGGAGAAGGCAGGGGGGTAGTGCCCTGGACGCTGTAACGAAATGATCTGTCGTCGCAGCGGTCACTGGAGGTAGCGGCCTTGTCACAACAGGGTGGGAAGCAGCGGGAGTGTCTGTATGCGACCGTATGCGGAGAGCGGCCACCAGTGCAAATCTCTCATATGTCACTTGACGGTAAGTCTGTAGCTTTCCCCTCACAGACCCCTGTCGGTCTCTCCACAACACACCATCTGCTCCCTTGGTCCTCTCTGTCTCACATGGCTTCCTGTCTGTTGTCCTGCTCTGTCAACTGCCACTTCAGCGCGCCCCCTGCTCCTTTTAAGCTTGCCCCACCCCCTGTTTCCCTGACAACTTCAGTCAAGTCTTTCCTTTTACTGTCTTCCCAGTATTGTTCCCTCAGGAACCCTGATGGCGATCCCCTGGGTACCTGTCCTTTCACTGTCTGGGAGTCCTCCTCCCCACAAGGGCATAGGACTACTTCATCGCATCAATGGGAGAATGGATGGAGCCATGTACCGTAAAATCCTGAGTGACAACCTTCTTTCCGCCAGGACCTTAAAAGTGGGTTGTGGCTGGGTCTTCCAGCAAGACAATGACCCAAAACATACAGCCAAGGCAACAAAGGAGTGGCTCAGAAAGAAGCGCATTAAGGTCAAGGAGTGGCCTAACCAGTCTCCAGACCTTAATCCCATAGAAAGCTTATGGAGGGAGTTGAAGCTCTGAGTTGCCAAGTGACAGCCTCAAAATCTTAGTGATTTAGAGATGATCTGCAAAGAGGAGTGGACCAAAATTCCTCCTGACATGTGCGCAAACCTCATCATCAACCACAAAAAAGTCTGACTGCTTTGCTTATCAACAAGTGTTTTGCCACCAAGTATTAGGTCTTGTTTGCCAGAGGGATCAAATACTTATTTCTCACTGAAAAATGCAAATAAATTTATATAAATTTATACAATGTGATTTTCTGGATTTTATTTTTGATATTCTATCTCTCAATGTTAAAATTAACCCACCCTTAAAATGATTGCCTGTTCATGTCTGCCAGTGGGTAAACCTTACAAAATCAGTAAGGGATCAAATACTTATTTTCCCCACTGTAACTACCTGTTACTATATTCCCTGCACAAAATATGACCCCCACACTGTCCCTCTTATAGTACACGCCCTCCACACTGCCCTCTCCAGTGCATACTGGACACCCTCTTCATACTATCTTGTCACACTGTTTACCCACCATAGGACCCAATCTCTATACTGTGCCCCCTCATCATACTCCTCCTACTTTGCTTACTGTCCCCTCCTGGCTGTGCCCTTACACTGTTCCCCCATGGCACCCGCCAACTACTCAGTCTCTATTCTGTGCTCACTCAAACTTTTCTCCCCCCATATTGTCTCCTCCCAGTATTCTCCTGAATATTGTCACTCCTCACACATTTGCCCCTCCCTGCTCCTACTGTCTCCTCATATATTTACCCCCTCAATCTCCATACTGCCTCCTCACACATCCCCCACTCACCATACTGTGTCTGCACCAATGCCCCCACTCACCATACTGTCTCTGCATCCATCCCCCACTCACCATACTGTATCTGCATCCATTCCCCTCATACATTCTCCACCTCTCTCCTCATACTCTGTGCCCGAACCCACCCCACTCTCATCATCCTGTGTGCACACTCATCCCCCACTCACAATACCGTGTCCACATCCATCTCTCCCACTCACCATACTGCATCTGCATCCATCTGCCATACTGTTTCCTCATACATGCCCCCTTTCTTCTCCTTGCTCCTCATACTGTGTCTTCAAATTTCTCTTGCTCTTGATATTATGTCTGCACCTGTCTCTTTCTTGTTCCCCAAACTTTTGTCCTCAAATCTTCCACCAATTACAATAAATCTCACCCCACCAGTCCTTCACTCTCCTCCCCTCCTAACTAAATAGACCATACCACTAGTGATGAGCGCGTATACTCGCTACTCAGGTTTTCCCGAGCATGCTCGGGTGTCCTCCAAGTATATTGGCGTGCTCGGAGATTTCGTTTTTTCGACACAGCTGCATGATTTGCGGCTGCTAGACAGCCTGAATACATGCGGGATTCCCTAACCAGCAGGCAATACCGTGGACTGGACTGCCACATTCCTGCCCCTGATGACATCAATTGCATTGTTTATATGGTGTGATGCGTCTTTTGTATATCTTGTGAAGTATAGTATGATTACTTGTGTAATGTATAGTGTACGAGTAATGTAGTGGTAGTGCGTAAGTATAACGTGTAACGTGGATAGTACAGTATAAGACATAGATAGTCATAGACATTAGGGTATACTACAGGATGTAGATAGTTGACTGTAAAATAGTGATTGATAGGGAAGTTCTGCCAGCAATAGACAGCAGGGTAAGTGAGAGTTAAGAGTTGGGACTAGCCTACAGGTGCTAAGGCCAGGATACGCAGACTACTTCTTGATAGTCAGGCAGATAGAAGTTAGAGTTTGGAAAGTGACAACTTTGCAGTGCTGCCAAGGGGTGATCCAAAACTAGAAGCGACTAGAGCAAAGAATAGCGAGATACTAAAGAAAGTTACCGACGAGACTGAGAGACCTTCCAGAAGGCATTATTGGATAAGACTGCTAATGCTGAAAGTAATGAACCTAAAGAGGACTAGGAGCGTGGGAGTTGTGGGTATGCTGGACAATAGATCCAGGGCGCCTATAGTGATAAGACGCAGAACCACTGGCAACTAGAGAGAAACTCACTGATCAGGACTATGGCCTAAAAGCTGAGTGGTGGTGATGTAGAGATGAAACGGATAAGCTGTAGTGCCTTGGAGTAGTAAACAAAGAAAGGATACACTGGGAATGGAAATGCTTTTCATTGTAAAGGAAACATGCTTAAAGGGAATCTGTCACCCCTTTTTTGAGATATCATATAATGATATCATTCAATTGTGTGTCACATAAGGATTCTCTTAGTACTTTTGCTTCCCCCTGACCCCGCACCTTTCATGCATAAATACCTTTTTTATATTGGTTCAGATGTATTTAAACTGCCACGGTCCGGTCCGATGGGCGGGGCTTATTCAACTGCTCCCCCCCCTCCCTGTCTTGATCTACACAAGAAGAAATGCATAGAGCAAGACAGGGAGGGGGGGAGCAGGTGAATAAGCCCCGCCTAGCGGACCGGACAGCAACAGTTTACATACATCTGAACCGATATAAACAAGGTATTTATGCACAAAAGGTGCGGGGTCAGGGGGAAGCAAAAGTACTAAGAGAATCCTTATGTGACACACAATTGAATGATATCATTATGTGATATCTCAAAAAAGGGGTGACAGATTCCCTTTAAGACTGTGTACCCGCTATCCCCTGTGCATAACCCATATTAAGCTCAGTTAACTCCCCACGTTTGAATGGAAGTCTCCTTTAATAATCTGTGTAATTCGTGGTCTTGGCTAGCCAACACCATCAGCTAAAGATGACCTGCATGGACACAAGGCTCACACAACACTAACACCAACACCCAGCTGGGACCCATCTTTTCCTGTAAAGTGCCAGGGCGACATGGATCAGCAGCTCACCCACGACTGCCTATCACCCTAGGTCACTTTAGATCATCACACTACAGACATGGCACATATTTTTTTGTCTAGTACATGGTATTTCCAATCATGGAGTCCTATTGTTTCATAATCTATTTGACATGTCTAAGAGTTTCATTTCTGTCCCTTCCTCTTGCGGCAAAGTTACTATTTCTATACCAGCAAAATGTTATACATCAGGGTTACTTTGGCTCACTCTACTGAAATAGCTATGTTCCCATTGGTGAGTATTTTCCTGATATTATCGATTGGTAGTGCTCCCCAAAGTGTATGCATACAATGTGTATTATCATATACACTACATACTCTGTCTCTAAATAAATTGTTTCACGCTCAATACCTCCCAATCTCATGTTTTTTTTTTAATAATTAAGTTTGCATGTCGTCAGACAACCATATACTAAAAGTATTGTTTTTGATCAATGCTAGTTCTCTTAGATGGGATCCTTATCTATTATGTGCCAATTCCTATTTATACTAGTCTTAATTTTAGAAGCATCAGGCTAAACTGAAAGTAAAAAGTGAATTTCTTATTATTTTATATTCTTTCAGCAGTTTCAAGAAAGTCTCTCTCTCTCTCTCTCGCCTTATTAATTGTTTTTTTTGCAATTAATCATTTGGGTTACCCCTTTTTAATAAACTTTTTTTTAGTTCTGCTTATGTGTTACGGTACTTAGTGGCACCAATTGGCTAACCAAAAAAACATTTTTAACTACAGTCCAGATAGTTTAAAGTGTGGTTTTCCCGCGCACGTATCACATACAAGCTCGTTCCCAATTCAGTCATTTGTAGTGAACGTGTATAATATTCTAGTCCATTTACAATGGGCAAGGTGCATGACAAGGGACGGGGAAGTGGCTGTGATGTTGCATGCTGAGGCCGTTGGCAAGCTGAAATTGGGCCACCAAAAACACCCACATCTTCTCGCTGGACCTTAGTGTCCAAAGTCCTAGGGGACCGCAGCAAGACAGCAGGAAGAAGCAGTGTGGTGGTTGCAGACAGAAGGTGGGCAACCTTTCCCCGTAACACCAACATGATGGAAGTTGCCAGTCCAACTGTTAGGTCTTCCCGAGTCTGTTTTTTTTTAAAGACTTTTTTAAAAATAAAAAATTTAGGCCACATATTTAACAGTCTGATATTGCTGTCAGACATCTGATGTATTTGTGGACTACAAATAGTGGCAATTCAGGCCTACATTCCACTATATTTACTGTTACCCTAGTTCTCTACACTATTTTCGGATAAAAATACAGGCCACATATTGAACACTGTGGTATTTCAGTAAAAATACTTCTGTTTCAAGTTGTTATGGCTGCTTCATGACTGTCTTAAATGCTCCAACTACTACCACCATCATCATCATCTGCCTAGAGTCAGTCACTGCACAGATAGAAAATCTGAGGAGCAGAGGGTGAACATTTGGGCGGTGTTGTACTCTGTCTCTGGATTGCGAAGGCAAAATGTTATAGATTAAATCATGACTGGAAGAGCCAGAGGAAGAGCATCTGGAAGAGCATGGGGTCAGGAATCGCAACAACTGAAGCCTGGTGTTCCTGGGCCGGATTTTGACAAGCAATCACCTACTAATACTGAACTTATTGGACGATGACGTCAAAAAGGAGCCCCTGCATTTTATATAACAGAAGCTAGAGATTTTTACATTTTGGCAGTTGCCCTGATGTTCCCGTGTCATTTGAGCAGTGTTTCCATCATTTTCTGACATTTTTAGACCTTGAAAGGACCCCCGGGGGATTGCGGTAAAAATGCTCGGGTCTCCCTTAGACTTATATTGGGCTCGTTGTTCTGTCCGAGTACCCGAGTATTCCAATTTGCTCAACCCGAGCATTTTAGTGCTCGCTCATCACTAATCCCAATATGTGGTAGGTGTAATAATAATAATAATAGTAATAGAAAATACCTCCAAATAGAAATGTAGTATAGTTCTTCTAATTCGCTATGTCACTTACCCCATGTGCAGGACATTATAGTAGCTTAAGTTTCCATGGTTATGACCACTAGCAACTAATTAACTGTAACTATACAAGTAGTCGTAACCATGGATACCTTAGGTATTGCAATGCCTGCATGTGGAAAGCGACATAGAAAATAATAATATTAATCTATATATATATAAAATTGAATGTATGTGTGTATCACCAGCCAATCACGAAGCATCTTTCATTTCACCAGAGCTGTTTAAAAGAAGCTGAGCTTTGATTGGATGCTATGAGCAAGTTTTCCTTGCAACCAATCACTATGCATCTTTCATTTCACCAGAGCTGTTTAAAAGAAGTCGAGCTGTGATTGGTTGCTATGAGCAACAGTTTTCCCACTCCACAACACTTCAGCTAACACTGACCAAGTGGGAAAAATCTAGCATCCCCGGAAACATAAGCTACCAGCCATTGTCTGCCCCCCCCAGAAAGGAGCAGAGAGCACATGACAGAAATGAATCACCCCCTCCCTTCCCATATCCCATTCACACATCCTCCATCCCATAGGCACATCTTCCTTCTTAAAGGGATCTCCGGTGTGGAAGTCAGGGCAAATCCATCCAGCGCTTTGTTTTTGACCCAGGGCCTCACTTAAAGGGATTCCCGGTATGGAAGTTAGGACCGTTCCACTCATAGCTGTGGTTCTGACCCCACGGTCTCTTAAAGGTATCATTGGTATCGAAGTTAGGGCAATTCCCTCAGCACTCTGATTCTGACCCCAGGCTCTCTTAAAGGGATCCCCGGTATGGAAGTCATGGTAATTGCCTTCAAATGCTCTGGTACTGACCCCAGGCTCTCTTAAAGGGATCATTGGTATGGAAGTCAGGGCAAATCCATCCAGTGCTTTGGTTCTGACCCCAGGCCTCTCTTAAAGGGATCCCTGGTATTGAAGTTGGGCAATTCCACTCAGCGTTCTGGTTCTGACCGCAGGCTCTCTTAAAGGGATCCCCAGTATGGAAGTCAGGGTAATTGCCTTCAAATGCTCTGGTTCTGACCCCAGGCCTCTCTTAAAGGGATCCCTGGTATTGAAGTTGGGCAATTCCAGTCAGCGTTCTGGTTCTGACCGCAGGCTCTCTTAAAGGGATCCCCAGTATGGAAGTCAGGGTAATTGCCTTCAAATGCTCTGGTACTGACCCCAGGCTCTCTTAAAGGGATCTCCTGTATGAAAGTTAGGGCATATCCCTCAGCGCTCTGATTCTGACCCCAGGGTTCTATTAAAGGGATCATTGGTATGCATGTCAGGGCAAATCCACTCAGCACTCTGGTTCTGATCTCAGTCTCTCTTAAAGGGATCATTGGTTTTGAAGTTAGGGCAACTCCACTCAGCGCTCAGGTTCTTACTCAGACCCCTCTTAAAGGGATTCCCAGTATGGAAGTGAGGGCAAATCCACTCTGTGCTCTGATTCTGACCCCAGGCCCCTCTTAAAGGGATCCCCGGTGTGGAAGTGAGGGAAAATCCACTCTGCGCTTTGGTACTGACCCCAGGCCTCTCTTAAAGGCATCTCGGATATGGAAGTTAGGGTAAATCCCTCAGCGCTCTGATTCTCACCCCAGGCTTCTATTAAAGGGATCATTGGTATGGAAGTCAGGGAAAATCCACTCAGTGCTCTGGTTCTGATGCCAGGCCTCTTTTAAAGGGATCCCCGGTATGAAAATTAGGACCGTTCCACTCAGTGCTCTGGTTCTGACCCCAAGGCTGACGGAATGATGTGGGATATTAAGGGCAGTAGTCCGGTGGCTCTGGCTGACAGGATGATGTGGGATATTAGGGGAAGTAGTCCAGTGGCTCTGGATGATGGGATTATGTGGGATATTAGGGGTAGTAGTCCGGTGGCTCTGACAGAATGATGTGGGCTATTAGGGATAGTAGTCCGGTGGTTCTGACGGGATGATGTGTGATATTAGTTGTAGTAGTCCGGTGGCTGTGATGGGATGATGTGGGATATTAGTGGTAGTAGTCCGGTGGCTTTGGCTGAAGGGATGATGTGGGATATTAGGGATAGTAGTCCGGTGGCTCTGGCTGACGGGAAGACGTGGGATATTATAGTGAATGTGGCTATGCATAGTGGGCGTGGCTCTACACTCAGCTTTACATATATAGATATAATCATTATAATTTGTTATAACTAACCGTAGTTAGTTACTATGCCCGGGCAGCGCCAGGCTCTTCAGCTAGTAACAGTAATAATTTTATTTCTATAGCGCTAACATATTCCACAGCACTTTACATTATAGAGGGGACTTGTACAGACAATAAAAGACATTACAGCATAACAATAAACACAAGCTTACAATCTATGAAAATAATAATAATTATAATACATTTCTAGTTGGATGTATTTACTAATATTATTATTATACCTACTACATTTTGGGCTAGGATCTTGGAGATGTGAATACCCAAATTAACAGTACTCCTGAAAATAGGCAATTTTGTTACAGATATTATCAGAGACTTCGTTTCTTTCTCCTCCAGTACTGATCATTGATTTTTAAAATTTACAATTCCCTGGTAAAATCTGTAGGCAAAGTTGCTCCCACCTCACTTACATAGAATGTTATCAGTTATAACTTACCTATCTTAACAGGGTAAAAATCTACCTTCAAAGAATGCAGAATTTACCTTTGAATTAAGAATTCTGAGAATGAGTGATCATTCCTAGTGGAAAATGAAAATATTATCATACAAATTAAGTAGCTTTGTAACATAGCATATCATGTACTATGGGTTTACTAATAAAAAAAAAAATAATGGAAATTCTTTAAAGATGAAAAATAATGACATAGCTTACGTGACCTGTTCTGCCCATTATTGTTTAGCAAGTTAATTCATAGTGTAGTACCAGTTATAAACATTAGATATCATTAGTTGCCCATTTATCCTGTTCCTGGATAAAGTGAGCATTTCTCTTTAACAGTGTGTTCTGATTAGAACTGCCCCCTTAATTTCCTGGGCAAGAAGGTTGCAGACATTTTCTCCCAGACCTTTGAGTCTTACACACGTGTTCCTGACTCTCTCCTTACAAAGCACTGCTCCTGACCAGCGTATTCTGGTGAGGGTCAAAAGTACCTGTGTGTTAGGGCTCATGCTCCCTTGCGAGAGACTCACATGATTCTCGTGCGAGTCTCTCGCATGAAAACCTGGGACTGCTGCCGGCACTGGGACCGGAGCGTGCGGCTACATGTATTTCTATGCAGATGCACACTCTGGTCCGAGTGCCGGCAGCAGTGCCAGGTTTTCATGCGTGAGACTCGCTCGAGAATCGTGCGAGTCTCTCGCAAGTGAGTATGAGCCCTTATGCAAGAATCTGTATATGCAGCCATCGTGCAATGTACTGTGTAGTTATGTATATTGTGCAATGTATCCTGCACTTTATTATAATGCTTTAGCACTGCTTACTTTCCGTTGTAGTTTTTACTACTCTGTTGCATCCACTCTCATATCGTCCACATCATCCATTATTGTCCATGATTATCCACCATTATTGTCCACCGTCATCGTCCACTGTTACCAAGTTCACATCATCACCTCAATAAATATAGAAAGCATCCATATAGTCTGTTTAATGGGGAAGTGGATGAGGTTTAGCTGTATGCTGAAATCCACACAGCAAGATACGTGGAGGCAGGCAGAACATAGCCCCTTCCTCACCTGACCTAAATTCTATTGAGAACTTGTGGGCTCTTCTTAAACAGGAGATTTATGGCAAAGTAAGCCTCTCTGAATAGTGTCTGGGAGGCTGTAGTTGGTGCTGCCCAAAATGTTGATCGTCAACAGATTAAAAAAAAAACAGACTCCATGAACAGAAGGCTTATGACTGTTATTGAAAAAAAAAGGCGGCTATATTGGTAATGGTCACCAATTTTTTTTTAAATGTGAGAAATGTATTTTTGAACAATTTGAGGTGATCGGTTATTATTCTCACTTTAATAGCTGAAAACAATTGAGATATGAAAATTTTCATTTTTCATTTAGCTGCAAAATAATTCTGCACACTAATACGGTGGTTTCCCAATAATTCTGCACACATAGATAGTCTCTTAAGAAAAACAAAACCTCAGTTTTACTTTCTTAAATATTCAGTTTTCAGGTTTCTTAACCTTTTGGATTCACCAAAGTCACTTTGGTTGTTAAATAATGAAATGAATCATCAAAAATACAAATGACCTAATACTTGTGCAAATAGTATAGGTCTGCAAATTTATAATAAAACTATGCAAAGTCGATTATATTTTTATTTTATTAGTGGCATTGGAACAATAAGAAATAAAATGGCTCTGCTTAGGTGGAACCTTCACTTTAACCACTTTCTGACCTCGGACGGAATAGTACGTCCGAGGTCAGATCCCCCGCTTTGATAAGGGCTCCGGCGGTGAGCCCACATCAAAGCCGGGACATGTCAGCCGTTTTGAACAGCTGACCTGCCCACAATAGGCACAGGTGGAATCGTGATCCATCCGCACCTATTAACTAGTTAAATACCGCTGTCAAATGCTGACAGCGGCATTTAACAAGCACTTCCGGCCACCGGGCCGGAAATACGTGCATCGCTGACCCCCGTCACGTGATCGGGGGTCAGTGATGCATTGGCATAATAACCAGAGGTGGTGGTCGGCGCTCACAGCAATTCAGTAATTCAGCTACATATAGGCGATCTGCTCATCGCCTATATGTAGCAGAGCCAATCAGGCTATGGCAGCTTTTAGCCTCCCATGGAGACTATTGAAGCATGCCAAAATAAAAAAGAAATGTTTTCAAAAATATGAGAAAAATTAAAAAATATAAAAGTTTAAATCACTCCCCCTTTCGCCCCATTCAAAATAAAATAAAAAAAATCACTTATACACATATTAGGTATCACCACATTCAGAATCGCCCAATCTATCAATAATAAAAAGGATTAGTCCAATCGCTAAACGGCGTAGCGGGAAAAAAAATCAAAACGCCAGAATTATGTTTTTTTGATCGAGGCAACATTGCATTAAAATGCAATAACGGGTAATCAAAAGATCATATCTGTATATAAATGGTATCATTAAAAATGTCAGCTCAGCATGCAAAAAATAAGCCCTCACCCAACCCTAGATCACGAAAAATGGAGATGCTATGGGTATCGGAAAATAGCGCAATTTTTTTTAGCAAACTTTGGAATTTTTTTTCACCATTTACATAAAAAAGAACCTAGACATATATGGTGTCTATGAACTCGTAATGACCTGGAGAATGATAATGGCAGGTCAGTTTTAGCATTTAGTGAACCTAGCAAAAAAGCCAAACAAAAAACATGTGTGAGATTGCACTTTTTTTTGCAATTTCACCACACTTGCACTGGGAAAAAGGGGAGTGAAAAAAGAAAACACAAAAATGTAAAAAGCTCCTGTCATTAAGGGGTAGAATACATTTATCATTATTGAAGCATTGTATGGTAAAATGAGAGTAATTGTTTCTGGAAGGAATGCAGAATTCCAAAATTTGCAATTTCCCTACAGTACTCAATTTTACTAATTGCAGATTTACAGTAAGTATTGGACGAGTGGTTCTTTGTCATTTTACACCTTAATTAATTACACCTTAGTTTACATTAATTAAATTTATTTAGATTTATTAGCATGCAACTATTATATGCTCTATTTAATGTCTGTAAATAGTCTATAGGGAAATTCTGTATTTTATCATAGAAATAGCAGAATATGACTCACCTGATGTTTCACATAAAGCATCAGATATGTTTTGAAAAATGTCCATTAATTCTTCAAACTGGTCAACGAAGAACCATTTGCCTTTGGATCCTGCCATTGTTATTAGTTCTGTTTTTTTGGCTTTATTTACTCCAATTGGAAATATTGTGATCCCAGCTTTTTCAAGAGATTCTGAAGTTTCATTCAGTTCCTTCGGATCATGAGACTCACCATCAGTTATAACAATAAGATACTGAGGGACTCCTCTTCGTTGGCGACTGCCATGTTGCTCACTAAAGAATTCCTTTGAAAACTGTAAGGCTTTAGCAGTGTATGTATCTCCTTCTGTGTTGGTATCTTCCTCAATGGCTTTAATAATATCATTTTTATTGCTGAATGTATTCAGGTAGAACATCTTGTATGGGTTATCTGAGTATCTCAGAGCTCCAATTTGAACTTTATCTGGTGAAACATCTGATTTATTCACAAAAGATATCACAAAGGATTTCATTTTCATATCTTGCTCATGCTGGATACTACTTGATTTATCAATTACAAAAACAATATCCGCCTGTTGTATTCGTGGACAATCTGTGAACACACAAAAAAACACTTTTTGTATCTTTTACTTAAATCATCTCTTTTAAAGATGGAACAACTATTTGTTTCACATGCCCAAAATTTATCACAGACCCTGATTATTTCCGTTCGGTCATAAAAAATTAAAAACAAACAAATGAAAACTACAAAACTTGGCAAGAATTTCACAAAAAAAGTTATCGCCTTGTGACAGACATTAATGGCATATTCCTGGGATATGCCACCAATGATTAATTGCCAACAGTCAGTGGTGGTGACTCTTAAAGTAGTCATACCTCTTAGATTGCGTCCGATCCCATCCTCCCATACATGTACGTGTACTCTGCTAAATGTAGATGTATTCTCAGTAGGGAGAGGAGAATAAGCTAATCTGTCATCAACTTATTGCTCTTACAGAAAAATAATCCCTAAATTAATAAGGCATATTGAAATCAAAATGCTCAAACCTTTTTTTCTTCAATATCGGATGAAAAAATTGTGAGACCTCCATATACTTCATATGGTTGGCCAGGCCTACTATTTCTCTGTCTATAACCACTTTTACCAATCATGGGAATGTAGGAAATTACAGGGCCCCTTCTTCTCCTTTGGGCTCCGCCGGGTTTTCTATGGAGCATAATTGGTTAGCCATTGACAACTATGGGTGATGACCAAGCTACTTCTATAGAAAGCAAAGCAGCCATCCCAGTCATCAAATTAATGAATAAAGTTTGTAATTCTTATTCACTTTTAAGGCATTTATATACTACTAGATGGAGGCCAGATGCTATCGCATTGGGAGGGCGGTAATGTCACGATGGGGGCAGGCTTTGCTGCGTTGAGAATCTCTCCCCTCATGTGCTCATCCACCTATCCACTCTCTCTTTCCCCAGGTGCTGACTTCTCCCGTCTCTTCTTTGACCTGTCTACCCCATGTGCTCTGTCTCTCTTACCCCTGTGTCTGACCATGTATAGAACATACCACAGCTTCTGGGCATGGGAGGAAGCAAAAGACAATACTGATATTACAGCAGGAGATCACAGAGGGTACATTTTGTGAGGTAAAATATTGTTTAAAAACAGTCAGCGAAATATTTTACCTCACAAAATCCTCTGTGATCCCCAGCTGTAATGTCAGTATTGTGTGTGAGTGTGTGTGAGTGAGTGTGTGTGTGGTGCTTACGGCGTATAGAGTGTGTGTGTGTGGTGTGACCGTGTTCCGCTGGTGGTACCGGGCAATAGGTTGGTACCAGCAGCAGTTTCCATATTGAGACACCCATCACTTGGGTGTCCCAATATGGTGGTTGGTGAACTTCCTCCACTTGGAATTCTGGGATACGGTGACATCTGAACAGAATAGGAAATGAAAACATTACAAGGCAATTATATAACTAGATACATCCATTGGATATTACTCTACTCTAAGCAATATAACTATTGGACACAGAAGAGTGTACATTTCACTGTGTTGGTTTTACATTGTTGAGTCATTGAATGCAGTTGTGATCTGTTTAAGAGAAAGATAAGCACAGTTTGTTCTATTTTGTATTTGCTGTTGAAGTTTCCTAAAAATGTAACTAAGGTGTAGGAACTTACACCGACAAAGAAGTTTTTGATCACGTAATCTCAGCTTTGTCCCTGAAAGTCAAGGTCACCAGACAGAAACAAACCAATTTTGGTCATGTATTTAGGACAAATTCACTGGAAAAGGAGATTCTACTCAGAATGGTGAATAGTAAAAAGAGATAGGGGAAATTAAAAGCCCGATAGCTACGCAAAATCAAGAATGTCACAGTTATGAACACAAAGCAATTGAAGAAGCCATGGAAAACAGAAGCATGGTGAGATCTGGCCTACAGAGGATTAAATGATCAGACATGACTGCATGAATAGAACAAAGTAAAATACATATAATATAACTGGAATTAGTCCAGCATCTCTGTAATCATCACATAACCAGAATAGGGCACATGTTGAGTTTTGATGTTCAATCCTCTCTTATTGCAGAATCTAAGCAGCTACAAGAGGGAACCATCAGTAGTTTATTTTACTCTCTCATCTCTATATATAAAACTGAATGTATGTGTGTATCACCAACCAATCACGAAGCATCTTTCATTTCACCAGAGCTGTTTAAAAGAAGCTGAGCTGTGATTGGTTGCTATGAGCAACAATTTTCCTTGCAACTAATCACTAAGCATCTTTCATTTCACCAGAGCTGTTTAAAAGAAGCTGAGTTGTGACTGGTTTCTATGAGCAACAGTTTTCCCACTCCATGACAACACCTCTGCAGACACTGACTGGGTGGGAGAAATCTAGCAACCCCGGAAACATAACTTCCCAGCCATTGTCTGCCCTCCAGAAAGGAGCAGAGAGCACAGTACAGAAATGAATCACGCCCTCCCTGCCCATATCCCCATCTCACATCCTCCTTCCCATAGGTACATCTTTCCTCTTAAAGGGATCTCCGGTATGGAAGTCAGGGCAAATCCCTTAGCACTCTGATTCTGACCCCAGGCTTCTATTAAAGGGACCATTGGTATGGAAGTCAGGGCAAATCCATCCAGCGATTTAGTTTTGACCCCAGGCCTCTCTTAAAGGGATCCCCGGTATTGAAGTTAGGACTGCTCCCCTCAGCTCTGTGGTTCTGACCCCAGGGTCTCTTAAAGGGATCATTGGTATTTAAGTTAGGGTAATTCCACTAAGCGCTCTGGTTCTGACCCCAGGCCCCTCTTAAAGGGATCCCAGGTACAGAAGTGAGGGCAAATCCACTCTGCGCTTTGTTACTGACCCCAGGGCTCTCTTAAAGGGATCTCCAGTATGGAAGTTAGGGCAAATCCCTCAGCGCTCTGATTCTGACCCCAGGCTTCTATTAAAGGGATCATTGGTACGGAAGTCAGGGCAAATCCATCCAGCGCTTTGGTTCTGACCCCAGGCCTCTCTTAAAGGGATCTCCTGTATGGAAGTTAGGGCAATTCCCTCAGCGCTATGATTCTGACTCCAGGATTCTATTAAAGGGATCATTGGTATGCAAGTCAGAGCAAATCCACTCAGTGCTCTGGTTCTGATCCCAGGCTCTCTTAAAGGGATCCCCAGTATGGAAGTTAGGGCAATGCCACTCAGCTCTCTGGTCCTGACCCCAGTCTCTCTTAAAGGGATCCCCAGTATGGAAGTGAGGGAAAATCCAAACTGCGCTTTGGTACTGCCCTCAGGCCTCTCTTAAAGGGATCTCCAGTATGGAAGTTAGGACCGTTCCACTCAGCGCTCTGGTTCTGACCACAGGCTGATGGGATGATGTGGGAAGGATATTAGGGGTAGTAGTCCAGTGGCTCTGGCTGATGGGATGGGGTAGTAGTCCGGTGACTCTGGCTGACGGGATGATGTGGGATATTAGGGGTAGTAGTCCGGCGGTTGTGATGGGATAATGTGGGATATTAGTGGCAGTTGTCTGGTGGCTCTGGCTGGCGGGATGATGTGGGATATTAGAGGTAGTAGTCCAGTGGCTTTGAAGGGATGATGTGGGATATTAGGGGTAGTAGTCCGGTGGCTCTGACGGGATGATATGGGATACTAGGGGTAGTAGTCTGGTGGCTCTGGCTGATGAGATGATGTGGGATATTAGTGGTAGTAGTCCAGTAGCTCTGGGTGACGGGATGATGTTGGATATTATAGTGAATATGGCTATGCGGAGTGGGCGGGGCTCTACACTCAGCTTTATATATATATATAGAGAGAGATATAATCATTATAATTTGTTATAACTAACCGTAGTTAGTTACTATGCCCGGGCAACGCCGGGTTTTTCAGATAGTTTAATATAAACATGTGCTCAGGTTCAGGCTGAGCTGTTAAGAGGAGAACAACATCTTTTAAATATATCTACTATATAAAGCTCAATGTGGGTGTGTATGTATGTATGTATGTATGTATGGATGGATGTATGTCCGGGATTGGCATCCGCACCGTCGCAGCTACAGCCACAAAATTTGGCACAGTCACACGTCTGGACCCCGAGAGCGTCATAGACTATGATGTGAGGCAAAATTTTAACCCCGCGCGTTCCAATTCACCAAACAATTTTGCCCCTATCTACATAATGGAGAAAAAGTGTATGTATTGGCATCTGCACAGCCGTAGCTACAGCCACATAATTTTGCACAGTCACACGTCTGGACCCCGAGAGCTTCATAGGCTATGTTGTGAGGCGAAATTTTAACTCCGCGTGTTCCAATTCACCAAACAATTTTGCCCCTATCTACATAATGTGGAAAAAGTGAAAGGAAAAGTGTTGGAGGAAAATTGACAGCTGCCAGATGTGAACAAGGGGGACTTAAAGAATGAGAGCGATGGTGCCAAAGAGTATATACCGTACAGTTGCTAAGGTGGGGCCCTGACATGGGATACTCACCACACACGGGGATATGAACACACACGCACACAAAATGCACCACACACTACCACGTGCTTCAACACATATACCACCCTCAGCACACATTTCACCACACATACACCAACCTCGCCACATAAAAGTCGAAACACAAAAGTCACGACTCAAAACTCGCCATGCTGTCCCAGAGCTGTTTAAAAGATGAAAAATGAGCTGTGATTGGTTGCTATCAGCAACAGTTTTCTTTGTAGACAGTTGTGGTAACTGAGGCCTATTATTCTTATCATTTCTATGGTGTTATCGTCCTTCTGTAAAGCTGGAAATAACACAATTTATTACCGTGCCAACACAGACCACCCTCTGACACAGACTAAGGGCCCCATCACACACAGCGATCTCGCTAGCGAGATCCCTGATTTTGTGACAGGGATCAGCGACTGGCCCCCCTGCCGGTTATCGCTGATTGTGCTCGAGCGGCCTGGGCCGTTTTTCCATCACTGGTCTCCCGCTGCCCAGCACGCATCGCTGTGTGTGGCAGCGAGAGACCAGCGATCAGCGACGCTGGACGCTGGTTTCTAATATAAACGTCGGGTATCCAGGAGCCGTGGCTCCTGGATACCCGCTGTTTACCTTGGAAACTGGCGTACACGCTGGTTTCCAAGGTAAACAGCAGGTATACAGGAGTCGCGTGTCTCCTAGATACCCGATGTTTACCTTGGAAACCAGAGTATATGCCGGTTTCCAAGGTGAACAGCGGGTATGCTGGAGCCGCGGCTCCTGGATACCCGATGTTTACATTAGAAACCAGCGTCCAACGTCGCTGGTCCTGATTGCTGGGGCTATCTATGTGACAGCTCACCAGCGATCAGCCTAACGATGTCCCAGCGATCCCATCCATGTCGGATCGCTGGTGGGATCGCTGGGACATTGTTATGTGTGACGGGGGCTTAAAGAGGGAGCCCAGTATCACACAGGATAGGATTAGATACATGGCTCAGCAGTCAGTATCACACAGGAGAGGATTAGACACATGGCTCAGCAGGCAGTATCACACAGGATAGGAATAGATACACGGCTCAGCAGACAGTATCACACAGGATAGGATTAGATACGCAGCTCAGCACTCAGTATCACACAGAATAGTATTAGATACACGGCTCAGCAGACAGTATCACACAGAATAGGATTAGATACACGGCTCAGCAGTCAGTATCACACAGGATAGGATTAGATGCACTTTTTTTTGTGCAATATAATCATTATAATTTGTTATAACTAACCACAGTTGGTTACTATGCCCAGGCAACGCCGGGCTCTTCAGCTAGTATATATATATATATATATAGTTACTATTAACTGTAGATAAATATTCTATACTATAGCATATACACAGAACTATTATTCATATGTACACTGACCTTCTTTACAGATATCAACAAGCAGTTCTTCTTCTTTAAACTTCAGTGTTTCAAAAGACTCCACATAATGTACTTGTCCTGTAGGCCTACTTATTACTTCCAGTTGAGTTTTATTTGACTTGAATATTCCTACAGAGATAATGTTCACACCACTGTTCCTCAAAGACTCAGATGGCAGTTCAACATCGTCTTGTGCTTTTCCATCTGTTATGAGTATAAGGAGCTTTTTCACCTTAGGTCTAGCACCTTTGTTTTCTGTGAAGTACTGGGACACAAATTCTAAGGCTTTCCCAGTGTATGTACCCTGTTTCATGTATGCCATTTTCTCGATTGCTTCCCAGATAATAGTTTTGGTTCCACTCTTACTTAGCTGAAGCACTTCCACGTTGACATCACTGAATTGGACAATACCAAATTGAACGGCATCCGGACCAACCTCTGTTTTGTTAACCAAGCCTTTCATAAAGTCCTTCATTTTAATAAAGTTATCTGGGCCAATGCTTCCCGAACTGTCAACTAGGAACATTACATCGGCCTGCACTTTTTGGCAAACTATAAAGATAAAAATAAAATAATAAGTTTTCATAGTTTTAGATTATTATTTAATATTCATTCTTAGTTACTTTTCTATACATTGCTTATTTTACCTTCATTAGAACAGATTTCATTGGCTATCTGATTTTTTATGTCCTTCAAAGAATCAAAATTGTTTACATAATAGACCCTTTTGGGATCTCCAGCGATTTCCAGTAGATTTCCAGTCTTGTTGGCTTTTTTAACTCCAATTGCATACATATTTACTTTGTTTTGCCTGAGGATGATGGAAGCCTCCTTAACGCTGTCGTCAGAATCTCCATCTGTAAGAACAATAAAATACACAGGCACATTTCCTGTCCTGACATTGATGGGATCTAATATTATTTTACTAGTGTAATTCATTGCTTCTCCTGTGTTGGTTCCTTCACCTATTTGACTGATCTTCTGTATCTCCAGCTTCAATTGGATTTTATTGTAATTATTACCAATGTCAATCTCCAGTTTACTTTTATCAGAGTATTGCAAAGCCGCAATGCGGACCTTCTGAGGACCAATTTCAAACATATCTATTAGCTCCACCAGAAATGCCTTCATGGCTTTAAATTCCAAGGGATAAATACTCCCAGAGCTATCCATGAGCAAATAAATGTCAGCTACCTCTGTCTTCTGACATCCTGCAAAGAAATAATACTGCATTGAACAAATATTTCCACTTACAGTCAATTTTCAATATTCAAATTAGGTAATTAGATTAAAATACATAAAAGCGACAGATAGGTGGTCACTTCAATGCTTTGTGTTTCTCTCAAGACCAAAAATAAATCTCTATTTTTTTTTATCTGGAAAGGCCTCAGTTTTGATTTTTATGTTTTGTTTGTTAGGTTTGAGAAGAACAGCTTCCTCTGTAAAGTATATGACATACCCATGTTTTACATGGTTACTCATTAAAAAAGTTGAATGGACATATGTAATACAATGTTGTCATCTGTGGCCACCCTTAATGAGGTTTTCCTATAAGCAAAGTTAATTTAAATCAACATTTTAAATCAATAGATTTTTGAATAATAAGTTCCATAATTGGATGTGTTTAAAAAAATGTTTCTGTGCTGAGATAATCTTGTAAATGTGCCCCTGCTGTGTACTGTGTAATGGCCGTGTCTGACCGTGCAGGAACATGGTCTGATCATACCACAGCTCCTGGGTAGGGGAGGATGCAAAATAGAGTATACAGACAGGACAGTAGGGGATCAAATGATTCTTTGAGGTAAAACATTGCTTAAAAACAGGCAAGGAAATGTTTTACCTCACAGAAAGAATCAGCTGTGATCCCATGCTGCCCTGTCTCTTTACTCTTTTCTCCTCTGGCCAAGAGATGTGGTATGATCAGACCATGTTCCTGCACGGTCAGGCACAGCCATTACACAGTACATAACAGGGGTACATTTATAAGATTATCTCAGCACAGGAACAATTTTGGAAGTTATTATTATTCAAAGATCTATTAATTAAAAAACCTCTACACCTCCATTTGCTGTGATTGTGGAAATCTGTTGATGACCAAAGTGACTTTATGTTGTATTGGTAATAGCTTTTAAAACTACTACAACTGATTTACCAATAGGCACATTGGGTCTGGATAGTTATGGAAAAAGGAAATCTACTAAATGAAAAATGCAGAAAGTGATAAATATTGTGAGTTGCTTTCTAAATATAAAAGCCATCCAGAACTTAGTTGTTTTCACACATCTGTCATTCAAACAGAGAGCACGAATGCTATACAAATGGCATGGTGTTTGTGTCTAATTGATTTTTTGTTTCTACAAGACTGGGGAGGTTCCACCCCTTCTTTATGGGCCATGCACACAAAAAGCCGTCTTCCATAGCGTGTCCATATCAGACATTATCTGCCTGAATCCTGCTCAAATAGGTACTGTTCACATGATCAGGTTTTAAATACATCTGTTAGGGACTGCTCTGATATGGGTATACCTTGACTTTAGAGCAGCTTAGTATGCATTTTTTGCAAAAAACGTATCAACCAAATACCCTGTTTTTTTTATCCTCTTTTTACTAGCACTTGCTGCTTACTGTTACTTTTTTACAACAGAGTATTTTTATACGTTTGTTTTACTGTGTTTTTCTGTGTTTCAGTCTTTTGCTGGTGTGAACACTGTCATACAGACTTGTTCGCTGTGTGCATGGCCCATGTGTTTGTGTCTAATTGGATTCTTGTTTTTACAAGACTGGGGAGGTTCCACCCCTTCCTTATGGGCCATGCACACAAAAAGCCGTCTTCCATAGCGTGTCCATATCAGACATTATCTGCCTGAATCCTGCTCAAATAGGTACTGTTCACATGATCAGGTTTTAAATACATCTGTTAGGGACTGCTCTGATATGGGTATACCTTGACTTTAGAGCAGCTTAGTATGCATTTTTTGCAAAAAACGTATCAACCAAATACCCTGTTTTCTTATCCTCTTTTTACTAGCACTTGCTGCTTACTGTTACTTTTTTACAACAGAGTATTTTTATACGTTTGTTTTACTGTGTTTTTCTGTGTTTCAGTCTTTTGGTGGTGTGAACACTGTCATACAGACTTGTTCGCTGTGTGCATGGCCCATGTGTTTGTGTCTAATTGGATTCTTGTTTTTACAAGACTGGGGAGGTTCCACCCCTTCCTTATGGGCCATGCACACAAAAAGCCGTCTTCCATAGTGTGTCCATATCAGACATTACCTGCCTGAATCCTGCTCAAATAGGTACTGTTCACATGATCAGGTTTTAAATACATCTGTTAGAAACTGCTCTGATATGGGTATACCTTGACTTTAGAGCTGCTTAGTATGCATTTTTTGCAAAAAACGTATCAACCAAATACCCTGTTTTCTTATCCTCTTTTTACTAGCACATAGTGTTGAGCATTCCGATACCGCAAGTATCGGGTATCGGCCGATACTTGCTGTATCGGAATTCCGATACCGACTTCCGATATTTTTTCAATATCGGAATTCGGCATCGGAATCGGAAGTTCAGTTGATTGACGGCCTGACGTCATCATGATGCGCGGTGTGTGCGCATCATGATGCGCCGTCATTTCGGGCCTTCCGGGGGTCTCTGCCGGCCTGCCGGGGGGCTGTGCCGGCCTGCCGGGGGGCTGTGTGGACTGCCCGGGGTCCCTGCCGGGGGGCTGTGCCGGCCTGCCGGTGGTCTGTACCGGCCTGCCGGGGGGCTGTGCTGATGTCCGGGGGTCTGTGCAAGCATCGTCCGATGGGACTACAAGTCCCATCGGGCGATGCCTGCTACCATGACAGTGATTGACACATTAGCCAATGATGGGACAGTAGTAGTCCCATCATCCAGCTAATGTGTTAAATGTTAAAAAAAAAATACTACATACATACTACATGCATGCTACATACATGCTACATACATACTACATATATACTACATACATACTACATACATGCTACATACATACTACATGCTACATACATACTACATGCATACTACATATATACTACATGCTACATACATACTACATACATACTACATGCATGCTACATACATACTACATATATACTACATGCATGCTACATACATACTACATGCTACATACATACTACATATATACTACATACATACTACATACATGCTACATATTTACTGCATGCTACATACATACTACATGCAACATACATACCACATACATACTACATACATACTACATGCTACATACATACTACATATATACTACATGCATGCTACATACATACTACATGCTACATACATACCGCATACATACTACATACATGCTACATATATACTACATGCATGCTACATACATACTACATATATACTACATGCATGCTACATACATACTACATATATACTACATGCATGCTACATACATACTACATGCTACATGCATGCTACATACATACTACATACATACTACATGCTACATACATACCACATATATACTACATACATACAATACATTCATACAATACATACATAGACATACAGTACATATAACATAGAGTAACATACTTACCAATACTTGTCACATTGTTCCCCGAAGCCATTGTCTTTCCGGAATAAATATTAACATAACAAACCACAAAAATACTCACCCACGATCCGAAGCAGTCCACGAGTGTGTCCCACGACGATCTTGGGTAGAGAACGGCAGCATCAGATGATGCTGCCGTTCTCTACGGGCTGCAGGAATCCAATGACGGAAGGTAGGTATCCTTCCGCACTGTATTCCTCCGCCACTTAAAAAAAAAAAAGTCCCTAGTCTCACTTTATGCCATTGCTGCGTGGGAATTTCCCACACAGCAATGGCATAAAGTGAGACTAGGGACTTTTTTTTTTGTAGCATGTAGTATGTATGTAGTATGTATGTAGCATGCATGTAGCATGCAGTATGTATGTAGCATGCATGTAGTATATATGTAGTATGTATGTAGCATGTAGTATGTAGCATGCATGTAGTATATATGTAGTATGTAGTATGTATGTAGCATGCATGTAGTATATATGTGTTATGTATGTAGCATGTAGCAGTCCCTCTGTCCTTGTTCACATTTACGTCACTTGACAAGTGGAAAGGTTTTAAATACAAGAGTTAGGACTGTCCCACAAGGGTTGCCGTGACGTGGCGGGATGGCTTCTACATTATTTTGATCAAAATTATGTTAACTAAATACCCTTATTATTACTATTATTACTACCTTCATGCAATTTTTGCAATATATTTTTTTACTTTTTTATTTCAGGATATTTGTTTTGTGTTTTGCTTTTGGTTTTCTCTGTGTAAAGGTCATGTGTTCATATGCAATTACTTTTTGCATGCACATTAATTTACTTTTTCTGCTCAGACCCAGTTTCTCATTTGTTTCATTGTGCATTCTGTGCATATAAGGGTGTGACCGCCCTGTTTCTGAGTTGGAAAATCCATCCTGTCTGGCCTATACTATTACTGGTGGTTCAGTCCCTCTGTCCTTGTTCACATTTACGTCACTTGACAAGTGGAAAGGTTTTAAATACAAGAGTTAGGACTGTCCCACAAGGGTTGCCGTGACGTGGCGGGATGGCTTCTACATTATTTTGATCAAAATTATGTTAACTAAATACCCTTATTATTACTATTATTACTACCTTCATGCAATTTTTGCAATATATTTTTTTACTTTTTTATTTCAGGATATTTGTTTTGTGTTTTGCTTTTGGTTTTCTCTGTGTAAAGGTCATGTGTTCATATGCAATTACTTTTTGCATGCACATTAATTTACTTTTTCTGCTCAGACCCAGTTTCTCATATGTAGTATGAATGTAGCATGTATGTAGTATGCATGTTGTATGTATGTAGCATGTAATTTTTTTTTTTTTTTTTTTTACATTTAACACATTAGCCGGATGATGGGACTACTACTGTCCCATCATTGGCTAATGTGTCAATCACTGTCATGGTAGCAGGCATCGCCCGATGGGACTTGTAGTCCCATCGGACGATGCCTGCACAGACCCCCGGCAGGCCGGCACAGCCCCCCGGCAGGCCGGCACAACCCCCCGGAGCCTGCACAGCCCCCCGGCAGGCCGGCACAGCCCCCCGGCAGGCCGGCACAGCCCCCCGGAGCCTGCACAGACCACCGGCAGGCCGGCACAGACCACCGGAGCCTGCACAGACCCCCTGGCAGACCGGCACAGCCCCCCGAAAGGCCCGTACAGACCCCAGAGAGGCTGTACAAGGGCAGGAAAGGGTTTTTCTTATTCCGATACCGGAAGTCCCATAGACTTGAATGGGACTTCCGGTATCGGAATCGGCGATACCGATACTTTTTTTAAAGATCGGCCGATACCATCCGATACGATACTTTGAAGTATCGGACGGTATCGCTCAACTCTACTAGCACTTGCTGTTTACTGTTACTTTTTTACAACAGAGTATTTTTATACGTTTGTTTTACTGTGTTTTTCTGTGTTTCAGTCTTTTGGTGGTGTGAACACTGTCATTCAGACTTGTTCGCTGTGTGCATGGCCCATGTGTTTGTGTCTATTTGGATTCTTGTTTTTACAAGACTGGGGAGGTTCCACCCCTTCCTTATGGGCCATGCACACAAAAAGCCGTCTTCCATAGTTTGTCCATATCAGACATTACCTGCCTGAATCCTGCTTACATAGGTACTGTTCACATGATCAGGTTTTTAAATACTTCAGTTAGGGACTGCTCTAATGGGTATACTTTGAAGTTTTGTAGAGTGGCTTAGCATACATTTTTTGCAAAAAACGTATCAACCAAATACCCTGTTTTGTTGTCATCTTTTTACTAGCGCTTGCTGTTTACTGTTACTTTTTTACAACAGAGTATTTTTATACGCTTGTTTTTTTGTGTTTCAGTCTTTTGGTGGTGTGAACACTGTCATACAGACTTGTTCGCTGTGTGCATGGCCCATGTGTTTGTGTACAAATGGCATTAGTTTGCTGACCTTTTTCTAAAAACCTATTTATGAGAATAGGTAAATCTGACCTGCAAATCAGACCAAATTAGGCCGTGTCTGTTTTGTTTCTACAGATCATCATACAGTAAAGAATAGCACGGGTACGATAAATACAGATATATGAATACGGTAAGACCTACAGTACTTGACGGGTGAAGCCTGAAGCCCTAGGCA
The DNA here is from genome assembly GCF_039654945.1 of Dendrobates tinctorius. NCBI lineage: Eukaryota > Metazoa > Chordata > Amphibia > Anura > Dendrobatidae > Dendrobates > Dendrobates tinctorius. Next base: position 32,326,045 of record NW_027361673.1, on the reverse strand, counting down.
ACCATTGCTACAGGTTTTTGGAATTTGAATCCAACATTGACTACTACTACTTTCTCTAAGCAAAATTCATTAAAAATTATAGCAGTCATTTTTTATCATTTTTCTCACACAATTAGGATTATCTTACCTTGTTTTATTTCATGGCGTCGCCTTGGTGTGTAAATAACATCTCTTTCAACAGCGTTAACAATCTTCTTCTGTAAAATGTCGACTTTTTTTGAAAGGTCAGAAAATGTGTTCACCTTGATTTGATAATTATGCATTGGATGTGATGAAATTTGTTTCATTTGTGTTTCGTCAGCTTGAGAAATGCCCACGGTAAAAATTCTGACATTATCTCTTTGCAGTAAATATGCAGCTTCAACCACACTGTCTGCAGAGGGCTTATGAGTGATCAGGACTGTTAGCTGCTGTATTCCTTGCTTCTTTCTGCTTGCTTCGGCATCACCAAACACTTCAGTTTTAGTATAATTGATTGCACCTCCAATATGTACAATCTTTTCAGTTGAAAGTTGAATGTCTCCAATATGTTTCTCCACAATAGTCTTGTTGACTCCAGTATTGAGAGGGACAATGACCTCTGCTTTACTACTGAATGCCACCAGGCCCACATGGGTGCAGTACTCACTTATTTTCAGATTGGATAAGACATTAAGTAAGAAATCTTTCAAGTCTTTGTGTTCCTGCAATGTATGTTGAGAAGTATCCACCATTAACACCAGATCTACCGCTATGCCTGTGTCACACACTGAAAAGTGACAGGAAAAAAAAACTAATCAATATAAACATGCAAATTTAAGACATTTTAAAACACATTTTTATAAAAATATAGACAAGTAAAAAGATACAGTATGCTTAAAATATACCTGGTTTCTGATGACTTTTCAGAAACAGCTGTTATGTACAATATGTTCATGAGGAAAGGCACTATTTCAGGCAATTTATATAACATGTAGAATTGATATCTAATTTCCCCTTCTGCAAGTTCCATCTCTAGTTGTAAATTGTCTCTGAGCTAGCGGATGGAGATCAGGTGGGTGCAGACTAGCTGCTATGGTGTCTTTAATACACAGACAACAGATTCATATCAACAGATCCAGCTCTCCTATCTGTCTGCAACACACCCTCATGAGCTACGGCAGCTTGGAGTACATTTCACAGCAGTACTAAGTAGGGTAGCTGTGAATCCAGTTTTGGGATGACATAGAAAAAATGTAAGAAAGCAACTTCACTATCTCCAAGTGTACATCTCTTACCTGATCTTTTTTTCTTACAAACTTTCAAGCTCCGTTAACCCAATCACCCTCCAAAGATCTCTATGGGCTGCATGTTAAATTCTTGATGAACTTTACCCAACCATAAAATTAGACTAATTTTGTTAAATGGAATCTGTCACCAGGTTTTGGATGCCCCATCTGAGAGCGGTTAAAGGGGTATTCTCATGCTATAAAACTGATATAGTTAGTTAGAAAGCAGGAAAATAGCCAAGTTTGCAATTGACTTTTTCTATATGCTGTCATTGTCCTGCAGAGCAAGCTTTTATCTTACATAGTGTATGTAGCTTTTTGCCAATGAGATTAGCCATCAGAGCCTGGGCGAGTATGCATAGTAATTATATTTCAAGCTGTAGAGAGAAGCATTCTGATTTCAGTGATGTATCACTTACTGGGCTGCTGCTGTAATTTTGATAAAATTATTATTATATGAGCTAAAGGTCATTATCACTTGTAGAGGGCTTGTAAACCAGCGGTCTTCATGCTCAGGTAACTAGTACAGTATTTTTGGAGGTAACCAGTTCCCTTTAAGAGATGCATTTTTATATAACATGTAATGACGCATGATGTTGTAAAAATGAAAAATATCTTTCATTTTTAGGGAGGAAAAAACAAACTGTCAAAAAATCTATTGTGTCCTCTAAAAACAAGTCCTCATACTGTGCTTTCCATTACTATTAAAAAAGTGTCCAGTTGCTGCACATATTTTATTCCCATCACTGCCCTGAGTACCTTGTTTTTTTTTTTTAAATCTGCTGTATGTTTCTTCAGATACTGACTTTTTTCAGTTAATTTTTATGCCCTTTACAAAGGGCGTGTTGCTCAGAGGATTATCAAGTACCTGTGTCTGTAAGCAGCTCTGCATTTTTGCATTATCAGGCCGGGGTCACACTAACCGACGCCAAATACGGTCCGTATTTTACATGCGTAATACGGATGAATGACCCCTAAATAGTGCTCCGTATGTCATCCGTAAGCAAAGTGTGGTCGCGTATTTTGCGCATGTCAGCATCCATATGTAATCCGTATGGCGAGATTTTCTCACAGACTTGCAAAATGGACATTTAACGGTTTTGAGGCCTGCAAACTACTTAAATCATTAGCCTGCACCCTATTTATTGGCTTAGGAACAGGTGTCTGCCTCCATTCTGTCCATTTGTGACCTTGCCTTGACTTGGTGTGTTGGTGTTGTATGTGCAACATGGCAGACAGTCTGACTTTCAACACAACTGAGCAGGTTCTCTTCAACTGGCTTTTGTCATGCTGCTTTGGTCAACCATACTGTCACATCGCCGTCAGACTCGGGGCCTGCTGTCCCGGCCACGGCCACTAGGAGGCGCCGGACTGTCACGTCGCCATCAGACTCGGGGCCTGCTGTCCCGGCCTTGGCCACTAGGAGGCGCCGGACTGTCACATCGCCATCGACTCGGGGCCTGCTGTCCCGGTCTCGGCCACTAGGAGGCGCCGGACTGTCACATCGCCGTCAGACTCGGGGCCTGCTGTTCCTGCCTCGGCCATTGGGAGGCGCCGTGGTTTGCCCCCGAGTGATGGCGGCGACAGAGAAGGGGCTCCTGCGCAGGCATCTGATGGACACGGGCTCCGCTCCTCTGTCAGTCATGAAGGGGTTGGTGCATCACCATCTGGCCTGGTCCTGGGGGCGGTCCTAATGAGATCATCAGTCCGGGAGCCTGTGAGGGATGACCTGATCCCTCAAATACCTTGGGACTGGCCTTGCAAGCCGCCGGATATATTCTTGGTTCCCCTATGTGCTACTGTGTGATTTGCTATTGTTTGACTCTGACCTCAGCCTGGATTTCTGACTCCTCTACTGCCTGCCTGCTATTCTCCTGGTTTGTGAACTTGGCCTGGATATTCGACTCTGCTACTGCCTGTCGTTTTTGTACCTTGCCGCCCTCCCGTTTTGTGACCTTGGCCTGGACTGTCGACTCTGCCACTGCCTGCCGTTTCTGTACCTCTGCTGCTCTCCCGATTTCTGACTATGTTTTTGGTTCCCTGCCTTCTTCCCTATTGGCGACCGTCCTGCTCTGGCGCACTGCTCCACCAGACAGCCACCCCCTGGGCCTTGCTACAATTCCAGATCCCTGCATAGGGGTTAAGGGTCTCGGGGTTTCTCGGGGTGCTGTCCCTACTGCAGTCCAGATCCGCAGACGGATGTCACACATACCCAGTGATAGTGGATCCGCGGAGGAGCAGACGCATGTGGGTCCATCCACTTTTGAGGCAACGACTCACAAGAGGTCATTTCCACCGCCTCTATTCTTCTCTGCGGGATCATCCTGAAAAATTTTTACCAATACTGTCGCATGAGCCTTGCAACATTTCATCTACTCTTGGAGACAGTGCGCCCTGGGATAACCTTTCAGGACACAAGGATGCGCAAAGCTATATCTGCAGAGGAGTGACTTCTACTCACATTACGGTATGTACTACACAACCACATTCTCTATGTTCATGATGTGTTGCCCAAAGTATGTATTTTTTGACTTTTGGACTAAGTTTTATACCCTCTTCTTATTCCAGATATATTTAAACTTACAGACCAGAATGTTATGTGTAATATGTCCTGAATATCACGTAGTCATTGTGCGACCAAATATATGTGTGTTAGTAGATATGAATCAATAAAAAGTTTTGTATGTATGTACCTGATGTTTTGTTAATTTGTGCATTCTAAAATGTTCCATTTCTGTTGTTCTTCAGCTTCCTGTCGACTGGCCGGTCTTAAGCCGCCCTCCACCATGAGTTTCTCATTGGATGATCTACCATTTCTGGCATAGTCAGGTCGACATGTAGTGACATATGGTCAAGACTACATCAACTCATCATTCCCGAGCCCAGGATGGAAGACTGGTTGAGGATTTCAAGGGACTTTGAGGAGGACTGCCAGTTTCCTAATTGTATTGGGGCCCTTGATGGCAAACATATCCGGGTGCGTAAGCCGCCAAACTCTGGCTCACATTTCTTCAATTATGAACAATACGTTTCTGTTGTATTGTTGGCTCTGGCCGACCCTCAATACAAGTTTATAAATGTCGACATTGGGGCCTATGGAAGGACGGGAGATTCTTGAGTCTTCAATACTTCCATTATGGGTCGGCGGCTATGCACCAACCAGTTGGATCTACCACCACCACGCCAGCTACCAGGCTCCACTCAAGAATCAGTCCCTTATGTCCTTGTGGCAGATGAGGCATTTCAGTTAGCACGCAATGTCATGAAGCCATATCCCCGCCGGCACAACCTGGACCATCACCGCAGAATTTTTAACTTGCGCCTATCACGTGCTCGACGACTGGTGGAGTGTTCCTTTGGCATTCTTTGTGCCAAATGGTGGGTACTCCAGTCTGCCATTCAGCTGAGTGAACAAAATGTAAATGAAGTAATTAAAGCATGTGTCGTTCTTCATGACTTCACCAGGATACATGATTGTTCCTCCTCTGCTGGTGTTGTGCCTCGGGCAGACAATGTGCGTAGGGCTAGACCACCTATCGACCCACAACTTAGACCGCTTTCTGGTCTCAAAGTGCGTGATATTTTCACAAATTACTTTATGTCCCCTGAGGGTGAAACTTCTTGGCAAGAGCATGCTGTGTCTATGTTATACTTTTTTGGTTTATGTGTGTCTAAATATATATATTTAAACCCCTTATGATTCTATGACTGTTTAATTGCATTGGTAAGTGTATGTTAGTATGCTGACACCTTTCTTTTTAGAATTGAGACAGAGACGTAAAATGTAGTAGACAAATGTTTACTTTTGCCTTATTTGTTTTTTTTAGAAAAACATATTATTGCCGTATGATCAATGTGGCAATGGGCCAAATTGGCCTTTGTGCAGATGTGAAAATTGGGAACAAATAACATTTTCTGACAAACAAGACAACCAAATAAATGATCACTTCTTTTGTGGTCACCTCATTAATTAATTTTAAGAAGTTCCACACAATGGTACATTTAAAAAAAAAAAAAAAACATCTTTATTTATAAATTCCAATGTCACAACATTATAATCATAAAAAGAAAGTGCTGGACCAAATTAGGAGAGACAACAAACATAGAAACACCATATAGTAATATATCCATATTAGTAGGCTAATAATGAATATGAATTAATATGCAGTGTGAGCATCAAGAGAGATGCATAAAAAAATTGCTTGCTCCATATCCAATATTAATTATCTTCAGATATATAAACAAAGTAAAGGAGCCTCTCATCAAATGATGCTTCACAGTGCATAAATGTAAACCACTACATATAAATACTGTGCAAGTGTGACAAAAAATAACTACAACCTACCAATGAATAAAGGTGCTTCCTGTAGCGTCCCTCATGCCCCGACACGTGTTTCACAATGCTTTATCAATGGAGGCTTGTCAGGAAAAAGGAGGCTACCCCATTTAAATATCCTAGCAGCTATCGCTATTGGCCAGTATAGAAATTTCGCACCTGATTAAAATCACTTATCATTCTAGAGACACAAACTGGCCTGTGCGCTTAAGGTCCTATGCCAGCCCAGTACAAAAAACGAACCGCGCATGTGCGGGGTCACGTGGGTTCCAACAGCCAATAGAAATGGTGTATCTATGTCATGTGATTGCCAGAAGGTCCTACACTTACTACACAAGCCTAATATAATGTGAACCGCACATGTGCAAAGTCACATGGATACTATTAGTCAATGATAGAAGTGTAGAAATATCATGTGATCATCTGAAGGTCCTATGTTTATCTATTTACGAGAATTAACATCGCGCTCACGCGCATATGAACTTATATTCTAAAACCATATGTGAGGGCACAAACGGCACATGTACCGAACTATGAGGCCCGTAAAAAAGAGGAATGTCGCAATGGCCCCGTGGTCCCCCGGAAGTCAGGCACTAAGTCCCGGCAAACCAAGGGAAAACACTGCGGACTCACCACGCATCACTCACGACAACCTCTAGTACAGACATGCGCACAGCCTCCCAAAGATAGTCATCTAAATGGATAATAAATGACATGCATAGGTAAATCAACTTCCTAGTGGCATGAATTCCCATAACATCTCCATCAATTAATGGTAGTATCTCCAGAATATATATATATATATTACATATATGCTATATATTTTGTATAATAATATTAATTATGTAATCCCCCAAATGTTTAGTGATATGCCTATGTTATGAAGTGTTATTGTCATGTGGTCCAAATTGATGCCTTTATGTCCCAATTCTGGAGATACTACAACCAGGTTGGGACCAGCCTCCAACACTGGGTGGCAACAAGTGGCCATATTGGTGAGGTTGGCTAGAGCCAGACATATGTGGCTGCTGTAGGAAAGGTTGGGTAGGGGGAGGAAGGGGGTGAGGTATAGGTCCACGTATTTGAGGATCCTCAGAGCCTGCTTGAGCAAGCATGTGTGTGGGGTGTCTAAGGCGCATCAGATTCCTGGGGGAAAGCTGCCACCTCTCCAGATATTCAAATAACTCATATGGGGTATTGGGGTGTGTGCTTGCATCAAGCAGGATGTGAAAACATCCTTGAATACGTAGCCTCACCTCACGGGAAAGGGCACGAAGATAAAGGGCCAGACTGCGTGAGTATGCCTCCTCGCCATCATCATTATTGACTCTAGCCAGGTAGTTCAGTACCCCTGTGTCAACATTGGTACGTGTATCTTGGGCAGGGATCTGGCGCATTCTTCTTCCTCACCGGGATGGTCCAGCAGGCTGTGGGTAGCCCCGGATTTGGGCTGTTGGGCTGCTGCTGATGTTGCCCTGCTCCTCCTGTATGGCTGATGGTGCAGCAGCAGATGGTCCTGCTTGTGGATGTGGTCCTGGTGGTGGGGTATGTGGTGCAGGCACTGGGTTTTCCTGAGAGGAATCTTCACCCATGCTTCTTGGAGGGGGAGAAGATGGACCAGCCACCTCTTCCCCTACAGACCCAGGATCTATGATGGGCTCGGTATCTGAGCCAGTTTCTCTCTCCATAAGGTTGGACTGAGTTCTGTTATGAAATAGAACAGAGCCAAAAATAAATCCATTTTTTTGGCCCTGTAACGTATCTGTGTAATGTGGTGTGAGGTATTTACTTACGGTCTCAGATCCAGAATTGGAGCGAGGATGGAGAGGCGGTCATAATAGAAATATTTCCTCTTTATGTGGCCCGCATCACCACTCCTGGCCCGCTGCTGAAGTTCCCGCCTGTATTGGTCGCGGATGCTGCGCCAGCGTCTCATCACATCTTCCACTGCAATGTGACAGGAAATTGTCACGATGACCTGTCCTGTGTGACGCGACCCGCAGGCTGGTAACTAAAACAACAGGACGCGGCACGTGATACTGTCCTGTGTGACACGGCCCGCAGGCCGGTAACTAAAACAACAAGACACGGGGAAAGGGGAAACAGTTACAATGGTGGGCCCTGCGATAGGGAAAGGGGACGTGAAGACCTCCTGCACTCCCCTGAGCCTGTGTCCCTAACGCTCCTAACGTTCCCTATGCCGGTTCTGCACCGGGCGCCGATCAGGAACCTGTCGCCCTAGCACACCCAACATCTATCCCTTGCTAGGGAGCTTGGTGGCACAGGCACTGGCCCCACTGCTGTACTAATACACACTAAGGAAATCACAAACAGGGAAACACCACTTAGCTTTACTCTGTTGCACTTGCTCCTGGCAACAGAGTCCACCACCAGAATGCAGCTCTCCTCCTGAATAGCTGCCACCAAGCTCTGTCAGAGCTACAAGGAAATCCCCTATGACTCCTTCCACACCAGGGCTAAGACAGTGCTGCAAGGAACGCTCTCCAGCTACTTCCTCCACCAAGGATGGTTGAAATGAACACTACCACCAACACTGATTGCAACACCTGTGACTCTTTTATAGCAGAGCCAGAGCAAATCACACCTGCATTAAATCATGTGCACTTAACTAAAGAAACCGGAGTGCAATGATGCTCACCACCACCAGGGGCAAACTTAGAACAAACGACACCACAGTGCAATAATCCTAATGGCCACCGGGGGCAAAAAACAAACTTAAGCACAGCTTAAGAAAAACAAAAGGTTACCTGTGCTTTTTATCAGTTCTGATCCAGCATGGATCATGTCAGTAATATTCTCAATTTCACATATTTGCTACCAGTAGCCTTGGCATGTGGCCTTCTAGGGTGTGCTTTCTACCCAGGGTGGCATATATAATTGGGGCATCCAGGCCAGATACACAGGGTCACAATAGTTCAGGTATCAAGTAACTACACTTAATAACTTGGTTGGCTAGGAGGATGAGGAGCTTGTGGCCTGGGCCAAATTATGGCAGTGTAAAACCATGGGTCACATAAAAATCTACCCGCCTCATGAGGTAAAAAGTCCAGGCACAGGAAGGGGGGGGCCTGATTCTAAATGCCTTTTTTGATGTGAGGTAGTTTTAAACATTTTTTGGGTTGTACTTAATCAGTTGCTGCTGCTCCTCACGTGGCCGATCAGCAAAATCGTGGAACATCTGGCGACATATGCGCCTCCATGACGCCTCCTTTCTTGCCTGGTTGGCATAATGGGCATCACGTTGGTCCAGATTTCTGGGCGCTCCTGCTCTAGTACAATCAGCATCTCCACATTGAGGAAATATGGTGCCATGACGCTGCAGGACTCCGTGGAGGGGTACTTCCTGGATGTCTGGAGCGCTCTTTGAGTCACACGTGTGGTCAGTGTGTAATCCGTATTTTTTGCGCACCCATATACTTGCATTGGCGTACTACGGGTGTAGTATGCTGACAATCGCAGCATGCTGCGATTGGCACGGACCGTAGAATACGGACGAGAATTATACGGCTGTTGGGAGCTGCCCCATAGAGAATCATTTGTCCGTGTGTAATGCGTGCTTTTATCGCCTCTCACTCATCCGTATTCCCTTCTAGTGTGACCCCGGCCTTACCCTGCAAGGAACATACCATTGGTAAGGATGATAAATAAAAATCATATCTCTGCAAGCATGTGTCAGATTTGAAAATATAAAAAACAGAAAACATAAACCCAGAATACTCAAAGGAGCAGTAGGAATAAAATAGGGGCAAAACTGATCACTTTTCACCTGGTGACTATCCTTCTTTAATAATCCCCCATGCAAGAAATTACACACTAATTACAATATTTATGGTTTTATGGAACCTTACCTTCAGTAGCATTAGTAGTAGTTTGGGATGGAGATGTAGTAGATGGTAGAGTTCCTAAAAAAACACATTAATTAAAACAGAAAAACACTAGAAAGACAATACATACTCTATTTAGACAAAAAAAATCAAGGAACTATTAACTATCTCACGAGAAAAACCAAGGAAATGTTTTAATGTTTAGGTTCCCGATTAATTAGATGCAGTGCTTAATATACTAGACATAAAGGGAACCTGTCATGTTAAAAACGCTATTAACTTGCAGATCTGGTACTAATCTTCAGGTTAGTAGTGTTTTGAACCTGCCCCCTGCCCACATCAAAAGCCCCACTGCTGGGTGGAAATAAATTTTATTCCTCTTGGCAGCCTCGGGCTTTCAGTCATAGGGGTGGGCCGGTGAAGCTTCAGTCACCTCTCATTTAGGACTACCTTTATCCGGCATGCTACTTACATTGGGGTTTCCAACTAAATCTCTGAGTGACGTGACAGATGAAACCTCCGAGGGATCCATTCACTATAACGAGGCAGCAGAGTTACTCTGGACTCTGTCTGGCCTCTGTTCAGCATTGTCCTTCTTTTCAGAAGTGCACAAAACTGTGGTCGACTGCACTTTTATGCTCACCTATAAAGATGACACCTCCGGATCACATGTCCTATGGTGGTCACAGTACCTCCATCTGTGTCCTTATAATGGAATCTTCCGCCATTGGTTCCATGTGATTCATTTCAGAAATTTACACGAAAACCCCACTGTAAGCTCTCAGTGCAGAGCACAGGATAAGAGTGAGCCAAGTCTTACTGCGATCTTTGGGAGGCAGAATGAAAAATCAACAGTAGGTGAAGAATTGGTTTTATTAATTTTTAATGCTGTTCCTCGTGTGGTATAAGTGATTAGGAGACTTTATTCTTCGGGTTTGTGCGAATACAGGGATGCCAGATTTATATCGGGTTTTTATGTTTGGCTGCTGTCACACACTAAAGGACACTTTTTATTGTAAAAACTAATGGGACGAGTTGACGTTTTTTTGGTACCATTTTTGGGCACATGACATTTTTTGTTGCTTTCTATTCTGATTTTTGGGAGCTAAAATTAAGAAAAACCATCAATTCAGGAATTGTTTTATGTTTTTTATACCATTCTGCATGTGGTAAAATTGATAAGGCAGCTTTATTCTTTGGGTCAGTACAATTACATCGATACCCCAGTTATATAATTTTTTATGTTTTGTCGCTTTTACAATAAAAACTATTTTATAGAAAAAATATTTTATTTTTGCATCGCTTTATTCTGAGAGCTATAACTTTTTTATTTTTCCGCTGACATAGCTTTACAATGGCTTGTTTTTTGCGGGACGAGATGACATTTTCAGGAGTACAATTTTTATTTACATTCGTCTTTTTAATCATGTTTTATTGCACCTTTTGTTCAGCGGTATGATAATAAAGCATAGTTTTTTGCCTGTTTTTTTTTATGGTGTTCACTTAAGGAGTTAACTAGTAGGACAATTTTATAGGTCAAGTTGTCCCGAATGCGGCACTACCAAATATGTGTGCTTTTTTTCTATTTTTGTTACATAATTTAATGTATTTATTGGATTAATATTTTTTCATTTTGTTGTTCTTTATTTGGGGATTTTTAAAATATTTTTACATTTTTTAAACTTTTTTACATTGTCATCTTTACATTGAGAGATCACTGATCTGATACTCTGCAATACTTCTGCATTGCAATGCATCGGACCGGCGTCTGACAGGCAAGGGAAGAAGCATGTCAGCACCTGCTCTTAGCAGGCACTCACAAGCCACCTTCCCTGCAAGACCCTGAAGGACCACGCTGCCATTTTGCGGCCAGGGGTCACCATCATAACGCAATCGCAATTGACAGCAGCATCAGAGGGGTTAAACGCCGATCGTGGGCATTGCTGAAGGGTGACAGCTCTCACAATGAGCTGACAACTGCAACTGATCATGGCGGCGCTCAGCAAAAGCCCTTGCGATTGCAAGGGGGGTTAGGAAAAGGGAAAGAGTTAAGACGAATACACATCTTTATGAATCAGGAGCGTCTTACAAGTAGCATGCACCTCCATATGCCTGCCCATATATTTTACTCCAGTTAGGGACTGGAATTAGATTTTTAGAGATATTTCATGTAACACACTGTTTCTGATTGTGGATGGGAACTGCAGGGAAAATTAAATTGATTGCATCCTTGCTCTAATATTTTAATGTTTTAATTCTTCTCTTTTCATAAGAGGTGTGAGAATCATGTGGGAATAGTGGATGAGGGCAGGTATATCTCGCCCAGATTCCTTTCCTATGTGGCCTAGTCTAGTCAGTATCGCACCTGCTTACTAATGGATAATGGGAGGTGGATATAAAAGGATGCCAGGTGATTGTGTGAGTGTCTCAGCCTGGGAACACAGAGAGCCTGTTTGTGTGAGAGACACACGTGAGTGGAAGCAGTGCCCACTGCCACTGTGGTTTGGCTGGATGGGAGAAGCCCGCCAGTTGGTAGTTAGGTTGTCCATTGTTTAGTTAGTGCCGGACAGGCAAGGATTTGTTTTATGTTTTATTTCCTTTTGCATTGCTTTCACCGTTAATAAACCTGACCCAGGGTCAGTTATACCCAAATCCCAGCTCTGCGCCTGAGTTGCATGCTGAACGCACGTGACCTTTGACCCCAGCAAAGGCGATCCCGGAGTGTTTTATCACATTATGGTGGAGAACGCGGGCATCACATTGCAAGCATGAGCATGGAGGACGTGGTGAAAGCGCTGGTACAGTCCACCGCCGTCCAGCAAGAAGCTAATCGGGTGATGATGGCCCAGCTGAAGGAGTTGGTGGACATGACAGTTACCGATCGTTCGCTTCTCCAGCAGGTGGCACAGCGCTTGGCAAGCTTACCTGAGGTTAACCTGGAAGCCGAGTCGAGAGTGATTCACGTGAGTCGGTACTGACAGAAGATGACGACAGAAGATGACGTCGAGGCATACCTGACTACGTTTGAACGGACGGCGTTGCGAGAAAAATGGCCGAAGGCAAGATGGGCCGGCCTGATTGCCCCGTTTCTTTCCGGTGAGGCCCAAAAGGCTTATTATGACTTAGAGCCTGAAGCTGCGCAGGACTTTGACAAACTGAAAGCCGAGATCTTGGCCCGGCTGGGAGTGACGACCGCTGTCCGTGCACAGAGAGTGCATCAATGGACTTATCAGCCGGATAAACCACCGCGGTCACAGATGTTCGACCTGATCCACGTGACGAAGAAGTGGCTACAACCCGAGGTGCTGACAGCGCCAGAGATAATCCAGAGAGTCGTCATGGACAAGTACCTGAGAGCTCTACCGCCAGCCCGGAGGAAGTGGGTAAGCCATGGAAATCCTACGACGGCAGATCAAATGGTGGATCTGGTTGAACGTTACTCCGTGGCGGAAGGACTCCGAGACGACGCTACCCCACCTCGTTCTTCATCGTCTCCACGTGGAACCGGTAAGACTGTTCCAGGGAGTAGGGGAGATGGAAAAATCCCTAAGACAGTGGGGGAGGAAAACGGGACTGCCCGCACTGCGAGGCCGAGAGTAACGAACTATGGTCTAAGCAAGGGGCCCGTTAGCCAAGAGATGGGACATATTGCTGCGAACTGTCCAGTCACTACTGAACCCATGCAGACTCTAAAAAACGCATGTCTATGGTTGCACGGGTAGTGAGTGTGAATGCCGGTCAAAAGGATGTGGAAAAACACTTGTGTGATTTAACTGTTGATGGCAAAAATGTGGTGGCATTGTTAGACTCGGGAAGTGTGGTGACTCTGGTGAAGGCCAGTCTGGTGTCAGCCCCGACTGGACCATCAGACAAATTTTCTGTAACGTGTGTGCATGGAGACACCTGTTCGTACCTCACCACGGTCATATGCATTACAACTTCCTATGGGTCTGTGCAACATAAAGTGGGACTCGTCCCGGCGTTATTGCATGATGTTATCCTGGGCCGGGATTTTCCCCACTTCTGGCAATTGTGGGAGAATCAGTTGATGCCTTCGGGTAATAGTGTACATGATTCTTCTCCCAGGGCGCGTGTGGGTCCCGAACCCCGGGAAGAGGTCTCCCCGGAAGACTCGGGGGAAGAGTCTACGGGAAATGACCTGCAGTTCCCGTTTTCAGTCATGGCGGGTGATACGGAGGAGACCGGGGAAGAGGAGGAGGCTGACAGCCGTCCACCTCCCCGTTTGCCGGATTTAGAAGTTCAGAAAGATGACTTCCAAAGCGAGCAAATAAAGGATCCTACCCTTTCTCAGGCTAGGACAAATGTAAAAGTGATAAATGGGGTACCCGTAGAACCTGGCTCTAGGCTGGCATATCCTTACATGGTTCTGGAGAATGATTTACTCTATCAGATAGAGAAAAAGGGGGAAGATACGGTGCAACTATTAGTCGTGCCAAAACCCTACCGGCGGCAGGTGCTGGACCTGGCCCACGGACATGTGATGGGAGGTCACCTGGGAGTCCAGAAAACCACCGAAAGGATATTACACTGTTTTGTTTGGCCAGGCATGCATCACGATATCCGTGTATATTGTGAGTCTTGTCCTGACTGCCAAGCCTCTGCACCTAAGCCCCAGTTCTGTAGCCCTTTGGTACCCCTACCTATTATTGAAGTCCCGTTTGAGAGGATTGGGATGGATTTAGTTGGGCCCCTTCCACGGTCTGCACGTGGACACCAACATATCCTGGTCATCTTGGATTATGCCACTCGTTACCCGGAGGCCATCCCTTTGCGTAACACGGCCACCAAGACGATTGCCAAGGAACTGGTGCATGTGTTTAGTCGGGTCGGTATACCAAAACAGATACTCACCGACCAGGGGACCCCCTTTATGTCCAGGGTAATGAAGGAGCTCTGCCGATTGTTACAAATTGAACCGTTACGCACATCCGTGTATCACCCTCAAACAGACGGGTTGGTCGAACGGTTCAATAAAACTCTGAAGCAGATGCTGAGAAAGGTGATAGACAAGGATGGGAAGAACTGGGACTATTTACTTCCGTATTTGCTTTTTGCCATCAGGGAAGTACCCCAGTCTTCCACGGGATTCTCGCCTTTCGAGTTATTGTACGCCCGACGTCCTCGCGGACTGTTAGACGTTGCAAAGGAAACCTGGGAGGGTCAGGTCACTCCGTTTAAAACAGTGATAGATCACGTCACACAAATGCAGGACCGTATTGCGGCTGTTATGCCTATCGTCAAAGAACACATGATACAGGCTCAAGGAGCCCAAAAAAGAATCTATGATAGGGGCGCCAAGATCCGTACATTTGCACCCGGAGATAGGGTGTTGATCCTGTTCCCCACGGTGGACAGTAAGTTCCTGGCAAAGTGGCAGGGCCCCTTTGAGATCAAGGAAAGAGTTGGTGAAGTAAACTACAAAGTATACCAGGCAGGTAAACGGAAACCTGAACAGATTTATCATGTAAATCTGATAAAGCCCTGGAAGGATCGGTCTGCCTTGTCAGCGGAGCTGGCCCGTCCTGTCTGCTCGCATACCATACCGGAGGTACGGGTTGCAGAGACTCTCTCGGAGCGGCAAAAGACTGAGGTCAGGCAATTTCTACTTCACAACCAAAAGTTTTTCTCAGAAAAACCCGGGCAGACTACGCTAATAAAACATGACATCGTAACGGAACCTGGTGTCACAGTTCACGTAAAGCCCTACTGAATCCCGGAAGCGTGCCGTGAAGCCGTTTCCCGAGAAGTGAAGGCAATGTTAGAGTTAGGTGTCATTGAGGAATTGCACAGTGCTTGGTCCAGCCCGATTGTGCTAATTCCTAAACCGGACGGCACCATCCGGTTCTGCAATGACTTCAGGAAACTGAATGCGGTCTCAAAATTTGATGCCTACCCCATGCCCCGGGTCGACGAGTTAATAGATCGGTTAGGAAAAGCCCGGTATATTACGACCCTAGACCTAACAAAGGGGTATTGGCAGATCCCTCTGATGGAGGCTGCCAGAGAAAAGACAGCATTTGCTACCCCAGAAGGTCTATTTCAGTATGTGTATATGCCGTTTGGACTGCACGGAGCACCAGCGACCTTCCAGAGACTGATGGATCGAGTCCTGAGGCCACATAGGCAGTACGCTTCGGCCTATTTGGACGACATTGTCATTTACAGCTTGGACTGGGAGACTCATCTCCAGAAAGTACAAGCTGTGATTGACGACCTGTGGGAGGCAGGTCTAACCGCGAACCCCAAGAAATGTCACATCGGGCTAGAAGAAGCCCGGTATTTGGGGTATGTAATTGGGAGGGGTGTTGTTAAACCCCAGGTTGATAAGATTCAGGCGGTTCAGGACTGGCCACAACCTGTCAACAAGAAGCAGGTGCAAGCCTTCCTGGGGATCGCCGGTTATTATCGCCGGTTCATACCCAATTTTGCAGCCATCGCTACCCCCCTGACGGATCTTACAAAAGGGAAAGACTCCGTCATGATTAAATGGAGTTTAGCGGCTGAAGAAGCCTTCCATAGCCTAAAACGGGCACTTTGCTCTCAGCCCGTACTGGTGACTCCGGACTTCCGCAGTGAGTTTGTGGTACAAACGGATGCCTCTGATACCGGTATCGGGGCCATACTCTCACAAGTGAGGGACGGAGTGGAACACCCAGTCCTCTATCTCAGCAGGAAGCTGAATAAACACGAGCAAAGGTATGCAGTCGTAGAAAAAGAGTGCCTCGCCAACAAGTGGGCTCTAGATGCCCTCAAATATTACCTGGTGGGCCGAAAGTTCAGGCTGATCACTGACCATGCCCCTCTCAAGTAGATGCACTTGAACAAGGAACGGAATAGCCGGGTGACCCGGTGGTTCCTTGCCCTGCAGGCCTACACTTTTACGGTGGAGCACCGCCCAGGAGTACAGATGGGAAACGCAGATGCCCTGTCCCGAGTGCACTGTTTGGCGGGTGTCATTGCTCGACCGGAGTGGTCTGAGCAGAGGGGGGGGATATGTGAGAATCATGTGGGAATAGTGGATGAGGGCAGGTATATCTCGCCCAGATTCCTTTCCTATGTGGCCTAGTCTGGTCAGTATCGCACCTGCTTACTAATGGATAATGGGAGGTGGATATAAAAGGATGCCAGGTGGTTGTGTGAGTGTCTCAGCCTGGGAACACAGAGAGCCTGTCTGTGTGAGAGACACACGTGAGTGGAAGCAGTGCCCACTGCAACTGTGGTTTGGCTGGACGGGAGAAGCCCGCCAGTTGGTAGTTAGGTTGTCCATTGTTTAGTTAGTGCCGGACAGGCAAGGATTTGTTTTATGTTTTATTTCCTTTTGCATTGCTTTCACCATTAATAAACCTGACCCAGGGTCAGTTATACCCAAATCCCAGCTCTGCGCCTGAGTTGCATGCTGAATGCACGTGACCTTTGACCCCAGCAAAGGCGATCCCGGAGTGTTTTATCACAGAGGGTATTCCCATCTTGTACATTTACAGAAAATTCACAGGATATTCCATAAATATACAAAAGATTTAAGTCCCATTAGAACCAGGCCCTGTCGTGTCCTGCACCTCTGCATTGACAACAATGTTATGGGACCCCATTCTACTATACATTTATGGCATATCTTTGAGAAAAGCCATAAATCTATAAGATGTGAATATGCCTTAAAGGGACAGATTGTGATACCTATTTTATATCAAAGTATTTCCACTATATAAGAAGAAATAATTTACATTTGAAGCTTAGTTCCCAGGAGTTTATATGAATGGACTTACCAGTATGTTGAGTAGATGACAGATCCACCCAGATAACCACCACAACAAAACCAAACGCAAATGTCATTTTCAGAACAGCACAAACCAGTTATTGAAGAATTCTAAAGATAAAAAAAATCACAAAATTATGATCGAAATCTGCATAATTAATACTTGTACATAATTGTTTGTTAGAATGTTTGCTTTCAATAGTATAGATATCAATAACAGGCCACTTGTTTATATAGAAGGCTTTATAGTTGAGATACTAAAACATTTCTCTTCTCTAGAGTCACCAATGCAGACACACAGCATGAAAATAAACCCTACTTCCCATGTTCAACTCTTGGTACTGTGGTGTAGTGACCACTGTGTCCACTAGGGGGCACTGTGTGGGTGTCCCAGGACAGGCATATAAGCATTACCAGTGTCCTGATAGGAGTAGGATGCTGAATGATCGTAATGTATCTCAAGGTGGGTGGCCTTGAGATGAAGGCTTGATTATGTGCTGATCAGCTGAGCTGGTCTTTCGTGCCAATGTGTTAGGGAGAAGCCTTCAGGTAGCTGGAGAGATGGGCTGCCCTAGCTACCTACAAATCCACCCAGGGGTGTGTCTGAAAACGCCTGTAGTAAAAGACTATGTGAGTGTGTGAAGGACCTGTGATGAGGTCATAGCCATGTGACCCGGTGGGCGTGGCTATGGACCATATAAGGTGGCCAGGGTAAGTCACATGGGTGAATGCTTGGACCCGGTTGGTCCGTTGTGGAAGGTCCCGCTGGGAGATGGGGCTTCCTGCCTGACAGCAAGTGAATGCTGTGTTAATGGCTGCACATGCCTGATAGTTCCCTGGAGGGAAGGGACGTCTGCAGCATGCAGAAGCAGGCATGAGGGAACCCTGATGGGTGAGATAACTGTGAGGCTGAAGAGCCTGCGTATGGAACATTGCATAACCTGTGTGACCACAGGCTTAACAGAGGAAAGCTCTATCATGGACGCTATGCTGTTTTCTATTGCTTTGATGATTTTGGTGCATGAATAAACCGCATGGACTGTTTTGGTTTTGTGGAAAACCCATGCCGGATGTGGTTATTTGGCTGCCAAGCGAGTATCCCCTACCCGAATGACAGCGCTACCTTACAGTACTTACATTTTAACAAGAATGATCAATACATGTAATCAGTGGTATAAATTGAAAATAATGGGTATAGTGCAGAATCTCCATTGATCAGGGCCCCCAAAAATCAAGGGTCTCTAATAGTAAAAGTCTTTTCATATGAGCCAATAGGTTCTTTTGCCCCCCCAGGTTCCAGGGCCTGAGTGCGATCGCAACCCCTGCACTTCTATAGTTATATCGCTACATGTGTTCTGTCCTTTCCTTTGTCTCTTTTCACACCTGTATTCATGTGTTTCCAACAATTTTTTTCGATGACTCCCTTAACCCCCTCCCCACATGACAACGTATGCATTTTTGTGTTTTTGATTCCCGAGCCATAACTTTTTTGTTTTTCACTGACTTACACATGACAGTTTTTTGTTTTTTTTTTCTGTGGGACGAGTTGTTCTTTTGAATGACACCATTCATTTTTATCAAGTGATGTACTGGAAAGCTGGAAAAAATTTTTAAGTTTGTCAAAATCAGCACAATTCTGAACAAAAGATAATTCATTAGGTGCCAAATACTTAAAGGGAATCTGTCACCAATTTTTTTTGCCTATAAGCTGCCGGCACCGCCATCAGGGGCTTATCTACAGCATTACAGAATGCTGTAGATAAGCCCCCGACGTAACCTGAAAGAGAAGAAAAAGCAGATATATTATACTCACCCAGGGGTGGTCCGGGTCCAGTTCGGGTCCGGAGGGCGTTGCGGTCTGGTCCGGCGCCTCCCATCTTGTAGCGATGATGTCTTCTTTCCTGCCGATCGCGGCTCCGGCGCAGGCGCACTGCTCTGCCCTGTTGACACCTCTCCATTATTAACCCGGCTTAATGTCACCTTTCAATAGCAATGTGATATAAATCCATTATTAACCCATGAGCCACTGCTAAAGGCAATGGGAATAGAGAGGCTAAGTGCCAGAAAAGGCGCACCTTTTCTGAGGTGGCTGAGGGCAGATTTTTTTTAGCCAGGGGGGCCAAAAATAATGGTCCCTCTCAAGGCTATTAATATCTGCCCTCACTCACTGGCTTTCCCTCTCTGGTGGAGAAAATTCCGCAGGAGCCCATGCAATTTTTTTCAATGTATTTACCCGTTAATTTAACACCTACATGTACAACATTTTAGACACATACACTAATCTAATTATTAGTCAAAGACATATAAAAAACTAAATGAAATGGTTTACTTTATGTAAACCATGTGTCATTTCTATTGATGAGTGAACATGCTCACCACTACTCATTACTTGCCCAAGTATCATGGTACTCGGTGTACTCAGCGAGAACCGAGCATTTCCGGGATTACTCGGCGGGAACACTGGTCTCCACCCAGCTTTTTAGGCGGACTTTAGAGACCCAATCACGATGTAGGGATTGTCTGTCAGGCAATGAAACACTGCAGACATCTTTGTTGTGGTCGTGCAGTGATTGCCTGGCCGCACAGCATCATCAGGGGTATAAGAGGCCAGACGCCGCACTGCTCAGCGCATTCAACTCTGGATTTAGATGGTGTAGGGAGAGCTGCTGCCGAGATAGGGTCAGAATTGGGGATTTATTAGTTAGTGTTGGATTTACCATCGTAAACTACACAAATCCAGATAAACCAACAGTCCTTCTAAGGACTAATTCCGGAGTATATAGGTGTTAGAAATAATTAAAAATTCCAGAAAAGGAAGGGTTAAAAATGAAAGTCTCAATAAAAACAATCAACAGGTATACTCCAGTAATTACTTGCAAACAGAAAACAAACTAAGGAGTACCAAACACCATATATAAAAAGTATTAAACCTACATAGAATACCGGAGTCAAATTAGCCCAACAAAGACTAGTTTACAAAGTCACACTTGTCAATAAAAATATTCAATTTTATTACACATTGCTTACAAACTAATACAAAAAATTATCTAACAAAATGAGTCAATATCCAAGGTGGAGACACATCAGAGGGACGAATCAGGTAAAAAGATATGGATCACATATCAATATTATATCCCTAGAAAGGGGTTTGTCACACTGATTTAAACATGGAGGGGAAACAACATGAAGGCAGACTCTTATGTAAAGTACTGTGTCTAGCACACCTTCCTATAAATTCATCTAGGGGCTAATCTTATTATCAATGACTGTCAATTCCCAAGTGGGGGTCAAAAACGACCCAAAATATTAACACAACAGTCAAAGTGGAAGGTGAAAAAAGTATGTAGTGAACCTATGTCTACAATCCCCTTAACAAAGCTGCTCTCCTACCATCCATAACCAGAGGACCGCTAAAGTGCCATTGATAGTGCCATATTGTGCGTAACCTTACCCATGTGGGGTCCTGAAAAGCCTCTCTGGTGCCCGACGCGTTTCGCTCTGCTGGGCTTCTTCGGGGGGCTGTGTATCAGCAGGTATGATATTATCTGTGTTACTAAAAAGTATTAAATGTATTGTAACAAATGTAACAAATTAACGATGTGAAGGACACAAGACATAAAGTCCAACACAGTTACAATAATTATAGCTCGGGAATCATGAGATCATATGAAATATCTTATAGCCACATTAACTATTATAATACACCCCTAGTATCAAACACATAATACAGGCATCCATATGCCACTCTGGGTACATACATTCAGCATAATTCCACTCAAATAAACCCAAAGGAGCCTCAAACAGAAATCTAATACTAGGAGAAATCTCACCCGGATAAACCTTTGTAACTGGTCACACCATGCAGCCCCAACGCGCGTTTCGCGTGGGCTTCCTCAGGGGGCTGTGCGTCAATCTGTCTATTTGGTCTTATATATATATCCCATACAGCTGTACCAGTTCATGGCATGATGAGCGGCACATATGAATGAGTCACACAGGGCTGGATAAAGCATTACTTTCGGTCTCCAATAGAATGCGCAAATTGTCCACGCTGCTACCATAGCAACTAAACTATCACACATACCACAGGCACCAGAACAGTTGTTCCCACCCATAAATGTAATGAACATACTAAGCGGTGCATGTAAATGACACACGCAGGGCCGGATGTGACGTCCCCCCGGCCTCCAGTGCGACGAGCGAGCACCCAAGCCGCCGCCATGGCAACCCGAGTCTCACATGCCACACCTCGGACGCCAGGAAGAACGCTCCCGCCCATACATGTCATGGACATGCGCACATGTTCACGGAGTGATTGGCACCATAGCAACCATTACCTCCCGAAATGACGCAACCTGAGGATCCCCGCCGAGAATCATAAGGAAGCACATGGTTCACATAAGTGATCCGAACCCCAGCGACACGCAGCATAGGATAAACAGGACTGCGCCAATAAAAAAGGTGTTAGGCAGGCAGGGTAGTGTACATCGCTCTATACACATCAGTGCAAGGCCTGCAGGCACTGTATGTGTGTATATAGATCATTGCATACATCAAGAGGGTCCATTCCCTTCCTGGGTTCTGGTGCTGCTGCTACCTGTAGGATATATTGGTCGTATATACCTAGCCCCAGGTGTAATTGGCATACAGGCCACACATTTTTCGGTGTGGTATCACTGTGCCAGCTAATATTTGTGTGTGCTCAAAGTTTGGCCAGTTTACGGCAGTTTTCTTTCTTTGTCCTGGGTGTCACTGTACTTATATACAGCAATATTTAGAAAAAAAAAGAAAAAACCCCACACATTTCTCGTAGTGGTATCTCCGTGCCAGCTCATATCTGTGTGTGCTCAAAGTTTGGCCAGTTTACGGTGGTTTTTCTTTGTCCTTAGTGTCACTGTACTTATATACAGCAGTAGTTAGCAAAAAAATAAAAGAAATACAGGCCACACATTTTTTGGTGTGGTATCTCCGTGCCGGCTAATATCTGTGCGTGCTCAAAGTTTGGCCAGTTTACGACGGTTTTCTTTTTATTTGTCCTGGGTGTCACAGTACTGATATACAGCACTAGTTAGCCCCCCCAAAAAAAATGCAGGGCACACATTTGTCGTAGTGGTAACGTTGTGCCAGATGATATCTGTGTGTGCTTAAAGTTTGGCCAGTTTAAGCTGGTTTTCCTTTTTTTGTCCTGGGTGTCACAATACTTAGATACAGCACTAGTTAGCAAAAAAAAAAAAACAGGGCACACATTTGTTGTAGTGGTATCGCCGTGCCAGCTGAAATCTGTGCATGCTCAAAGTTTGCCCAGTTTAGGCAAAAATATTGTTTTTTTTTGCAGTCTGTTCACATACTTATTAAATCTGATAAAGCAAAAAACATTTTTACCTAAAGTCCAGATAGGTAAAAGTATGGTCTTCAAGCACACGTATCACATACAAGTTGCCTCCCAAATCACCCTTTTGTAGTGAACGTGTATAATATTCTAGTCCATTTACAATGGGTAAGGCGCATGGCCAGGGACGGGGAAGTGGACGTGCTGTGATGGTGCAGGCCAAGGCCGTGGGCAAGCTGAAATTGGCCCACCAAAAACACCCACATGTCGCTGGACCTTAGTGTCTGAAGTCCTAGGGGACCGCGGCAAGTCTGCATTATTGAAGCCTGAGCAGAGTGAAAAGTGTTATGATTGAGTCACCGAGGAGGAAAAAACAAAACACAAGCTCAGCCCAGAAAATCAGAGAGGTTGGAAACTAGCGGATTGCAGACCCCTTATCCTATCACACAACTAGCAGTAGCCGTGGAGTGTTCCTACGGTGATCCTAGACACCTCGTCACAGCCGGAGATCTAAATAAGCCTAAAGAGAGAAAAGGGAAAAACTGACTGCCCCAGAGCAGACCCCAAAGCAATAGGCAGCCCCCAACATATAATGACGGTGAAGCAAGATGAAAACACTAACACAGATAGAAATATAGGTTGAGCAAATGATGGGGCCCAAGCTAACTAAAAAGGACAGGACAGAAAAGCTGCTGTCTGCAAACCGAGAAAACCCTGCTAAAAATATTACCAACACAACTGATAAGCAAAAAGGACCCTGAAGTCACTAGACTTCAAACCCTATATCAGCACTCAGAATATTCTGGAAGCAGAGCATCCCGGCCGGGGATGTCTGAACTCAAAAAACAAGGTAAACAAAACCAAAACTAATAAGTTCAATAGCAGAGCAAAAACTTATCTTTGGGAAGCAGGAATCATACTGATCTCCAAGAATCCAGCAGAGCAATCACCAGCGACTCAGAAGGGCATCGGCTGACTTATATCCAGTCTGAAGTTCCCGTTACCCAGTCACAATCCACCTGATCAGGTGTTTGGTTTCTTTCATCCAAATCAGCCTCACTACCTTCCTTCACCAGAAGAGGGAGATCCTCGGACACAAAAGATGAATGAACAGATGAGCTCACAACAGTACCTCCCCCTTGTGGAGGGGTCACTGAACCCTCATCCAATCCACCAGGCCGATCAGGATAAGCCCGATGAAAAGCACGCACCAATCTTTCGGCATGAATATCAGAGGCAGAGACCCAGGAATTATTCTCCTGACCATAACCCTTCCACTTAACCAAATACTGGAGTCTCCGTCTAGCCAGATGGGAATCCAGTATCTTCTCTACCTCATATTCCATGTTACCTTCAACCAACACAGGGTCAGGAGGTGCCGTCATAGGAACCACTGGTTCAACAAACGTCTTCAACAAGGACTTATGAAGCATATTATAAATCTTAAATGTGACAGGAAGAGCCAACCGAAAAGAGACCGGATTAATAATCTCCAAAATCTTGTAAGGTCCAATAAATCTAGGTTTAAACTTTGGAGAAGCAACTTTCATAGATATATTCTTTGATGACAACCAGACCATATCACCCACCTTAAACCGGGGACCAATGGTCCTATGCTGGTTAGAAAACCGCTGGGCCTTTTCCTGGGAAAGAGACAACTTATCCGCCACTTGGTCCCAAATCTGCTGCATTCTTTCCACCACAGTGTCAACCCCTGGACAGGCAGAAGACTCCACCTGCCCTGAAGAAAATCGAGGATGAAACCCAAAGTTACAGAAAAAGGGTGACATCAAAGTGGCAGAACTAGCTCTATTATTTAAAGCAAATTCGGCCAAGGGTAAAAATGAGACCCAATCATCCTGATCAGCAGATATAAAACATCTCAAATAAGCCTCCAAAGTTTGGTTTGTTCTCTCCGTCTGCCCATTGGTCTGAGGGTGAAATGCAGAGGAGAAGGACAACTGAATTCCCAACTTGGAACAAAAAGTCCTCCAGAATCTAGAGACAAACTGAACTCCTCTGTCTGATACAATGTTCTCAGGAATCCTGTGCAAACGAACCACCTGTTGCAGAAACAAGGGCACCAACTCTGAGGAAGATGGCAACTTAGGGAGTGGTACAAGATGGACCATCTTAGAGAATCTATCACAAATCACCCAGATTACAGTCATCCTCTGAGAGACAGGCAGATCAGAAATAAAATCCATTGAAATATGGGTCCATGGCCTCCTGGGCACCGGCAAAGGCATCAACAACCCACTAGAACGAGAACAAGGCTTAGATCAGGAGCAAGTCCCACAGGACTGCACAAAATTTCTGACATAACGAGACAAGGCAGGCCACCAAAAAGACAGACTCACCAAATCTCTAGTACCAAAAATACCTGGATGACCAGCCAACGCGGAGCAATGAACCTCAGACATCACTTTCCTCCTCCACTGGTCAGGAACATATAACCTACCACTGGGACAACGCTCAGGCTTATCCTCCTGAAACTTCTCCAGAGCACGTCTCAAATCAGGCGAGATGGCAGAAAGAACCACCCCCTCACCTAAGATGGTAGCAGCCTTGGTCACAATAGGAGAATCGGCCAAAAAACTCCTAGAGAGGGCATCAGCCTTAACGTTCTTAGTGCCCGGAAGAAAGGAGACCACAAAATCAAAACATGTGAAAAACAAGGCCCACCTGGCCTGTCTCGGATTCAAGCGTTTAGCCGACTCAAGGTAGATCAAATTCTTGTGGTCAGTGAGGACCACAACTTGATGTCTAGCTCCCTCCAACCAATGTCTCCACTCCTCAAATGCCCACTTCATGGCCAACAGTTCTCGATTCCCCACATCATAGTTGCGTTCCGAAGGAGAGAACTTTCGGGAAAAGAAGGCACAGGGGTTCATTTTAGATGTTACAGGATCTTTTTGGGACAAAACAGCTCCTGCACCTGTCTCTGAAGCATCCACCTCCACCTGAAATGGAAGTGAGACATCGGGTTGTCGCAAAACCGGAGAAGAAGTGAACTTCAGCTCCTGAAAAGAAGAAACAGCCTCTGGAGACCAATTCAGCAAATCAGCGCCCTTCTTAGTCAAATCAGTCAATGGTTTGGCAATAACAGAAAAATTGACTATAAACTTACGATAAAAATAAACAAAACCAAAAAACTACTGGAGAGCTTTCAAAGAAGTGGGTTGCACCCAATCATAAATGGCCTATACCTTGGCCGGGTCCATTTCAATAGTTGACGGAGACTAAATAAATCCCAAAAATGAAATCCTCTGTAAACCAAAAAGACATTTCGATCCCTTAACATACAGGGAGTTTTCCCTCAAAATCCGGAACACAGTCCGAACATGTTCCACATGAGAGTCCCAATCCCTGGAAAAGATCAAAATATCATCCAAATAGATGATCAGAAACTTATCCACAAAGTCCCGGAAAATATCATTCATGAAGCACTGGAAGACAAAAGGGGCGTTAGTGAGCCCAAAAGGCATCACCAGGTACTCAAAATGTCCCTTCCGAGTATTAAACGCTGTCTTCCATTCATCCCCATGCTTAATGCGAATAAGATTATGCGCCCCCCTGAGGTCAAGCTTGGTAAACCAGCAAGCACCTTCAACTCTAGAAAATAGGTCAGAAATCAGGGGTAACGGATACTGATATTTAACAGTAATTTTGTTAAGGGATCGATAGTCAATACGGGGCCTTAATGAACCATCCTTCTTGGCCACAAAAAAACCCCCAGCACCCAAGGGTGAAGAGGATGGTCTATTATGACCCTTCTCCAACGACTCCTTAATATAAGAACGCATAGCCCCATGTTCGGGTACAGATAAATTAAAAAGTCGACCCTTGGGAAATTTACACCCCGGACTCAGCTCAATTGCACAGTCATAACTCCTATGAGGAGGCAAAGACACAGACTTACTCTCACTAAACACATCATAAAAATCAGCCAAATAGTCAGGAACCTCATGCGACTGGGGAGAGGTGGAGAAAACAGGAGTGTCACTAAGAGCACACCGACAACCCCAACTCACTACAGACACGGATTTCCAATCCAAAACTGGATTATGGATTTGCAACCAGGGGAACCCCAGCATGATGGTATCATGCAAATTATGCAACACCAAAAATCTGCAATTTTCTTGATGGTCTGGGGCGACCCGCATTACCACCTGGGTCCAAAACTGAGGTTTATTCTTCGCCAAAGGAGTAGCATCAATACCCCTCAAAGGAATAGGCGTCCACAGGGGTGTCATAGGGAAACCACAACGTTTAGCAAAATCTAAATCCATTAGGTTCAAGGCTGCTCCTGAATCCACAAAGGCTTTAGCAGAAAATGTGGACAGGGAGCAGATCAGAGTAATTGCCAGAAGAAACTTAGGTTGTACACCACCTACAGCAAATGTGTGTGCAAAACGTTTCTCTCGTTTAGGGCAGACAGAAATAATGTGAGAGGCATCTCCACAGAAAAAACATAGCTTATTATATCTTCTAAACTCCTGACGTTGCGCCCTAGACAAAACTCTATCACATTGCATAGGTTCAGACATTTGTTCAACAGGTGGCAGCATTTCCCGTATAATTTTACGTTCACGTAAACACTGATCAACCTGAATGGCTAATGACATAGAATCGTCAAGACCAGAGGGAACAGGAAATCCCACCATAGTATCTTTTACAGTTTCTGACAACCCCTTCTGAAAGAGAGCTGCCAAGGCACCATCATTCCAAGTGGTGAGGACCGCCCACTTTCGGAATTTTTGACAGTACAGTTCTGCAGAATCTTGACCCTGGCTCAATGCCAACAGGGTCTTTTCAGCTTGATCAATGGCATTAGGTTCATCATACAACAACCCCAAGGCCTGAAAAAATGCATCCACATTAGTTAGAATAGGATCATCTGGTACTAAAGAAAACGTCCATTCCTGGGGATCGCCGCGCAGCAAGGAGATGACAATTTTAACCTGCTGCGCAGAGCTCCCCGATGAGTTAGGCTTCAAGGCAATAAATAGTTTACAATTATTCTTAAAATTCAAAAATTTAGACCGATCCCCAAAAAACAAATCAGGAGTGGGGATTTTTGGTTCAGCAGTGTGTGAATGAGCAAGATAGGTGGAAATCCCTCGCACTTCAGCAGCAAGCTGCTCCATACGATCAGACAATTGCTTAAACTCCATCAGAGAAAAAAAAATATTCCTCCTACGGCCTCAGAGAAAAAGAGGAAAAAATATACACAAAAAAAAAATTCTGACACTTTTTTTTTTTTTTTACAATTCTTTCCTGCTATTGAGTACCCTAGAATCTGCGGTATGGCTGGTGATTCTGTTATGATTGAGTCACCGAGGAGGAAAAAACAAAACACAAGCTCAGCCCAGAAAATCAGAGAGGTTGGAAACTAGCGGATTGCAGACCCCTAATCCTATCACACAACTAGCAGTAGCCGTGGAGTGTTCCTACGGTGATCCTAGACACCTCATCACAGCCGGAGATCTAAATAAGCCTAAAGAGAGAAAAGGGAAAAACTGACTGCCCCAGAGCAGACCCCAAAACAATAGGCAGCCCCCAACATATAATGACGGTGAAGCAAGATGAAAACACTAACACAGATAGAAATATAGGTTGAGCAAACGAAGGGGCCCAAGCTAACTAAAAAGGACAGGACAGAAAAGCTGCTGTCTACAATCTGAGAAAACCCTGCTAAAAATGTTACCAACACAACTGATAAGCAAAAAGGACCCTGAAGTCACTCGTCTTCAAACCCTATATCAGCACTCAGAATATTCTGGAAGCAGAGCAAAAGAGAACACTGATCAAGGAAAAAGAATCCAGCACACCCCCGGCCGGGGATGGCTGAACTCAAAAAACAAGGTAAACAAAACCAAAACTAAATAAGTTCAATAGCAGAGCAAAAACTTATCTTTGGGAAGCAGGAATCAGACTGGTCTCCAAGAATCCAGCAGAGCAATCACCAGCGACTCAGAAGGGCGTCGGCTGCCTTATATCCAGTCTGAAGTTCCCGTTACCCAGTCACAATCCACCTGATCAGGTGTTTGGTTTCTTTCATCCAAATCAGCCTCACTACCTTCCTTCACCAGAAGAGGGAGATCCTCGGACACAAAAGATGAATGAACAGATGAGCTCACAACAGAAAAGGTTGTTGGTTGGATAGTGGATAATACTTCCAGTAACTTATCCACCACCACCAGCACCCTGTTTTCAACATGGTCAAGTCACAGTAGCCGTGAATCTGGACCGCATATTCCTGACCCTGATCCTCCTTCCTCCCACCATGCTGAGTGCCCTTAGACAACTGATTCCACACTCGGACACTCTGAAGAGCTGTTCAGTTTTCCATTTGGAGATTCGTGCCTCTCGCCCGGTCCAGTTGAATCAGGGCAAGATGATATTCCATGTATCGATGTACAAATCTTGGAGCAGCCACAGTCACAAGAGGTGGACGATGATGAGGCACAATTGCCGGAAAGTCAGGAGGAGGACCAGGGTGTGGAAGTGGAATATAAGGTGGTGGTACTTCAGGCAGAAAGAAGCAGTGAGGTGGCTGCAGACAGAAGGTGTGCAACCGTTCCCATAACACCAACCTGACAGAAGTTGCCAGCCCAACTGTTAGGTCCTCCCGAGTCTGGTTATTTTTTAAAGACTCTGCCGATAACCCCAAACAGGCCACTTGCAACACCTGTCATGCCAGCATCAGCAGGATTAGCAAAACTACCAGCCTTACCACCATCAGCATGATCAGGCACATGGCAGCAAAGCACCTGCCTTTGTGGGCCCAACCCCATGCTGCAGGAACAGTGTCTGCGGGTGACACCACAGCTTCTTCCAGTGTTGTGCATGCAAGCTAATCCCTTGTCCACGGTGCATGCGAAGATGCCTCCTGCCCTGCACCTGCCGTTGCCCACAGTCAAATAGTACCATCATCAAGCACCTCTTCGTCCTTGTCCCAGCGCAGCCTTCAGTTGTCCATACCCCAGTCATTGGAATGTAAGCGGAATACGCAGCCAATGCCCCACAGGCCACAGTACTCAATCCTCATATTTCTCATCTGCTTGCAGTCGAAATGTTGCCTTTTAGGCTCGTGGAGACGGAAGCTTTCCGCAACCTGATGGCAGCGGTCATCCCTAGGTACTCTGTCCCCAGCCGCCACTATTTCTCCCTTTGTGCGTCCCGGCATTACACAAGCACATGTCCCACAACATTACCCGTGCCCTCAACAATGCAGTTACTGGGAAACTACACCTTACGATGGACACGTGGACAAGTGCTTGAGGCCAGGGATGATACATTTTGCTGACGGCACACTGCGTTAACATAGTGGAAGCCGGGACCCAGTCAGACCTTGGGATGGAACCCATCCTCTCGATGCCAAGGATTGTGGGCCCTAAGTCAATCAGGGTTGCCCCCACTGTGTACAGCACCTGCACCTCCTCCTCTTCAGCCTCCATGTCTGAAATGAGCACATCATTCACAAGCTGGAAGCACTGCCAAAGCCAAGCGGCAAGAGGCTGTGCTGAAGCTAATTTGCTTAGGTGACTAACTGCACAATTCAGAAGAGTTGTTGACAGCTCTGAAAGATCAGGCAGATGTGTGGCTGACACCGCTGAATCTCTAGCCAGGCATGGTTGTGTGTGATAATGGAGGAACCTGGTGGTGGCTTTGAGGCGAGGCGAACTGATACACGTACCATGCCTGGCCCATGTGTTGAACCTCGTTGTTCAACGTTTTCTAAAAAGCTATCCGGAGCTGCCGAATATGCTGGTTAAAGTACACCACCTGTGTGCACATTTTAGAAAGTCAGCTACAGCTTCAGCCGCCCTTGCTGTGCTTCAGCAGTGATGGCAGATTTCGGCTCACCGACTTGTGTGTGATGTCCCCAAACGTTGGAACTCTACACTGCATATGTTAGAAAGGATTTGTGAGCACTAGTGGGCAGTTGTTTAATAACAGCCATTGTTTTTCAGGTTTGACTCCACAGATAAGACCTCAGGAGTGGACATGGATGTCAGACATACAGTATGTAGCATCCTCCAAAGTTTTGAGGACTGTAATAAGATGGTGAGCGGCGATGATGCCATAATTAGCGTCACCATCCCGCTCATCTGCATTCTGAAAAGCTCTCTGCTCACAATGAAAGAGGAGGCACTGCATGCGGAGCACGAGGACACGGATCAAGGAGTGATACAGGGTGATTGCACACAGCCCAGCCTTGTGTTATCCCAATGTGGATTGGTTGACAATGAGGAAGAGGAGGAGGAAGAACAGGAGCTACTTTCATGCCCTATAGACGGGACTAAAACCACAACTGTCATACTGTCTGTTCAGCCTGGATTGCCTGAGGACGGGGAAGAAGAGGAAGAGAAGGAGGACACCTTGGTCAGTTGTCCTGTTGGTGAGGACACGGAAGGCTTGCCTGTTGCCAGTCTGGCACGTATGGCTGACTTTATGTTGCGCTGCCTTTCCCGTGAGCCTCGTATTGTCAAAATATTGGGTACCAGTCATTACTGGTTAGTGACACTTTTAGACCCATGGTACAAGGATAACTTTCAATCTCTTGTTCCAGAGGCAGACTGGTGTACCAAAATGGTGCAGTACCATAGGGCCATTGTTGCAGAATTATTAAAAAAAATTCCCATCTCAAAACGCTGGCGGCAGAGATAACAGTTCGTTGGCCAACCAAGCAGGACAGGCAAGACAGACACAAGTCCACTCCAGCAGAGGCAGGGGAACACTGGCAAAGTTCTGGGACAGTTTTCTAAGACCCTCCCATCGCCCATGCACTGATGCGTGGGGTAATCTCACAAGGAATGCAATCTTCTCTAAGATGCTGAGGGAGTACCTTGCTGATCGTACCAACGTCCTCCTTGATTCCTCTGTGCCTTTTATTTATTGGGTATCCAAGAGCTGGACACGTGGCATGAGCTGGCTCTCTACACCTTGGAGGTCCTGGCCTGTCCTGCTGCTAGCGTTTTGTCCGAGCTGGTTTTTAGTGCTGCTGGTGGCTGTCATGCCGCCTGTCACGTCGCTCCCACCTGGGGACGGCTCGGGCCCGTCGTCACCACTTCCGGTGCTGCGGCCGCTTTGAGGGTCTCATCGGGTGCGCACACGTACCTCTCGCTCCTAGCTCCGTGGTTGCGCTATATTCCAGTGCGCACTCGCGCTCTGCCCATCTCTGTCTTCGGTCTTGTCCTCTCTATGTTACTGGAGGACTTGACCCGGAAGTTCTTGTACTCATGTGCTATATCAGGCTACCTCTTCCTATGGAAGGTTCCTGATTATTATTGTGCTTACTGGCTTGGTCTGCCTTGTCCTTGCCTGGCTGTGCGCTGTATTCGGGTCCTCTGGCTTATGCTCAGTTGTGCCTCCTGGCACACGCTCTGATCCTGTCCTCTGCCTTGTGCTCAGTTGTGCCTCCTGGCACACGCTCTGATCCTGTACTCTGCTCTTTGCTTAGTTGTGCCTCCTGGCACACCTTCTGCGTAGCCTTGCACTCTGGTGTGCTTCACTGCATGCGCTCTGTTTAACTCTGTACTTAGGCGTGCTCCTTAGCATACGCCCTGCTTTTCTTGCTCCTGGACGTGCTTGTCTATGCACGCCATACGTGCTCTTGTGTACCCACCTTGCACTATCCTGTATCTAGCGTGCTCCCATGTACACACCTTGTTTTGTCCAGTACTCTCTGTGCCTCCGTACCCTCGCCCTGTACTGTCCCGTACGCGGCGTGTCCCTGTGTCCACGTTTTGCACATTCCTACAGACACACTCACTCATGTCTCCTGTGAGCCAGCCATCTGGCGCCAGCAGTCATGGTACCTTACCCCCCTGGGGCTTGCCTCTGACACTCCCTGTATAGGGGGTGGTCCTCACTAGGTCAGATCGCCCTAGGAGGGTTAGTGCCTCGACCCAGAGGGTCCACTCCAGGAGTCGTCACAGTATAATCAGGCCATGGACCTCGCTGGTATCACGGCTTCCGCCCAAAAGGAGCTGCTGTTCTTACGGAAAAACCAGACCAGGATCATGTCCTTCTTGAAATCCTTGGAGTCCCGTCTGTCCTCCTTGCAAACCTCTGATCCTGGGAATGCATCCCAGCTAGCCAGTCTCCAACAAGAGCTTACTCGGCAACGCGACACCCAGGCCCAAATCCTCAGCTATATGGCACCGAGACACAACAAGAAAACAGATTTGCAAAAATACTCTGCAGTAAAATATATGACAGTAATCAGCAAGTGCTGGACAAGAAATACAGTACAGCGTATTTAGTCGATACTTTTTTTGCAAAAAAATATATACCAAGCTGCTTCACCGCGTCAAGGTAACCCGTATTGAAGCAGTCCCTATCTAATGTATTTAAAACCTGACCATCTGAACAGTGTCTAAAATGAACAGGATTCAGACAGGCACTTCTTAGTATGGGCTTGTGGTGCAAGACAGCTCTTTTGTGCATACCACACAAGAGAGGGGTGGGGTCTCTCAAACCATGCTAGGCAAGGAAAAAACGGATTAAAAACACATGTGACATGCACAATGTGAACAAGTCGGTAAGACAACGTTCACACCACCCACTAACTGAGACACAACAAGAAAACAGATTTGCAAAAATACTCTGCAGTAAAATATATGACAGTAATCAGCAAGTGCTGGACAAGAAATACAGTACAGCGTATTTAGTCGATACTTTTTTTGCAAAAAAATATATACCAAGCTGCTTCACCGCGTTAAGGTAACCCGTATTGAAGCAGTCCCTATCTAATGTATTTAAAACCTGACCATCTGAACAGTGTCTAAAATGAACAAGATTCAGACAGGCACTTCTTAGTATGGGCTTGTGGTGCAAGACAGCTCTTTTGTGCATACCACACAAGAGAGGGGTGGGGTCTCTCAAACCATGCTAGGCAAGGAAAAAACGGATTAAAAACACATGTGACATGCACAATGTGAACAAGTCGGTAAGACAACGTTCACACCACCCACTAACTGAGACACAACAAGAAAACAGATTTGCAAAAATACTCTCTTGTGTGGCATGCACAAAAGAGCTGTCTTGCACCACAAGCCCATACTAAGAAGCGCCTGTCCGAATCCTGTTCATTTTAGACACTGTTCAGATGGTCAGGTTTTAAATACATTAGATAGGGACTGCTTCAATACGGGTTACCTTGACGCGGTGAAGCAGCTTGGTATATATTTTTTTTGCAAAAAAACATATCGACTAAATACGCTGTATTTCTTGTCCAGCACTTGCTGATTACTGTCATATATTTTACTGCAGAGTATTTTTGCAAATCTGTTTTCTTGTTGTGTCTCAGTTAGTGGGTGGTGTGAACGTTGTCTTACCGACTTGTTCACATTGTGCATGTCACATGTGTTTTTAATCCGTTTTTCCTTGCCTAGCATGGTTTGAGAGACCCCACCCCTCTCTTGTGTGGCATGCTCAAAAGAGCTGTCTTGCACCACAAGCCCATACTAAGAAGCGTCTGTCCGAATCCTGTTCATTTTAGACACTGTTCAGATGGTCAGGTTTTAAATACATTAGATAGGGACTGCTTCAATACGGGTTACCTTGACGCGGTGAAGCAGCTTGGTATATATTTTTTTGCAAAAAAAGTATCGACTAAATACGCTGTACTGTATTTCTTGTCCAGCACTTGCTGATTACTGTCATATATTTTACTGCAGAGTATTTTTGCAAATCTGTTTACTTGTTGTGTCTCAGTTAGTGGGAGGTGTGAACGTTGTCTTACCGACTTGTTCACATTGTGCATGTCACATGTGTTTTTAATCAGCTATATGGCATCGGTAGATAACCGTCTTCTTTAGCCGCAACACTACCCCACTGATCGTGCTAAAATTGCTTTTCCCACTTAGAGGGAGAGGCGTTGGCATGGGTGAACCCTCTGTGGGAGTGTGATGATCCCCTCGTCTCTCAGCTTTCCACCTTTTTGGACACCTTTCGAAAGGTGTTCGATGAGCCGGGTTGTCTGGCATCCGCCACAGAGTCCCTCTTTAACCTCCACCAGGGTACTCTATCGGTAGGACAATATGCCATCCGGTTTCACACCTTGTCCTCCGAACTCGTTTGGAACAATGAGGCCCTTGTGGGGGCCTTCTGGCGTGGCCTGTCCGGTCGGACTAAAGACAAACTGGCGGGTTGGGATACTCCCACCTCTTTGGAGGAGTTGATCTCTCTTGCCACACGCATTGACCTGCGTTTTCAAGAGTGTACCTGTGAGGCAGCCAGAGAGAGAAGATCTCATCTTCTTCCGTTTACTTGCAGTCATCCCCACTCATGATCTGTGCCTTCTTCTGTGGTCCCCGCTCCTGAGCCTATACAAGTGGACCGTTTCAAGATGGCTGCACAGCGTCACAATGAGAGGCTCACATAAGGACTCTGTCTTTACTGTGGGAGTTCTTCTCATCTTCTTTGCTCCTGTTCCAAGAAGCCGGGAAACTTCTCTGCCTAGAAGTGGTAGGAGAGGCCTCCCTAGGTATACGTGACTCCTTTCCTCCCCTGATCGTGTCTGTTCTGTTGCATGTGGACTCTAAGCAATATTCTTAAGAGGCTTTCTTAGACTCAGGAGCGGCAGGGAACTTTATTAGGCTCGAGGCGGTTAAAAAATACTGGATTCCTGTCAGATCCCTGGAGTCTCCTCGGGTAATTGCTTCGGTCGATGGTAAACTCTTTCAGGAGACCTTTACCCACATCACCGAGGAGATTGAGATGCAGATTGGAGCTCTGCACCGGGAGAAGATTTCCTTCCATGTCTTGTCGACTATGTCCCATGGTCTGCTTCTTGGTCTCCCTTGGTTATGGACTCATGAGCCAACGCTGGACTGGCAGTCGGGTGACATACTCCGATGGGGGCCATCTTGTCAGTAGAAGTGCTTGTTGTCCGTCCACCGCACGAACTTTACCTGTCCATCCTTGGCACCTGAAGGTCTTCCATCGGCTTATTGGTCTTTCTCGGATGTCTTTGACAAAAAGGAGGCCGAGACTCTGCCTCCTCACCATCCATACGACTGCCCGATTGACCTCGTTCCTGGTGCTACCCCACCCAGGGGCAGAATTTATCTGCTTTCGCCTGCTGAAACCCAAGCTATGTCAAAATATATCCAAGAGAATCTTGCCAGAGGTTTCATCCGCAAGTCCTTTTCACCCGCAGGAGCGGGATTCTTCTTTGTCAAAAAGGACGGCTCCCTTCGTCCCTGCATAGACTATCGAGGGCTGAACGACATCACAGTCAAGAATAAGTACCCACTACCACTGATCCCAGAGCTCTTCCACCGGGTAAGAGGAGCACGAATTTTTTACCAAGTTGGATCTTCGTGGGGCCTACAACTTAGTCCGTATTCACTCCGGTGATGAGTGGAAGACCGCCTTTAACACCCGAGACGGTCACTATGAGTACTTAGTCATGCCGTTCGGCCTGTGCAACGCCCGAGCGGTATTCCAGGAGTTCGTGAATGACATCTTCCAGGATATGCTGTACTCCTGCGTGGTAGTCTACTTGGACGATATCCTCGTGTTTTCCCCTGATCTGTCTGCTCACAGAAAAACCGTGCGCTAAGTCCTCTTGCGCTTGAGGGAAATCCGCCTTTACGCCAAGCTTGAGAAATGTAAGCAATGACTAGCCAGGTCTTTCCCCGGGAGGGAACAACCACGGGAAGGGCAGTCTCCAATGAAGGAAACCACCTATGCCAAAACATGGTATCCATCCACAGACAGCTGTTTCGGGGTATTGCCCCTCATCAGTGTGGAGTAGTAATCTGGCCAGTAGGAGCAACGCCTAGTAGAAGACTGTGAAAATGAGGATGAATGAGCTCATGGAGATCAACATCCAACGCTGCGGAGACACCATCACATGTTTCTCAACGCAGTGATTCTAGGGCAATGCCCCCACCCTTATGGGAAATATGTAAATATAAGCAAAACACAAGCCACGGAGACACCATCACATGTTTCTCAACGCAAGCAATGACTAGCCAGGTCTTTCCCCGGGAGGGAACAACCACAGGAAGGGCAGTCTCCAATAAAGGAAACCACCTATGCCAAAACATGGTATCCATCCACAGACAGCTGGTTCTTTTTTTTTTTTAAAACCATTCAGGTTAGTTATAAACAACTCAATATAAGCTCATCAACTTAAACGTCGTTGTTTCAACTCTCATCATCATGGTTCATATTTATTTTAGTATAACAAACCAAGGGTATACACAAAAGACATCCTGAACATCAATAAACATCACTAATATTTACTGATATTTGATCAGGTGCTGCCATTTTTTAAATTTCCAGACACCCTCTGCATCAGAACCACCACCGCCTTCGCTGTCTAATTTATAAATCAAGTATAATCTAGAAAGGATCAGCCCGACACACTTATTCACAGATACATGCTTCTCTTTGAAAATTCCTAAATTCCTCACATCCCACAAACTCTGCATCACACAAGTCATAATTAACCATAGGATTCTATTTTTCACACGACTAGAGTTGAGCGACTTTTGGTTTTTTAGGGTCGCGTTTCGTTTCGTGAAACCCGACTTTCCCAAAAGTCGGGTCGAGCAAGATCGTCCGATTATGGGGAAAAGTCGGGGTCGTCCTGAAACACGAAACCCAATGTAAGTCAATGGGGAATAAAAGTCGTCAGTGAGAGGAGGACAGGAAACACACCTACAGTGCCCATTTGAATGCCAAAAGCATCAATTCTTCTTACTTAAGCTTGTCAACCTTAATTAACTTCATAATACAAGTTGCGCACTGAAAAATGGGGGTTATTTGGCTAAAGTTGTGGGGGGGGAGGGCTGGCTGCAGGTTTTCATGTGCCCTGGGCGAAAGAGCGCCCCTTTAACACATACCACAACTCATCATGCTCCGATACGGCAGAGAAATAGCGGTATAGTACAATGAAAAATACCTCTCTTTACATCTCATGACGAGGCCCATCTATTTCTCCATACAGAATCATTGGTCCCATATAATGTTTGAAACAGTATATGATGAGCTCCACATAATGCTACAGTATATGTTGGTCCCCATGGATGAAGCTCCACTGTCTTATGGGCCCAAATAATGCTCCAAACATAATGGGCCCCATTTCTAATGCTCTAGTGTATAATGGGCCCTGTAAATGCTGCTCCAGTGTCTGATGTCCACCTTTGGAATGTTCCAGTGTATGGTGGGCCCCATCTATCATTCTCCAGAGTATAGTGCTCCCCAAAAATTGCTGTCCCAACATTGAAAACAATCAAATAAGTCTCCTCGCTAGGGAATCCCTGTACTTGTCTGGATTCCTCGTCGTCCCCATCTTCCATCTCACTGCACAGTATTTCAACTTTGCAAGTGCTGTGATCCTGGGCAAGCAGGGGGGGCCCACTCGTTGGCGATGGCACTGGCACAGTGCCCCTGATAGTACGGTGGTGTGTCTGATGGCGGGTGGGCCGAACCTGCACTTTCATCTGCAGCTTCCTCTTTGTCACCGTGTAAGAAGGAACTGTATATGGGAAGGGTAACCTGAGTTTCATCAGGGTCAGATTCAGGTCGTGTAGCGTGCGAGGGGAATGTAGTGGTCTGGGTCAATGTACCAGCAGATTCATCGAGCAGTGGCTGGGCATCAGTGCACTTGTGTCGCCCCCAGGAGTACGGTCGCCACAGTGGCATTACCTTCTTCCTAGGGAGTGTGATGTCATGCTTGGGAGCAACAAAGGATCTCTCTAGCAGGTTAACTGATTGGGCGGCGTTATTCCCACGAGTCATGACCCTCCAAACAGCGTTCATGAAGGCAAAGTGTTTGTTTTACGTGGGCAGTATGGTTGCAAAGCTGAACCTTAAAGGAATGTCCAGAAGGGCACCACCAGGAGTGGAGCCTACGGTTAAATTCGACTCCACCTGGGAAACCTCAACCATGCCAGCTACAGAACAGATGCACACACTGCAAGCTTAATTCCGTTAACGAACGAGACTCCGTCATGCCCCGCGGTCTGAGTCCGGCTTACTAGAGGGACACGTGAGGCTCTGGCACATGAGATTGGCCAATAACTGGTGTGTCATGCCCTTACATGTCCGTGGCTGCATGTGCGCTACACTGAAAAGGCCAGCGTTTGTCGCTTACAGGTGCAGATAACCCGCTGAACAACGTTAGTGATGGGGATCACTGATTACAATTATTACCCGCGAACAATGATTTCCCAGTAAGTGCAGGTCAACCGCAGTTCCGGAATTAGGCCTAACCGTCATTCCTGAAAAAATGAAAAACTTACGTGTGCAAACCACAGGTGCTGTAGCTTGCTTAACAGCTCGCCAGCCGTTCTCACGCCCAGTATGGATTACACGTGATTGCACAAAGGTGAGAAAGGGTACCGTATCCCCAGATAACATGTATGGATAGCGTACACATTCAAAATATATGTCTATACATCAGGAGGCAGGCTCAGACGGTGTTAGGCCCAGTATGGATTGCACGTGATTGCACAAAGGTTAGAAAGGGTACCGTATCCCCGGATAACATGTATGGATAGCGTACACATTCAAAATATATGTCTCAGGAGGCAGGCTCAGACGGTGTTAGGCCCAGTATGGATTGCACGTGATTGCACAAAGGTTAGAAAGGGTACCGTTTCCCCGGATAACATGTATGGATAGCGTACACATTCAAAATATATGTCTATACATCAGGAGGCAGGCTCAGATGGTGTCAGGCACAGTATGGATTTGACGGCCCAGAATACACAGCGGAGGAGCAGGGAGAGGTAAAGATTGCAAATGCTGGGGCCCTGCCCAAGCAAGGGGGGCCCACTCGTGGGCGTCGGTACTGGCACTGGGCCCCTCATAGTACGGCGGTGTGTCTGACGGCGGGTGTGCACCACCACCGTCAGAGACACTTGATTGCACTATGAAGGACCCTGTACCAGTGCCCGCGCCCAAGAGTCGGCCTACCCACCTGTCCAGGGCAACGGCACTCGCACGGTGTTGTGCGCTAGGTGGTGACCCCGGCCATGGGGGGGGAGGCAGCACAGTTAGGGAGTTTTAGAAAGTGGCATATGTTGATGTTGGACATTCAGCTGATGCAAAAGGTGAAATAGGTCAAGTCCCAGGAAGAGGTGGACCAAAGCAAGCCATTTTTCTGTCACCCTATGTGTCATCAGAGGAAGGTGGGACAAAATCCTTGGAAACCCATGCATGGTTCATTTTAATGAAGGTTAGATCATCCACATTTTGGGTTGACAGACGGGTCCTTTTTTCTGTCAGGATTGATCCAGCTGCACTGAAGACTCTTTCCGATAGCACACTTGCAGCTGGGCAAGCGAGCTCCTGTAAGGCATATTGTGCCAATTCAGGCCAGGTGTCCAGTTTAGCGGCCCAATAGTCAAAGGGGAATGACCTGTGTGGGAGAACATCGATATGGGAGGAAAAGTAGTTTGTAACCATAGTTGACAACTGCTGTCTCCTGTCACTTTCCATCGATGCAGTATTACCAGTTGTGTGAGCGGTACTTGAAAAATCAGTCCACAACATTGTCATGAAACCCCTGTCTCCAACGCCACTTCTGCTGTGTGCACCACGAACACCTCTGCCAAGCTGCCCCCCGGCCCGTACGGCTCGTGTGAGAACCATCACCGCTGCTGTGTGCTTGGAATGCCTCAAGCAACCGATTTACCAGAGTTGCTTGTTTATTAGCCAATATTAGGTCAAGGTTCTCCTGTGGCATGATGTTTTGTAATATGCCTTTACAGCGTGGATCCAGGATGCTGGCCAACCAGTAGTCGTCATCGTTCATTATTTTGGCAATGCGTGGGTCCCTTTATAGGATCTGCAAGGCATAATCTGACATGTGGGCCAATGTTCCCGGTGTCAATGATGCACTGCGAGTGCTGGTTGGAGGAGCACTTTCTGGCAAATCCACATCCCTCCAGTCACGCACAAACCCTGTACCAGACCTTGCCA
This sequence comes from Dendrobates tinctorius, assembly GCF_039654945.1. Taxonomy (NCBI): domain Eukaryota; kingdom Metazoa; phylum Chordata; class Amphibia; order Anura; family Dendrobatidae; genus Dendrobates; species Dendrobates tinctorius. The sequence continues at coordinate 32,285,559 of NW_027361673.1, read as the reverse complement.
CGCCAACATTTTCACTTGCCCCACGAGATGCATCCTCCTCCCCTAAGTAATCATCCCCATCATCCTCCTCCTCTTCTTCCTCCACCTCGTCCAGGAGAGGTCTCTGAGCAGACAATGGCTGAATGTCATCAAGGATTCCCTCCTCCTCTTCCTCCTGATCAACATTGGCTGCAGACGCCTGCTCCTTAAGGTGCGTCAAAGTTTGCATGAGCAGACGCATAAGTGGGATGCTCATGCTTAGGATGGCGTCGTCTGCGCTTACCAGCAGTGTGCATTCCTCAAAACACTGAAGGACTTTACAGAGGTCTTTCAGCTTCGACCACTGCACACCTGTCAACTCCATGTCTGCTCTCAAAGTGCCTGGCCGTGTATCCTCCCACAAATGCATTATGGCCTGCCTCTGCTCGCACAGCCGCTCCACCATGCCAGGGTGGAGTTCCACCTTGTTGCAATGTCGATAATGAGGCGGTGGTTGGGAAGGTGGAGCAATCGCTGCAGCTTCTGCATACGAACGGAGTGTACAGGCGACCGGCGGATGTGCGCGCACAGTCTTCGCACCTTCTGGAGCAGGGCTGTTAACTCCGGATAATTTTTGAGGAAGCACTGCACCACCAGGTTCAAGGTGTGAGCCAAGCAAGGTATATGGCTGAGTTTTGAAAGGACTATGGCTGCCACAAAATTACGGCCGTTATCACTAACTACCTTGCCTGCCTCAAGATGTACACTGCCCAGCCATGACTCAGTTTGTCGCTTCAAGTACTCGGCCAGCACCTTGGCGGTGTGTCTGTCGCCCAAACACATCATCTGCAACACAGCCTGCTGACGCTTTCCACTAGCTGCTCGATAGGGGGACACATCGTGTGCAACAGTGGCAGCTGCAGATGGAGTGCTCGTACGACTGCGCTCTGTGGACGAGCTTTCGCTTCTGGAGGAGGAGGAGGAGGGTCGAACGCCTACAGCCAACTGTTTCCTATACCGTGGGCTAGGCAGCACTGTCCCACCACCGCTGTCCCCTGTGGACCCTGCATCCACCACATTAACCCAGTGCGCAGTGATGGACACGTAACGGCCCTGGCCATGCCGACTGGACCATGCATCAGTTGTGAGGTGCACCTTTCCGCTCACTGACTGCTTGAGTGCATGGACAATGCGGTCTTTCACATGATGGTGGAGGGCTGGGATGGCTTTGCGAGAGAAGAAGTGGCGACTGGGTAGGTTATAGCGTGGTACTGCATAGGCCATGAGTTCGCGGAAAGCTGTGCTTTCCACCAACCGAAAGGGCATCATCTCAAACGAGATTAGTTTGGCAATGTGGGCGTTCAAACCCAGTGTACGCGGATGAGAGACTGAGTACTTTCTTGACCTACTCATAGTGTCTGGGAGGGTGAGCTGGACTTGAGAGCTGCATATGGTGGAAGTAGCGGTGGACAGGGCGGACTGAGAGAGGGTTGATGATGGTGATGGAGTTGGTGTTCTTTCTGATGGCCTAGAATCAGTCTTTCGTTGATATAACAGTGGGATTCCCTGACTGCTGTGGCCTTGCAACGACACCTCAACATTTGCTGCTGTGCTAACCGGTGGGCTTACAGTGGGGGAAACAATGTAGCGTTGCTGACTACCTTCGTTGTGATCAGTTGCACATGTGGCACTTGAGGTTTGGTGTTGTGTCCACGCTTGCAAGTGCATGCTGGTTAAATGTCTAAGCATGCAACTGGTATTCAAATTTTTCAGATTTTTCCCTCGGCTAAAGGTCTTTGCGCACTTCTTACAGATAACCTTGGCCTGATCATGAGGTTTTTGTTCAAAAAAGTGCCACACTGCACTCTTCCTACTTTGGCAGACATTTTGCGGCCTAGCACGCTGTGATCTTTTGACCCTCTGGACAAGCTGTCCAGCAACTCTTTTGATGTTTGGAACCTGTCTTTGGAGTGCTCCGGGCCTGCCAGATAACAGCTGTTGCGATGTCGATGTCTGCTGTGGATGCTCCTCATCTGAGCTATTGGAAGCAGCACCCTCTTCCCCCAATGGATGCCAATCTGGGTCAACAACTGGGTCATCCATCACCTCCTCTTCTATGTCATGTGCACCTTCCTCTGTGTCACCGTGTATGGTGGTATAGTGTGCGGGAAGGGGCACATGAGTCTCATCAGGGTCAGAATCTGGCTCTGTACACTGCGAGGACAATGTAGTGCTCTGAGTGAATGTACCAGCAGAATCATCCATCAGCGGCTGTGCATCAGTGCACTCCATGTCAGATTCATCTTGGCCTGGGTAATTCACCATTTCACTTGATAATCCAGGCATGGTATGTGAAAACAGCTCCATGGAGTAATCAGTAGTATGGCCTGCGTCATCCTTCAATCTTGGTTGGGGTGAAGGACACAAGGAAAGGTGTGGTTCATGAACATGAGCCTCCAATGATGACTCAGTGCTTTTACTTTTTACAACTGAAGAAGAGGAGGCGATAGAACTGGAGGCTGAGTCAGCAATGTAAGACAAAACTTTTTCCTGATGCTCTGGCTTTAAAAGCGGTTTGCCAACTCCTAGAAAACTAAGCGTTCGAGGCCTTATGTAGCCAGACGATGACGCAGGCTCAACACCTCCTGCATTCAGTCCTATTTTGCTCTTGCCACTACCATCAGATCCACCACCAACACCATCATTACCAGCTGCCAACCCCCGCCCAATTCCACGGCCTCTTCCACCAGCCTTCCTCATTTTTGGTAGAAATATAGACAAAATCCAACAAACTATATAGTAATGTAAAACAAGGTACAAGGTGTCTATAGGACAGGGGAGATTTTGAATCTCTGCACACACTTTTGGACACTGGACACTTTTGGATTGTGTGAGGCCCAATGAATATCTGAGCACTATGTGACAGGCTCGATGGCACAGCTGTGACCAAAGTGACTAGAGGATAAGGGAGATTTTGAATCTCTGCACACACTTTTGGACACTGGACACTTTTGGATTGTGTGAGGCCCAATGAATATATGAGCGCTATGTGACAGGCTCGATGGCACAGCTGTGACCAAAGTGACTAGAGGATAAGGGAGATTTTGAATCTCTGCACACACTTTTGGACACTGGACACTTTTGGATTGTGTGAGGCCCAATGAATATCTGAGCGCTATGTGACAGGCTCGATAGCACAGCTGTGACCAAAGTGACTAGAGGATAAGGGAGATTTTGAATCTCTGCACACACTTTTGGACACTGGACACTTTTGGATTGTGTGAGGCCCAATGAATATCTGAGCGCTATGTGACAGGCTCGATGGCACAGCTGTGACCAAAGTGACTAGAGGATAAGGGAGATTTTGAATCTCTGCACACACTTTTGGACACTGGACACTTTTGGATTGTGTGAGGCCCAATGAATATCTGAGCGCTATGTCACAGGCTCGATGGCACAGCTGTGACAAAAGTGACTAGAGGATAAGGGAGATTGGATTGCTTTTAAAAAAGCAGTTTGCAGAGCAGTGGGTAAACAGCAATGCCAGCCTGTCAGGAAGCCTTAAAAGGCAGCCCAACAACCAACACCACTGATACACCACAATATAGCCTCCCCTTGCACTGCACACACAGTGACTGGTGTGTTGTGCAGGCCAAATTGCTAGCAGCAGAAGCAGTTTTTTTTTCTTCTCAGCAGGACAAAAAAAAAAAATTGGGATTGCTTTTAAAAAAGCAGTTTGCGGAGCAGTGGGTAAACAGCAATGCAGGAATGTCAGGAAGCCTTAGAAGGCAGCCCAACAACCAACACCACTGATCCAGCAAAATATAGCCTCCCCTTGCACTGCACACACAGTGACTGGTGTGTTGTGCAGGCCAAATCACTAGCAGCAGAAGCAGATTTTTTTGTCTTCTTCCCTGCCTAACGCTCTCCCTACAGAATCAGCAGCAACCTCTCCCTATACTGAGATTGGCAGAAGTAAGATGGCGGTCGGCGTGCACGCCCTTTTATACCCCCTGTGACGCCCACCAAAGCAAACCAATCACTTGCATGCCCTTCTGAAAGATGGTGGTGACCCCTGCCTATGTCATCACGTTGCCCACAGTGTCCGTGGATCCTGATTGGCTGAAAAAGAGCGCAAAACAAACTTTTGAAACGCGACTTTGGCGCGTAAGTCGCCGACCTCGTGGCCGACCTCATCCTAGGGTCGGGTTTCGTTTCATGAAACCCGACTTTGCCAAAAGTCGGTGACTTTTGAAATTTTTCGACCCGTTTCGCGCAACTCTACACACGACCACATGCACCAATTCCAAACATCGCAACACGCCAGTCAATAAAACTCACACCTGCTAACTCCTTACACAATCCACCTACACACTTCCACACACTGCACGCATAATCACAGTCCCACATAGTATGCCACACAGTCTCACATCCACCACATCCTTCCCTTGGGCACACATCAGTTCTGGTCAGACCTCATCTCTTCTGAACCTGTCGCACAGGCAAAATATTGTGCAAGGACATCCACACAATATCCCTTTGTCTATTAGACATCCCGTGCGTTCCCAAACTCTTCCATGCAACCGAAACTTCATTCCCTCTCAACCCCAAAATATTACATTCCACATCATTCTTACGTATTATTTTCATCACATTCTTAGCCATTCTAAAATCATTCATCGGTACACTCAGCAAATCATGCTTCCTCACAAACTTCTCAATCACCTCATACCAGACCGGACACTTGAAAGCAACAGGCACTCTAGCATCCCTCTTTCTCCAACATAAGCCATATATCATCCAACCAGCAGAATAACTTGCCATATACGCTCCCTTATTTCCTTTACTGAGCAAAATAACAACAGTTTTGATATACTGAAGCCCCAGAAAAATCTCAATGTTTGGAAAGGCCATGCCACCATGGTGACACGCCTTGAAAAGACTCTCTCTCTTAAGTTTCTCTATTTTACTGCTCCAGAAAAAAGTAAAAACTAACTTTTCCACTCTTTTTATTTTCCTACATGATGGTGGAAAAACTGTTGCAATAAAAAGCAAAATCAGAAGAATCACCGCTTTTATGACCAAAATCTTACCACTCAAGGTCAAGTCTCTCAGTCGCCAAAAATTTAACTTATGCTCTATGCGCAATCCACACTCCTCCCAGCTCTCCTTACCTTCTAAGTCCTTATTAAATAATACTCCCAGCACTTTGATAGCACCCTCCTCACACTTTACTACCTCCATTTTAACCCTGTCATCCCCAAAACATTTAAAACTACATTTATTCCAATTCACTCTAAAGCCAGATGCACCACAGAAAAACTCCAGAAGCAACTTAACCCTACTCATAGACGCAACACTTTCACTCACTTCCACAACATCATCCATATATCCAAGAACTTTCACATGCTTCCCACCACTCCCAGGTACCAACAAACCTCGCATCATTTTATCATGTCTCACCAAGCACAACAGAGGTTCAATCACACATACAAACAAGACAGGGGACATGGGACACCCCTGCCTTACACCAGACTTAATATTCACTTTCTCACTCAACCACCCATTAACAAGAAACTCACTTGACACACAATCATACAAAGACATTATCGCATTCACAAATTTTTGAGGAAAACCCATTCTCTCCAGAACTTTAAACAAAAACACATGCGAGACCCTATCAAACGCTTTCTCAAAATCAATTGACAGAACCATACACTTCCGTTTCCTTCCCATGCAGTCTCCAATCAAATCCCTTAATAACAATAAGTTATCACTCATACTTCTTCCAGGCACAGCACACACTTGATCCTCATCCACAACACTACCAATCACCTCACGCATACGATTCGCCAACAATTTGCTATAGATTTTGTAATCTGCGTTCAGCAATGTTATAGGTCTCCAATTCTCTAAACACTTTCTCTCACCTTTCTTATGTACAAGCACAACCACCCCCTCTTTCATTGATTCACACAACTTACCACTCTCCCACATATACTTACATATCTCAGTCAAATCAGCACCCAGAAAATCCCACGCCTTCACATAGAATTCTACCGGCAATCCGTCTTTACCTGGAGTCTTATTCTTTTTAGCACTCTTCATCACATTTTCTACTTCTTCCATAATTACGTCCTCATTCAAAATATCACATTCTCCACTATCCAACTTGTTCTCTAACCCATTCAGCACTTCTGAAGCAAGACCAGAATCAATCCATTTTTTATCATATAACTTACTATAGAACCTATTCACCTCCTTTATCACATTCTCACCTGACACACACAAACCGTTCCTATCCAGGATTTTATCCATATCAACCTTTCTCCCATTCACTTTCTTAAAAAAGAACCGCGTGCACTTTTCATCTTTCTCAAGATGTTCTATTTTGGTGCGATAGATGATTTCTTTCCCTTTTTCATCCATAACACACTTTAATTCACTCTTTGTCTCAGCCAGCAGATCAGACACATCCATCCCACTTTCTCCACACTTCCTTAACCAGTCTAAGCGCCTGTTTAAATCATTAAATCTACTCCGATAAATAGCAGCTTTTTTATAGCCTCACTTTTTGAAGAATTTTTTGCAACACACCTTAACCCAATCCCACCACTCCAGTACACACGCAAAATCCCTCTTACATACTCTCCATTCTTTATACTTTATTTTTAATTCATTCATCACATCCTCATCTTCTAACAATCTTACATTCAGCTTCCAAACCCCACCCCCATACACACGGTCATCAATCGCACTAAACACACCTCTCAAACACTCATGATCAGAAAAAGGTACAGCATTTTGTTCAAAATTCATACACAACATATTTTTGGAAAACAACATTTTATTTATCCTGGATGCAATACCACCTCTATCAGCATGGTACGTTGGCGGTGGTGGGATGCCAAATTTCAGAGCAGCAGCATCTAGAAGGGAAAAATCGGAAATAAGATTGGATAACTTTTTACCAGTTATGTCACAATTCCCATCTGTGGTGCAATTAAAGTCTCCAACTAAAACTGTAGGCATTTTGCCCGGAAGAAACAAACTTAATTTTTCCAAGAGAGCCAGACGCTCCTTTTTCCTGTCGTGTCCCAATGGACAGTACACATTAATAATTCTAGCCCGCCACCCCCTATAACTAACATGTGCAATTATACATCTACCCACCTCTACCACCGTGCAGCTATCTAAACTAATCTCCCTGTTACCCATTAATATCCCTACACCATCATTCCTATTAACACATGAGCCAGACCATACATGCTGTCCGTAAGGCCAGTCCTTATCGCTTGGCGCGTCCACAATCCCACATTCCTGAAGACAAAAGATGTGAGCATTCATCTGCTTAATATAATCTAGAACGATTGCCCTCCTGAATTTGGATCTAATTTGCCTGACATTCAGGGACGCAATGCCCCAACCAGCTTGGGGATCCATAACATGACTGTGTTATTTACATGACGACAAACACGCCACTTCCTTTTCAGCCGTTTTCGTCTTCCATTTGGAACTGCAACTCCTCGAATCTGTTTACGTCTGCGGGAATGCCTAAAAAAGCATTGGTGTCTGGAGAGAAGGCATTCTGAGGGTAACTACGTTCACTTACTGGACTTAAACCAACTTCACCGGGGTCTGCCCAATCCGTTCTGAGCTTCTTACAGGAAGTTCCAGACTCCTCGTCCTCAGAGGACCTCGCAAGAGTGAAGTCACCTTGATCTCCACAAGTGGCCAACTCCTCCTCAGTAGCAAACCAAGATACACTGGGGGTATTGCCAAGAGTACCTTCCAACTCCCCCTCCCCACAGACATCAGACTGATGAGGGAGCTCACATTCAACATCAGTAGCTTACAAAACTGCCACCTCTGGGCTGGGAGACTCCATTTGGGGCAGGGCCACCTCATGTGCATCCATGATTTCAGGTTCCTCAATAAGTTCCAGGTCTGAAACCTGTGGAATGTCAACAACAGCAGCAGGGGGTGTAGCTGCCCCACCTGAGACCTCAGCGTAAGACCTAGGACTGATCCTGGCCTTACAGTCCCGATACTTATGGCCCTCCTCACCACAAGCATTACACATAACAGGATTTGTGCAGTCTTTTTCCATATGGCCAGAAGCATTGCAATTCCTGCAAGTTGGCATCTCCTTGCAACTATCCTGGGTATGCCTGAAATTTTTACACCTCCTGCAATACATCGGGGCATCTGGAAAGAACAAAAAAACAGTATTTTTCCCAATTGAAAAATTAAGAGGGGGGTAATGGATGCCTCCCGGGCCTTGGGGATCCATCCCAAATCTCACAAAAAATGTGTACTTCCCGGTCCAGAGCCCTTCTCCATTCAGGACCCTGTGGGAGTACTGAACATAAATGCAATGTCTTTTCAAAAATAAAGCAATGTCCTCCAGGGAAACAAACGGGTTGTGCATGAAAACTACAAGTGGGATATCTCCCTTAGAGTACAGCACAGTAAAGGTAAGACCTTCCAGCAAAGGATTTGCCACTCCATTTTTCAGGGCAGTAAACAAATTCTGGCAAGCCGCCATAGAAGATAGCACCAGTACATACCTGCCTTCTCTCCTAAACTCCTGCAGGCATATTGTATCAGACTTCGGAATCTTCAGGATGTCATAAAACACCATGTAGACCAAATATCCCAGGGAAAAATGCAACTTCTTATCTTCAGCGATGTCAATCCTGAATCCATTTTTGACCCGGCTATCACCGGTCCAAGAGAATTGAAGTCGGACTCCCATCGTCCACAACGCCAAGGATTTCCTCCCCGAAACCTCCTGGCTATCTCCCAAAAGCAGCGACCGGCTTAAGCCACCGAAGTGGCGATGCCGGTAGGCCAAGAGACAGCACTCAAGGTATTCTTTTTTTTTTTTTTTTTAAAGACCATTCAGGTTAGTTATAAACAACTCAATATAAGCTCATCAACTTAAACGTCGTTGTTTCAACTCTCATCATCATGGTTCATATTTATTTTAGTATAACAAACCAAGGGTATACACAAAAGACATCCTGAACATCAATAAACATCACTAAAATTCACTGATATTTGATCAGGTGCTGCCATTTTTTAAATTTCCAGACACCCTCTGCATCAGAACCACCACCGCCTTCGCTGTCTAATTTATAAATCAAGTATAATCTAGAAAGGATCAGCCCGACACACTTATTCACAGATACATGCTTCTCTTTGAAAATTCCTAAATTCCTCACATCCCACAAACTCTGCATCACACAAGTCATAATTAACCATAGGATTCTATTTTTCACACGACCACATGTACCAATTCCAAACATCGCAACACGCCAGTCAATAAAACTCACACCTGCTAACTCCTTACACAATCCACCTACACACTTCCACACACTGCACGCGTAATCACAGTCCCACATAGTATGCCACACAGTCTCACATCCACCACATCCTTCCCTTGGGCACACATCAGTTCTGGTCAGACCTCGTCTCTTCTGAACCTGTCGCACAGGCAAAATATTGTGCAAGGACATCCACACAATATCCCTTTGTCTATTAGACATCCCGTGCGTTCCCAAACTCTTCCATGCAACCGAAACTTCATTCCCTCTCAACCCCACAATATTACATTCCACATCATTCTTACGTATTATTTTCATCACATTCTTAGCCATTCTAAAATCATTCATCGGTACACTCAGCAAATCATGCTTCCTCACAAACTTCTCAATCACCTCATACCAGACCGGACACTTGAAAGCAACAGGCACTCTAGCATCCCTCTTTCTCCAACATAAGCCATATATCATCCAACCAGCAGAATAACTTGCCATATACGCTCCCTTATTTCCTTTACTGAGCAAAATAACAACAGTTTTGATATACTGAAGCCCCAGAAAAATCTCAATGTTTGGAAAGGTCATGCCACCATGGTGACACGCCTTGAAAAGACTCTCTCTCTTAAGTTTCTCTATTTTACTGCTCCAGAAAAAAGTAAAAACTAACTTTTCCACTCTTTTTATTTTCCTACATGATGGTGGAAAAACTGTTGCAATAAAAAGCAAAATCAGAAGAATCACCGCTTTTATGACCAAAATCTTACCACTCAAGGTCAAGTCTCTCAGTCGCCAAAAATTTAACTTATGCTCTATGCGCAATCCACACTCCTCCCAGCTCTCCTTACCTTCTAAGTCCTTATTAAATAATACTCCCAGCACTTTGATAGCACCCTCCTCACACTTTACCACCTCCATTTTAACCCTGTCATCCCCAAAACATTTAAAACTACATTTATTCCAATTCACTCTAAAGCCAGATGCACCACAGAAAAACTCCAGAAGCAACTTAACCCTACTCATAGACGCAACACTTTCACTCACTTCCACAACATCATCCATATATCCAAGAACTTTCACATGCTTCCCACCACTCCCAGGTACCAACAAACCTCGCATCATTTTATCATGTCTCACCAAGCACAAGAGAGGTTCAATCACACATACAAACAAGACAGGGGACATGGGACACCCCTGCCTTACACCAGACTTAATATTCACTTTCTCACTCAACCACCCATTAACAAGAAACTCACTTGACACACAATCATACAAAGACATTATCCCATTCACAAATTTTTGAGGAAAACCCATTCTCTCCAGAACTTTAAACAAAAACACATGCGAGACCCTATCAAACGCTTTCTCAAAATCAATTGACAGAACCATACACTTCCGTTTCCTTCCCATGCAGTCTCCAATCAAATCCCTTAATAACAATAAGTTAACACTCATACTTCTTCCAGGCACAGCACACACTTGATCCTCATCCACAACACTACCAATCACCTCACGCATACGATTCGCCAACAATTTGCTAAAGATTTTGTAATCTGCGTTCAGCAATGTTATAGGTCTCCAATTCTCTAAACACTTTCTCTCACCTTTCTTATGTACAAGCACAACCACCCCCTCTTTCATTGATTCACACAACTTACCACTCTCCCACATATACTTACATATCTCAGTCAAATCAGCACCCAGAAAATCCCACGCCTTCACATAGAATTCTACCGGCAATCCGTCTTTATCTGGAGTCTTATTCTTTTTAGCACTCTTCATCACATTTTCTACTTCTTCCATAATTACGTCCTCATTTAAAATATCACATTCTCCACTATCCAACTTGTTCTCTAACCCATTCAGCACTTCTGAAGCAAGACCAGAATCAATCCATTTTTTATCATATAACTTACTATAGAACCTATTCACCTCCTTTATCACATTCTCACCTGACACACACAAACCGTTCCTATCCAGGATTTTATCCATATCAACCTTTCTCCCATTCACTTTCTTAAAAAAGAACCGCGTGCACTTTTCATCTTTCTCAAGATGTTCTATTTTGGTGCGATAGATGATTTCTTTCCCTTTTTCATCCATAACACACTTTAATTCACTCTTTGTCTCAGCCAGCAGATCAGACACATCCATCCCACTTTCTCCACACTTCCTTAACCAGTCTAAGCGCCTGTTTAAATCATTAAATCTACTCCGATAAATAGCAGCTTTTTTATAGCCTCACTTTTTGAAGAATTTTTTGCAACACACCTTAACCCAATCCCACCACTCCAGTACACACGCAAAATCCCTCTTACATACTCTCCATTCTTTATACTTTATTTTTAATTCATTCATCACATCCTCATCTTCTAACAATCTTACATTCAGCTTCCAAACCCCACCCCCATACACACGGTCATCAATCGCACTAAACACACCTCTCAAACACTCATGATCAGAAAAAGGTACAGCATTTTGTTCAAAATTCATACACAACATATTTTTGGAAAACAACATTTTATTTATCCTGGATGCAATACCACCCCTATCAGCATGGTACATTGGCGGTGGTGGGATGCCAAATTTCAGAGCAGCAGCATCTAGAAGGGAAAAATCGGAAATAAGATTGGATAACTTTTTACCAGTTATGTCACAATTCCCATCTGTGGTGCAATTAAAGTCTCCAACTAAAACTGTAGGCATTTTGCCCGGAAGAAACAACCTTAATTTTTCCAAGAGAGCCAGACGCTCCTTTTTCCTGTCGTGTCCCAATGGACAGTACACATTAATAATTCTAGCCCGCCACCCCCTATAACTAACATGTGCAATTATACATCTACCCACCTCTACCACCGTGCAGCTTTCTAAACTAATCTCCCTGTTACCCATTAATATCCCTACACCATCATTCCTATTAACACATGAGCCAGACCATACATGCTGTCCGTAAGGCCAGTCCTTATCGCTTGGCGCGTCCACAATCCCACATTCTTGAAGACAAAAGATGTGAGCATTCATCTGCTTAATATAATCTAGAACGATTGCCCTCCTGAATTTGAATCTAATTTGCCTGACATTCAGGGACGCAATGCCCCAACCAGCTTGGGGATCTATAACATGACTGTGTTATTTACATGACGACAAACACGCCACTTCCTCTTCAGCCGTTTTCGTCTTCCATTTGGAACTGCAACTCCTCGAATCTGTTTACGTCTGTGGGAATGCCTAAAAAAGCATTGGTGTCAGGAGAGAAGGCATTCTGAGGGTAACTACGTTCACTTACCGGACTTAAACCAACTTCACCGGGGTCTGCCCAATCTGTTCTGAGCTTCTTACAGGAAGTTCCATACTCCTCGTCCTCAGAGGACCTTGCAAGAGTGAAGTCACCTTGATCTCCACAACTGGCCAACTCCTCCTCAGTAGCAAACCAAGATACACTGGGGGTATTGCCAAGAGTACCTTCCAACTCCCCCTCCCCACAGACATCAGACTGATGAGGGAGCTCACATTCAACATCAATGGCTTCCAAAACTGCCACCTCTGGGCTGGGAGACTCCGTTTGGGGCAGGGCCTCCTCATGTGCATCCATGATTTCAGGTTCCTCAATAAGTTCCAGGTCTGAAACCTGTGGAATGTCAACAACAGCAGCAGGGGGTGTAGCTGCCCCACCTGAGACCTCAGCGTAAGACCTAAGACTGATCCTGGCCTTACAGTCCCGATACTTATGGCCCTCCTCACCACAAGCATTACACATAACAGGATTTGTGCAGTCTTTTGCCATATGGCCAGAAGCATTGCAATTCCTGCAAGTTGGCATCTCCGTGCAACTATCCTGGGTATGCCCGAAATTTTTACACCTCCTGCAATACATCGGGGCATCTGGAAAGAACAAAAAACCAGTATTTTTCCCAATTGAAAAATTAAGAGGGGGGTAATGGATGCCTCCCGGGCCTTGGGGATCCATCCCAAATCTCACAAAAAATTTGTACTTCCCAGTCCAGAGCCCTTCTCCATTCAGGACCCTGTGGGAGTACTGAACATAAATGCAATGTCTTTTCAAAAATAAAGCAATGTCCTCCAGGGAAACAAACGGGTTGTGCATGAAAACTACAAGTGGGATATCTCCCTTAGAGTACAGCACAGTAAAGGTAAGACCTTCCAGCAAAGGATTTGCCACTCCATTTTTCAGGGCAGTAAACAAATTCTGGCAAGCCGCCATAGAAGATAGCACCAGTACATACCTGCCTTCTCTCCTAAACTCCTGCAGGCATATTATATCGGACTTCCGAATCTTCAGGATGTCATAAAACACCATGTTGACCAAATATCCCAGGGAAAAATGCAACTTCTTATCTTCATCGATGTCAATCCTGAATCCATTTTTGACCCGGCTATCACCGGTCCCAGAGAATTGAAGTCGGACTCCCATCATCCACAACTCCAAGGATTTCCTCCCCGAAACCTCCTGGCTATCTCCCAAAAGCAGCGACCGGCTTAAGGCCAAGAGACAGCACTCAAGGTATTCAGGAAACTCCGCACCTCATCAGTGTGGAGTAGGAATCTGGCCAGTAGGAGCAATGCCTAGTAGAAGACTGTGAAAATGAGGATGAATGAACTCATGGAGATCAACATCCAACACTGCGGAGACACCATCACATGTTTCTCAACGCAGTGATTCTAGGGCAATGCCCCGACCCTTATGGGAAATATGTAAATATAAGCAAAATACAAGCCGCGGGGACACCATCACATGTTTCTCAACGCAAGCAATGACTAGCCATTGGAGACTGCCCTTCCCGTGGTTGTTCCCTCCTGGGGAAAGACCTGGCTAGTCATTGCTTGCGTTGAGAAACATGTGATGGTGTCTCCGCGGCTTGTGTTTTGCTTATATTTACATATTTCCCATAAGGGTGGGGGCATTACCCTAGAATCACTGCGTTGAGAAACATGTGATGGTGTCTCCGCAGTGTTGGATGTTGATCTCCATGAGTTCATTCATCCTCATTTTCACAGTCTTCTACTAGGCATTGCTCCTACTGGCCAGATTCCTACTCCACGCTGATGAGCGGCAATACCCCGAAACAGCTGTCTGTGGATGGATACCATGTTTTGGCATAGGTGGTTTCCTTCATTGGAGACTGCCCTTCCCGTGGTTGTTCCCTCCCAGGGAAAGATCTGGCTAGTCATTGCTTGCGTTGAGAAACATGTGATGGTGTCTCCACGGCTTGTGTTTTGCTTATATTTACATATTTCCCATAAGGGTGGGGGCATTGCCCTAGAATCACTGCGTTGAGAAACATGTGATGGTGTCTCCGCAGTGTTGGATGTTGATCTCCATGAGTTCATTCATCCTCATTTTCACAAGCTTGAGAAATGTGTCTTCGAACAGACGTCCTTGCCATTCCTGGGGTACATTAATTCAGACTCCGGTCTCCGAATGGATCTGGCAAAAGTGTCTGCCGTTCTCGATTGTCCACGGCCCCATGGGGTGAAGGCAATCCAACGTTTCCTCGGCTTTGCGAACTACTATCGGCAGTTCGTTCCCCATTTTTCTTCATTGGTTCGCCCTATCTCATCCCTAATCCACAAAGGTGCTAAACCACATGCTTGGTCCCCTGAGGCAGAAGAAGCTTTCCAGTCCTTGAAACAAGCTTTCGTCTCGGCTCCAGCGCTTCATCATCCTGAGGTTAATAAACCTTTTATTCTCGAGGTGGACGCATCCTCTGCCGGGGTTTGCGCAGTCCTTCTGCAGAGGTCATCTTCCAGACACATCACCACTGGCTTCTTTTCTAAAATGTTCTCCCCGTCTAAGCAAAACTACTCCATCAGCGACAAAAAGCTGTTGGTCATTAAGTTGGCCCTGGAGGAATGAAGATATTTACTGGAAGGCGCCATACATTCATTCAAGATCTATATGGACCATAAGAACCTGGTGTACATCCAGTCCTCTCAGAGACTCAATCCCCGGCAAGCCAGGTGGTCTTTGTGCTTTGCCCGCTTTGACTTTGAACTCCTTTTTTGTCCCGGCAATAAAAACGTCAAAGCGGATGCGTTGTCAAGGTCTTTCCAGTCGACTGATGCTGAAGAAGAGCCATCTCATATCATCGACCCGTCTAAGGTGATTACCGTGGCTCCTGTCAGGTTGACCACATTACCTCCAGGAAGGACCTTTGTGGCTGAGAACCGGAGACGAGTGTTGAACTGGGGACATTTGTCCAAGATTGCTGGTCATGTTGGTGTCAAGAAGACACTCTCCCTAATTTCACGCTACTATTGGTGGCCATCCCTTTCCCAGGATGTCAAAGACTTTGTTGCTTCTTGTCCTTCCTGCGCTCAGAACAAGGTGCCCAGACAGTCACCCTCCAGCCTTCTGCTTCCTGTACCTTCAGTTCCATGACAGCACATTGTAAGAGAATGGTCAGCCATAATATACTGAGCGGCCATGTTGTCTCTAGCAGCCATTTTGTTGAAAGTTAGAGAAGATTCAACTTTTACAAAAGAGCTAATAAAATGTACTAAATGGAGGATGGAAAATGAGATCATGTCTCTTACCAACTTCAGTAGATGTGCATAGAGGAAGATTGGATCAATAGGGGAATAGGGTCACCAAATATATGGTCAATATGCTTATACGTGATAGTGTGGTAGCGAAAAGTAAAGTAATTAGAATGTCAGGATGTAAGAATTTATGGACATAGATTGGAGACAATGATAAGATTTTAGGACAGTAGCCATAGATACCAATGACTTATGGGTTTTAGTGTTGCTTGGAGAAACGTTAATTAATATCTTTGTATTATGTCATTATATTCTCTGTTCTAAACCACGTTTCTGTAGATTACCATGAAAACGCCTTAGAATTATAATGTTAACGCCCTCTGCGCAAAATGCAGCTTTCTTTGTTCTGATAATGTATAAGAAGCCCCTGTTACTGTCGATCGGGGCCATTCCATCGCCATCATGCCGTCGTGCCACACCATGATCTAGCACGAGGCCTTATCATCGCCAGACTTCCTAGCGAATCTCTGCCTGTCTGCATTCCTGTTTTTGCCCGCATATTCCAACTCCTCTGTTATTCTGTATCTGTTTTGCCGTGTATCTCCGAATAAACTTCAACCTCAGCTTCGAGAAGAATTGTCTGCAATTTTGTCCAGCTCTTCCAACTCTCCCGATAAGAACATTTTCTTACACACATAGCCATGGATTTCATTACCGATTTGCCTCGTTCCTCCGGTTGTACTGTGGTCCCCGTGGTTGTAGACCGATTCTCAAAAATGGCCCATTTCACATCTCTTCCTGGTCTACCCTCGGCCCCTGAATTGGCGAAGATCTTCATTTCCCACATATTCAGAATCCACGGTTTCCCGCTGCACATCGTATCTGATAGAGGGGCTCAATTCACGTCCCGTTTTGGGAGAGCTCTTCGTGGACTCATGAAGGTGACATTGGACTTTTCTTCCACCTATCACCCCCAAACCAATGAGCAGGTGGAACGTACCAACCAGATCCTTACATCCTATCTCCGGCACTTTACTAATGCTCATCAAAACGACTGGGTTGGTCTACTTTCTTGGGCTGAGTTTGCCTTCAATAACCACTCCAGTGAATTGTCCACCAAGTCTCCCTTCTTCATCGTCTACGGACAGTATCCAAGTGTGCCTCTTCCAGGACTTCCTGTCTCGGGGGTACCTGCGGCCATGGCACCAGCGTATGGCAGGAGACCAAAACCGCTCTTGACAGGATGAAACAACACGCTGACAAGAGGCGCCTGGAAATTCCCCCGTATCTTCCTGGTGACAGGGTGTGGCTTTCCTCCACATTCACCTTAAGGTACCATCTTACAAACTGGGTCCCTGTTGCATTGGTCCTTTTGAGGTCCTCAGGCATATTAATGATGTTGCATACAAACTGAAACTACCCCCTTCGCTCCGCATTCCCAATTCCTCCATGTGTCACTCCTCAAACCTGTGGTACTGAACCGGTTTCATCCTTCTACTTGCCACACTCCCCAGCCTGTTGGCACGGGGGATGAGTTTGAGGTAAATTACATTTTGGCCATGAAGAAGGTAAGAGGGAAAGCTCTATTCTTAATTGATGGGAAGGATTTTGGCCCTGAAGAAAGGTCTTGGGAACCGAGAGAGAATGTCCATGCTCCTCAGATTTTGTCTAAGTTTCTTTCCAGCCTTAGAAGGAGGGGGCGTAAAGGGGGGGTACTGTCATGCCGCCTGTCACATCGCTCCCACCTGGGGGCGGTACCCCGGACCTGTCGTCATCAGTTCCGATGCCGCGGCAGCTCCGAGGGTCCCGTCGGGTGCACATGCGCACATCTCGCTCCTAGCTCCATGGTTGCGCTATGTTCCAGTGCTCTGCCCAGCTTTGTCTTCAGTCTTGTCTTCTCTACGTTACTGGAGGATTTGACCCGGATGTTCTTGTACTCATGTGCTATATCAGGCTACCTTTTCATATGGGAGGTGCCTGAATTGTTGTGCTTGGTCTGCCTTGTCCTTGCCTGGCTGTGCGCTGTATTTGGGTCCTCTGGCTTGTGCTCAGTTGTGCCTCCTGGCACACGCTCTGATCCTGTCCTCTGCCTTGTGCTCAGTTGTGCCTCCTGGCACATGCTCTGATCCTGTACTCTACTCTTTGCTCAGTTGTGCCTCCTGGCACACCTTCTGCTTAGCCTTGCACTCTGGCGTGCTTCTCTGCTTGCGCTCTGTTTAACTCTGTACCCGGGCGTGCTCCTTAGCATGCGCACTGCTTTGCTCGCTCCCGGGCGTGCTTGTCTGTGCACGCCATACGTGCCCTCGTGTATCTTCCTTGCACTATCCTGTATCTAGCGCACTCCCGTGTACACGCCTTGTACTGTCCAGTACTCTCCGTGCCTCCGTACACTCGCCCTGTACTGTCCCGTACCTGGCGTGTCCCTGTGTCCACGTTTTGTACGTTCCTACAGACACACTCACTCGTGTCTCCTGTGAGCCGGCCACCTGGTGCCAGCAGTTGTGGTACCTTACCCCCTGGGGCTTGCCCCTGACACTCCCTGTATAGGGGGTTGTCCTCACTAGGTCAGCTTGCCCTGGGAGGGTTGATGCCTTGACCCAGAGGGTCCACTCCAGGAGTCGTCACAGTGACATTATCACAGATAAGCGCATTCGCCTTTCTACGGAAAATGCAGACAGGCTGACTCTTATAAAAATGAACAAGGGATCGATTGGGCCTGACTTCTTGACACCATCAAATGATGACAGCGAAGCATAAACTCCAATGTAGTGTTTTCTTGGGAGGTGTATTGCCATGCACCTCTTCACAACCAAACATTGATACATGCTTCCTGATTTTGGCTATTTGGGGTCCTCCTCCTCCTTCTCCTCATCCTCACCGTCCACCACCACTTGAACACCAGGGTGAACGTATTCAGTCATGCTCCGGCCACTCTATGTTTTGGCAAGGGTGTTATGATGCCTGTCAACAAAATACAAAAAATATGTACACCCCAAAAGGGAAATGTTTGCCAGCCCATGCACTAAGTGTATAGGCATTCCAAGTCTATGGGACCCACTCTTAGAAATTGGGCCTATTTTTTAATCAGGCCTTCCTCCAAGTCTCATCATCCACTGCCTCTAGATCAAAAGGGTTTACGTGTTCTGTGCAGCTACAGCCAGTGTCGAATTATTAACATCATGTTCCCATATGCTTTATGCATATATTAGCCCTCTGTGTCTGTACTGTCACACACTTAACATTATGGCTGGTCCATACAATAAGGCCAATTGTTACCACCCACCTTTTGTGTCTACATTTTTCATCATAGATTGTAAGCTTGCGAGCAGGATCCTCATTCCTCTTGGTATCTGTTACGATCTATGTGATTATTGTTATGCTGTAATGTCTATCATCTGTACAAGTCCCCTCTGAAATGTAAAGTGCTGTGGAATATGTTGGCGCTATAGAAATAAAATGTATTATTATTATTATTAATAACAAGGATGGATGGCTAGGCTCTGCATAAAATACTTGTTGTGAAAAAGGTTGAGGTGTACTCCACAGGGGAAATGTTTGCCAACCCATTCACTAAGTGTTTGGGCAGTCCAAGTCTAGGAGACCCGCTCCTAGAAATTGGGCCTATTTTTGAATTTAGCCTTCCTCCAAGTCTCATCATCCACCGCTACTAGATCAAAAGGGTTTACATGTTCTCTGCAGCTACAGCCAGTATCGAATTATTAGCATGGGTGGGTGGTTATGCTGTGCGTAAAATACTTGTTAAGGAAAAGGTTGAGATGTACCCCACAGGGGAAAATGTTTGTCAGCCCAAAACACTTTGTGTATGGCCATTACAAATCTAGGAGACCCATTCCTTTTTAATGGGACATTTTTTGTTAAGCGGCCCCCTACATGTTTCTTCCAATGGGGTTCTTGGGGTGCATATGACTTGGTAGCAGGGCAGGCCTTGCAGTCAATGCATAAGAAAACAGAACAGGAGTACAAAATGAATAATGTGAAGTGGATTTTCCTGTGCCCATCCAGTATGTGGGTTCAAAGGCTTATTGGGGTGCAGATGACTTGGTAGCAGGGCAGGCCTTGCCTCCAATGCATAAGAAAACATAATGGGAGTACAAAATGAATGTGAAGTGGATTTTCCGGTGGCCATCCAGTACGTGGCTTGAAAAGCTTATTGGGGTGCATGTAACTTTGGAGCAAGCCAAGTCTTGCATTCAATGCAACATTTTTTCTTGAAGCACTCCTGTACCTCTCGTGAAAGGGTTTTGTGGTGCGTCATACTTCTTGGCAACACATCCACTCACTGCATAGGCAATAACAGTTTAGGAGACCTACTGTTTAATAATGGCCCTTTAAGAAGATTAATGCAGCCTGATGCCCCGATAAAAATAGGCTCTGTGACTTTGAGTCCCTCATTCATAAATGAAAAAAGATGTGCCTGCTTATGTGTCACACAACACATGGCCAGCTTGGGTTGTTAAATGTTACAATGAT
The DNA here is from genome assembly GCF_039654945.1 of Dendrobates tinctorius. Classification (NCBI taxonomy): domain Eukaryota; kingdom Metazoa; phylum Chordata; class Amphibia; order Anura; family Dendrobatidae; genus Dendrobates; species Dendrobates tinctorius. Next base: position 32,265,286 of record NW_027361673.1, on the reverse strand, counting down.
ATGCATTTGTATTGGTTGAAAGCAACGTTAAAGTTGAAAAACGCTTCCAAAACACTGTGTCTGAACATAACACAAGTGGGGGAGGAGCATTTTGGTCTGGAGTTAATTATTTTGCCTTAAGGTACTGTCACACTTAGCGATGTACCAGCGATCCCGACCAGCGATATGATGCGGTCAGGATCGCTGGTACATCGCTAAGTGGTCGCTAGTGAGCTGCCACACAGGCAGATCTCACCAGCGACATCGCTGGGGTCGGGGGTCGCTACTTACCTGTCAGACGAGGCGATACTGACGTCCTCCCGCCCGCGTCCACGCATCGCTCGTCTCTCCACAGGAAGTGCCACAGGAAGCTGATGGCGAGAAACAGTCCTGGACGTTCTCGCGCGATCAGCGATAACCAACAGGGGAGCCGGTCGGAGGTAAGTATCAGACACAGCGATGTCGCTAGCAATATCGCTATAACGTCACAAGTTATAGCGATATTGCTAGCGATATCGCTTAGTGTGACAGTACCTTTATATACAAGTCATTAACCTGGAAATGATGTACCTTTACATATTTCCCAGCAAAATCCATTTCGGTTTCCTTTTGGAAAGTTTTTGGGTGCAGCGGTAAAAATGGCATGAAACTCTGACAACATTGTTTAAAGCTGTGAACTAGGAGTCAGGAATGCTTCCAGGGGCGATCCCCATGATGTCACCGTGTCATTTGAGCAGTGTTTCCATCATTTTTAGATGTTTTTAGACCTTAAAAGGACTCCCGGGGGATTATAGTAAAAATGCTCGGGTCTCCCATAGACTTATATTGGGCTCGTTGTTCTGTACGAGTACCCGAGTATTCCAATTTGCTCGACCCGAGCAACAAGCACCCGAGCATTTTAGTGCTCGCCCATCACTAGTCATTTCATGTCAGGTTCTGTAATGATTTTACAGAAAGCCGGTAATTGATTTAGCGGCTATTATGCTATGTAGAACACTATGAATTATAAAAATACATGTGTCTCAATTACATGTGTGTGTGTGTGTGTATATATATATATATATATATACACACACACACACATGTATATATATATATATATGTATTCTATGTGTATATATCTATTATTTCTATTCTTTATTAAACATGCCAGTGTGATTTTACTGTATCGCGCAGTGAATTGAGGGCTTTTGTTAAAGGACGCCGGTGCGTATTTCTCGCAAGTCACACGTCTGGTCCATGTGTAATCCATATTTTTCTCACCCCCATAGACTTGCATTGGCATTTTACGGGCGTAATACGGTGACAATCGCAGCATGCTGCAATTTTCTCAACACGTATAATACGGTCGAGAAGAAATCGGCTGATGGGAACTGCCCCATAGATTAGCATTGGGAAGAGTGCAATGCGTTTTTTGTGCATAGCACTCGGTCGTATTTCTCGCTAGTGTGACTGCGGCCTTGGGCTAATTTCAGACTGGGTGTTTTTGCTGAGTTTTTTGTGCTAATTTTCAGCTGTGTTTTACAATACCAGCTATGTCTATGAGATTTCAGAAATACCTTAATTATTAACATCTGGTTGCCTGCAGTCGTCAGAAGGGAAGCTTAGGAAGCTACTGCATACAGAAAATGCAATGATATTATTAAGCTCAATGTATAAACAATAAAGAGTAAGGTACTAGATAAAGAAAGTTTTTTACAAATATTTTTATTAATTTTAAAACATTTTAACAGGGAAAGACAGGGAAGGGCGGAAAAGGAAGGAAAAGGGAGAAGAAATATATAAAAAATTCTCTATAAAAATTAGAGAACCCATCTAGCACATTTCCATAAGTAACATGTAAAATGTTTACATAGACAGTTAGAAAAAACATGTTATATAATCTGCCTAATACAAATATTATATTTACTAGATAACATTAACAAAGTCATTAAGTTGAACTGATCCGATCGTTAAAATAAAATAGACTAAGGACCAAACAACCCACATTAATTCTCTATTTAAGAAGTCATTATTGATAGCAAATCTATATTCCAGTTGACTATGTTGACGGAGTTTGGCCAAGATATCAGAGAACTTAGGCACCTCTTCTCTCTTCCACCATGAAGCCATGAATCTTTATCACAAGAAAGATATGAATAATTACAAATTTAAACATTGGTTCAACATTACTTAAATCAAGAGAGAGTAATGCCATTTGGGGAGTAATGTCTATTCTATTGATCGTTAGCGTGTTAATATGAGATATTACCTCCCTCCACAGATTCTTTATTCTTGGACAACTCCAAAAAGTATGGAGTAAATTACCTGGTAGGCCACAACCCCTCCAGCAAAGAGGAGAACTTCCTTGGCTGATATGAGCTAAGCGAGTTGGAACATAATACCATCTTAGCAAGAGCTTGTAATAAGTCTCCTGCAGCGACATAGCGATAGTGGAGCCATAAGTATTTTTAATCGCTTGTTCCCAACTTTCAATTGGAAAGGATGTATTAAAATCTGATTCCCATCGTTGGATGTAGGCATTTTTAAACAAAGTTATATCCTTATTAAAAAAGCTATAAATGTTCTTCAGACTCCAATGGATTTTGTGGTTTGGGTTCCCAAGCATGAGTGAAATAATATTCAAGTTGACGTTCCCACAGTGAAGTAATTTTTGTATATTGTCTTTTAAAAGGACAAAAAAGAAAAATTCCGATGAAGGTAAGTTATACCTCCTTTTAATTTCACTAAAAGACAGGAATTTTGTACCATCATATATATCACCTTGCTTCTTAACAGGTTTTACTAGACATTTCCATGCAGATATTATAGGACTGAAAATTGGATGTGGGTGCTCATTAAAGGAAGATTTGAATAAGTATTTTAGCAGTAAGTCTTGCATAGGGATAAGATTATTGTAGGACAATTCAATATTGGACCAGGCTGGAAGAGGAGCCTCCCTTAACCAAAATTGACTATGCCTGATAGTATGCCCATACATTGGGGAGACCCAATCCCCGTTACTTCTTTTCTTATAAATAATATCTGTGGCAACTCTGGCCTTTTTATCCTTCCACATAAAACGTTTGATTAAATTCTGGATTTTATTAATAAAGGAAAAATGAATGACCAAAGGCAGTGTTCTGAAAAGGTACAAAATCTTCAGCAAGACAAAAACCTTAACCACCAGTACTCTACCTATTAAGGAAGGACCCACGAGGTTAAATTTAGCAAAATCTAAAGAAAACTGTTTTTGTAAGAGCTTCTATATTAGTCGGGATAACTAACTTTATACTATTAGTAATAACAACTCCCAAATATTCAACACCTTTTTCCTCCCAAGTGAAGTTTGTCATATCCTTCATTTTTTGAAGCGAATGATGATCCAAGTTAAATTGCAGAAATTTAGATTTATTTGGATTAACCTTAAATTACGACACTTTATGAAACTGCTCCAGATCAGTGAGTAGTGCCGCTGTGGAGTTAAAAGGGTCTGTGAGCGTCAAAAATAGGTCACCTGCAAACATGCCTATCTTATAATGGCGGTGTTGACTCTTAAAACCACAAATAAGGTTGTTTGTTCTAATTTTTTCCGCCAGGGGCTCAATTGCTAAAAACAAACAACAGGGGTGACAAAGGACACCCCATTCTCATCCCATTTGTTATTGGGAAAGTCTTAGAGAGCTGGTTGTTAACATACACCTTGGCATTGGTATTGGAGTATAAGGCAAAGACAGACGAGATGAAACCTTCATCAAATCCAAATCTGGACAAAGCTGCTCTAAGATAGGACCAATTTAGCCTATCGAAGGCCTTTTCTGCATCAATGGTTATAAAAATAGAAGGAATATTATAGGATCTTTTCATGTTCATAATATTTAAAATTGTACGTGTCCCATCTGGTGCTTGACGACCTGAAATAAATCCAATCTGATCATCATTGATCAGATATGGAAGCACTCTTTTTAATCGGTCCGCAAGAATTTTAGAATAGATCTTTATATCCCCATTAAAAAGGGAAATAGGCCTATAACTTTTTGCTTCTTCCAAGTCTCCCTTATCTTTTGGTATTAATATAATGGATGCCTCTAACATTTCTCTAGGAAAACAGCCCTGAGATGAAGCTAAATTAAAAACCTTTTTCAAGTGTGGAGAAATAGTATTACTGAAAGCTTTAAAATATTCATTTGTAAATCCGTCAGGACCAGGAGCCTTTTGGGATTTCAAACTATTAATAGTGTTAACTATTTCCAGTTCCGAGAAAGGTTGATTTATGAAATCCAAATCTGTTGGGTTGATTTGAGGTAATTCCAAATTTGAAAAAAAAGTCTCAATGTTATCATCAGTTGGAATATTAATATTAGGGTCCTTACTCAAATTGTATAAGTTGGAAAAAAAATCCACAAAAACATTAAAAATCTCTAGGGGATGGGTTTTAATATCGCCAGATGGTGATTTGACTTTGGATATCCTTCTATTAATATGTTCCTGTTTCAATCTGTTCATCATATGACGAGTCGGTTTATTAGTTGATATATAGTTTTTGGATTTAGAGGATCTAATTACCGCGTCATAATCAGAAATAATCTCCGCCTCCATTCCAAAACGTCACTACTTCCCTTCCGAGCCCCGATGTGTGCCCATACAGTAGTTTTCTCCCACATATGGGGTGTCAGCGTACTCAGGACAAATTGGACAACAACTTTTGGGGTCCAATTTCTCCTGTTACCCTTGGGAAAATAAAAAAAATGGGGACTAAAAGATCATGTTTGTGGAAAAAATACGATTTTTTTAATTTCACGCCCGGGCGTTATAAACTTCTGTGAAGCACTGGGGGGTTCAAAGTGCTCACCACACATCTAGATAAGTTCTTTAGGGGGTATAGTTTCCAAAATGGGGTCACTTGTGGGGGGTTTCCACTGTTTAGGTACATTAGGGGCTCTCCAAAAGCAACATGACACCCGCAGACCATTCCATCAAAGTCTGCATTCCAAAACATCCCTACTTCCCTTCCAAGCCCTGACGTGTGCCCATACAGTAGTTTTCTCCCACATATGGGGTATCAGTGTACTCAGGACAAATTGGACAACAACTTTTGGGGTCCAATTTCTCCTTGCACCCTTGGGAAAATAAAAAAATTGGTGACTAAAAGATCATATTTGTGGAAAAAATACGATTTTTTTATTTTCACGCCCGGGCGTTATAAACTTCTGTGAAGCACTGGGGGTTTCAAAGTGCTCACCACACATCTAGATAAGTTCCTTGGGGGGTCTAGTTTCCAAAATGGTGTCATTTGTGGGGGGTTTCTACTGTTTTGGTACATCAGGGGCTTTCCAAACGCGACATGGTGTCCGATCTCAATTCCAGCCAAAAACGTCAAATGGCGCTGCTTCCCTTCCGAGCTCTGCCATGCGCCCAAATAGTGGTTTACCCTAACATGTGGGGTATCAGCGCACTCAGGACAAATTGCACAATAACTTTTAGTGTCCTGTTACCCTGGGGAAAATAAGAATTGAGGGTGAAAAGATCATTTTTTTGGAAAAAATGATTTTTTAATTGTACCGCTGTACGTTATAAACTTCTGTGAAGCCCTTGTGGGTTTAAAGTTCTCACCTCATATCTAGATAAGTTCCTTGGGGGGTCTAGTTTCCAAAATGGGGTCACTTGTGGGGGGTTTCCACTGTTTAGGTACATCACGGGCTCTCCAACCGTGACATGGCATCCGATCTGAATTCTTGCCAATTTTGCATTGAAAAAGTCAAACGGCGCTCCTTCCCTTCTGAGGTCTGCCATGTGCCGAAACAGTGGTTCCCCCCCACCTGTCAGGTATCAGCGTACTCAGGACAAATTGCACAATAACTTTTGCAGTCCAATTTCTCCTGTTACCCTTGGTAAAATAAAAAAAATTGAACCTGGATTATTTTTTTGTGAAAAAAAGTTAAATGTTCATTTTTTTTTTAAAATATTCAAAAAATTCCTGTGACGCACCTAAAGGGTTAACAAACTTCTTGAATGTGGTTTTGGGCACCTTAAGGGGTGCAGTTTTTAGAATGGTGTCACTTTTGGGTAGTTTCTATCATATAGACCCCTCAAAGTGACTTCAAATGTGATGTGGTCCGTAAAAATAAAATGGTGTTGCAAAAATGAGAAATCGCTGGTCAATTTTTAACCCTTATAACTTCCTAAGAAAAAAAATTTTGGTTCCAAAATTGTGCTGATGTAAAGTAAACATGTGGGAAATGTTACTTATTAAGTTTTTTGTGTGCCGTATTGCTGTGATTTAAGGGCATAAAAATTCAAAATTGGAAAATTGCGTAATTTTCAAAATTTTCGCTAAATTTCCTTTTTTTTTACAAATAAACGCAAGTTATATGAATGAAATTTTACCACTAACATGAGGTACAATATGTCACGAGAAAACAATGTCAGAATCACCGGGATCCAAGGAAGCGTTTCAGAGTTATTACCTCATAAAGGGACAGTGGTCAGAATTGTAAAAAATGGCCTGGTCATGAACGTGCAAACCACCCTTGGGGCTTAAGGGGTTAAAGATAAAACACATATAAAGTCTTTCTGCTCCGTCAACTTCCGCTGTGAGGGAATCCCCGTCCTGCAGCTCTCCGGTACCGCCGACTTTAGATGGTAATATCTTCGCTGTGCCACAGACTTCTTCTGATATGACAGTTCCAGCTGGTTATGTCCACCACCACTTACAAGCTCCAGCACTGTTGATTCACAAAGCAATGTCCCCAAAATGAATCTTGTTGCACACCACTCCTCCAACTCCTGCGATTGAAGCCTCCGGGATGACACCGTTCACTGCACGTCGCTCCTAGGCTCCTGCTCCTCCGACACCCCAGGCAGTATCTCAAAGGAGGATATGCACTCCACTCGCCGCTCCCAAGTTTCTGCACTGACGTGTCTGACACAGTATCTCCAAAGGACACTCCGCTCTTTATACTCCGTCCCACGCACCTGCTTTGCTGGCTTCACAACACAGTAACTCCACTGTGCCACCTTGCAGAGGAGCAACACCAGAGCCCACGACACAATTATGTAAAAGCAGTTCAATAAATAAAGGATTATTAATACCTTTGTCCAGACTGTTATGTCAGCTCCAGCCACCGTCACTCCTTCCAGCTAATGGGAATCCCTGACTTGCTGCAGGCTTATACCTCTGGGTTTATATAGTAAAAACTCTGATGCAAGATGTTATTGGGCCAATTTAAAAGGTTATATATTTATAGTCTGAGACCACTTCCAGATTACTTAGAGCCCAGGTCTGTAGTAAAAGTGTTCAAACCTGCAGCGTTGTTAAGTCACCTCCTTTAAGGAGAGTTATCTCCAATGTTGACTTTTTATAAGGAGATTTTAAGCTCCAAACACTCCAGTATCTGAATAAGATATAGGCAGTAGGAATTAGGTACTGACCAGTGTCCAGATTCTGTTCATGGAGAAATCAGGTTTCCAATCTCCAGAGACTGTTTCCTGACTTCAATGCAGGCCAATGAGTCAGCAAAAAAGCAAACGGACTATATCTTCATCCCAACAGGACCAAAATCCATGAAATTTACACCAGATGTTCAGGGAATCATCCAGAGTAGATCCTCCAAAAAATCCTGATGAAAAAACACCTCAGTCGCTTGAAAGGTTGCTTTAAAAAGGTAGCAAAGGGAGAGCTCAGAGCTCAGACAACTATCCTCAGAGCCCAAGCCACACCCCCCAATAAAGAAAGTTGTTAACCATTTTAAGGATTTTTTTGGACTTGTGCTGTTCCTAGATTTATTGTTCTGGGTAAAATGATTTGTAGTCTTATATTAAAGGGAACCTGTCAACCCCCAGGGCGTTTTTAAGTACAAGAGCCACCTTCAGCAGCACTAAGGCTGTATTCTGTGAAGGTGGCTCTTCTGTTTCTGATCCCCAGGAACACCGAAATATTAACATTTATAAATAGGTCCTCATACCTGTAATACGTCCCCATACATCATAACACACTGCGGGTGGGATCTGGCACCTGCAAAACACGCTGGCGCGATAGTCTGATGTCAGTTCCTGGGCAGCGCGCACTGCGCATGCCCGAGAACTGTTGCCGGTGGGCACCTGCGCTGTGCTATGTAACGGCGACAGCAAGGCAGGAGGAGGCGGCGCAGGGTGGGTATGATTGACGGCGGGGAGGCGGCTGCTACAGGGGGACACACCATACCTATGGGATGTATTACAGGTATGGGGACCTATTTATAAAAGTTAATATTTCGGCGTTCCTGGGGATCAGAAACAGAAGAGCCACCTTCACAGAATGCAGCCTTAGTGCTGCTGAAGGTGGCTCTTTTAGTTAAAAACGTCTGGGGGGTGACAGGTTCCCTTTAAATGTGTGAATTATATAGTATCTGCCATTTCACATTTTATTAGCATGCAATCAGACTGGTATCTGAAACAGAGATTCATAAAGTTGGCTTTTCAAAACTTTAAACCATTACAGATGTATTTAAATATTGCCAATGTTAAACTGGTACCAATTATGCTAACCTCCGTTTTTAGAATTTTACATTAGATTTTGTAATGCTTTTTTTTTATCTATTTCATTTTACCACAACATTTATGGCTCAGGACATTTCAAGAAAAACTTCTGTCACAATAGTCTAGCATGCTGCCTTATTCTATTCAAAAAAATAATTCTATTGACCTACAATGGCTCCAATTGGATTGTTTTCAGATCAATCACTGGTCTGTAAAGTCCCTAAACTACATCAGAGACTAAAAACCCGTAATGGCAGAAATAAAAATAATTGTTGCTTTTTGGAGTGATAAAACCCTTGTAATGTTGGAAATATGTGCATGAGCTATCTGGAATTCTTGGGTGCAGTAGCTCGTATATATCCATACTGCACAGTCTATGAACGTCTTGTAAATATACTATGGCGGACATTGTGGAATTAAAATAACAAAGTGGGTAGGGCTTTTGAAAAGGAGGCGGTGGGGCCACAAGTTGCATAATGGTGTTCATATAATTTACCCCAAAACTGACTTAAATGATAGATAAAATCTATGCCATGTTATAGCTGATGAAGATTTTGGCCTGTGGTGCATGAGATGCCCAAGTTACAGTGCGTTTAAAGATTATTCATACCCCGTGAACTATTCCACATTTTTAACTTTAGACCCACAAACTTAAATGATTTTTATTGTGATTTCATGAGATATTCCAACACTAAGCAGCAAATATTTGCGAAGTGTAAAGAAAATAATCATGCCTTTATAATTATTTTAAAAACATAACTCTTAAAATTATGACACATGATTTTGTATTCAGCCCCCTTGAGCTAATACTTTGTAGGATCAACTTTTGCTGCAATTACTGCTGCAAGTCTTTTGGGGTATGTCTCTACCAGCTTTGCACATCTGGGAGGCTAAAACTGTTGCTTCTTCTCCTTTAGAAACTAGCTCTAGGTCAGTGAGATTGGATTTTTGAAGTGGACACAGATTTTTAATGGGATTTCATACTATTGTAGCTCTGGCAGTATGTGTAACCCCTTCAGCAATCCCATCCATGTGACCTGGGACTTAATTTCCGGGATAGTACGTCCTAGCGATCTGCGGTGCCCCCGGGGGGAGCGCTGCTGATCGCGGCCGGGTGTCAGCTGATTATCACAGCTGACACCTGGCACTATGTGTCAAAGGCGGTCACGGACCAAGCCCGGCACATTAACCCCTGGCACACTGCGATCAAACATGATCACAGTGTACCGGGGGACTAGGGAAGAATCACGCAGGGAGGGGGCTCCCTGTGTGCTTCCCTATGACCCCCGGAGCAGCGCCATGTGCTGCGCTGCTCTAAGGGTCTCCTTCCCTGCAGGCCCCCGGATCCAAGATGGCCACAGGGACCTTCGTGGGCCTGCAGGGAGGTGGCTTCCTCAGTGCCTGTTGAGAGCAGGAGCTGAGAAAGCCTGCTGTAGTGTCTGTGCAAAGTGTCAGATTAGCGATCTGACACTTCACAGTGATGTCCCCCTCCGGAACAAAATAATAAAGTTAAAAAAAACACATGTAAAAATAATTTTAAAAAAATTCCTAAATAAATTAAAAATATATATATTCCCTAATAAATTCTTTTTTTTGTAAATAATAAAAAACAATAAAAATACACATATATAGTATCGCCGCGTCTGTATCGACCCGCCCTATAAAACTGTCCCACTAGTTAACCCCTTTAGTGAGCCCCTTCAAAAAAAACTAGGCAAAAAACAATGGTTTATCATCATACCGCTGAACAATTAGTGCAATAACGCGCAAACAAAAAGACGGATATGAGTAAACATGGAACCGCTAAAAACGTCATCTTAATAAAAAAGTTATAGCTCGCAGAATAAAGTGATGCAAAAATTATTATTTTTTATATAAAATTGTTTTTATTGTATAAAAGCGACAAAACATAAAAAAGATATAAATGAGACATCACTGTAATCATACTGACCTGAAGAATAAAACCCCTTTACCAATTTTACCACACACGGAACGGTGTTAATGGCCCCCCAAAGAAATTCATGAAATGCTGGTTTTTGTTCGTTCTGCGTCCCAAAAATCGGAATAAAAAGCGATCAAAAAATGTCACATGCCCGAAAATGATACCAATAAAAACATGAACTCGTCCCGCAAAAAATAAGACCTCACATGACTTGGTGGGTCAAAATATGGAAAAATTATAGCTTTCAAAATGTGGTGATGCAAAAACTATTTTTACAGTAAAAAGCATCTTTTAGAGTATTGCAGCTGCCAAACATAAAAACCGCCATAAATAGTAAATAAGACCTCCCTTTATCACCGCCTTAGTTAGGGAAAAATAATAAAGTAAAAAAATATATATTTATTTCCATTTTCCCATTATGGTTAGCGGTGTGTTGGGGTTAGGGTTGGAGTTAGAATTGGGGGGTTTCCACTGTTTGGGCACAGCAGGGGCTCTTCAAATGCAACATGGCGTCTGATCTCAATTCATGCCAATTCTGCGTTGAAAAAGTCTAACGGTGCTCCTTCCTTTCCAAGCTCTGCCATGCGCCCAAACAGTGGTTTACACCCACATATGGGGTATCAGCATACTCAGGACAAATTGCACAACAACTTTTGGGGTCCAATTTCTCCTGTTACCCTTGGGAAAATAAAATACTAGGGGAAAAATTATCATTTATGTGGAAAAAGATATAATTATTTTTATTTTTATGACTCTACTTTATAAACTTCTGTGAAGCACTTGGCAGTTCAAAGTGCTCACCACACATCTAGATAAGTTTCTTGGGGTGTCTAGTTTCCAAAGCGGAATCACTTGTGGGGGGTTTCCACAGTTTAGGCACATCAGGGGCTCTCCAAATGCGACATGACACCCGCAGACCATTCCATCAAAGTCTGCATTCCAAAACTTCACAAGTCAAAAAATAGAAAATTAGCCAGCTCACCAGTGTCAGGAACACCGCACTGCACTTGCTCACTGAGTCAGTGCGCGTGTCCTGAGTACAAAACAGTGCTCAAAGATACCTGTGGAGCAGGGTAGCAGCAGTGACAATGTGTGCTTCAGACTATCAGGACCAGAAGCACGTGACCCCTGGGGGCATGGCCTAAGCTCCACAGAGCTAGGAGCTTAGGAAAACTCCTAGAATGGTAACTACGGGACAAGTTACCAAGGGGCATAGACAGGGATGTAAACCAGATCAAGCCGGGTTCAAAGCACGAGATAGCACGACAGTACCAAAGGGTTAAACAGAGCAGATAGTCAGGACGTAGCAATAGATCAGAAAACCAGAACAGGCAATAGATGGTACAATAGGGGCAAAGGGTAATGGAGTAACGACAGCCAAGCCAGGAGGTCAGAACCGGAGAAGACAATAGTACTAAAACGTGAGACAGAGAACAGAGTGTGGGGACAGACCGGGTCATACACAGGAATCAAACAAGCAATGCAGTATATAAGCACACCAGTGGTCAGACACACAGCCAGAATATCAGTATCGCTGACAGGGAATCCTAGTCTGGAGTGAGAATAAATACCCCTCCCAGATCCAAAGGGAGGCCAGCAAAATTAACCCTGAGAAAACAGACATTAACCATGTCCTAACCATGACAACCAGTAACCGCCACAGGTGCTCGGAACAGTCGTGTAGACACAACGTGGATAATCAAATGGAGAAAGCGAAATAGTTCCAGCTCCTTAAAAACAATTTCTTTATTTCATCTTCATAAAATTCATGTGACATGGCATGCTCTCATATGGACATTTGCCGAGGCATTACAGAGACAACGCGCTTCGATCTGGAAGATCTTTTTCAAGCCATACCGACAATGAAGCATAACACTCTAAAATACAAAGCAGTTACCAATGATAACGAGTTCCGGAGTCACATGATACATCCAAAGGTCCTTCACACATTAAGAACATTTACATATACATATACAAATACAAACTAACACATAATAAAATATCTCAATGGAAAATTATTAATGTAGCATGAGATCGTTACATTTGTTTAAACCTGTGGGAGATTGGGTGTTTAGCTGGTATATCCAGAAAGCCTCCCGTGTAAGAAGACGCCGTCTGGAGTCTCCTCCACCTGGGAGCATAGTCACATGCTCTTTACCCTGCACCTGAAAAAAAGCTGTACTACGAGCATGATTTTCGATGAAATGTTTAGACGCTGCAGAGACGCTGCGATCTTGGCTGGTGGTGTTGGTGATATCATATAGGTGTTCCCTGATCCGTTTTTTTAGCTTCCTAGAAGTACACCCAACATAAGACAGTTTGCAAACACTGCAGTCTATTTTGTAAACCACATTAGTGGAATTGCAGTTTATATATTGTTTGATTTTAAAATTGACTGGATTATATGCGGATTGAAAATTTTTCGTTACCACTGCATACTTGCAGGTTTTGCAATTATTACTCCCGCATTTAAAAAACCCTGAAAAATTTAACCAGGTTTTGGTGGGGTTTTTTATTTTTTAATAAAAACATGCTGGGTGATATTTTACTGCCGATGGGGGGTGCTCTGCGTGACACTACATTAATTTCTTCATTTAAAATTTCAGCAAGTTTTTCATCCTCATGAAGGATAGGTAAATATTTATTTACTATTTTATTAATTTAAGAAAACTGTGGGCTATATTGTAAGCAGATGTACGTTTTTTTCATTTTTTCATTATGTCCCTTACTAGAGTTTTGGGTAATTAGTTCATTGCGTTTTTTCTTCTGAACCTTTTGTTGAGCCCTATTTATACTCCAGTGTGGGTATCTGAGATTTGTGAGTTTTTTTGATACATGAAGAAACTCATCTGTAAAATCCAAATCTGAACTGCAATTACGTTTTATTCTGGTGAACTCTCCCACCGGGATAGATTTAATGGTATGCTTAGTATGGCTGCTTTCGGCAAGCAAAATAGAATTATCGCACAATGGCTTATGATGCGTTTTGGTGGAAATAATATGTTGGTCAGTACCCACAAGATCTAAGTCCAAAAAGGACATTTTAGTGAGATCATGTCTGAATGTGAATTTAATGTTGTAATTGTTAGAATTTATATACTGGATGAAGTCTGGTATGGCAGATACATCTCCACCCCGTATCATCAATGTATCTGCCATACCAAACTATCTGATCCAGATATGGGTTGGATGCAGAAAAAACAAATTCCAGCTTCCAAAAGGACATAACAAGATTGACGAGGGAAGGTGAGAATTTGGCCCCCATCGCCACTCCTGTCTTCCGTAAATAGAAATTCCTATCAAAGGAAAAAAAATTATGTGATAACAAAAAACTTGTCACCTGCAAAATATAGTTGTTTAAGTCCACAGAATAATTGCTAAATCGAATCAGTGAAACCGCAGTGCTCGGATAGTGAGGTCATGGGGGATACAGGCGTATAAAGACACCACATCACAACATAGCCAAGAATATTGTGACAACCAAATTTTGTTGTCAAACGTATTCAGAACTTGTTTGGAGTTCCTAATGTATCCAGGAGTCCTCTGAACAAGGGGTTGCAACAGTAAGTCAACCCACTGCCCTAAGTGTTCGTTAGCTGACCCTATTCCGGATACAATGGGATGCATAGGAGGGATACCATCGGTTTTATGGATTTTAGGAACACCATGTATGATAGGGAGAACTGGATTATTGACTAGTAAATAGTCCACTTGTTTCTGTGTTAGGACACCTAGACTTTTACCCTCATTTATAATCTTATCACTTTCCTCTTTGAATTCTTTAATGGGATTATTTTTTAATTTCTCATAGACAGTACGGTTTGATAATAATTCCATCATATTGTTATGATAATCCTGTGCATTTAATACCCCCACAACCCCCCCTTTTCAGACATTTTAATTACTAGATCGGGCATATCACGTAGTTCATTAAGCGCTTGATATTGCTTGCAGGAAAAATTTCTGCGGTCCGCTTTATTGGAATTGACTTCATTATGGAGCAATTGCAGTTCTCTTTCCAAAATTTCCTGAAAGCGGCTCATACAGTCCGATCTAGATTGGACTGGGTAAAAATAAGGGTTCTTAGTGGTAAAATTAAGAGAATGATCAAGAGAGTCCTGATTTCTTTTAGTGTCCATATCCAATTCTTGTAAGGTAACTAACGCTACTTGTTCCTTAAAATTTAAGTTCATAAATTCATTGGAGATGTTAGTAACTTGTTCGGATCTTTGTGTGACCTCTCTTCTTGGTTAGCATCATTGAAAAAATGTTTTTTAACGGTTAAATTCCGTATAAATTTATTAATGTCCAGTATAGCATGGAATAAATCAAAATTTTGATCCGGCACAATGTTCAAACCTAGAGAGGGCAGCTGAATCTGTTCTGGAGTCAGATTTTTAGAAGATAAATTTAGGACATTGGTAAAACCTTCTACCTCGTCTGATAATTTTTTCTGCGGGTAGATATTCCCAGATCTTGTGTGATGTTTTCTGCCCCCGCGCCTTTTATGCTTTTTGAAAGGCGAAAATCCTTTTTTGGGGCATTAGTGAAACTCTCATTCAATGAAACATCTGATGCACTTAGATGATAATCAGACGACTCTAGATCTGATGACGTAAAATTCACATGTGGCTTGGTTACCTTCAATTTATGATTTTTGTGCTTGTGGTGAGCATGGCCAGTTTTTAAAATAGATTTGGGTGTTCTGTTGCCAGTTTCCCAATTGCCCCACTCGTACACCTTGTCGGTGGAGTAGTCATTCAAATATCTTGTGAATTTTCTCTTTTTGCGCTCCATGATTTTGTCCTCCAGTGCCGTGATTTTATCATTTATGGTGGCAATCAAAGAGTCGAACTGTGCCAGAGATTTGTATTCAACCATAGAGGAATTTACCATATCCATCTCTTGTTGAATTTCTTTTAATTTGGTATCCTCATATTTCAGGATCAGTTTCATTAAATTCAAAAAGCAATTGCTCAAAATAATATTCCATTCCTTCTTAAATTCTTCTGAGTATATAGTGGTCGGGAGTTTTTTGATGCGCAAGCCTCTTGGTATCTGTTAGGGACGACGGAACGCACTAAATTTAAAATAATAGAAAGTGCGTTTGCCGCCCGGGGTCCACCGTGCAGAGGTGTTAAACTGCTGCTATATAATGGCAGATGCACAATATGGCGGTATATTGCACACGGGTTGAACGTCACCCGGTGTGCACTGGGCGTACTCTGTTATATTCACAGTCGCCTTAAGGCATAAGCATAAATGCCGAGCCAGTTGACCTCACAGGTCTCAGCGGTGTGCATGCACGGTATATGGTCAAAGGACTCAGGTCAAGACACAGGGTCGGTGTCCGTCTAGACCTACCATGCGTGCGGCGTCGCTACTGCGGATGCCCAGAAGTGCTGCTGACCGCAGCACGGCAACTGACTCAGCCAGTATACGACAATGCCCAGGAGGGGCACACTGTCGGACCCTAGCTCTGTGGAGATGAGCACTGTGGCTTGTAGCGTGCCACTGACTGGCGCTAACTCTAAGGCTAAGTCCCTATCCACACACGTAATATCAGAGGGAGGGGATCTTAATGAGTCATTCGCAGGTTCATGCATCCATCATCATTCACACAGTAGCAATTAGAGACTACACTAGCGCATGGCCGAGCGGCCATGCGGACCTTTTATAGCCGTGCGGGACCTTCCAGATCTCTGGAATGGACCAATCAGATCAAGAGAAGGACCTGAGCACGTGACTCCCGATCTCCAATAGGAGATCGTCTCGTGAGCATGCCCAGTAGCGTGACGAGAGGACTTAGCCACTGGAGTGGCTTGCTGCAGGGCAGCCTGCACTGCTATTGCTGACCCAGAGGTGGCAGCAACAACCAGTCCTACAGAGCTGGTCTGAGCAGAGCGCCTGCGATGCCGAGATTGCTCTCAGGCTCCTGAGCGGTCGGAGAAGAATGAGAGATCGCAGGATTCCCACTGTGCAGCTGCAGGAATCCAACGTCTAACAGGTATCATTTCCTTTTCAATATAATTATTTAAGGTCGTATGATCCCACAAGATTTTAGTTTCCTGCATCAAAACTTTCTCCAATTTAATGAGACTTTCCTTAAGCCCTGGTGCAGCAGCATTAGTATCCAGCTGATTAGGAAAAACTCGTGCAACTTTGCTGGAACGATCTCTTGTTAAGTCTTTAGCCATAATAAAGTGCACTAACGCAATGATGATATAATGCTTAAAGTGCAGGCAAATGTTCTGTAAATACGTATTCAAATTCAACAGGAGAGTAAACTGTGGGCACAGCAATCAATACCATACAAGTCAAAAAATAGAAAATTAGCCAGCTCACCAGTAACTGCCACAGGTGCTCGGAACAGCCGTGTAGACACAACATGGATAATCAAATGGAGAAAGCTAAATAGTTCCAGCTCCTTAAAAACAATTTCTTTATTTCATCTTCATAAAATTCATGTGACATGGCATGCTCTCATATGGACATTTGCCGAGGCATTACAGAGGCAACGCGTTTCGATCTGGAAGATCTTTTTCAAGCCATACCGACAAAGAAGCATAACACTCTTAAATAAAAAGCAATTGCCAATGATAACGTGTTCCGGAGTCACATGATACATCCAAAGGTCCTTCACACATTAAGAACATTTACATATACAGTGGGGCAAAAAAGTATTTAGTCAGTCAGCAATAGTGCAAGTTCCACCACTTAAAAAGATGAGAGGCGTCTGTCATTTACATCATAGGTAGACCTCAACTATGGGAGACAAACTGAGAAAAAAAAATCCAGAAAATCACATTGTCTGTTTTTTTTTCATTTTATTTGCATATTATGGTGGAAAATAAGTATTTGGTCAGAAACAAGCAATCAAGATTTCTGGCTCTCACAGACCTGTAACTTCTTCTTTAAGAGTCTCCTCTTTCCGCCACTCATTACCTGTAGTAATGGCACCTGTTTAAACTTGTTATCAGTATAAAAAGACACCTGTGCACACCCTCAAACAGTCTGACTCCAAACTCCAATATGGTGAAGACCAAAGAGCTGTCAAAGGACACCAGAAACAAAATTGTAGCCCTGCACCAGGCTGGGAAGACTGAATCTGCAATAGCCAACCAGCTTGGAGTGAAGAAATCAACTGTGGGAGCAATAATTAGAAAATGGAAGACATACAAGACCACTGATAATCTCCCTCGATCTGGTGCTCCACGCAAAATCCCACCCCGTGGGGTCAGAATGATCACAAGAACGGTGAGCAAAAATCCCAGAACCACGCGGGGGGACCTAGTGAATGAACTGCAGAGAGCTGGGACCAATGTAACAAGGCCTACCATAAGTAACACACTACGCCACCATGGACTCAGATCCTGCAGTGCCAGACGTGTCCCACTGCTTAAGCCTGTACATGTCCGGGCCCGTCTGAAGTTTGCTAGAGAGCATTTGGATGATCCAGAGGAGTTTTGGGAGAATGTCCTATGGTCTGATGAAACCAAACTGGAACTGTTTGGTAGAAACACAACTTGTTGTGTTTGGAGGAAAAAGAATACTGAGTTGCATCCATCAAACACCATACCTACTGTAAAGCATGGTGGTGGAAACATCATGCTTTGGGGCTGTTTCTCTGCAAAGGGGCCAGGACGACTGATCCGGGTACATGAAAGAATGAATGGGGCCATGTATCGTGAGATTTTGAGTGCAAACCTCCTTCCATCAGCAAGGACATTGAAGATGAAACGTGGCTGGGTCTTCCAACATGACAATGATCCAAAGCACACCGCCAGGGCAACGAAGGAGTGGCTTCGTAAGAAGCATTTCAAGGTCCTGGAGTGGCCTAGCCAGTCTCCAGATCTCAACCATATAGAAAACCTTTGGAGGGAGTTGAAAGTCCGTGTTGCCAAGCGAAAAGCCAAAAACATCACTGCTCTAGAGGAGATCTGCATGGAGGAATGGGCCAACATACCAGCAACAGTGTGTGGCAACCTTGTGAAGACTTACAGAAAACGTTTGACCTCTGTCATTGCCTACAAAGGATATATCACAAAGTATTGAGATGATATTTTGTTTCTGACCAAATACTTATTTTCCACCATAATATGCAAATAAAATGAAAAAAAACAGACAATGTGATTTTCTGGATTTTTTTTTCTCAGTTTGTCTCCCATAGTTGAGGTCTACCTATGATGTAAATTAGAGACGCCTCTCATCTTTTTAAGTGGTGGAACTTGCACTATTGCTGACTGACTAAATACTTTTTTGCCCCACTGTACATATACAAATACAAACTAGCACATAATAAAATATCTCAATAGAAAATTAACAATGTAGCATGAGATCGTTACTTTTGTTTAAACCTGTGGGAGATCGGGTGTTTAGCTGGTATATCCAGAAAGCCTCCCATGTATGAAGACGCCGTCTGGAGTCTTCTCCACGTGGGGCCATAGTCACATGTTCTATACCCTGCACCTGAAAAAAGCTGTACTACGAGCATGATTTTCAATGAAATGTTTAGACGCTGCAGAGACGCTGCGATCTTGACTGGTGGTGTTGGTGATATCATATAGGTGTTCCCTGATCCGTATTTTTAGCTTCCTAGAAGTACACCCAACATAAGACAGTTTGCAAACACTGCAGACCCCCGAACACAGCAAAATACTTCCAGGGCTTAGTTAACTGAAAGATTGCGGACACCTACTCCTATTCATGAAAAAACTGCGGACGGCGGCCAAGGATGGGGAGGTGGCAAAGATCCGAAACACCGCCCATTGGACCGGACAGACCTCATTTAAATAGCCCGCCAAAACCAAGTGACAGATTCCCTTTAACCTTAACATAAGTGTTTTGATTCAGGCAGCCAATCAGGGTGCAGAAACCATCCACATCGTCATGACGCAAGGTCTTTTGTGATTGGCTGCTGAAGTCACATGTCTTTGGTCATTTAAAAAGCGGACATCTTGTTTCGCTGGTGCCATTTTCTCTGTTTCACCGTGCAAAGAGGTCGCTCCTTCGCTAGTGCTGCTGCTGAAAGTGAACTTGTCAGTTAACTATTAGTGATGAGCGAACGTGCTCGCCACTACTCGTTACTTACCCGAGTATTACGGTACTTGATGCACTCGGCGAGCACCGAGCATTTCCGGGATTACTCGTCGGGAACTCGGGTCTCCACCTAGCATTTATGGTGGACTTTAGAGACCCAATCACGCTGCAGGGATTGTCTGCCAGGCAATGAAGCGCCACAGTCATCTTTGTTGTGGTCGTGCAGTGATTGGCTGGCCACACAGCATCATCAGGGGTGTAAGAGACCGGGCGCCGCCCTACTCGGCGCATTCAGCTCCGGATTTAGATAATGTAGAGAGAGTTGCTGCCGATATAGGGTCAGAATTGGGGATTTATTAGTTAGTGTGGGGTCTACCATCCTAAACTACTCACATCCAGCTAAAGCAACAGTCCTTCTAAGGACTAATTCTGGAGTATATAGGTTCCAGTGTTAGGTAGGCAGGGTAATGTACGTCGCTCTATACACATCAGTGCAAGGCCTGCAGGCACTGTATGTGTGTATATAGATCACTGCATACATCAAGAGGGTCCATTCCCTTCCTGTGTTCTTGTGCTGCTGCTGCTGCTGCTACCTGTAGGATATATTAGCCGTATATAGCTAGCCCCAGGTGTATTTTGAATACTGGCCACACATTTTTTTGGTGTGGTATCTTTGTGCCAGCTTACATCTGTGTGTGCTCAAAGTTTGGCCAGTTTATGGCGTTTTTCTTTTTTTTGGCCTGGCTGTCACTGTAGTTAAATACAGCAGTTTTTACCCCCCCAAAAAAAATACAGGCCACACATTTGTCACAGTGGTATCTCTGTGGCAGATCATATGTGTGTGTGCTCAAAGTTTTGCCAGTTTACGGCGGTTTTCTTTTTTTGTCCTGGGTGAAACTGTACTTATATACAGCACTATGTTGCGTTATTTTAAAAAACAGACCACAGTTTACAGTGGGGTCTATCTGTGACACACCTCATACATCTGTGTGCCAAAATTTGAGGCATTTTAGGCCTAACTTCCCTTTTTTGGGCAGTCTGTCACTCTCGTTATATCCAGCAGTCTTTTTTATCCCCAAAAAAAAAAAATTAATACAGTCTGTTATCTCAGGCTGAGGCCTGGTGTATCTGTGGTGTAAAAATCTTTGCTTCACAGGCATACGTTGCATAGTTCTGTCTGCTAGCCTTGTTCTACTCATTATTTTGTGTTTTCCAAAATTAACAAAAAAACCTAAAAAAAAATTAATACAGTCTGTTATCTCAGGCTGAGGCCTGGTGTATCTGTGGTGGAAAAAATCTTCACTTTGCAGGCATACTTATCACATACAATTTTTCTCCAAATAAATCAATTTGTTTTGAGCTTTTCAAATGTTTCAGTAGTTCATTTAAAATGGCCAAGGGACCGGGAAGTGGATGTGATGCTAATGGTGCATGCAGAGGACGAAGCCTTGGTCAAGCTGAAAGTGGGCCACAGCAAAGACCCACATCTTCGCGCTCGACCTTCATGTTCCAGTTTCCAGGGGACCGCACCACACCACTATTGAAGCCAGAGAAGTGTGAAACGGTTGTTGGTTGGATAGCGGATAATGCTTCCAGTCACTTAGCCTCCACCACCACTACCATGTCTTCCACATGGTCAAGTCTGAGTAGCTGTGAGTGTGGACCGGATATTACTCACCCTGATCCTCCTTCCTCCCACCATGCCGAGGGCGCTGAGACAACTAATCCCACACTCAGACACTCCGAAGAGCTGTTCAGTTTTCCATTTGGAGATTCGTGCTTCTCGCCCGCTCCACTTGAAGCGGGGCAAGATGATATTCCATGTAGCGATGCACAAATCTTTGAGCAGCCACGGTCACAAGAGGTGGACAATGATGAGACACAATTGCCGGAAAGTCAGGAGGAGGAGCAGGGTGAGGATGTGGGAGACGAGGTGGTGACTGACCCTACCTGGCAGGAGGACATGCAGAGCGAGGACAGCAGCACATATGGGAAAGGAGGCATATCAACCAAACAGGCAGGAAGAAGCAGTGTGGTGGGCGCAGACAGAAGTTGTGCATCCGCTCCCCGTAACACCAACAGGATGGAAATTGCCATTCCAACTGTTAGATCTTCCCGAGTCTGGTTATTTTTTAAAGACTCTGCCGATAACCTCAAACAGGCCATTTGCAGCACTTGCCATGACCGCATCAGCAGGGGTAGCAAAACTACCAGCCTGACCACCACCAGCACATGATTAGGCACATGGCAGCAAAGCACCTGACTTTGTGGGCCGAACCTCAGACTGCAGGGACACTGTCTGCAGCTGACAACACTGCTTCTTCCACTGTTTTGCGTACAAGCCAATCCCCAGTTCACCGTGCCTGTGAAGATGCCTCAGGCCCTGCACCTGTTGTTGCCCACAGTCAACCAGCACTATAATCAAGCCCGTCGACGTCCTTGTCCCAGCCCAGCCTTCAGTTGTCTATACCCCAGTCACTGGAACGCAAGCGGAAATACCCAGCCAATGCCCCACAGGCCACAGTACTTAATTGGCACATTTCTCATCTGCTTGCACTCAAAATTATGTCTTTTAGACTCGTTAAGATGGAAGCTTTCTGCAACTTGATGGCGGCGGCCGTCCCAAGTTACTCCATCCCCAGTCACCACTATTTCTCGCATTGTGCTGTACTGGCATTACACCAGCATATGTCCCACAACATTACCTGTGCCCTCAACATGGTTGTTATTGGGAAAGTCCACCTAACCACGGACAAGTGCCTGTGGGTAGGGATGGTTTACTGGGTTAACATAGTGTAAGCCGGGACCCAGTCAGACCTTGGGGTGGAACACATCCTCCCCACACCAAGGATTGCGGGCCCTACGTCAATCAAGGTTGCCCCCACAGTCTACAGTTCCTGCGCCTCCTCCTCCTTTTCTTCAGCCTCCATCTCTGAAATGAACACATCAGTCAGAAGCTGGAAGCACTGCAGCACTGCCTCAGCCAAGCAGCAACAGGCTGTGCTGAAGCTAATCTGCATAGGTGACAAACCGTACAATGCAGAAGAGTTGTGTACAGCGCTGAAAGAGCAGTCAGATATTTAAATGACACCACTGAACCTACAGCCAAGCATGGTCGTGTGTGACAATGGCAGGAACCTGGTGGCGGCTCTGAGGCAAGGTGAGCTCAGACACATACCTTGCCTGGCCCATGTGCTTAACCTCGTGGTTCAACGTTTCCTCAAAAACTACCCGGAGCTGCCGGATCTGCTAGTGAAAGTACGATGTCTGTCTGTCCATTTTAGAAAGTCAGCTACAGCTTCAGCCACTCTTGCCGTGCTTCAGCAGCGTTTGCAGCTTCCGTCTCACCGACTGGTGTGTGATGTCCCCATGCATTGGAACTCTACACTGCATATGTTGGAAAGGATTTGTGAGCAGAAGAGGGCAGTTGTTGAATACTAGCATCAACAAGACCATCGATATTCAGTTCAGACTCCACACATTAGACCTCAGGTGTTGACATGGATGTCAGACATATGTACCGTCCTCCAGAACTTTGAGGACTGCACCAAGATGGTGAGTGGCGATGACGCCATAATTAGCATCACCATCCCGCTTCTCAGCATTCTGAAAACCTCTCTGCTCACAATTAAAGATGATGCATTGCAGGCAGAGCACGACTACATGGAGCAAGGAACCATACAGGGTGATTACACTCAGCCCACCCTCATGTTGTCGCAATGTGGATTCATAGACAATGAGGAGGAGGAAGAACAGGAGCTACTTTCATGTGCTATAGACAGTACTACAAGCACAGCTGTCATACCGTCTGTTCAGCGGGGAGGGCCTGAGGACAGGGAGGAGGAGGATGAGGATGAGGAAGAGGAGGACAGCATGGTCAGTCATCCTGTTGGTGAGGACATGGAAGTCTTGCCTGTTAGTAGTCTGGCATGCATGGCTGACTTTATGTTGCACTGCATTTCCCGTGACCCTCGCATTATAAACATTTTCGGTGACGCTCATTAATGGTTGGTGACACATCTAGACCCACGCTACAAGGAAAACTTTCAATCTCTTCTTCCAGAGGCAGACAGGTGTACAAAAATGTTGCTGTACCACAGGACCCAAGTAACGGAATTACTGAAAAAATTCCTATGTGAGAACGCTGGCAGCAGACGTCAGAGTTTGTTGTACAGCCAAGGAGTCCAAGCGAGAGAGACAGAAGTACAAACCAGCTCAGGCAGAGGAACAATGGCAAAGTTCTGGGACAGTTTTCTCAGACCCTCCCATCGTGCCACCACAGAGGTAAGGGGTGCTTGCACAAGAAGTGCAATGTTTGGGAAGATGGTGAGGGAGTACCTTGCAGATCGTACAAACGTCCTCGGGGAATCCTGTGTGCCTTTTAATTATTGGGCATCCAAGCTGGACATGTGGCATGAACTGTCTCTCTACGCCTTGGAGGTCCGGGCCCTGCTGCTGCTAGCGTTCTGTCAGAGCGGGTTTTTAGTGCCGCTGGTGGAATTATAACAGATAATCGCATTCGCCTGTCAACTGAAAATGCTGACAGGCTGACTCTTATAAAAATGAAAGAGGGCTTGGGCAAGACTTCTGTACACCACCGAAAGAAAACAGCGAAACATAACCTCAAATACATTGTCTTTTTTGTGGAGGTGTATTCTCATGCACCTCTTCACAACCACACATGGGTATCCGCTTCCTGATTTAGTCTGTTTGGTGTTATCCTCCTCCTTATCCTCATCCTCATCATCCACAACCAGTAGAACACCAGGGTGAACGTATTCCCTGATGCAAAAGTTGCTCAATTTTTGGCAAGGGTGTTTTTATGATGCCCGTTACTAATTTGAAACCAAAACAAATGTTACTCCCCCAGGGGGAACTATCATAAAAATTAGATGTATGCATATTCTTCCCATTTATTCTTATATTTTCCAGTTTTACTATCTCTGGACCATCCTCTTAGGACCTACTGTATACATCTACAATAGAAAAATATTGAAATACTATTATATTATATTTTAATTTATATCCCTGTCTCTGAGCTGTTGCTAGGTACAAACATATCTCGTTGGACACATTCTGGCTTCATATCTATGAACCTGTGTACACCCCTCCCTTTTGTTTTTTTCTTTCATAGGTGGATTCACATTTTTTATTTGTTTGATTTAAGTATGATTTATCATTATGTCTCCTCAATCCATCTGAAGGGGTTAAATAGTTTACAACCGGTACCGGTGCTAATGCGACCGGCCGGGCTGTAAACCACAGAGGAATGACTGAGAAGCTGCCTGCACAGCTTCCCCGCCTGACCGGAGATGAACTCATTAGCATGGGAAACTTTCTGAACATTTTCCCACGCTGTCGGTTCACTGCAGGTCAGGCGAAGAGTCTGCACAGCCTCAGTGAATACCGCTGACATCACTGAGGCTGCGCAGACTCCCCACCTGACCTAAGGTGAACTCCCCAGCATGGAAAATGTTCAGAAAATTTCCCACGCTAATCAGTTCATCTCAGGTCAGGCAGGGAGGCTGCGCAGCCAGCTTTTCCTTCTTTCCTCTGTGGTTTACAGCGGGTTCGGTCGCATTAGCACCGCTCCCAGTTGCAAACTATTTAACCCCTTCAGTTGGATTGCAGCGTGTGACTTGACTTTACGCCGGACAGGTATGGGATATTGTTGCTTTTTTATTTTGGCTTTTTTACAGGAGAACAATGGTTTCGAATGGATTGGGAGTGAAATAAAGATGGAAAAAATGTGTGTTTAATTATTTCATTAAAAGTCTTTTTTCTTAATGTGTGTGTTTTTTTAACCCTTTCAGACAAGTGGATTAATAATGGAGAGGTGTCTTATTGACACCTCTCCATCATTAACCAGGCTTAATGTCACCTTACAATAGCATGGTGACATTAACCCCTTATTACCCCATATGCCACCCGCTACGAGGCAATGGGAAGAGAGTAGGTAAGTGCCTAAATTGGCACATCTTACAGATGCGCCTTTTCTGGGGTGGCTGGGAGCAGATTTTTTTTAGCCTGGGGGAGCCAAAAACAATAGTCCCTCTCTTGGCTATTAATATCTGCCCTCAGTCACTGGCTTGCCCTCTCTGGCAGAGAAAATTGGGTGGGAGCCAACGCCAGATTTTTCTGTGAATAAATCCTTTAATTTAACACCTACAGCTCCAAATTTTGACACACATACACTACTAACATTATTAATGAGGGACATATGAAAAAAACAGATATGCAATGGTTTACTATATGTAAACCATGTCTCATATCTTGTTGGGTTCTGTAATGATTGTACAGATGCCGACAATTTAATTTCAACCTATTCTGCTATCTATATCTCTATGAGCTTCAAGTTAGACGTCGATTTCTGCCGCCATCGTCGCTCAAAGAACTGGAGGGTGTTTTAGCTGAAGAATGGGCTACAATTTCTTTGGAAACAATTCACACCTTGCATGAATCCAAACCTCGGATAATTGAGGCTGTAATCAAAAGGTGGACCTACACCATATTAAGCTAACTTTTGTTGATGTTTCCCGGTGTTTCCATTATTTTGTCCAACCCCTGTATATGTATATATATATATATATATATATATATATATATATATATATATATATATATATATATATATATATATGTGTATATATATTTATATATACTATGGGTATACATGTATTCTATCTATTCTATTTTAACCTGTCAGTGTGATTTTACAGTATAGTGCACTGAATTGCCAGCTTTTCTAAAGGACACTGGTGCATGTTTCTTGCAAGTCACACGCATGGTCCATGTGTAATTCATTTTTCTCACCCCCTTAAACTTGCATTGGCGAGTCTTGGCCGAGATACGGTGGAAATCGATTTCTCTCGCTCGTATAATACGGGTGAGAAAAAAACAGATGATGGGAGCTGCCACATAGATTAACATTGGTCCGAGTGCTATGCAATTTTTTCTCGCATAGCACTCATGCGTATTTCTCTCTAGTGTGACTCTGGCCTAATACTTCCAAAATCTTGACAGGACACCTAACTTATATGATTTGGTTTAGATCATATTAGATTAATTGGCACCACAATGGATCCAGTTTGTACAATCTGTCTATAGAGACCATTATTAGCTTTTTCAAGAAAATTTAAGTGCCTCCCTTTTTGGTAATGATGATATGAGAGCTCTGCAGGAAAGAAAGTATAGGTTCTGTTCCAGCAGAATGTAATAATGATTTAATTACAATTTAGTTTATAGCATTTATTAAATTACCAGTGATCTAAAAGGAATATGTTGCTTAGAGCATGGTAGTCAGGATTACACTGTCCTTCTACTGATTGACCACTAGTCTCTGTGGTTGTAAATTTTGAAAAATGGTGCTGCATTTTAATTCCTTACACTAGATGCTGGTACTTTGTACTCCAACTTACCTTTCTTAAAAAAAGTTGTTGATGTGGAAGCTATAGGGAGGCCATATTGGGCCTACATCAGAACACATGGACTCTAAGCATTTCTTTAGTATTGCGTCAATGGTCGGACTGGCCCACCGGTGAACTAGAGGATTCTCTGGTGGGCCCAGGCACTGACACCTGCAGGCATACAGGGACAGCAGCTGCCTAGGGCCCCTGCTGCTCCAGGTGCCCCCAGCCCCCAGCCGGTAGCATGTCGCTAATAGTGGCACACCATGCAGCTGCTATGGTGGCCCCCGGTGCCAGCGGAACAGCAGTGGGTGAAAGGAGGCAGAAGCCGACTGCTGCAGCTAAAGCCTGTCCCAGCTTCTAAAGAGAAATGAATATTCACTCTTCCCCACACCCCCATGGGCGTGGAGAGGGGTGAATATTCATTTCACTTTAATAGCGGGCAGTGTTTGCCGCTGGCTGTGGCTATCACTGCTCACTCTCAGGGCTGGCAGACCAGGGTCCCACTCCCCAAGGGGACCCCAGCCCACACGGCCCCTATGGGGCCATAAGTCAGGGGGCCCCTGGCACCTGCTGGTGCAGCGAAGTGTGTCAGCGATCATGCACACACTGCTCTCCCAGTTGTCTAAGGTTATGTTCACACAGTGTGGATTCTCCCGCAAATTTTTCCGCACAAAAACCGCAGCTCTTGGCAGAAAATGCCTGTGCATTTTTAATGCGGTTTTGCCGTGGTTTTGATGCATTTTTGCCATGGTTTTAAATTGCGGTTTTGCCTGCAATTTTGTAAGCTAAATAAAGATATGTTATTTAACAAAAAAAAAAAATTTGTGATGTCAATTCTGTCCAACCTCCTCATTTACATTTGTCCAACCCACACTCCATTACACACAGACAGATAGATAAATATGGGATAGATAGATAAATAGGGGATAGATAGATAGATAAATATGGGGTAGATAGTTAGATATAGATAGATATATGGATATATCTATCCATATATCTATCCCATATCTATCTATCTATTTATAGATATATCCATAGACATATCTATAGATATTTCCATATATATCTTGTGGTGTAGTAACCACTAGGTCCGCTAGGGGGTGCTGTGTGGAGGTTCCAAGGGAAAGGATGAGTGGCAGAATCCTGAGGGATGGTTGTGTATCTCAAAGGGGGTGGCTTTGAGATGGAGACTTAGTTATGCATATCGATCAGCAATGGTATTGCTGAGGTGTTATTTCAAGGTAAGGGAGAAGTCTCTATGTAACTTGGGAGTTGGGCTGGCCAGTTACCTACAAACCCACCCAGGGGTGAGTCTGAAAACTCCTGTATTAAAAAGCTATGTGAATGTGTGAAGGACCTGTGATGAGGCCATAGTCACGTGACCCGGTGGGCGTGGCTATAGACCATATAATGTGGCCAGGGTAGGTCACATGTGGTGAATGCTTGGACCCGGTTGGTCCAGTGTGGAAGGTCCCGCTGAGATGGGGCTTCCTGCCTGACAGCACGTGTGGACGCTGTGTGTAATGGCTGCCAGCACCTGTTAGTTCCCTGGAGGGAATGAATGTCTGCTGCATGATAAAGGAACCGTGAGGTTACCCGGACGAGGGTGAGATAACTTGGGGCTAGGAACCCTGCACATTGAATACTGCACAGCTTATGTGACTATAGGACATTGCTAACATGGACGCTATGCTGATTGTGCTGTTAAGTGAACTTTCTGTTGCTGTCCTGGTTTATGAGGATTAATAAACCGAAAGGACTGTGTGATGGTTGATGAAAACCTGTTCCGGAACTGTTTTATCGCTGCCAAGCGAGTGTCCCCCAACCATCAATGACAGCGCTACCTCACAATCTATAGACATATACATAGTCCAACAAAAAAGAAAGCAGCACACCATGTTAGTTTTCAATAAAGTGCTTTTTTAATAGCCCATTTGGCTATGTGCCCATGCAGCAACGTTTCGGTTCAATGGGTGTGAACCTTTAAAAAGGTTCACACCCATTGAACTGAAACGTTGCTGCATGGGCACATAGCTAAATGGGCTATTAAAAAAGCACTTTATTGAAAACTAACATGGTGTGCTGCTTTCTTTTTTGATGGACTATCTGGAGGTTTGGTATACACATGGAGGGCCTGCACCCGAATCCTTTTTCCATTTTGTGCTTTTTCGATTTTTTTTTTTTTTTTTTTTTTTTTTTTTATTTTTTATTTAGACATATACATAAATATATCAATAGATATATAGCCATATACAGTTACGTCCATATATATTTGGACAGAGACAACATTTTTTCTAATTTTGGTTCTAGACATTACCACAATGAATTTTAAACAAAACAATTCAGATGCAGTTGAAGATCAGACATTCAGCTTTCATTTGAGGATATCCACATTTAAATTGGCTGAAGGGTTTAGGAGTTTCAGCTCCTTAACATGTACCACCCTGTTTTTAAAGGGCCCAAAAGTAATTGGACAGATTAAATAATTGTAAATAAAATGTTCATTTCTAGTACTTGGTTGAAAACCCTTTGTTGGCAATGACTGCCTGAAGTCTTGAACTCATGGACATCACCAGATGCTGTGTTTCCTCCTTTTTGCGGCCTTCACTGCAATGGTTTTCAGTTGCTGTTTGATTATGGGCCTTTCTGTCTGAAGTTTAGTCTTTAACAAGTGAAATGCATGCTCAATTGGGTTGAGATCAGGTGAATGACTTGGCCATTCAAGAATATTCCACTTCTTTGCTTTAATAAACTCCTGGGTTGGTTTGGCTTTATGTTTTGGGTCATTGTCCATCTGTAGTATGAAACGAAGACCAATCAGTTTGGCTGCATTTGGCTGGATCTGAGCACACAGTATGGCTCTGAATACCTCAGAATTCATTTGGCTGCTTCTGTCCTGTGTCACATCATCAATAAACACTAGTGACCCAGTGGCACTGGCAGCCATGCATGCCCAAGCCATCACACCGCCTCCGTCGTGTTTTACAGATGATGTGGTATGCTTTGGATCATGCCTTCACCATACTTTTCTCTTTCCATCATTCTGGTAGAGGTTGATCTTGGTTTCATCTGCCTGCCTCCTGGAGAGTGTTGTTCACTTGGTTGGCTGTTGTGAAGGGGTTTCTCTTCACCATGGAGATTATTCTGCGATCATCCACCACTGTTGACTTCCTTGGACGCCCAGGTTTTTTTGCATTGATGAGTTCACCAGTGCTTTTGGGTCGCCCTCCCAGGGCTGTGGGGTACTCGGTACCGGGCCGGTGTCAGCGGGATGTGTCACAGCAGCGGTGACCCGGTCCGTGACCCTGGGCGCCCAAGTAATGGGGGAGATTGAATTGGTGGAATGTAGTTGATTAAATGAATAGTTCGTGACGCCACCTGTGGTATTTGGCAAGTGAGATGTTAAGCCGACGCTGCATGCAGATCCTCTGGGACTGGTGGTGTGTTGCCGCCAAGATGGTGAAGCTCCCCACAGGTGGAGCTGTAGTCCCAGGGCAGTGTAGATGTAGAGGAGAGGCACAGGTGGTGTAGAAGCTGGTACCCCGATGTAGTGGTACAAGGTGTGTTAGCGCAGGAATAATTGGAGGACACCAGGGCATGTAGTTCCAAAGCTTTACTCACAGTCTGTAGTACACACAGGTGCCTGCCTCCGTGCTGTGTCCTCCGGGTCAGGGACTCAGTCAAACTCCAGGTAAGATGGAATGCTCCCTTCCAACACTCCGCCAACATGTGCCTTTCTGAATGTCTCCTCTTATAGCGCCTTTGGTGTGAAGTACTCCTAGTACTGAGTTACACTGGAGTTCCTCCTGACAGATGTTCCCAAGAATTCTACTTGTACGGTAGACAGCTGTAGCCTGCTTCGGGGACTCATCACTCCTAAGTCCCGGCTCACTATCCAAGTTGTTGTTGTGCCCTCAAGTCTTAGATGGGAGTAGTGCATTTACAGCTCACTACTCCACCGGTGTCTGCTGTAGGACCATTAGTATCCATACAACCTCGGGGACCGGGCCCCGGCCTTGCGCTTAGAACTTCTAGGCAGGGTTCTCTCCTAACCCACGTCCTCTGTTCCCTTTTACTCCTACGTTCCGTACTAGTCTCTCCTTCTTATGGAAGATCAGGTTTCTGTACAATGTCTTTCTCCTTCTTTCCTTTCCCATGCCAGCAGACCCAGGTCACTGAGATCTGCTGCAGCACCTCCTTCCTCCATCCCTCTCCCAGGGATCTTCTCTCCTCACTCCTCTGATCTGAACTGAACTAGACTAAACTGAAATCCTAAACCTTCCCGCTCTTTTATGTATTCTAACTCCACCCGGCTCCCAGCACGTTTCGAGTTCCAAGCAGGGAGCCACCAAAGGTGCTCTGCTACACTCCAAGCAGGGAGTCGCAATGTGGCTTTGCTGAACTACTGTGTTGTGTGGGATGCAAATGCTGGAGCGTGGTCAGGAGCCTCCAACCTACCTGGATGGTGGGGCACCACACTTCAGGAGGAGGTGCAGTACCTCTGTGGCAACTGAATCCTCAGGGGTGCCACACTTTCTTTCTTTCTCAGGATGTACCAAACTGTAGATTCTGCCACTCCTAATGTTGTAGCAATTTCTCGGATGGGTTTTTTCTGTTTTTGCAGCTTGTTTCACCTGCATGGAGAGCTCCTTTGACCGCATGTTTCCTTCACAGCAAAACCTTCCAAATGCAAGCACCACACCTCAAATCAACTCCAGGCCTTTTATCTGCTTAGTTGAGAATGACATAACGAAGGGATTGCCCACACCTGTCCATGAAATAGCCTTGGAGTCAATTGTCCAATTACTTTTGGTCCCTTTAAAAACAGGGTGGTACATGTTAAGGAGCTGAAACTCCTAAACCCTTCATCCAATTTTACTGTGGATACCCTCAAATGAAAGCTGAAAGTCTGAATTTCAACTGCACCCGAATTGTTTGGTTTAAAATTCATTGTGGTAATGTCTAGAACCAAAATTAGAAAAATGTTGTCTCTGTCCAAATATATATGGACCTAACTGTATATTAAAAAAAAAATGTTGTGGGCTCCCGTGCAATTTTTTGTGCCAGAGGGGGAAAGCTGACCACCGAGGGCCAATATTTGTAGCCGGGGAAGGGGGTAATACCCATGGCTCCTTCCCAGGCTATGAATATCAACCTGCAGCTGTCTGCATAGCCTTTACTGGCTATTGAAATAGGGGGACCCCCCCAAAAAAAATGATGTGGTGTCCCTCTATATTTTATAGCCAGAAAGGCTACACAGCTGCAGCTGCAGGCTGATATTCATAGCCTAGGAAGGGGCCATGGATATTGCCCCCCCTGGGCTACAAATACCAGCCCGCAGCCGCCCCAGAAATGGCTCATCTATAAGATGCGCCAATTCTTTCACTTAGCCCCTCTCTTCCCACTCCAGTGTAGCAGTGGGATATGGGGTAATATAAGGGGTTAATGTCACCTTGCTGTTGGAAGGTGACATTAAGCCTGGTTTATAATGGAGAGGCATCAATAAGACACCGATCCATTATTAATCTTATATTAATAAAGGGTTAAAAAAACACACATACAAGAATAAAGTATTGTAATGAAATAAAACACGACACGGTTTTCATATATTTATTGCACTCCCTGATCCAAGCGACGCCCTCGTCTTCTAGAAAAAGCGAAAAATAATAACCAACCGTATACCTGTCCTACGCAGTCCAATTAATAACGAAGGTCCCACGACGATCTCCCATATAGAGCAGTGACATCAGGTGATGTCACTGCTCTATGGGGCCTCCCAGTGATGAACTGACAGGAGACAATGGCTCCTGCAGTCCATCACTGAGGTTACCTGAGTTCATGCTCTCACTTTACAGCACTGCTGCGTGAGAATTAGGGTTAGGGTTAGGGCTAGGGTTAGGGCTAGGGTTACTGGACCTCTTTCCCGGCGGATGGATACACAGTGGAGGATTACCTCCTCCTGTCATTTCAGTGCTGGAGCCCCTGGAGAGCGGTCAAATTGACATGCTGCGGAAAAAACCCGCAGCTAATCCGCGCTGATTTTTCCGCAGCATGTGCACAGCAGTTTTCAATTTCCATTGCCTAACATTGTACTGTACATGACTTGCGGATCTGCACTGGACCTGCAGAGGCAAATCCGCTGCGGATCTGCAGGACAAACCGCACTGTGTGAACACAGCCTCACTCTGGGAGTAGCGGTGACACAAACAGTCATCAGGATGGAACAGCATTCTGCTGTATACAAATGATGATCCGCAGTCTGCAGCAGGTAAGTGTGTTAGCTGTAATACTCGCAGTGCTCTCCCATGTACCTTACTACTCCCCTCCCAGCATTGTACAAACAGGGAGGTGAGCAGTGCTTGCATTACAGCTGACACGCTCGCCTGCTGCAGACTGTGGCTAATCATGTGTATATAACAGACCGCTGTTCCGTCCTCCTGATGTCTTCATGTCACTGCTCTTCCCTGCATTAGTGTGTTGAGCCAGCATGGAGAGCAGTGCTGCAGTTAAGTCTAACGCTGATTCGCTGTAGTGCAGCCAATCAGGTTTAGTCTTGTTTGTGTCTTATCCTTTGCTGTATGGCACAGCTCAAGTAAAGTGCCATGCTGTGATTTATAAAGAGCGCGCTCCCCTCTCTTTCCCCGCACCATCCCAGGCACAGTGTAAGGAGAAAAGGGAGAAAGATGGCTCCCTGGTGGTGCAGCACAAAAGTGAGTCTGATCTATGCACCTGTCTACATCAGAATCACATATAACTGAGGGCCCCTGCCAAATCTTACAGTAAGTGACTAAAAATGGAGAGTGGCTTTAGTCAAGGGTGATAGAGGGGGCTTAGTCACCTAGGAATGAATGAAGAACCCATTGCCTTATTTATCCTATCACTCCTGACTGACTGAGTCCCTAGTATAACTCCTAACTGTCTGCCCCTGAGCGCCCTCCTCATGCATCACCTCTGATTTAGCCCCTCTCCCACTATCAAATTAACTGACTGTGCCCACTCTTCCTGTATTACCCCAGACTGACTGCCCCTGACTGAGACACCTCTCCCATATATCACCCCAACTGACTGAGGCCCTCTCCCTGGATCACCCCTGACTGACTGAGACCCCTCTCACTGTATCACCCCTGACTGATACCCCTCTCCCTGTATCACCACTGACTGACTGAGCCCCTCTCCCTGTTTCATCCCTGGCTGACTGCGTCCCCTCTCCCTGTATCACCCCTGACTGACTACCCTCTCTTCCTGTGTCCTCCCTGACTGACTGCACCCTCTCCCTCTATCACCCCTGACTGACTGAGCCCCTCTCCGCTGTATCACCCCTGACTGAGCCCCATCTCCCTGTATCCACCCTTACTGACTGAGCCCCTCTCCCCAGTATCACCCCTGACTGACGCAGACCCCTCTCCCTGTATCACCCCTAACTGACTGTGCTCATGCCCTGTATCACCTCTGACTGACTGCTCCCTCTTCGTGTCCCCCTTATGGACTGAACCCTCTCCCTCTATAAGCCCTGACTGACTGCACCCTCTCCCTGTATCACCTCTGACTGAACCCCTCTCCCTGTATCACCCCTGACTGACTGAGCCCCTCTCCCCTGTATCACCCCTGACTGAGCCCCTCTCCCTGTATCACCTCTGACTGACTGCATCCTCTCCCTTTATCACCCCTGACTGCGCCCTCTCCCTGTATCACCCCTGACTGAACCCCCTCTCCCTGTATCACCCCTGACTGAGACCCTCTCCCCTGTATCACCCCTGACTAACTGCTCCCCCTCCCTGTGTCCCCCCTTACTGACTGGGCCCCTCTCCCTGTGTCCACAACTGACTGTGCCCTAACCCTGCATCTACCCCTGACTGACTGCCCCCTCTTCCTGTGTCCTCCTTGACTGACTGTGACCTCTCCCTCTATGACCCCTGACTAACTGAGTCCCTCTCCCTGTATCACCCCTGACTGAGCCCCTCTCCCTGTATCACCCCTGACTTAGACCCCTCTCCCTGTATCACCACTGACTGACTGCACCCTCTCTCTATAACACCCCTGACTGAGCCCCCTCTCCCTGCATCACCCCTGACTGAGCCCCCTCTCCCTGCATCACCCCTGACTGACTGCCCCCTCTCCCTGTGTCCTCCCTGACTGACTGTGACCTCTCCCTCTATTACCCCTGACTGACTGAGCCTCTCTCCCTGTATCACCGCTGACTGATCCCCCTCTTCCTCTATCACCCCTGACTGACTGGACCCCCTCTCCCTGTATCACCCCTGACTGACTGTGCCCTCTCCCTGTGTCCCCCCTTACTGACTGAGCCCCTCTCCCTGTGTCCCCAACTGACTGCGCCCTCTCCCTGTATCACCCCTGATTGACTGCCCCCTCTCCCTGTATCACCCCTGACTGAGCCCCCTCTCCCTGTATCACCCCTGACTGAGCCCTTCTCCCTCTATCACCCCTGACTGACTGATCCCCTCTCCATTTATCACTCCTGACTGAGCCCCCTCTCCCTGTATCACCCCTGACTGAATCCCCTTTTCCTGTATCACCCTTGACTGACTGCCCCCTCTCCCTGTGTCCACCCTGACTGACTGTGACCTCTCCCTCTATCACCTCTGACTGACTGTGCCCCTATCCCCTGCATCACCCTGACTGAGCCCCTCTCCCTGTATCGCCCCTGACTTAGACCCCTCTCCCTGTGGTTCTGGGCTATATACCATGCAGGGATATATACCATGTGGTGCTGGGCTACATACCATGCTGAGCTATATACCATGTGGTGCTGGGTTATATACCATGCTGGGCTATATACCATGTGGTGCTGGACTATATACCATGCTGGGCTATATACCATGCTGGGCTATATACTATGGTGGGCTATATACCTTGTGGTGCTGAGCTACACTCACTGGCCACTTTATTAGGTACACCTGTCCAACTGTGTGTTAAGACTTAATTTCTAATCAGCCAATCACATGGCGGCAACTCAGTGCATTTAGGCATGTAGACATGGTCAAGACAATCTCCTGCAGTTCAAACCGAGCATCAGTATGGGGAAGAAAGGTGATTTGAGTGCCTTTGAACGTGGCATGATTGTTGGTGCCAGAAGGGCTGGTCTGAGTATTTCAGAAACTGCTGATCTACTGGGATTTTCACGCACAACCATCTCTAGGGTTTACAGAGAATGGTCCGAAAAAGAAAAAAAATCCAGTGAGCGGCAGTTCTGTGGCCGGAAATGCCTTGTTGATGCCAGAGGTCAGAGGAGAATGGGCAGACTGGTTCGAGCTGATAGAAAGGCAACAGTGACTCAAATTGCCACCCGTTACAACCAAGGTAGGCAGAAGAGCATCTCTGAACGCACAGTGCGTCGAACTTTGAGGCAGATGGGCTACAGCAGCAGAAGACCACACTGGGTACCACTCCTCTCAGCTAAGAACAGGAAACTGAGGCTACAATTTGCACAAGCTCATCGAAATTGGACAGTAGAAGATTGGAAAAACGTTGCCTGGTCTGATGAGTCGCGATTTCTGCTGCGACATTCGGATGGTAGGGTCAGAATTTGGCGTAAACAACATGAAAGCATGGATCCATCCTGCCTTGTATCAACGGTTCAGGGTGGTGGTGGTGTCATGGTGTGGGGAATTTTTTCTTGGCACTCTTTGGGCCCCTTGGTACCAATTGAGCATCGTTGCAACGCCACAGCCTACCTGAGTATTGTTGCTGACCATGTCCATCCCTTTATGACCACAATGTACCCAACATCTGATGGCTACTTTCAGCAGGATAATGCGCCATGTCATAAAGCTCGAATCATCTCAGATTGGTTTCTTGAACATGACAATGAGTTCACTGTACTCAAATGGCCTCCTCAGTCACCAGATCTCAATCCAATAGAGCATCTTTGGGATGTGGTGGAACGGGAGATTCGCATCAGGGATGTGCAGCCGACAAATCTGCGCCAACTGTGTGATGCCATCATGTCAATATGGTCCAAAATCTCTGAGGAATGCTTCCAGCACCTTGTTGAATCTCTGCCACGAAGAATTGAGGCAGTTCTGAAGGCAAAAGGGGGTCCAACCCGTTACTAGCATGGTGTACCTAATAAAGTGGCCAGTGAGTGTATATATTATGCTGGGCTATATACCATGCTGGACTATATACCATGTGGTGCTGGACTATATACCATGCTGGGCTATATACCATGTGGTGCTGATCTATATACTATAGGCTGTGTCATATAATATGGGGGGCTACATTATATTCTATGGGGGGCTGTATTATATTTATTATATTCTATGGGGGGTGATTGCATCATACTCTATGTGGGGGCTACATTATACTATATGAGGAGGCTACATTGTATTCTATGGTTGCCATATATTTTATGGAGGGGCTGCATTATATTCTATGGGGGGTTACATTATATTCTGTGGAGTGGCTGCATTATACTCTGTGGGGTAGCTTCATTATGCTCTAAGGGGTGGCTGCATTATACTATAAGAGGAGTGCTGCATTATATTCTATGGGAGTTACATTATATTGTATGGCGGGGCTGCATTATACTCTATGGGGTGGTTGCATTATGCTCTATGGGGTGGCTGCATTATACTATATGTGGGCTGCATTATATTGTATCGAGGACTATGGGGAATACATTATATGAAGAACTATGGGGTGCATTATACTATGGGAAGTGAATTGTACTACATGGATGACTATTGCGGTGCATTATACAATATGGAGCACTATGAGGGGTGTATTATACTATATGGAGGACTGAGCAGTGTATTTTAATATATCGAGGGCTATGAGGAGTGTTTTATACTATATGGAGGACTATGGGGAGTGTATTATACTATATGGAGGACTGATGAATGTATTATACTATATGGAGGACTATGGGGCACATTATATCATATGGAGGACTATAGGGAGTGTATTATACAATATGGATTACTATGGGGCACATTATATTATATGGAGGACTATGGGGTGTAAACTGTAGATGTGCTGCTGATAACATGATACTGTATGGTGATCTGTTAGTGATCCATTACACTGTGTGCAGAATTATTAGGCAAGTTGTATTTGAGAGGATTCTCTTTATTATTGAACAACAACTATGTTCTCAATCAACCCAAAAGACTCATAAATATCAAAGCTTAATATTTTTGGAAGTTGGAGTGGTTTTTTTTTTTTAGATTTGGCTATCTTAGGAGGATATCTGTTTTTCAGGTAACTATTACTGTGCAGAATTATTAGGCAACTTAATAAAAACCAAATATATACCCATCTCACTTGTTTATTTTCACCAGGTAAACCAATATAACAACACAAAATTTCGATATAAACATTTCTGACATTCAAAAACAAAAAAAAAATCAGTGACCAATATAGTCACCTTTCTTTACGATGACACTCAAAAGCCTTCCATCCATAGATTCTGTGAGTTGCTTGATCTGTTTACGATCAACATCGCGTGCCTCAGCCACCACAGCCTCCCAGACACTGTTCGGAGAGGTGTACTGTTTTCCCTCCTTGTAGCTCTCACATTTTATGAGGGACCACAGGTTCTCTATGGAGTTCAGATCAGGTGAACAAGGGGGCCATGTCATTATTTTTACTTCTTTTAGACCTTTACTGGCCAGCCACGCTGTGGAGTATTTGGATGCATGTGATAGAGCATTCTCCTACATGAAAATCATGTTTTTCTTGAACGATACCGACTTCTTCCTGTACCACTGCTTGAAGAAGGTGTCTTCCAGAAACTGGCAGTAGGTCTGGGAGTTGAACTTCACTCCATCCTCAACCCGAAAAGGTCCCACAAGTTCATCTTTGATGATACCAACCCATACCAGTACCCCACCTCCACCTTGCTGGTGTCTGAGTCAGAGTGGAGCTCTCTGCCCTTTACTGATCTAGCCTTGGGCCCATCCATCTGGCCCATCAAGAGCCACTCTCATTTCATCAGTCCATAAAACCTTACAAAAATCTGTCTTAAGATATTTCTTGGCCCAGTCTTGATATTTTATCTTATGTTTCTTGTTCAAAGGTGGTCGTTTTTCAGCCTTCCTTACCTTGGCCATGTCCCTGAGTATGGCACACCTTGAGCTTTTTGATACTCCAGTAACGTTGCAGCTCTGAAATATGGGAAAACTGGTGGCAAATGGCATCTTGGCAGCTTCACGCTTGATTTTCCTCAATTCATGGGCAGTTATTTTGCACCTTTTTTTTATCAACACGCTTCTTGCGATCCTGTTGGCTATTTGCCATAAAACGCTTGATTGTTCGGTGATCACGCTTTAAAAGTTTGGCAATTTCAAGACTGCTGCATCCCTCTGCAAGACATCTCACAATTTTTGTCAAATCTTTCTTCTGACCCATTTTGCCAAAGGAAAGGAAGTTGCCTAATCATTAAGCACACCTTATATAGGGTTTTGATGTCATTAGACCACACCTCTCCTCATTACAGAGATGCAAATCACCTGATTTACATAATTGGCAGTTGGCTTTCAAGCCTATACAGCTTGCAGTAGGACAACATGTATAAAAAGTATGATGTGATCAAAATACTCATTTGCCTAATAATTCTGCACACAGTGTAGTGATTGTTCTGTTCCCATCATTCTTTCTCAGATGTGGAACGAGGCCAGTAAACAAGTACAAGTGTTGAACGACTTCAATAATGTAGATTATACTCATTTAGCTTCCTGAACTCAGCGCATGTAAATACAACCGAAATGCTTCTTTGTGATGTGCAATATGTTAGCATTTGGGGCCCCATTTTAAACCTTGCCTAGGGCCCCACTTTGCCTAAAACCAGCCCTG
Source organism: Dendrobates tinctorius (assembly GCF_039654945.1). Classification (NCBI taxonomy): domain Eukaryota; kingdom Metazoa; phylum Chordata; class Amphibia; order Anura; family Dendrobatidae; genus Dendrobates; species Dendrobates tinctorius. The sequence goes on along the minus strand of NW_027361673.1, from coordinate 32,225,608 downwards.
TGACTACCACATTTTTTGTTCTTGATTTCTTTTAGTGCTTTGTGCCATGTCTGTGATCTGCTTTTTTTTTCTACTAAATTAAACAACTGAATGAACATCCTCCAAGGCCGGTGATTACATAATTTTTGCCAGGGGTTGTATATAAGAAACACCCTAGAGAGTGTGGAGCATCTCCGGGGTATTGGAGAAGAAATTAAAGATTTTCATGTTGCTACACTTCTATTAAGTGGTTTTCCAGAGAGTTATGACACACTCGTGACTGCACTAGATGCATGGCCAGATGATGAGCTAACATTAGATTATGTTAAAAGCCAACCTGTGGATAAATTCAAGAGAAAAACACAGCATGTAAGCAGCAGTAATGAATCCAGTGCAGAAACAGCATTAAGAACACAGGATTTCCCTAAATATAAGAGCAATAAAGGAAGATTTTGCATGTGTTGAAGCTGCATTTATGTTAGGAACGGCGGAACGCACTAAATAGAAATAAATGATAAAGTGCGCTCGCCGTTCGGGGTCCACCGTGCAGTAGATGTTACACCGCTGCTAGGTAATGACAGACGAGCAATATGGCGGTATAATGCGCATGGGTTAGACTTCACCCGAAGTGCGCAAAGCGGGCTATGTTCACACACAGAGGCACCGCAACATAAACATACGAAAGCGCTTAGCCTGTTAGTGTCACAGACCACAGGGAAATGCACACACGGTATCTGGTCACAGGAGCAGGACCCAAGGCAGAGGAGCTGCGTCCGTCAAGACCTACCGTGTGTGCATCGTCACTACTGCGGACGCCAAGGAGGACTGCAACTGCAGCGTGGCGTAGGGCATGGCCACTAGTCAACAAAGCTAGGAAGCAGGCGCAATGTCAGACGCTAGAATAGAGGTGCGGTGTGCACAGTGGCCTAAGGCTTACCACTGACTGGTGCTGACTGCTGCACTAATTCCCTATCCACATGCATAATATCAGAGGGAAGGGGTTTCAAATGAATCACTCACCAGAGTCATACATCCATCACCATTCACACATTAGCTTGAAAAGTCTATACTAGCGCATGGCCGAATGGTCATGCACGCTTTTTATAGCCGTGCGGGACCTTCCAGATCTCCGAGATGGATCAATGAGATCTGGAGCAGGACCTGGGCACATGACTCCCAATCTCCAATGGGAGATCGCCTTGTGGGCATGCCCAGTAGGAGCACAGAGGAACTTGGTCTCTGGAGCGGTCTGCTGCAAACTAATCTTCTCTGCAGTAGACAGACAGCAGGAGACTGCAGAATGTGAAGCTCTGGTTTCCTGCAGAGCAGCCGCAGAACCCAGACGCCTAACAATTTAATGCTAGTACAGGCACATCTGCAAAGAATATATGGTGTATAGCTTCTGGTGCAAGCAGCCATATGACAAATAACAAGGATTTCTTCACTGACCTTAATGAAAGCAAGTCAGAAAAGGTCATTTTAGCTAAAGGTCAATATATGACTTCAGAAGGAGTAGGAGACAGCTACCTCCAGTGTCCAGTTTCCTCGGCACAAAGCAGAAAGATTCCAATAATGGATGTTCGCTATGTTCCCAGCCTTGAAAGCAATCTTCTGTCAGTAAAGAAGCTCACGCAAAAGGGGAATGTAGTTACTTTTAAAGATAACAGCTCATTCATCTCAAAGAAGGGTCACACTATTGCAGACGGAAAAATCCAAGATGAACTTTTCAGCTAAAATGCAAAGAAAGAGTGTACAGTGCTAGACTATATCTGAATAAGAACTATATCCACATAAAGCACAGACATCTTGGGCACAGAGACCCAGAAGCAGTAAGGAAGCTAGCTCAACTTGCACATGGTATTGAAATCAACCAGTGTAGTCAAATGATGAAGTGCACTAGCTGTCTTAGGCTACTTTCACACATCAGGTTTTCGGCGTCAGGCGCGATCCGGCGTCGTGCCGGAACGCCGGATCCGGCAAATGTTTAGTAAAACCGGATGTGACGGATCCGGTTTTCTGCCGGATCTGTCTTTTTCTTGACAGACAAAACCGGATCCGTCTCATCCGGTTCATCCGTTTTTCTATCCGTTTTTCGACGGATTACGCCGGATCCGGTTTTTAAAATTGACCCTTGTGGCCTTCCGAACGGGATTGGCTACTGGAAAACTATATATAGCATGTTCCTACAGCCCTTCTTTGACAGGTTGTAGAGGAGAAAGTGCAGGTTGGAGAGAAGAGCAAGTTACTGGCGAAGATGGATGTTGTCATTGGAAATATTTTGAAGAATTTGGCGGATTTTACAGCGGAGGCAAATCGTTTGAGGGTGATTGTTCTGGAGAAGGAGAGAGCGAGACAGCAGCGCATCAGGCATCGTAGACGACGTTTGTGGATCCACCCCATCACAGCCAAGAGAATGACGCGTGGGGTCTATTCTACACTATGCATGGACCTTCGACGAAACCCGGATAAATTTTTTGGATATGTTAGGATGAAAATGGAGAATTTTGATTACTTGGTGGAGCGCATTGCACACCTCATAAGAAAAGCGGACACCTATTGCCGCTTCTCAGTTTCACCCGCAGAGCGTCTGATGGTGACTTTAAGGTAAGCCACATTTATTGGATATGATCGCATCAGAGCACACTTTCACTGCAATCTTGTTGGTGGTAATTTGTATCTCCAAGTGTTATAGGTCAGTTTTGGTATGTAATGCTGTGATTTAAAACTAATTTATTGTTTGTTAATTCCCCACAGATTTCTTGCAACTGGGAATCCCTTTCGTCACTGCATTTCCAGTACAGACTTGGGATTTCCACCATATCTGGAATTGTGAAGTACACATGCCGTGCACTGTGGGACTCCTTAGCTGAAGAGTTTTTACCAGAGCCCACAACAGAGAGGTGGATTGAAATTGCTGACAAGTTTCAACAGATATGTCAGTTTCCAAACTGCTTGGGCGCTGTGGACGGGAAACATATCCGCATTGTAAAGCCAGCTGGATCGGGATCGGAATATTTCAATTACAAGAAATATTTTTCAATTGTCCTCATGGCCATCGCTGACGCGGAATACAAATTTATTGCGGTTGATATTGGGGCCTATGGCCGCTCCAATGACTCTCAAGTTTTCAAACTGTCTGCCATGGGGCGTAAACTGTATGGAAACACATTCCAGTTCCCACCACCTAGACCGCTGCCGCAAACATCTGGTCCACCTATGCCATTTGTCTGTGTAGGGGATGAAGCCTTCCAGCTGTCAGAACACCTTTTGAAACCGTACTCTAGCAGAGGATTGACAAGACCAAAACGCATTTTTAATTACCGCCTCACAAGAGCAAGAAGAATGGTTGAATGTACCTTTGGTATTCTGACAGCCAAATGGCGGGTCCTATTGACTGCGATCAACCTCAAGACAGAAACTGTGGACGAGGTGATCAAAGCGTGCGTGGTACTCCACAATTTTGTTATCTGCAAGGAACCCATTTCCATTGAGGACACCTCTGAAGAAACCACCTTGCAAGATTACCATGACATTACCACTAGAAGTTCTGTGACGGTTTCAGTAATGAGGGACAATTTTGCACTATACTTTATGTCACCTCAAGGCAGAGTACACTGGCAGGATGACAGTGTGTGAAAGATTTGTGCCCTAACCAAACTTGTGTACCTTCTGTACCAACAGTATATACCTTTGCCAACCAAAGTTGGCTATCTTGTCATGGTCTCTATTTTTAGCTTTAGGCCACAGGTGTGTACCTGGTTGTGTTTTATGCAAAGTATTTCACCTTTTAACAAAAGTTGTGTACATTGTTAGGAAATCACCAACAATAAACACAACTTTTTAGGTGAAATATTTTGCTTCAAACACAACCAGGAACACAACTGTGGCAAAAAGCTAAAATTTACCCACAGTTATATACCTAGTTTTGAATACCATTTCACCTTTTAAATACCCTGTATTTAACCTTTTTCGCTGCAGAAAGAAATGACAGACAACCAGTGTAAAATAATTTAACTTTTATTGAAAAATGTTTTTTTTAGTAAACTTTTTTAAAATTTTAATAAACATGTTTAATAAAAATTTGAAACTATAAAACTGAAACCATAAAACTGGTCATTTTTATTTAAATACACACATTATAATTCTGTGTAGTGTGTGGTGGAAATACTGCTGTAGGGGCTGCGGGACACTTCGACACTGGGAGTGTGGAGAGAGGACTGGGATCGTGGTGGGGAAGGAACAGTTAGAGGTGAAGGTGTGGAAAAAACTACAGAATGGGTGGACATGTGGGAAGCAGAAGAGGTGGTGGGTGGTGGAGTGGAGGGTTGGGCAGGGACTGTAGGAGCAGATGATGTTGATGGCAAGTTGTATGGGGAAGGAGTTTGGTACGGGGCAGGTTGCTGGAAGTGGGGAGATGTCTGGTACGGGGCAGGTTGCTGGAAGTGGGGAGATGTCTGGTACGGGGCAGGTTGCTGGAAGTGGGGAGGTTGCCTGGTACTGGGGAGGTTGCTGGTACTGGGGAGTTTGCAGGTACTGTGGAGGTTGCTGGTACTGGTGAGGTTGCTGGTGCTGGTGAGGTTGCTGGTGCTGGGGAGGTGGATGGTGCTGGGGAGGTGGATGGTGCTGGGGAGGTGGATGGTGCTGGGGAGGTGGATGGTGCTGGGGAGGTGGATGGTATGTAATAGGAGGGGGAGGATGGAAAGTGGCTGGAGGTGGATGGTATGTAATAGGAGGGGGAGGATGGAAAGTGGCTGGAGGGGGTGTAGATGTAATAGGAGGGGGAGGATGGAAAGTGGCTGGAGGGGGTGCAGGTGGAGGAACTACTGTGGTGGGAGGAGGAGGAGGTTGGGAGGTAACTTGCTGGAGAGCAGCGTGGCATGAATGCATTACATGCATCTGCTGGGCAGGAGAGAGCGTTTCCATGCGCTCCACAACAGACCTGAAAAAGGTGTGGTTTGGCGAAGATCTTGCTTCTGAATGCATGGTTTGCAGAAGTGTCTTCACCTCCAGAATGCTGGAGTTGATCTGCTGACAGCCTGCGGAGATTTGCTCTGACAAGACTTTTAGACAGTTCTGGAAAGATGCATTCAGATGCAAGAACTCTGGCGCATAACTCTTTTCCTGACCCCTCTGCCGCTGCCGCCCAGTACCCGCAGGTGTACTAGAGGTGGCAGGGGCAGAAGGGTGGGGTAAAGGGAAAGCGATCTCCTCACCAGCAGCTTCATGTAATGTAGGCGGCCACGATGCTCCTGTGCTGGTGGATGGGACAGATGGGTCGAATGTGTTGGAAGGCTGGGAAGGTGCAGATGTACCGGGGCGGTCGAAGTGTCCCTCGGTGCCGGTCTCCTCAGGGATCGCCTCAGAAGGGTCCAATCGTGCCGGCTCCCGAGTGCTGCTCACCGTGCTGTGGAATAAAGAGAAAAAAAAACAATTAAAATACTGACATGGTATGGCCCTGGCTGAAAATTTTTTTTACATCTAACATTTTTTTTCACATGTGGTGTGTAATATTTACCTTCTGGTGACCATTGTTTCCCGGAGGAACGACAGGGCTTCTGCGTACTTGTACTTGCTCCTGCGTCCTCCAGATCCACTCGGGGCCCGCATCTCTTTATTGAACTCCTTCTTGAAACGATCTCTCACAGACCGCCACCGATTCACAATTCTGTTCCCTGAAACGAGAAAGGAGTGGTTAGTATACAACATCAGTGTTTCCCAAACTCCAGTCCTCATGGTCCCCAGGGGTCATGTTTTCAGGATTTCCATAGTAAATAGAAATCCTGAACACATGATCCGTGGGGACCACGAGGACTGGAGTTCGGGAAACACTGGTTTACATCAAGCAACCGGTACTGTATATACTTATGCTCTGTAATCTGGGCCCGAACATCGAGGTCCTCCCAGCGGCCCACAAGGAGCGAACAGATTTCCTCCCAGAGTCATCGGGTAACGATCAGGTCAGCGTGGCGGCGGTCAGCCATATTCCAGAGCGGCTCCCTTTCTCTGACGAGATCGATGAGGCGGTCCACATCAATCCCTCCATCCTCAACGTCAGAGTCGGGAGCACGCTGTGAAGGCTGTTAAAGAAAAAGACAAAAATAACATAATTAGCCTCCACAAAAGAAATGAAATAAAAAGTGCAAAAAAACAAAGCAAAAATATTTATACTTACACGCTGGTGACCGCCGCGTTGCTGTAGCCGACGACCCTGGAAGGCACTGCGAGGACCTCTTGGCCAAGCACCAGATTGGGAAGACTAGAGAAGAAAACAAAAAAAGTTATGTCTTTGGATGTAGGCATTTGTTTGCTGTGTGTGGTCTGCAGAACATTGTTTTCTATGTGTTGTGTGTAGTGTGATGTTGTGTTTCTGCGTTTGATGCAAAAAACTTACCAATTGTGAGCCCACTCCAGGTGTCTGTCCACCCCTTCCTTCTTCTTCTGGGAGCTCCTCTTCATCTTGTGATTCCTGTTTTGAAATAAAAGGCCATGAATAGACATATATTACAGAGAAGATGGATTTTGGAAATAAAAACTTACCGTCAAACGCTGACGATGCGAGGGAGGGCTCCCAGAAGATGATGTGCTGTCTTCCTGGTGGCCACACTCCATGCCTGTGGGTGGTGTTCCAGCTGCTGCCATTGCTGCTGCTGCTGCATCTATTGGGCGGCTGTTGAATAAAGAGAAACAAAGGGCCAATGAATATCTTGATATTCAATAGCCCTAGTTTGGAGGAATGGGTGATTTGATAATTACCGTCTCTCATCTGCTGCTGGACTCCCCTCCCGTTGTTCAGCATGCTGCTCCAATTGGGGTGGTGCTGATGGTGCTGCTGCAGATGTCTCCTGCCTTCTCCTGCGCCTGGTTGCTGTCTTGGGTGGCATGTTGGGTGTGGCTGTGGGTCCCACTGTCTTGCTTTTATATATGTCTTGTGGGCAGAGCTACTGAGCATGCTCAGACCAAAAAACCGGATCCGGCCGCCGGATCGGGCTTTCGCCGGATCCGGCGCATTGCGGCGCTCATAGGCTTTCATTGTGTGAAAAAGCCGGACGCGCCGGATCCGGCGTGTCCGGCTTTTTCGCCGGAGACAAAAAACGTTACAGTAGACGTTTTTTCCAGACGCCGGATCGCTACACATTGCGACACATTGCCGGATCCGGCGAAAACCGGATGAAACGCATGGCCATCCGGCGCGATCCGGCGCAAATGCAAGTCAATGGGGGGGAACCGGATCCGGCATTGCATTTCGCCAGATCCGGTTTCTGTCAAAAGCGCCGGATCGCGCCTGACGGTGAAAACCTGATGTGTGAAAGAGGCCTTAAAGGGAAAATGTCCAGAAAATCCTTTCCTAAAATAAGCACCACTAGATCTGCACAGCCTATGGATCTGATACATACAGATGTATGTGGTCCAATGAGTGTTCAAACTCTTGGCAAGAAGATATTTTCTCACACTTATTGATGACTACTCCAGATATACAGTTGCCTCCCTGCTTCACAGTAAGGATGAAGTTCCACAGAAAATTAAAGAATATCTTGTTTAACAAATTTGGAAGAATGTCAAAAACCCTGTGTGCAGATAATGGAGCCAAATATACAAGTGGTAAGGTGCAAACCATTTTGAAAAAGGATGGAATCGTGTTCCAGACTATCATTCCATGCAACCCAGAACAAAATGGCATTGCAGAGAAAAAGAACCGTACTCTCTGCGAAAGTGGAAGTATGTTGTTTGATGCGAATCTACCTACAACATATTGGGGAGAAGCCATCATGACAGCTTGCTATCTTCAAAACAGAGTGCCAGGTAAAGCCACAAATAAAACTCCATATGAGCTATGGAACTGCGAGAAGTCTAACCTGAAGCACCTCAGGATATTTGGAAGCAAAACGTTCCAAGTGGGAATCACACACAAAGCAAGGATTCCTGGTGGGTTATAGCAAAACTCAAAAGGGATACAGAATTGCACCCAGAGATCAACACAGTAACAATCAGCAGAGATGTAGTGATTGATGAAAACTCTGCATCGCTCAAATTCCACGAAGTTACACCAGTTATTCAACCTAAGAAGCAAGAACAAGAATCTCAATCACCAAACCCAGATGCCGAAAAAGGAATACTGAAGTGTGGATAAGATCTGAAGCCACCAAGGATGACACAGAACCACTAAGTCAACCTCCAGTCAGGAGATTAGAAAGGCCAAACAAAGATGTACCAACTAGACGCCTTTCTTATATAGTTAGAACACTTCCTGAACCAGAGCTACAGTATAGTCATGGCAAGACATGCAAAAACTGCCTGTTCACGAGGAGCAGAAGTGGATAAATGCCGCTAATGAGGTCATGGAGTCCCTTCACCAACTCCAGACATGGGAGCTTACTGAGCTACCACAATGAAAAGGAAATTGCTAAGCTAGTTGAAATTCTCAACCAGCACTTTGAGACTAAGGACCTGGGAAATGTGACTGACATATTATTTGGGAATCCAAATCCAGAGAGAGGAAGATGGGAGTTTTCTTCTCAACCAAACTGCTAAAATTTCCACAATCTTAAACCAGTTTGGAATGTCAGAAGCCAAAGATGCGTCAACACCAATAGATCCGTCCTACTTAAAGTTTGAAGGAGAAGAAGATCTGCTACCCAGCAATGAGAGTTACAGACAAGCAGTGGGGGCTCTTCTGTACATAGCAACCACAACTCGTCTGAATATCACAGCCACAGTCAGAATTCTCTACCGATATGTAAGCAAGCCACGCCAAAGAGACTGGAATGCAAATAAGAGAATTCTTCAATATCTTAAAGAAACTCAAAGGCTAAATCTTAAGATATCTGCATCAGGAGATCTCACTCGCAGAGGTTATGTGGATGCAGATTGGGCTGGAGATTCAAGTGATCGGAAATCAACAAGTGGTTACTTGTTCAAGTTAGGAGAAAATTCAACATCTTAGTCCAGCAGAAAACAAATGTCAGTCGCCATATCTTTTTCAGAAGCAGAATATATGTCTGCTGCTTATGCAAGTCAAGCAGTAATTTGGTTGAAACAACTTTTGGAAGATTTCGGCAAGCCATTAGTTCAACCAACAGTTATACACTCACTGGCCACTTTATTAGGTACACCATGCTAGTAAGGGTTTGGACCCCCTTTTGCCTTCAGAACTGCCTCAATTCTTCGTGGCAGAGATTCAACAAGGTGCTGGAAGCATTCCTCAGAGATTTTGGACCATATTGACATGATGGCATCACACAGTTGGCGCAGATTTGTCGGCTGCACATCCCTGATGCGAATCTCCCGTTCCACCACATCCCAAAGATGCTCTATTGGATTGAGATCTGGTGACTGAGGAGGCCATTTGAGTACAGTAAACTCATTGTCATGTTCAAGAAACCAATCTGAGATGATTCGAGCTTTATGACATGGCGCATTATCCTGCTGAAAGTAGCCATCAGATGTTGGGTACATTGTGGTCATAAAGGGATGGACATGGTCAGCAACAATACTCAGGTAGGCTGTGGCGTTGCAACGATGCTCAATTGGTACCAAGGGGCCCAAAGAGTGCCCAGAAAAAATTCCCCACACCATGACACCACCACCACCAGCCTGAACCGTTGATACAAGGCAGGATGGATCCATGCTTTCATGTTGTTTACGCCAAATTCTGACCCTACCATCCGAATGTCGCAGCAGAAATCGAGACTCATCAGACCAGGCAACGTTTTTCCAATCTTCTACTGTCCAATTTCGATGAGCTTGTGCAAATTGTAGCCTCAGTTTCCTGTTCTTAGCTGAGAGGAGTGGTACCCAGTGTGGTCTTCTGCTGCTGTAGCCCATCTGCCTCAAAGTTCGACGCACTGTGCGTTCAGAGATGCTCTTCTGCCTACCTTGGTTGTAACGGGTGGCAATTTGAGTCACTGTTGCCTTTCTATCAGCTCGAACCAGTCTGCCCATTCTCCTCTGACCTCTGGCATCAACATGGCATTTCCGGCCACAGAACTGCCGCTCACTGGATTTTTTTTCTTTTTCGGACCATTCTCTGTAAACCCTAGAGATGGTTGTGTGTGAAAATCCCAGTAGATCAGCAGTTTCTGAAATTCTCAGACCAGCCCTTCTGGCACCAACAATCATGCCACGTTCAAAGGCACTCAAATCACCTTTCTTCCCCATACTGATGCTCGGTTTGAACTGCAGGAGATTGTCTTGACCATGTCTACATGCCTAAATGCACTGAGTTGCCGCCATGTGATTGGCTGATTAGAAATTAAGTCTTAACACACAGTTGGACAGGTGTACCTAATAAAGTGGCCAGTGAGTGTATATGAGGACAACCAAGGATGCATTAAACTTGACAGCAGTGAGAAGATTACTAAGGACTAAGCACATTAAGGTAAAACATAACCACTTAAGTGACTTAGTGGAACGTGGTGTACTCGAGTTTGTTTATTGTGAGTCTGAAAAGATGATAGCTGATGGTATGACAAAGCCATTATCAAGAGCCAAGTTTCTGGACTTCAGAACCGCAATTGGACTAACAGATTAGGTAGTTTTTGAGTGGGGGTGTTGGAATATGTTTGGTGCAACAACTCCATTCCTGTCTGAGTGTTTATTTGATAGATTTGTATGCTATTTATAAAGATAAAACAAAAAAACAACTCACAGAGGCTCACACAGGGAGAGCAAGTGACTGTATTTCCTGTTTTTCTGTGTTTGTGTATGAGAGAAGCAGCCTGCTGCAGATGCTGCACAGATAGAGACAAACAAATGATTTATTCCTGATCTATTAAGCTTATCATATATTGTTCCTGAATAAAGAAGCTCTGTTGTCACACGCTTGGAGAGTATCCTGAATAATCCGCTGCCAACAGTTACACACAAATAGGACTGCATGTACAATATGACAATTAATATACATGAAAATGGCAAAAAGTTGGCAGGAAGAAGGAAATGCAACCCTTAAACTAGTCTGGCCATCTGGCCTGGGTTTAAATGTGACTTTTTGTCACACTATTAACTTAATTTAACTATTTAGCTACTGCTACAGTCAAAAGCAGTATGCTGGGTTGTATGTACACTAATTGTGTGGACTGCAAATGCCACTTAATAGTTAAAATTGATCAAGCTTAGCAGACAGATCTGAAAGTTCAATACAAACGCATGGGCCATGCACATACAGTGAACAAGTCGGTTGGACAGTGTTCACACCACCAAGATACTGAGACACAGAGAAACACAGTGCAACAAACGTGATAGTGGCTTAGTATACATTTTTTGCAAAAAACATATCAACTAAATACGCTGTTTTGTTATCATCTTTTTACTAGCACTTGCTGTTTATTGTTAGATATTTTTTTTTCAGCAGAGTATTTTTTCATGTTTGTTGCACTGTGTTTCTCTGTGTTTCAGTCTCTTGGTGGTGTGAACACTGTCCAACCGACTTGTTCACTGTATGTGCATGGACCATGCGTTTGTATTGAATTGGTTTCTTGCTTTTGCAAGTTTTTGGGAGGTCTCCACCCCTCTCTTGTGGGCCACGTCTTACACAGCGTGTCCACATCAGACATTGCCTTTCTGAATCCTGCTCATATAGGTACTGTTCACATGGTCAGGTTTTAAATACATTGGTTAGGACTGCTCTGATATGGGTATACCTTGATGTTTGGGTAGAGCGGCTTAGTATACATTTTTTGCAAAAAACGTATCAACTAATTACCCTGTTTTGTTATCATCTTTTTCTAGCACTTGCTGTTTATTGTTAGATTTTTTTTACAGCAGAGTATTTTTTCACGTTTGTTGCACTGTGTTTCAGATCTGAAAGTTGCAGGACTAATTATTTTTAACTGTCTCTTCTGAAGGTGAGGTGGGGAGTGGGAGTGAGGTGAGCAGCTAATTTCTGTGTAAAAATCAATGCGCTGGAGAGAACTGATTGGTATGTTAAGAGTTAACTCCTTTCCTGGAATGTAACTACTATGCATTTTTGGCCAGGTTATGGAGGCCAACCTTCATGGAAATGAACTGTACACTATAACTATGCTGTCATTACAGGAGAATGAGAACAGACTGAAAAAAATCAAGTCATTTGCAAACATACTTCTTTTTATTCTGATTAATTAAAGCAATTTAGAAACTTGAATAAATCCCTTTAAGTAATGAAAATCAACAACATATTTTTAATTGCTTACATTGCCGCAATGATTCTTAATAACCACTTACAGATGGCAATGTGGTTACGTGAGGCTTTCATAAATTGAAAAAAAAAAACACTAATGCCAGATAATGAGCTAAGTAAAGACACCAAAGAAAATGTTGTTAAGACTACAAACACATTACATTCCTGCTTGTTATATATTTATTTTTGACTTTGCATCAAAAGAAAATGTTAGAGTCAGTTTAGAGTGAGGAAAATTTATTTTTAATGCAGTCTCAAATTTGTTAAATCAAGGTGAACTTTATTTAGTACCTTTTAGACTAAAAAAAGGCCATACACCCTCAAAAGATGTTGGCCAAATGAAACTGCTATTCCTCCTGATCCCCCATTTACAAGCATGCTTGTCCAAGCATGCAGGAGAAGGCTATAAGAATATAGCAAAACGTTTTCAAGTTTCCTTTTCCTCAGTTCTCAATGTAATTAAGAAATGGCAGTTATTATGAACAGTGGAGGTCAAGATAAGGTCTGGAAGACCAAGCAAAATTTCAGTGAGATCTGCTTGTAGGATTACTAAAGAGGCAAATCAGAACCCCCGCTTGACTGCAACAGAACTTCAGAAAGATTTAGCAGACTCTGTGTTGTGGTACATTGTTCTACTGTTCAGAGACACCTGCCCAAATATGGCCTTCATGGAAGAGTCATCAGAACAAAATCTCTCCTGCATCCTCACTTTAAAATTTAACATCAGAAGTATGCAAAAGAACATCCAATCAAGTCTGATGCATTTTGGAAACAAGTACGAGGAGGTTAAAATAGAGCTCTTTGGACACATTTATCAAAGGTATAGGTATGTATGGAGAAAAAAGGGCAAGGAATTTCAGGAAAAGAACATCTCGCCAACCATTAAGCATGGGAGTGGATCAATTATGCTTTGGGGTTGTGTTGAAGCCAATGGCACTGGGAACATTTCATGGATAGAGGGAAGAATGAATTCAATGAAATTTCAACAAATGCTTTATGCAAACATAACACTATTTGTAAAAAAAAAACTGAAGTTGAAAAGAGGATGGCTTCTACAAATGGATAATGATCCTAAACACGTCAGAATCCACAATAAACTACCTCAAAAGGTGCAAGCTGAAGGTTTTACAATGACCCTCACAGTCCCCTGATCTGAACATCATTGGAAATGTTAGGAATCTGGGTCCTTCTATTCCTATGCTGAGACCCAGGTCCTCACATTTGTCTCCAGAGGCTAAGTCCTTCTTCCCAGCTTCTGAGCATGCCCATGGGACGAGCTCCCATTGGAGTTCAGGAGTCAGGTGCTCAGGTCCTGCTCCTGATTCCATTGGCTTAGCTCAGGGCTCTGGAGATTTCTGGCAGGTCCCGTACGCTATAAAAAGTGCGCATGGCCGTTATGTAATGCGCTAGTATTTTTATACTGCTGCTGTGTGAATGGTGACGGATGCTTGGACTGGTGACTTACTCATTATGAAAGCCCTTCCCTCGGTTATTACGTCTGTGTCAGTGAGTGGTATTCTGTCAGCACCTGCGCTAGCGCCAACACGCACAAGCTCCATCTTCCAGCAGCTTAGCGTCCTGCATCGCGCTTGTGATATTTGCGGTTGCAGCCTGTCCAGGCGTGCGCAGTGGCGACGCCGAGCACACGTGTACACGGTAAGTCCGCTCGGTTGTAGTGACTATCCTTAACTACTCCGGTTTCCGGCTACCGCACGTGTGCCGCTGAGATCCTGTGCTGTTAACAGGCTCAGCGACACTATTTTGTGCTATTTTTCCCTGCAGCTTTGTGTGCTTTAACAGGGTTTGCCTTATTGCATCTGGGTGAGTTAGAACCCTGTGCATATTAGTGCTCTGCCTCTCCCAGCAGCGGTTTTGTCATCCACCGCACGGTGGACCCCGAGTGGCGAAGGCACTTTAATTATTTATTTTTTTTAGTGCCTTCCGCCACTCATAACAGGAAATCTGTGGCTCGACCTCCAAATAGCAGTGCATGGAAGATGACCCATGAATCTCGTAGAACTGTAAGAATTTTCTAAGGAAGAATGGATAAAAATCCCTCAATCAAGAATTGAAAGACTTTTGTCTGGAACAGAAATAATTTACAAGCTGTGATACTTGCAAAAGAGGGTGCTATTAGGTAGTAACCATGCAGGGTGCCCAAACTTTTGCATCAGCCCATTTTCCTTTTTGTAATTTTTAAAATGTAAAAGATGAAGATATATATTTTTGTGCACAAAATACAAAGGAAATGTGTCATCTTTAACTTTAAGCCTTTTAGAGATCATTTGATCTTCAACTTGCTTAAATGTTCACAATAACAGTAATTTTGACCAAGGGTGCCCAAACTTTTACATGCCACTGTAAGATGGTTGTCTGGTTCTGCCAAAATGATCAGTATTAGACAATATTTCTCTATCGTCTGAACTTCATCACACAGTTTCCTGGTCCCACGGAGCCAGGCAGCATCTTTAAGATAGGTTATTGTTGTGAACTCTCTTGATCTGACTTCTGAGTCTGGGCTCCCTCTGGTGGTTGCTGTGGGTAGTGGAGCTGGTCGTATTGACAGAAGTCTATCACCTGAAGACGATGATTGGAAGTCTTTAAGTGAGCAAGCTTCCTTCAGTTGCTGCTGGTGATTTGTTTGTCTTCCTGTGCATTGTGAATTCTGCTTTTTCCCCTCCTTGGTCTTGCACCATTCAGATAAGTTATTTGTTTGCTGAATCTTTTGCATTTGATATAGTCTTTGCCTTTCTCTGCTTTCTGCTTTGCTGTGTGGGTTCAGCATTATTCCCTGCTGGGATTTGTGCTGGACCCCGCTCATATGTCACAGCTTATGTCAGTCTGTTCAGTATTGCTAATTCCCTGTTATATTAGTATCTTTTGCTTTGCTTCCAGTTCACACCAGAATGCTGATCTAGCGGGGGAGAGGTCGTGTGGCCTCAGTGTTTTTGTATATCACATGTGTTGGATTTTTTAGGGTTTTTGCGTGATTGCAGACAGTATCTTTTCTGTCCTGTCCTATCTAGACAGTTTGAGCCCCATCATTTGCTCACTCTATTTTCTGCCTGCGTTTGTGCCTCATCTTGTCTCACCGACAATACAGTATATGTTTGGGGGTTATCTGTTCCTTTGGGGTTCTACTCTGGGGCAGTTTAACTTTCGCCTTTCTTGCTTTAGGCTTAGTTAACTCTTTGGCTGTGCCGAGGCGTCTAGGGCATCGTAGGCACGTCCCACGGCTAATGCTAGTTGTTTTGTTAGGATTAGGTGTCTGCAATCCGCTAGTTGCCAACCTTTCTGGTTTCCTGGTTGCTTAGCTAATTCCCCGGTAATCCTCCTCGGTGACCGAATCATAACAGGTTATCAAGGTTTAATTCATGGTTCATGGTTGTATGATTCTACAATTTTTGGCTGATAATTATAATGAAGAGCATCGTCCCTTTTATAGTTTACATAGGCATAACACTGTAGATGAGTGTAGGGACAGTTTTAGACAAAGTGGGACCCTGGGCAAAATTTTAAAGTGGAGTCTCTAATGGTAACATATTTCACCATCAGACAGAAACATTTTGGTTGTATTTACATGTGCTGAGTTCAGGCCACTAAACGAGCATGATAGACAATATTGAAGTTGTTTAACACTTGTTTCACAGCCTCTTTACACAGGCTGAGGAAGAATGGTGGGCACAGAACGATCACTAGTAGATCAATCTGTCCTCATATAGTATCATGTTATCAGCAGCATATCTTCAGTTTTCACATGCCGATGTGCTGCCAAGAACAATGATTTTTTGGTCATTTAGTATAATACACCCCATAGTATAATGCACACCCCATAGTCCTCCATACTGTATAATGCACACGGCATAATCCTCCATAAAGTATAATGTGCCACCTAGTCCTCCATATAGTATAATGTGCCCCATATCCCTCCATTTATTTTAATACACTCCCCATAGTCATCCATATAGTGTAATACACTCCTCATAGTCCAATACACTTTTCATAGTCCTCCATATAGTATAACATGCTCCCCATATCCTCCCTATAGTATAATGCACTGCTCATGGTCCTAAATATAGTATATTGCATCCCATAGTCCTTCTTATTGTATAATGCGGCCGCCTCATAGAGTATAATGCAACCTCCTTATAAAGTATAATGCAGCAACCCACAGAGTATAATGCAGCCCCCATACAGTATAATGTAGTCACCCAAAGGTATAATGCAGCTCCCCTCATAGAGTTTAATGTAGCACCTCTCAGAGTATAATCCAGCCCCTTCATAGAGTATAATGGAGCCACCTCAGATGGTTTAATACTGCTCCCTCATACAGTATAATGCAGCAGTCTCATAGAGTATAATGCAACACTCTCCTAGAGTATAATGCAGCACTCCCATAGAGTACAATGCAGGCCCCTCATAGAGTATAATACAGCCCACCTCAGAGTATAATGTAGCCTCCATCAGAGTATAATGCAGCCCCCTCATAGAGTAAAATGCAGCCACACACACAGACCCACAGTTTAATGCAACCCCACACTCCTGCAGTATTATAAAAATAAATAAATACAATACTTACCTTTCCTCCTCGTTCACCCACTGCTCTGGCTTCTGCAGTGGGCTCCACTGCTGGCACAGCATGGCGAGCGATGAAGTGATGTCATTGCATACCTACTTTGTCAGAGGCAGAGGGGGAGTGATGGGAGAGGGAGAGTCACCTGACTCGCTCTCCTCTATCATTGCTTTCAACTGTATTGATGTCTATGATGCTGATAAGTTGAATGCACAATGCTGGGGGAGAGGGCTTAGCTGTGGGGGTTAGTGGCATGCCACTGGCTGGGGGCTCCTGGGGTAGTGGGGGCCCGAGGCAGATGCCTAGTCTGCTTGCCCCTAATGTCGGCCCTGCATGTGGGTGACTGTGCCTTGTATTGCAGCTCTGTTCTATTCAATTTACTTGGCAATGAGCCTCAGTGCCAAGCACAGTCCCAGTCTTTATGGATGAGCAGCTGTTTCTATGTAAACAGCATAAAGGGGATGCATTTAGCTTGCTGATCCTTAGGACAGACCATTAATATTTAAATTTGCAGTACAGCAGACTGTCGACCTCTCGTTCCCCCCTCCTTCCCTTCCATAGAATTTTAAAAGCACCAACTTTCTATTATGAGGGGTTGACTCACTCCGCTGTTTCTTCAGGTAGACACAGAAACACTTTGGTGGTGAAGCACCTGCTGGTTTATTGGAGTCAGCATACACCAAGGCAGAGATCACAAAACAAAAACAGAGCCTTTCTGGCTTAACTGAAAAACAAATCAAATAAAGTGTAGCAGAGTCCTTTCCTCTGCAAGTCTCTGCCTTGGTGTATGCAAATGGGTATAGTGAGCACCCTCCCATCCACACTGCGGATGCTCACATGAAACCGGCCCATTGACCTCTGTACGTGGCCTCTCAGCACCTAGTGTGCTGGAAACACAAAAGCACTCCGGCTTCACATCACTGATCACTGCATGTGTGTGTGTACCTCCCTTCCTCTACAAAGCCAGTGACTGTCACATATTCCCACCTCTGCCCAAAGCCGGGGTTTTTGTCACCATCAGACACCAGACAGGGAATTTGGGAGAGCTAAGCCGCGTTACCATGTAACCTCCCTGGCTTATGTTCGACATGAAATGAGAAGTCCTGAAGGGCTATGGACCACCTAGTCACCCTGGAATTCTTACCCTTTCTATCACTCAACCATTTCAGCGGGGCATGGTCTGACACCAATTTGAATCTACGGCCTAGAAGGTAGTACTTTAGTGCATCTATGGCCAAGCTCTCCTTCTCCACAATTGCATAATTCTTCTTGCAAGAAGAGAGTTTTCGGCTCAGATGCAGGACGGGATGCTCTTCCCCGTTTACTTCTTGTGAGAGTACTGCTCCTAATCCAGCCTCTGAAGCATCGGTCTGTAATACAAACTCCTTCTTAAATTCTGGTGCCTACACAGAGCCCGCTTGAGTCCGCTCTGTGTCAGGAGTCCATTTTACCACAGTCAGCCTGGTTCCACCGAGGAGGCCCGTTATCGGGGAGGCAATCATAGCGAAGTTAGGGATAAACTGCTGGTAATACCCCATAATCTGAGAAATTCTCACTTGCTTTATTGGACAGCGGTTGCGGCCACTCCTGAATTGCCTCTTCTATTTTATTCCATTGGGGCTTGATTACTCAGCGCCAGATAATGTAACCCAAGTACCTGGCCTCCTCCTTTCCGATGGCACATTTCTTCGGGTTTATTGTAAACCCTGCATTCCTCAAGGCATTGATGACCGCCTGTACTTTTGGGAGATTTAAACTCCAGTCATGGCTGAAGACGACAATGTCAAGCAAGTAAGCAATGGCATACTTCCTATGTGGCGCCTCTGGACGATAGTGGGGGCTCCCTGCAGACCGAATGGCATACTGGTGTAATGGAAGCAGTCATGTGGCATTGAGAAAGCCTTCTTCTCTTTGGCGCTCTGTGACATGGGTATCTGCCAGTATCCCTTCATTTGGTTGAGGGTTGTGATATACCTCGCTGGCCCTAGTCGCTCCATAAGTTCATCCATGCGGGGCATCGTGAATGCGACAACACTGGACACCTCACTGAGTTTGCCGTAATCGTTGCAAAACCACCACTCGCCACTGGGCTTTGATACATGAAAGATAAGAATGGACCAGCCACTTTTTGATTCTTCTATTACTCCGAGGTCCAGCATCCTCTTCACCTATTGTGAGATTATCTGCCGGGGTGCTTCAGGGATTTTGTAGGGTTTTAGGTTCACCTTAACCTATGGCTTCGTTAGCATGTCATGTTCAACAACCTGGGTGCGGCCTGGCAATTCCGAGAAAAGATCACGGTTCTGCTGCAGCAGCTCTCAACATTGTTGCTTCTGGGCTGGCATTAGTGTATCTGCAATTATGACCTCCTCGACCATGGCTTCGGGATGGTCCCCCAGGCAAGGAGCTTCCAGTGGTTCACGGTCCCGCCAGGGTTTGAGCAGGTTCTCATGGTACACCTGGTATTTCTTCCTGCAACTGGGCTGGTACACCTTAGAATTCACATCCTCAAGTTTCTCCACGACTTCATAGGGCCTTACCACTTGGCGAGGAACTTGCTCTCCACCGTTGGTATGAGCACTAGCACGTGGTCGCCGGGCTGGAACTGCCTCAGCCTTGCTGATCGATTGTACACCCTGGCTTTGGCCTCCTGCGCCTTGAGCAGATGTTCCTTCATGATGGGCATTACGTGAACCATTCTCTCCTGCAGTTGGGTGACATGCTATATTACGTTTCAGTGTTGCATGACCTCTGCTTCCCAGTTTTCATTGACGATGTCCAGGAGCCATCGTGAATGTCGGCTGTACAGTAGCGGAAACGGCGAGAACCCCATGGATGCCTGTGGAACTTCTCTAATCGAAAAAAGCAATAATGGAGCAGATAGTCCCAGTCTCGACCGTCCTTCTCAACGACCCTCTTGAGCATGCCTTCAGGGTCTTGTTGAAGCGCTCCACCAGGCCAGCAGTCTGCGGATGGTACACAGAGGTTCACAGCTGAGCGATCTGGAGGACTCTACACTTTGCTCATAAACTGTGTTCCTTGATCCGTCAAAATTTCCTTGGGCAAACCAGTCCTGTTGAAGATGTGTACCAGTTCCTGGGTGATTCTCTGAGTTCCTCAGTGGCACTACTTCGGGGTATTGGGTTGCATAATCCATAACCACCAAGATATATTGATGGCCTTGTGCTGACTTAACAAGTGTACCCACCAAGCCCATAGCGATTCTCTCAAAGGGAACTTCTATCACCGGCAATGGAACTAAGGGGCTTCTGAAGTGAAACACAGGGGCAGTTATCTGGCAGGTATGGCAAGATCTACAGTAGTCTAGAATCTCACGGTAACAACCTGGCCAATAAAATCTCTGCAGTACTCTCTCCTGGGTTTTATCTACCCCTAGATGACCACCCACTATATGTGCATGGGCCATATCTAGAACCCTCCGCCGGTGCGATGTCGGAACTAACAGCTGTTTCACAATTTCTCCACCCCTCAGTTTAGTCACTCGATACAGTAGCTCACTATTCACAGCAAAATGAGGGAACCTGGTGTCAGCCCCCGGCTCTTGAGCAACCCCATTACATACAGTGACTACATTTTCAACAGCATATTTCAATGGAGGTCTCAAAGCTGAGTCTCAAAGTTCTCTCCCAGCACCTCTAAGGCAGGGAAGCTGGGCTCCTCCTGTAGAGTCTCGTTCTCCTCTCCGGCGAGGACACAAAGGAGAACTCCATCAGTTCTGCTCCCGACGGAGCTAACTTCTGAGGGGCCTGGCTTTGAACTGGGATACTTGGTACAGCCCCCTTCTGCCACAAGTCCCAGAAAAGAGAAAAGTCATGACCCAATTTGATGGGATGGATCAAGTCTCTCACTACCCCAACCTCATGGGTCTCAGTCTGTCCCCATGGTTAGTCTGGCAACAGGGTAGTCCTTGGCGGTTACACATATGCAGTGGACACCCACCAACTTATTGGGGATTAACTGGTGGGTAGTGCAGCGCTGATTAGTGTCACCAGACTTCCAGAGTCCAGCAGCCCGAGGACCCTCTCCCCATTGATGGAGATGGCACACGACGTGGGACCTTCGCTGGGTTTACACTCCACACCACAGGCTGGGTAAGCATAATATGAGCACCGACTGCCAATACTGCATTCCATAGGTTCAGGGGGCATATTGCACTGGGTGGCACATGCTCGGGATTGTGACACCGCCAACAGACCAAGTCTTTCATCCCAGTCTTAGAAGTCTCCTCAGCAGAATTGGGTCGTTCCCCAGTTGCGGGCCTTACCACCCTCTTTGGTAATCCCGTCCCCTTTTGAGTATCCCAGTACAGGGACTTAGCAGCATCTGGTCTCCCCAGGTATTTCTCCACCACCTGGTATCTCTCAAGCAGTCCAACCAAATCGTCTGCATTCCGGGGTCGCCCTGGACAACCCAGGTCTGCATTGGCCTGGTTAAGGAATGAATTGGTCCATCACCACCCGCTTGACCATCTGGGCTGGAGTGGACGACTCTGGCTGCAGCCACTTTTGGACCAGAGGCAGCAAGTCAAACATCTGTGAGCAGGGTGGTTTATCACCAGCATATGACCACCGGTGGACTCGTTGAGGCCTTACAGACATTGTCACCCCCAGGCATGCCAGTATCTAGGTTTTTAACTTCACATACTCCTTGGCATAGAATTATAGAATGGTAGAGACCTCCTGGGTCATCTCGTCAAACCCCCTGTTCAAAGCAGGATTCACTAAATCATCCCAGACCGATGTCTGTCCAGCCTCTGTTTGAAGACTTCCATGGAAAGAGCACTCACCACCTCTCGTGGCAGCCTGGTCAACTCATTGATCACCCTATCAAAATTTTTTTTATAATGGTGGACTCGTTGAGGCCTTACAGACATTGTCACCCCCAGGCATGCCAGTATCTCAGTTTTTAACTTCTCATACTCCTTGGCATAGAATTATAGAATGGTAGAGACCTCCTGGGTCATCTCGTCCAACCCCCTGTTCAAAGCAGGATTCACTAAATCATCCCAGACCGATGTCTGTCCAGCCTCTGTTTGAAGACTTCCATGGAAAGAGCACTCACCACCTCTCGTGGCAGCCTGGTCAACTCATTTGATCACCCTGTCAAAAAATTTTTTATAATATCTAATCTGTGTCTTCGCCCATTCAGTTTCATCCCTTTGCTTCTAGTCTTTCCTTGTGCAAATGAAAATAAAGATGATCCTTCTACAATGTGACAGCCCTTGAGATATTTGTAGACAGCTATTAAGTCTCCTCTCAGTCTTCTTTTTTGTAAGCTAAACATTCCCAAATCCTGTAACTATTTCTCATAGGACATGGTTTGCAGACTGAACACCATTCTGGTCGCTCTTCTCTGAACTTGCTCCAGTTTGTTGATGTCTTCTTTAAAATGTGCTGCCCAAAACTGGACACAGTATTCCAGATGAGGTCTGACCAAAAGAGGAGTAGAGGGCAATAATGACTTCATGTGATCTAGACTGTATGCTTCTGTTAATAAATCCCAGAATTACATTTTCTTTTTTTGCTGCTGCATCACACTGTTGACTCAAGTTCAGTTTAGGATCTATTAGTATATCCAAGTCTTTTCCACATGTGCTGTTGCTTAGCCCTATTCCTGCCATTCTGTATATGCTTTTTTCATTTTTATTGTCCAGATGTAGTACTTTGCATTTTTCCCTGTTAAAAACCATTCTGTTAGTTGCTGCCCACTGCTCCAGTTTATCTATATCTTTTTGAATCCTCTCTCTTCTCTAGTTTAGCTATCCCTCCTAGCTTTGTGATCATCAGCAAATTTAATCAGTGTACCCTCAATAACTTCATCTAAATCATTGATAAAGATGAACAATACAGGGCCCAGGACAGAACCCTGTGGTACCCCACTTGAAACATTCTTCCAACTGGATGTGCAGCCATTTACTACCACTCTTTGGGTCCAATCACTAAGGCTACTTTCACACATCAGGTTTTCGGCGTCAGGCGCGATCCGGCGTCGTGCCGGAGGGCCGGATCCGGCAAATATTTCGTAAAACCGGATGTGACGGATCCGTTTTTCTGCCGGATCCGTCTTGTTCTTGACAGACAAAACCGGATCCGTCTCATCCGGTTAATCCCGTTTTTGTTCCGTTTTTTGACGGATTACGCCGGATCCGGTTTTTAAAATCGCCCCTTGTGGCCTTCCGAACGGGATTGGCTACTGAAAATCTATATATAGCGTGTTCCTACAGCCCTTCTTTGACAGGTTGGAGAGGAGAAAATGCAGGTTGGAGAGAAGAGCAAGTTACTGGCGAAGATGGATGTTGTGATTGGAAATATTTTGAAGAATTTGGCGGATTTTACAGCGGAGGCGCATCGTTTGAGGGTGATTGTTCTGGAGAAGGAGAGAGCGAGACAGCAGCGCATCAGGCATCGTAGACGACGTTTGTGGATCCACCCCATCACAGCCAAGAGAATGACGCGTGGGGTCTATTCTACACACTGCATGGACCTTCGACGAAACCCGGATACATTTTTTGGATATGTTCGGATGAAAATGGAGAATTTTGATTACTTGGTGGAGCGCATTGCACACCTCATAAGAAAAGCGGACACCTATTGCCGCTTCTCTGTTTCACCCGCAGAGCGTCTGATGGTGACTTTAAGGTAAGCCACATTTATTGGATGTGCTCGCATCAGAGCACACTTTCACTGCAATCTTGTTGGTGGTAGTTTGTATCGCCAAGTGTTATAGCTGAGTTTTGGTATGTAATGCTGTGATTTTAAACTAATTGATTGTTTTTTAATTCCCCACAGATTTCTTGCAACTGGAGAATCCCTTTCATCACTGCATTTCCAGTACAGACTCGGGATTTCCACCATATCTGGAATAGTGAAGTACACATGCCGTGCACTGTGGGACTCCTTAGCTGAAGAGTTTTTACCAGAGCCCACAACAGAGAGGTGGATTGAAATTTCAGAAAAGTTTCTACAGATATGTCAGTTTCCGAACTGCTTGGGCGCTGTGGACGGGAAACATATCCGCATTGTAAAGCCAGCCGGATTGGGATCGGAATATTTCAATTACAAGAAATATTTTTCAATTGTCCTCATGGCCATCGCTGACGCGGAATACAAATTTATTGCTGTTGATATTGGGGCCTATGGCCGCTCCAATGACTCTCAAGTTTTCAAACTGTCTGCCATGGGGCGTAAACTGTATGGAAACACCTTCCAGTTCCCACCCCCTAGACCGCTGCCGCAAACATCTGGTCCACCTATGCCATTTGTCTGTGTAGGGGATGAAGCCTTCCAGCTGTCAGAACACCTTTTGAAACCGTACTGTAGCAGAGGATTGACAAGAACAAAACGCATTTTTAATTACCGCCTCACAAGAGCAAAAAGAATGGTTGAATGTACCTTTGGTATTCTGACAGCCAAATGGCGGGTCCTATTGACTGTGATCAACCTCAAGACAGAAACTGTGGATGAGGTGATCAAAGCTTGCGTGGTACTCCACAATTTTGTTATCTGCAAGGAACCCATTTCCATTGAGGACACCTCTGAAGAAACCACCTTGCAAGATTACCATGACATTACCACTAGAAGTTCTGTGACGGTTTCAGTAATGAGGGACAATTTTGCACTATACTTTATGTCACCTCAAGGCAGAGTACACTGACAGGATGACAGAGTGTGAAAGATTTGTGCCCTTAACCAAACTTGTGTACCTTCTGTACCAACAGTATATACCTTTGCCAACCAAAATTGGCTATCTTGTCATGGTCTTACTATTTTTACCTTTAGGCCACAGGTGTGTACCTGGTTGTGTTTTATGCAAAGTATTTCACCTTTTAACAAAAGTTGTGTACATTGTTAGGAAATCACCAACAATAAACACAACTTTTTAGGTGAAATACTTTGCTTCAAACACAACCAGGAACACAACTGTGGCAAAAAGGTAAAATTTACCCACAGTTATATACCAGGTTTTGAATACCTTTTTACCTTTGAAATACCCTGTATTTAACCTTTTTTTTTAATCATATTTCGCCGCAGAAAGAAATGACAGACAACCATTGTAAAATGATAATTTAACTTTTATTTAAAATATTTTTTTTTTTTTGTAAAATGTTTTTAAAGTTAAAAAAACTTTTTTAATAAATGTTTGAAACCAACCAAATGGGCATTTTTATTACAAAAAAAACATTATAACTCGGTGTAGTGTGGGGTGGAAATACTGCTGGAGGGGCTGCGGGACACTTCGACACTGGGAGTGTGGAGAGAGGACTGGGATCGTGGTGGGGAAGGAACAGTTAGAGGTGAAGGTGTGGAAAAAGCTACAGAATGGGTGGACATGTGGGAGGCAGAAGAGGTGGTGGGTGGTGGAGTGGAGGGTTGGGCACGGACTGTAGGAGCAGATGATGTTGATGGCAAGTTGTATGGGGAAGGAGTTTGGTACGGGGAAGGAGTTTGGTACGGGGCAGGTTGCTGGAAGTGGGGAGATGTCTGGTACTGGGGAGGTTGCTGGTACTGAGGAGGTTGCTGGTACTGAGGAGGTGGATGGTATGTAATAGGAGGGGGAGGATGGAAAGTGTCTGGAGGGGGTGCAGGTGGAGGAACTACTGGGGTGGGAGGAGGAGGTTGGGAGGTAACGTGCTGGAGAGCCCCGTGGCATGAATGCATTACATGCATCTGCTGGGTAGGAGAGAGCATTTCCATGTGCTCCACAACAGACCTGAAAAAGGTGTGGTTTGGCGAAGATCTTGCTTCTGAATGCATGGTTTGCAGAAGTGTCTTCACCTCCAGAATGCTGGAGTTGATCTGCTGAAAGCCTGCGGAGATTTGCTCTGACAAGACTTTTAGACAGTTCTGGAAAGATGCATTCAGATGCAAAAACTCTGGCGCATAAGTCTTTTCCTGACCCCTCTGCCGCTGCCGCCCAGTACCCGCAGGTGTACTAGAGGTGGCAGGGGCAGAAGGGTGGGGTAAAGGGAAAGCGATCTCCTCACCAGCAGCTTCATGTAATGTAGGCGGCCACGATGCTCCTGTGCTGGTGGATGGGACAGATGGGTCGAATGTGTGGGAAGGCTGGGAAGGTGCAGATGTACCGGGGCGGTCGAAGTGTCCCTCGGTGCCGGTCTCCTCAGGGATCGCCTCAGAAGGGTCCAATCGTGCAGGCTCCCGAGTGCTGCTCACCGTGCTGTGGAATAAAGGGAAAAAAAAACAATTAAAATAGTGACATGGTATGGCCCTGGCTGAAAAAAAAAAGTTACATCTAAACTTTTTTTTCACATGTGGTGTGTAATATTTACCTTCTGGTGACCATTGTTTCCCGGAGGAACGACAGGGCTTGTGCGTACTTGTACTTGCTCCTGCGTCCTCCAGATCCACTCGGGGCCCGCATCTCTTTATTGAACTCCTTCTTGAAACGATCCCTCACAGACCGCCACCGCTTCACAATGCAAGTCAATGGGGGGGAAACCGGATCCGGCATTGCATTTCGCCGGATCCGGTTTTTGTCAAAAGCGCCGGATCGCGCCTGACGGCGAAAACCTGATGTGTGAAAGAGGCCTAAGCCAGTTATGAATACACCTAACAGTTGCCTTGTCCATTCCATACTTAGTCATTTTTACAATGACGATGGTGTTAGATACTTTATCAAATGCTTTGCTGAAGTCAAGATATACTATATCTACAGCATTTCCATGATCTGCCCAGTCAGTGATTCTGTCATAGAAGGATATTAAGTTAGTCTGACATGACTTACTAGTTACAAATCCATGCTGACTCTGGTTAATCACTTCATTCTTATCCTGGAGGGTTAAGTCATAATATGCCTTCTGGGGCTCCCCATCAGATATGGTGCCAGTACCTCTGCCCTCTGCTCCTGTGAAAGTCTCTCCCAATCAGCCACCCGCTCAAAGACTGTCAAGAAGGCTTCCACATCATCCCCCAGGGTCATTTTTCTGTGTAGCTGGCCTTACCGTTTTCTGGGTGTATGCATCATCTTCCGGAGATGAGGAGGAGACTGACAGCCTTACACGGACTGCCTTTTCGAGGAGCTCCGTTTGTTGCGTTAGCATCTCCCGTTGCTGTCATTGCTAATGTTGAGATTGTTGAAGTTGCTGTATCAACAGCTTATTTGTTTCTTGTGCTAGCTGTGCCTGCTGACTAGCCAGCTGATGTTGTTGCTGCGCCTGCTTGAGATGTTTCACAAGCTCCTCCATGTTGCCAGAAGTCTCGTGCTGGTGGCGGATTTCACCCAGGACATGTCATTATCTGCAGCCTTTATCTGGGTTCCTGGATCCCTGCCCGCACTCGAACCACCATATGTGAGGGGTTGACTCACTCCGTTGCTTCCTCAGGTAGACACAGGAACACTTTGGTGGTGAAGCACCTGCTGGTTTATTGGAGTCAGCATACACCAAGGCAGGGATCACAAAACAAAAACACAGCCTTTCTGGCTTAATGGAAAACAAAACAAATAAAGTATAACAGAGTCCTTTCCTCTGCAGGTCTCAACCTGCAGGCACCTGGCAATGTCCTCCGCTCCTCCTTGGAACTATGTGGGAGTATTTCCTCTCCCAAAACACCACCCAGACTAAACCACAGGTCCAGGTAGATATCACATGGTCAAGTGATCATGATCTCACTGCAAGTCCTCAAACACCTGCAGGTCCTGCAGGGGAAAAGGGGTATGGTGAGCACCATCCCACCTGCACTGTGGTGCTCACTTGAAACCGGCCCATTGACAAAGCCAGTGACTCTGTCACACTATGTTAACCAATATTAGAAAATTTATGATGTAAATACAAAGTACATCAGTTTTATCACATTACTTCATCATGGTAATATCAGTCAACAACATATTCTAGTGACCAATTAAGTACATCTTAGCAATAGTTTCCAATGGTCCTAAAATTTGCAGTGACTGTCCCTAATTTTTGGATACATTTCTGGTGAAAAGAGGAAAGTATTAAAGGGGTTCTCTGAGAAATGTAATGAAATAAATAAAATACATTTAAATATTACAAATGTAACAAAGTACCTTTAGGTAGCAAAAAAATTAGCAAAAAGCTAAGCTTTATATAGCGCACTTTCAGTATTTTAACCCCTTAACCTCAGAATCTTTTCTCTGTTTTGCGTTTTCGTTTTTCGCTCCTTTCCTTCCCAGAGCCATAACTATTTTATTTTTCCATCAATATGGCCATGTGAGGGCTTATTTTTTGCAGGATGAGTTGTACTTTTGAACAAGACCATTAGTTTTACCATGTAGTGTACTAGAAAATGGGAAAAAAATTCCAAGTGCGGTGAAATTGCAAAAAAAGTACAATCCCACACTTTTGTTTGGCTTTTTTTGCTAGGTTCACTAAATGCTAAAACTGACCTGCCATTATGATTCTCCAGGTCATTATGAGTTTATAGACACCAAACATGTCTAGGTTCTTTCTTATCTAAGTGGTGAAAAAAAAATCCAAACTTTGCTAAAAAAACACACCATTTTCCGAGACCCGTAGCGTCTCCATTTTTCGTGATCTGGGGCTGAGTGAGGGCTTGTTCTTTGCATGCTGGGCTGAGATTTTTAATTATACCATTTTGGTGCAGATGTGATCTTTTGATTGCTCATTATTGCACTTTAATGCAATGTCACAGTGACCAAAAAAAGTAATTCTGGCGTTTTGACTTTTTTTCTAGCCACGCTGTTTAGCGATCAGGATAATCTTTTTTTTTTTTATAGAGCGGGTGATTCTAAATGCGGCAATACCAAATATGTGTATGCTTGATTTTATTCTTATTGTTTTATTTTGAATGGGGCGAAAGGGAGTGATTTGAACTTTTGTTTATTTTTTTTAAACACTTTTTTTTTTTTTTACTTTTGGCATGCTTCAATAGTATCCATAGGAGACTAGAAGCTGCCACAACCCGATCAGATCTGCTACATAGAGGCGATGGTCAGATCGACTCTATGTAGTAGAATTTCTGACTTGCTATGAGCGCTGACCACTGGGTGGCACTCACAGCAATCTGGCACTGACAACCATAGAGGTCTCCATGAGACCTTGGGTTGTCATGCTGACACACAGATGACCCGTGATCTTGTGATGCGGGTCACCAATGTGCGTATTTCCTGCCCGATGGCCGGAAACGCCATTTAAATGCCGCTGTCAGCGTTTGACAGCAGCTTTTAACTAGTTAATAGCCACGGGTGGATCGCGATTGTGGGCACATGTCAGCTGTTCAAAACATCTGACATGTCCCGGGAAAGATGTGGGCTCACCGCCGGAACCCACATCAAAGGGAGGGAGTCTGACATCGGCGTAAATATACGCCCCATGTCAGAAAGGGGTTAGATATGTCAGCTACCATCTACATTAGTTTCCTAGCCACCCCAGGTGTGACCCAGTAGGAAGGGCTGCGTAAAGACATCTGTTCGAGACAGACATCGGGTGAGAGCAGCGTCCTGTTAGTTGCTGTTTGGCTTGTTCCCTTTTTTGGACAATTTTTTTCTGCTTTGTATTTTAGACTAGAAAACATGTTTGCATTTGGATTTCATTAAAAATTTTGCACCATTTGCCTTCCATAGTCCCTGTGTTGCACTGTCTATTGCTTTCTGCAGAATGAGTTCACTTAGAATCCGTTGATGTGCCCACTTTGTTGGTCTGATAGACAGATAAAAAGTTAAAAACTTCCTAAGGGAAGAGTCACGCGGCTGTACAACTCGGATGGGGATCGCAACACAATGCTCGGACTGGCCGTCAGCTCTCCTGACCCAAACATGACAGCGTTTATTTTTATGCAGCTGTCACGCTAGGGTCAGGAGAGCTGCTGGTCAGGCTGAGCATTGCATTGTGAACCCTATTTGAGTTATACGGCTATCTGAGTCTTCCCTACATTAAAGTTGAATGTGCAGGGAAATAAAGAGCCTGTAAAAGCCAAACAGTGCAACATGTTTAATGAAACTCAATTACAAACATGATTTTTTTTTTAGCCCCAAGTACATAAATTTAGATAAAAAGAAAATGACCCCAAATGTGAACAATCCTCTTAAACATTCTTCTTACATTTCAACTGCAGTTGAACTGACTTAACATTGTACTCATCATTTATACCAAAAGTTCTTAAGTGTGCATATAATACTAATTTATATGTTATTTTTAGTACATTGCATGAAACATATTTTATCATCATGTAAGGGGCTGACATTGCTATGGACAGCAGAGACATGCTGCCACTTTAAGAGACAGCACCCCCTTGGCTGATGCGATGGTACATTTTGTTCTACCCTTCAAAAGACTGCTTTGGTTTGCTCTTCCAGCCATTATTATATTGTATTATTGTATTGTTTTGCCTTTTGAAAAATACACTGATCTGTAATAGTTGGTGCACCGTGCCATTTGTACGGCCCAGCTAGAGAATATCACTTTTGTAAATTGTTTTATGTCATTGCATACCCCTGTTCACACTTTCCTAACACTGCATTCCTTGCCTGTAAATAAATTAACCCTTTGTTGTTTGCACCTCATCTTGCATACTGTAGTCTCCCTGCATTGTGGTGGTTCCCCAGCCATCGCTTCAAGTGGCGCTGCGAGCAGGGTGACTATCACCAAGATGCAGGCAGCAGGTGGCAACGGCGAGAATGCTAGTGTTAGTGGGGATGCTGTGGGCATTGGTGGAACCCCTGCAAGGACACTCCCTATGGGCACCATATTTAGTGTGCTTCCAAAATTTGATGGCAATAATATGCCCCTGTCTGATTGGGTGTCCCGGCTGCAAAGCACCCTGAAGATTTATAACATCAGCACAAACCTTGAAGTGGACATTGCGTTGACTGCCTTGGAGGGAGAGGCCCGTAAAAACATCTGTCCACAGCCAGAACTCACCCGTAGTACCCTGAAGGAGTTAGTGAAATTCCTGGGAGAGATCTACGGCGAGACTGCTAGTGCGGTACACCTCCTCGCCAAATTTTTCTCCAGACTGCAGCAGGAAGAAAAAAGGATCTCTCAGTATGCGACAGCACTGGAAGAAGTGTTGGCAGAAGTGCAAAGGAAAGAGACGGGTAGGCTTGATGGCATGGGCTCCAAAGACCGGATACTCCGGGAACAATTCATGCTGGGACTGCACAACACATCCTTGAGGAGAGCGCTGTCAGAATGGGTCCGTGTAGATCCAACTCTTTCATTCCGTCAAATCCTGGCAGAAGCAGTGGCCAGAAGCAAGGAAGACAGTTACGTGTCTGGTGTGATGCGTGTCCAGGGTGTCAATACCAGAGGAGACCCAAATCATCAGGAGGCACTGGTCCAGGTAGTGCACGACTTGCAGCGGTCTCTTGTCAGTATGCATGATAAATTTACCCAGATGGAGCAAAGAATGGGAGAACGACAGTCTGACTAAATGCACTCATATAACCATCCTTCGGCCAGACCTTTAAGGGGTCAGTGGGTGCAAGCTCCCTCCAGCCAGGCATCAGAGACACGAAGACAGGCTCGGGGTGCCCCTCGGCGAAGAGGAGGCATCCAATACTGGGAATGTGGAGGACAAGGACACCTTGCCAGGGACTGCCGGAATTATGCTCAAAGCCAGCAACAGCCGCCGTTAAACTACCAACCCTCGCAGTAACGCGGCACTCTGTGGGGAAAGCAAGAAGAGAGGCCGCTCCTTATCATAATGAACACTTGATTGCTGAGAGTCCCATCCTGCGTGCTGAATTTGAGGGCGTTCCAGTGGATTGCTTGATAGATACCGGTTCACAAGTGACAACGATGCCAGAATCAGATTTCAAACAGCATTTTCAAGCCCTGGCTAAGCCAGAGAAGGAGACATTGATCCGGTTGTTTGCTGCCAATCAACAGCCGATCCTGGTCACAGGGGTCATGTGGATGAATATTCGAATCTGTGGGCAAGAAGTAGGAAAGAAAGGGATCCTGCTAGTCCCTGAGCCCATCAAAGAAGATGTGCCTGTAGAACTGGGAATGAATATCCTACGAGAACTCGATCAGATAATATTCACCAAATGGAGACCCAGTTATTGGAAGAAGGCTGCCACACACAAGCCTACTCAAGAAGCCCTTCAGCGATTGATCTGCGTCTGTGGGACGCAGAAGAGTGTGCCGTCTTATCAGGTGGTAGGGATCATCAGGGCCCCTGGGAAGGAGTCTGCAATCCTGCCTCCCAAGTGAGAAAGCATATTACACCTTCCAGTGAGGACTCATCGCAACCTTGACAGGCTGGAGGTGATAGTTCAGCTTGTGGTAGGTGGAGGAGCGGACCAAGAAGTTATGATAGCTCGTAAGATAGCTGTGGTCCAGCGAGGACACGTCCCCATAAGAGCTTTGAACGTGGGCCCCGGGGAAGTCACCTTGCTACGGGGGAACAGATCTGACCCAGGTGTACCTACACATGGGCGAAGTGGTGAGTCAGAAAGAGTTGTCTTTATTGCCGATCGAAGGTGTGGGGTGGACCCTGGCAGTCGCTGTGGGGCCTGAAGAGAAGCCATCCCCACAGTGGAATGGGCGGATCATCCTTGACCAAATGGAAGTGGATGTTAAGGCTCTTGGCCCTGAGTGTGTGCGAGTGATAGAAGCTATGCTGTGGGAAAATCAGGCCGCATTCGCCCGTCACGCCGAAGATTTCGGCTGTACTGAAGTGATCACACATGAGATACCGACCGGGGACGCTTGTCCAATTCGAGAACGATACCGGCAAATCCCACCAAAGATGTACCAAGAGGTGAAGACATTATTGAGGCAGATGCTGGATTCAAGAGCCATGCAGAGTAGTCAGGGCCCTTGGGCGGCACCGGTGGTGCTCGTCAAGAAGAGGGATGGGACCATTCGGTTCTGTGTAGATTATAGGAAACTTAATGCCTGCACTGTGCGAGATTAATATCCATTACCCCGCATTGAGGAATCCTTGACAGCGTTGGGGAAAGCCAAGTACTTCTCGACCTTGGATCTAGCAAGTGGATGCTGGCAAGTGGCTGTGGCCGAGAAAGACAAAGAAAAAACTGCCTTCATCCTGCCTATGGGATGGTTCGAGTTAAACCGGATGCCCTTCGGGCTCTCCAATGCTCCGGGCACATTTCAACAGCTGATGGAAAAGTGTTTGGGAGACTTAAACTTTGAGGCTACCCTGATCTACCTGGATGACATCATTGTGTTCTCTGCCTCATTCGAAGACCATCTTGCCCGGCTTGGACAGGTACTCGGAAGACTGCGGGCTCATAACCTGAAGGTGAAGCCAAAGAAGTGCCACCTCTTCAAGAGAGAGATCGAGTACCTGGGCCAAATAGTGTCACAAGACAGAGTTCTGCCTTCACCAGAAAAAGTGGCTGCTATCCTGAAGTGGCCAGTTCCTCAAACCGTGCGGGAACTCCAGGCCTTCCTTGGACTCGCTGGGTACTACCGACGGTTTGTCAAAGATTTTGCAAAGGTGGCGGGTCCTCTGAATGAACGGCTGAGGGGGACCGCCGGAGTGCCAAAGACCCAGTGCATCCCCTGGGACTAGAGGCGAGAGGGGCCTTCCAGGCTATAAAGAATGCTCTTACTTCAGCCCCGATTTTGGCCTACGCAGATTTCGATCAACCATTCCTGTTGTACACAGACGGTAGCCTTCATGGACTCGGTGCAGTACTTTCCCAAATACAGGATGGACATGAGAGTCATCGGGTTTGCCATTAGGTCCCTGCGAGACAATGAAATAAACCCCCATAATTATAGCTCTTTCCGGTTAGAGCTCCTTTCCCTCGTGTGGGCCATGACAGAGAAATTTGCGGGCTTCCTGGCAGGGACCAAGATTCAAGTTCGAACGGACAATAATCCCCTGGCCCACATTGAGAATGCTAAATTGGGGGCCTTAGAACAATGGTGGGTAGCTTGCCTGGCCAAGTTTGGCTTTACCATCAGTTATCGCTCTGCTACTGAAAGTGCAAATGCCGATGGCCTGCCACGAGTGATGGTGGAAACTCCAGTGGGGGATCTCGATGAACAGCTCGAAGAGGAAGAAACCCCAGACTTCCATAAGTTCAAGACCCCAGTGGTTGCGGTCCAATCAAGTAGGGAGGCCTGCGCACTACCCCGATCTCTGGGGAGAACCAATGAAGAGTGGGGAAATGTTCAAGATGAAATCGGAGGGCTGAGACAGATGAAATGCTGGGTAGCGCAGAAGCGGAAGCCAGACAAACAAGAGATTGTCTGGACACTGAGATGAAGAGTGTCTTACACCAGTGGGATATGCTGGAGGTGCGAGAATCGGTGCTATATTGCAAGAGGCAACAGCCGAAAGATACTGAAGTAAGGTGGCAGGTGGTCATCCCAGGAGGAATGGCCCAAGAAGTGGCTAAAGATGCCCATGAATTTAGAGCCCACTTCAGGTCCACAAAGACCTACCAGTGGTTACAGCGGCACGTGTACTGCCCCCGGTTGGATTCCGTGGTAGAAGAGGTTTGCCGGCAATGTCGGGTATGCGACCTCATTAAAAGTACTGAGCAAAGGGCACCCATCCAGACCATACATACTAAGGAACCGCTAGAAGTCTTGATGATCAACTATCTCCTCATGGGACACTCAGCCTGGGGGCCACAGTACTGTTTGTTGATGACTGACCATTTCTCCAAGTTCGTGGTAGTCACCCCGACTAGAGATCAGACTGCCGAGTCGGCGGTGCGGGCCATCTGTCAAGACTTCACCTGAGTGTATGGGTGCCCAAAGCGCATCCACTCTGAACAAGGTGCATGTTTCCAAGGCAAGGTGATGGAAGAACTTTATAGTTTGTATGGCATCGAGCGGTCCCGAACCACCCCTTACCATCCTCAAAGCAATGGAGCATGCGAACGCTTCAACCGAACCTTACTTCAAATGCTGAGGACGTTGGAAGAGGACAAGAAGGCATGCTGGCCAGACTTCCTACCAAAGTTGGTCTGGACCTACAACAATCGGGTCCATTGCACCATGGATTACACCCCCTATCTGCTGCTGTTTGAAAGAACTGGACGAGAGATCATTGAATTAAAGTTGGAACAGCCAGAGGAGCTGATGGAGCGAAGCGTCACTTCATGGGTGAAGGCACATCGGAAACGACTGCAAACAATACGGCGGTTGGTGAGTCAGTAGCTACAGGACAAAGAACATATGGGCTGTAAACCAATTCAAGAGATACCGTTCCGGCCCGGGGACCGAGTATTAGTCAGGGAGAAACGCCCCAAGGGTAAACTAAGCGAGAGATGGGAAGTACAGCCTTGCAAAGTCATCGAGCGAGTGTATGCTGACGGTCCGGTCTACAAGGTGCAGGTTGAGAATGGGGCGTCCGCCCTAGAGTGCTCCACAGAAATATGCTGCGGCCATGCCCGTTCTGTACCATTGGTGCCTGAAGGCGCTGCCCCACTTCCTGAACCTGTGTTGCCTGCTAATGAAATCAATGATGAAAGGTGTTATGAATGAGTCACCAGAGGAGGATTGCAGACCCCTGATCCTATTCACAACAACTAACAGTAGCCGTGGAGCGTTCCTACGGTGGTCCTAGACGCCTCGCCACAGCCGGAGAACTAAATAAGCCTAAATAAAGAAAGGGGAAATCTAAGCTGCCTCAGAGCAGACCCCAAAGCATTAGACAGCCCCCAACATGTATTGTCCGTGAAAAAAGATGAAAACACAGACAGAAAGACAGGCAGAGCAAACGATGGGGCCCAACTAACTAGATAGGACAGGACAGAAAAGATGCTGGCTGCAATCTGCAAAAAACCCTACCAAAAATGTCCCAACACGTCTGATAGGAAAAAACAGCCCTGAAGTCACTAGACTTCAAAATCCCTATATCAGCACTTCGATATATTCTGAAGACAGAGCAAAAAGAGATTAAACCCATCAGGGACAAAATTGAAATTCAGCAAAGCCCCAGCCAGTAAATCAGACAAAATCTCATGGAACAATAGAAGCACAAAACTTAGCTTTAGAAGACAGGAGCTGAACTGGAGGCCAGAACTCAGAGCAGGAGAAATCACCAGCAACCCTACAGGGCGTCGGCTGCCTTATATCCATTCAGAGATTCCTGATGTCCAATCGCAATCCACCTGTTCAGGTGACAGGTCTCTCCCATCCAAATCAGTTTCACCACCTCCTTTCACCAGCAGAGGGAGTTCATCGGACATCAAAGGTGAATGAGAAAATGAGCTCACAACAAAAGGTGGACCGGCCCTGACTCCGTGGGGGTCCTCAGGCACACAGAGAAGGTAATCTTCTGGATGTACCACTACCGCCACGTGATGATGAATCCCGAAAAGAACCTACTACAACTCCTGCAGCAAGTGTTCCTCTGGAAGATAGTCAAGAGCTCCGGAGATCCCAGAGGTCTACTGCAGGGGTTCCACCAGTCCGATACATAGAACAGTGTTCTCTGTCTGTTTTACTGATTTTGTTGCCTCCTCTATAGGTGCTGTTCCCCCATTGCAAGTTTCTTCATTTCACTGCCACCTTGATGCTGTGATGGCCGAGGATGACCATCTTTAAGGAGGGAGGCATGTAAGAGGCTGACATTGCTATGGACAGCAGAGACATGCTGCCACTTTAAGAGATAGCATCCCCTTGGCTGATGCGATGATACATTTTGTTCTACCCTTCAAAATACTGCTTTGGTTTGCTCTTCCAGCTATGGAGAGGGGAGGGTCTGTTTTCCCAGTGAGTGTTCTGAGCTGGAAGTCTGCAGGTCAGGAGACTGATGTGAGGAGAAAAGCCTGCAGCTTGTAACTGACTGAACTTGTGGGATTGTGTATACCCTTTTGGGGATAACGAAGGTGATTTTCCTGTGTTGCTGCGAGGAGCCACGAAGATATACAAGGAAGGAATTCAGAAGAGGGAATTTACCGTTTCTAGGAACAGGCTTGGGATCTCCACACAAGGACAAGACCACGTTGCACAGAGCTTCCAGGTAGGACTTTGCATCATCTTGCAGAGAACTGCAGGGGGCCCCCAGGATGGAACTGAGACACCAACTTTACTGTGAGTGTTTACCCCGTGTGCACACATGTTTAGGGCTTAGGATAGGCTGCAATAGACAGAGCACGGTAGCTGTGCGGCCGGTGTAGCAGCGGACAGACAGGCTAGAGTTAGAGTAGCAGCATACTGCACTTTATTGTATTGTTTTGCCTTTTTTTGTTTTATGTCATTCCATACCCCTGTTTACACTTTCCTAACACTGCATTCCTTGCCTGTAAATAAATTAACCCTTTGTTGTTTGCACCTCATCTTGCATACTGTAGTCTCCCTGCATTGTGGTAGTCCCCCGGCCATCACTTCAATCAGACAGAAATACGAACAGTATGAGCAATCCACAAAAGCCAAAAATAAAAAAAGTCTCTGCCAAACACAAACTTTGCTTCAGAAGCTTGTGTTGCAGTTTCGAAACATGTTTTGGCTGTATGGTACCTCCAACATTAACCGTTCTACCGAGCAGATATATACTGACTAGATTGGCCTATCGTTGGGCTCCATTAAGCTTGGCACTGTAACATTTGGCAAACTTTTCCTGGGAACGCATGCCCTCTTAGCAACATGACATCTGACCACTTGAGACAAAAGGAAAAAGAAGTATGCAAGTGTGAAAGGGATCTCCATAAGTACAAATAAAAACACTTAAAAATCTAATGGGCAGCAACCCACCCCCCTGCCAAAAATGTCTAACATAGCAGAGCACCCTTTAAAATGAAACAGAGTATTGACCAAATGACCTGAAAATGCCAGTTCTAAACAATGTATAGGTCAAGCACTAAACAAGAATCTGCTCTTATAAGAAAACTTCAATATATCAAATAATATACTTATTATATTTTAAAGGGTACTCTGTTATATGATACAATTTTTGCCAAGGGGGGTAGGTTGTTTCTTTATTGAGGGTATTTTGTCAAATTGCTGCCTATTATTTTTTTTATTATTTATACTTATGTAGATCCCTTTCCCACAAGCATTCTCCTTTTTGTTTTAAATTGTTAATCACTAAATATGTAAATTGATAAGTGGTGCTCTCGTAGTTTGGATTTTTTTAGGGTATCGGACCACACAACAGTGAATTATTTTACATGGCTCATGTTAGTTAGGACATAGCAACAGTTAAAGCAATTTGCATCTCAGATGCTTGAGAACTTTCCTTTGTAAGCCTTCCTTAGAGTACAAGACATCAAGGGACCTTGCACTGTACTGAATCCACTCACACTTTGTAGATTTTGGCTTTGTCTCATGCTGCGCCAAAAACTTTTGGAAAACTTCCCTCCATTACTGATCCAACTCTTGTTGCTGTCCGAGTTCAGCAACCACCATCTTTTTAAAGGGAACCTGTCACCAGGATTTCCCCATTTAGCATAAGTACGGCCAGCATCTTTAACTCATTCATGACAGAGGTATTTTCAGTTTTTTTGTTTTATTTTTTTTCTAACCCTTCTTCCAAGAGCCATTACATTTCTTAATTTTCTGTCCATATAGTAGTAATATGAGGGCTTGTTTTTCGCAAAATGAATTGTACTTTTAAAAAATACCATTCATTTCATCAAATGATGCACTGAAAAGCTGGGAAAAAAATGCCAAGTACGTTGAAATAAAAAAAAAACGAAATTCCAAAAATTTGTTGGGGGCTTTTTATTTACCATGTTCACTATACTATAAAACTGACCTAGCGATATGATTCTCCTGGTCAATGTGATTATGCATATACTGAACTTGTATAGTTTTTTTAATTAAATTTAAGAGGTAAAAAAAATTGGAAATTTGTAAAAAAATAAAAAGCTTGTGTCACCATTTTCTGAGACCCGTAATGTTTTCAATATTCTGGACATGAGGCTGTGTGAGGGTTTTTTTTTTAGCCCATAGCTAACATTTTTACTAATACCATTTGGGGTAGATATGATGATTTGATTGTCTCTTATTGCATTATTGCAGCTTCTAAAAAAACTTAATTCTGGTATCTTGATTTTTTTCATGTTACGCCCTTTACCAATCAGATTAATTTATATTTTTATAGAACTTTTAGGGAATTCCGCAACTCCCTGCCATGGGAAATACGCTAGAATTCCACATGCGTTATTCCCGCGTATTTCCCGCAATAAATTAGCGTTTTGCAAGCGTAATTAGCTTGCAGAATGCCAGCATTTTCCAAGCGATCTGTAGCATTGCTTGGAAAACTGACAAGTTGGTCACACTCGTCAAACATAGTGTTTGACGAGTGTGACCAACTTTTTACTATTGAGGCTGCCTATGCAGCATCAGTAGTAAAATGATATAAAGTTAAAAATAATAATAAAAAAATGGTTTCTCACCTTCTTTTAGTGTCCCAAGCCCTGTGTGGCCACCAATAAGACCTTGCCAGGAGTTTTATGGTCTGCAAGTAGCCACAGTGACCACCCACCCTGGACGCATGTGCCCACGCGAGAACCTTCGGCCGTAGGCGAGGACGGACAAAGGTCTTGCCCGGCGGCACAGAGGTTGGCCACTGCGGGGCCCTGTTATCGTGGGGAACAAAGTGTTAACAGTGGTAACCGCAAGTGAAGCTTAGTGCCGGACGCGCTTCGAAACTGGCGCGAGACACCTCCATGGGCTCTGGAAGTGAACATTCTTGCTCGGGTGACTCCAAAGGTTCAAAGAGGTTGGGAGCCAGAGTAACCTTCTGTCTGGATTGAGCACGCTCCAGCCCACGCTCCGAAAAACGGAGATCAATGCGGGTGGAAATGGCAATCAGCTCCTCCAGACTTGCAGGAACCTCTCTGGCTCTGGTAGATAGAGCATTCTTAACATGCTCCGCTAAACCTCTCCAAAACACAGGGATGAGAGCTCTATCAAACAACTCCAGCTCAGAAGCCAGTGTCCGAAAACGTACGGCATACCGACTGACCGAGAGTGATCACTGAGTTAACGCTAATAGCTGAAGAGAGGTGTCGTGCGTGACCCATGGTCCCAGGAAGACCTGCTGGATAGCTATTAAGAACTGAGCAGCGGTCCGAACCTCTGGGTTGCCATGCTCCCATAGTGGCGTGGCCCACTCCAACGCCACTATGGGAGAAAAGAAGGGAAACAATAAACCCCACCTTAGCCTGTTCCATGGGGAATCGTGCAGCCAGTAACTCCAGCTGGATATAACCCCTACAGGAGGCGCCATCGCCAGAAAATTTATCGGGCAGCGGGAGGCGGGAAACTGTCGGCGCAGGGGAGGACGTGGACACACGTGAAACTGCCTCTACAATTGCCAGAACAGCAGCCTCAGTAGACTTCGCAGCAGAGATAGCACTCTCAAGAGTAGCCAACTGGCCCTCCAGCTGCCGAATGTACTGTAGTAGTTACTGCTGATCTGCCATTACTAGCCAGACCCTGGTGGTAGTATAATGTTAGGAACGGTGGAACGCACTAAATAAATAAATAATAAAGTGCGTTCGCCGCTCGGGGTCCACCGTGCAGAAGGTGTTAACACTGCTGCTGAGTAATGGCAGACGCGCTATATGGCTGTATGACGTGCACGGGTTAAACGCCACCCGATGTGCGCTGAGCGGACTCTGTTAGCTCACAGAGGTGCTGTAACATAAACATAAATGCCGAGCCTGTTAGACTCACAGGTCTCAGCTAAATTGCACGCGTGGTATGCGGTCACAGGACACGGGACCAAGACTGAGGTCGGTGTCCGTCTAGACCTACCGTGCATGCGGCGTCACTACCGCAGGCGCCGGTAAGTGCTGCTGATTGCAGCACAGTGGAAAACCCAGCCGCTATACAATAGTGCCGTGAGACGTGACACAATCGGACGCTAGTGTAGAGGTGCGGTGTGCACAGTGGCCATTGGCTAGCCACTGACTGGCGCTGACTCTTTTTCTAGTTCCCTATCCACATGCGTAATATCAGAGGGAGGGGAATCTTAATAAGTCAGTCACCAGAATCATACATCCATCACCATTCACACATCTAGCAAATAAAGTCTATACTAGTGCATAGCCGAACGGCCATGCGGGCCTTTTATAGCTGTGCGCTGCCGGGACCTTCCAGATTTCTGAGATGGACTAATCAGATCTGGAGAAGGACCTGAGCACGTGACTCCCGACCTCCAATGGGAGATCGTCTTGTGAGCATGCTCAGTGGAGTGGCAGAGGAACTTAGCCTCAGGAATGGCTTGCTGCAGAGCAGCATGTGAGGCTCTGGATTCCTGTTGTGTATCTGCAGGAATCCGACGCCTAACACTATATGTGCTGAAAAATTACAAGTTTGGCTGCATGGCAGGGTTCAGTAGGGAAGAAGCATCATTTGACTGTTGGAACGCAAAATTGGTGGAATAGATGGCGAATGACATGTCATGATTGCAGAGAACCTAATGTGCCTAAAAAATGGAAACCCTCTACAAGTGGCCCCATTTTGAAAACTAAACCTCTCCTTTGTAGACATTCCTATTGTGGAAAGTGAGAATGTCTCATTGTAAACCCGCTTCATAGATGACATCCTGATTATTTGGAGAGGGGAGTAAACTAAGTTTAAAGAATTTGTGAACAAATTAAATGTTAATGATCTCAATTTACATTTCACATTTGAGATAGTTATCAATCTACTCACATTTTTTGATCTTTTGATTCAAAAGAAGGCCAATGGTGAACCTTAAGACTGTCAGCTTCATAGGGATAGACCAAGTGAATGTACCACACAGGGGTGGTGTTTGGGATGAAAAAATCCTACAAAGGGAGGCATGTTGGATCTATCGGCTAAATACTGTTGCCCCAAATGGCCTTAATGAGCAGCTCTCTTATACATGCTTTCTTTAGCAAGAGGGCCTTAATAGGGACAGGTGTAGCAGGAATAGTCGCCTTTGAGTGGGGGCCCCAATTGCGCAGGTCTTTAGGGTGCCAACCTCTGCTGCTGGGTACC
Organism: Dendrobates tinctorius; assembly: GCF_039654945.1. Taxonomy (NCBI): domain Eukaryota; kingdom Metazoa; phylum Chordata; class Amphibia; order Anura; family Dendrobatidae; genus Dendrobates; species Dendrobates tinctorius. The sequence continues at coordinate 32,184,034 of NW_027361673.1, read as the reverse complement.
ATTCAGTTTTATAATAGTATGTTATAGTTGGCATGATAGGCTTTTATCCCTGCTATCAAGTCCTATGTTTTCTGCCCCTTACTACCACCCTTCTTATCTGCAGACCTATTGCCCGTTCTGTATCCTGGATTATTTGTCTTATACTCTGTTCTATTATCCCCAGCTGGTGCAATGGTTATACCAACTTTATATATTATTGCTGACTTTTTGGGGTGTACTTCTTTTACATACTTTTCGTAACGCTTATATTTCTCTACTCCTACTGTTCCTCATATAGTTGTGCCCAAAAGTTTACATACCCCAGCAGAATTTTGGCTTTTTGGCCTTTTTTCAGAAAATATGAATGATAACACCAAAACTTTTTCTCCACTCATGGTTAGTGGTTGGGTGAAGCCATTTATTTTCCAACTATTGTGTTTTATCTTTCTAAATCATAGTGACAACCCAAAACATCCAAATGACCCTGATCAGAAGTTTACATACCCTGGTGATTTTTTGCCTGATAACATGCACAGACGTTGACACAAATGGGTTTGAATGGCTACTAAAAGTAACATCCTCACCTGTAACCTGTTTGCTTGTAATCAGCGCATGTGCATAAAAGCTGAGTGAGTTTCTGGGATCCAGACAGACTCTTGCATCCTTCATCCAGCCACTGATGTTTCTGGATTGTGAGTCATGGGGAAAGCAAAAGAATTGTCAATGGATCTACGGGAAAAGGTAGTTGAACTGTATAAAACATGAAAGGGATACAAAAAGATATCCAAGGAATTTATAATGCTAGTCAGCAGCATTCATACTGTGATTAACAAATGGAAAATTAGGGGCTCTGTAAAAACAAAACCACTGTCAGGTAGACCAACAAAAATGTCGTCCACAACTGCCAGGAAAATTGTTTGGGATGCAAAGAAAAACCCACAAATAACATTAGCTGCAATACAGTACTCTCTGAAAACTAGCGGTGTGGCAGTTTCAAGATGCACAATAAGAAGGCAATTGAATAAAAATGGGCTGCATGGTCGAGTTGTCAAAAGAAAGCCATTACTGCGCAAATGCCACAAAGTATCTCGCCTACAATACGCAAAACAGCAAAGAGACAAGTCTCAATACTTCTGGAACAAGGTAATTTGGAGTAATGAGACCAAAATTTAAGTTTTTGGCCACAACTATAAACGTTAAATTTGGAAAGAGGTCAACAAGGCCTATGATGAAAGGAACACCATTCCTACTGTAAAGCATGGAGGTGGATTGGTGATGTTTTGGGGATGTGTGAACTACAAGGGCACAGGAAACTTGGTAAAAGTTGAAGGAACAATAAAGCAGCACGTTACCAGCAAATACTAGAGGCAAATTTGCACTCATCAACCCAGAAGCTGCTCATGGGACATACTTGAACGTTCCAACATGACAGCGATCCAAAACACAAGGCCAAGTCGACCTGTCATTGGCTACAGCAGAACAAAGTGTACTGTATATACATTGAGATGGAATATTGTGGCTTTTGACTCATCCATACCCTGAAAGGGTTTGAGGGACTCTGTGATATTTTGATACTTGCATTGTATCCCCATATTTTCCTTTTGGACAGCTCTTATATACCGTGTCAAATCATTTGACTGTTTGATTTTGCTGTTGTTATCCTTATCCACGGCTTTGTTTGGGGGTCTGTAGGAGGTACCTTTGTTCCCCCTCCCCCTTTGCAGAGAAGTGTATATGTCAGCATTTCCCAGACCATGTCACCACAGTGCAAGACCTTCTGCATATCATGCATGAAGTGATATGATGGCCCAGATGGGACGTCATAACCGGAAGTGACACATGTGTGTCACTGGCCAGAAGCCGCGTTCCACTGACCGGAAGCCTGTATTATAGCTCCCAACAGCGGTCCAGGCTTTTTCTATTTAAATGCGATTATGCTATTATGTGCAGACAGTGTGATGCTGCACCGCTTGTGGGCTAGTGCTACCATACCAGCAGATCGTAGTGGCTATGATGGTGGGAGATTCCTCACCCTCTCAGTTCTGACTGCCCTGAAGAATCTACATGAGAGGAAACGCGTTGGGAGTGGCGTACATTTTTTTTATTTCTGATCCCGGTAATCACTATATGAACTCCGGCAATCCCATACTTCTGATTGGGTAAGATGGTTCCAAAATCATTTTGGTTGTAGTGATGTTTACATGGATACTCAATGGAGATTGTCCTTTGGGTTATAAGTATATATGCTAGCATTGGTTGGTATCAAATGTGAAATGATACACTGTTCTATACCAGGTATCAATCACCGCCTAACACTCCCAGAATTCTATTGGTCTCATTTGTTGGTCAGTGTTGGTTATAGTTTTATACGTTATGTCTTTGTCTTTGTGTGGCGTTGCACTGTTTCCTCTTTAGTCTATTTAGACTTTTTTGTATTTTTGTTTAAAATTAAAAGTTAGGTTTTGCACTACCACTTTTTGCTACACTCTATAAACCTCTCAAGCAACTTATCTAGAGATGTGATAAAAACCTTGAACCCTCAAGGTGCTTCATATAATTTTATAACGTTTTGCCATAAATGTAAAAAACTCATTTTTTTTCTCACAAAAATGTTGCTTTAGCATTTGAATTTGGGAGTGCAAAAATTGGGAGCGAGAAGCCATAGTGCTTTTCCTGTGCCTTTGTGCTACCATAATGTGGAAGTGTCCTCCTATATTTCCATTAACAGATCTGGGGATTTGCTTTTTATGGGTTGAATTGAAGTTTTATTCTGAACATTTTTCATAAGAGCACAGGCACATGCGCATTACAGTACTTTGCTCGTGTCAGGGCAGAGAGAAGTGCCCCTGGGGTGAAGGGGAACATTATTGTGTGGATGAAGAGAGGCGTTGCCGGATGAAGAGCAGTGATGCCCATTGGATCGGACCATGCCCAAGGTACACTACCATTCAAAAGTTTAGGGTCACTTAGAAATTTCCTTATTTTTGAAAGAAAAGCACAGTTTTTTCCAATGAAGCTAACATTAAATGATTCTGAAATACACTCTATACTTTGTAAATGTGGTAAATGCCTATTCTAGCTGCAAACATCTGGTTTGTAATGCAACATCTTCACAGGTGTATAGAGGCCCATTTCCAACAACCATCACTCCAGTGTTCTTATGGTAGTTTGTGTTTGCTAACTGTGTAAGAAGGCTAATGGATGGTTAGAATACCCTTGAAAACCCTTGTGCAAGTATGTTAGCACAGCTGAAAACAGCTTGGCTGATTAGAGAAGCTATAAACCTGACCTTCCTTTGAGTTAGTTGAGAATCTGGAGCATTACATTTGTTGGTTCCATTAAACTCGACTAACTGAAAAAAACCCTATTAAAATATAACTTTTATTAAGTACAAAAATAACAATATAAAATTGCACAGATGTCCACTATTATAAAGGCTAGTAAAAATCGGGCTATTGTATTGCTGGAAAGAGATAAGGTATAACAGTCAAACCAAATCTAACCAGCTGAATCTCCCAATCCAATCATGTGGTCAGAAAAACCTGAATCATAGCAGTTAAAAACTGCACAATACTATTATAGCCCAAAAACCTCAAAAAATGGAAAAAAAAGGGGAAATGGACATAAAGAAGATGTTAGGAATCTGGGTCATTTTATGCTTATTCAGCAACCCAGATTCTCACATTTGTCTCCAGTCCTTTTTCCCTGCTTCTGAGCATACTCACGGGACTAGCTCTCACTGGAGTTCAGGAGTCAGGTTCTCAGGTCCTATTCCTGATTTGATTGGTTACGCTCGGGACTCTGGAGATTTCCGGCAGGTCCCGTATGCTATAAAAAGTTCGCATGGCCGCTATGCCATGCGCTAGTATTTTCCATACTTGCTGCTGTGTGTTTGGTGATGGATGCTTGGACTGGTGAATGACTTATTAAGAAACACCCTTCCCTCTGACAATACGAGTGTGTGAGTGATTGGGATACAGCCAGTGTGCGCGCTAGCACCAGCGCGCTCAAGCTCCACCAGTTGCAGTAGCCAGCGTCCTGCTTCACGCCTGCTATATCGCGCTTGCAGCCCGCTTTTGGCGTTCGCAGTTGCGACGCCGTGCACACGCCTACTTACGGTAAGTCCATTCGGGTGTAGTGCTGTTCTTAACTACTCCGGGTTTGGCTACCGCACGTGTGCTGCTGAGTGTCTGTGAGGCTAATACAGACTCAGCGTTTTTTGCATTTGTGTTTTGGGTACAGCTCTGTGAGTTTTAAGAGTTTGCTTTTGTGCATCAGGTTCAGTTCTTCCTGTGCACCGTCCTGGTGCTCTGCCTTTTCAGCAGCGGTTATTTCACCTGCCGCACGGTGGACACCGGGTGGCGAACACGTTTATTTATATTTTTTTAAGCGTGTTCCGCCGCCGTAACATAATACTAGCGCCAGGGTCTGGCTAAATGGCAGATCAGCAGCAACTCGTGCAATGCGTGTGACAGCTCGAGGCTCGCTTGACTACCCTTGAGAGGGCCCTCGCAGCTTCGCAGGCCACGGATGCTGCTGTCCAGGCACTTACGGACGCGGTGGGTCGTATGTCCATGTCCGCCCTTGCGCCGACAGTTACCTGCCTCCCATTACCTGAGAAATATTCTGGGGATGGCGCCTCCTGTAGGGGTTTTATCAGCCAGTGTTCAATCCATCTGGAGCTGCTGGCTGCGCAATTCCCTACAGAATGGGCTAAGGTGGCCTTTATTATTTCCCTACTGTCGGGCAAGGCGCTGGAATGGGCAGTGCCACTTTGGGAGCGTGGTGACCCGGATGTTCGGACTGCAGCTAATCTCCTTACCGCTATTAAGCAGGTGTTTCTCAGTCCACGGATTACACACGATACCTCACGCCGATTGCTTGCCTTGTCTCAAGGATCACTCTCAGTAAGTCAAAGCGCCGTCCGTTTTCGGACACTGGCGTCTGAGTTAGAGTGGTCTGACAAGGCACTTATCCCAGTGTTTTGGAGAGGACTAGCTGAACACGTAAAGGATGCTCTCTCCACTATAGAGATCCCCACCACTCTGGAGGAGCTAATCTCCATCTCCTCCCGTATCGACCTCCGTTTTTCGGAGCGTGGTTTGGAGCGTGCTCACACCAAGTGTAGAGGTACTCCGGCTCCCAAATTGTTTGAGCCTTTGGATCAGCCCGAGCCAGAGGTTCTACCCCCTGAGCCCATGGAGGTGTCTCGCGCCATTTCGATGACATGTACGGCGCAGGAGACCATATGCGGTTGTCACCATCTGCCTGCTTCTTCTCAGGAAGACAGCGCCCCGTAATGGTCTGATTGCGAATCGGTTGGCGAGACTTTTGTCCCTCCTTGCCAGCGGCCTAAAGTTCTCGCATGGGCACACGCGCCCAAAGCGGATGGCCATCGTGGCTATATGCAGACCACGAAGTCACTGGCTGGTTCGTATTGGTGGCCGCACAGGGCTCGGGATGTAAAAAAATTTATTCGGGCATGCACCCTATGTGCTCGGGATAGTCTTCCCGAACGGAGAGTGGCTACACCCGCCGATACACGGCGGCCTTCTCCTAAAACTCCCATTGTTTCCCGGGTGTCCCTCCTGAGACCTGGTGATCTGGTCTCCCCCGATACCGTCCGCATCTCCCTGTTTTCGGTTTCACCTACCGGGAGATCAGGCTCGCCTTTTGACGAGTCTGAGACCTGTGCTGCTGTCGGGCACAGGCTGGTGGATCGGAGGGTTCAGGGAGGAGGGGGCCCTAGGAGGGGGGGTAATGTTAGGAATCTGGGTCATTTTATGCTTATGCAGCAACCCAGATTCTCACATTTGTCTCCAGAGGCTAAGTCCTTTTTCCCTGCTTCTGAGCATGCTCACGGGACTAGCTCTCACTGGAGTTCAGGAGTCAGGTGCTCAGGTCCTGCTCCTGATTTGATTGGTTACGCTCGGGACTCTGGAGATTTCCGGCAGGTCACATACGCTATAAAAAGTGCGCATGGCCGCTATGCCATGCGCTAGTATTTTCCATACTTGCTGCTGTGTGTTTGGTGATGGATGCTTGGACTGGTGAATGACTTATTAAGAAACCCCTTCCCTCTGATAATACGAGTGTGTGAGTGATTGGGATACAGCCAGTGTGCGCGCTAGCACGTGTGCTGCTGAGTGTCTGTGAGGCTAATACAGACTCAGCGTTTTTTGCATTTGTGTTTTGGGTACAGCTCTATGAGTTTTAAAAGAGTTTGCTTTTGTGCATCAGGTTCAGTTCTTCCTGTGCACATTACCGTCCTGGTGCTCTGCCTTTTCAGCAGCGGTTATTTCACCTGCCGCTTGGTGGACCCCGGGCGGCGAACACGTTTATTTATATTTTTTTAAACGTGTTCCGCTGCCGTAACAGAAGATGTATAAAAATTGATAATATGTGCTACCATTAGAGTTGAGCAACTTTTGGTTTTTTAGGGTCGAGTTTCGTTTCGTGAAACCCGACTTTTCCAAAAGTCGGGTCGAGCAAGATCGGCCGACTATAGGGAAAAGTCGCGGTCGTCCCGAAACACGAAACCCAATGTAAGTCAATGCGGAATAAAAGTCGGCAGTGAGAGGAGGACAGGAAACACACCTACAGTGCCCATTTGAATGCCAAAAGCATCAATTCTTCTTACTTAAGCTTGTCAACCTTAATTAACTTCATAATACAAGTTACGCACTGAAAAATGGGGGTTATTTGGCTAAAGTTGTGGGGGGGAGGGCTGGCTCCAGGTTTTCATGTGCCCTGGGTGAAAGAGCGCCCCTTTAACACATACCACAACTCATCATGCTCCGATACGGCAGAGAAATAGCGGTATAGTACAATGAAAAATACTTCACTTTTTACATCTCATGACAAGGCCCATCTATTTCTCCATACAGAACCATTGGTCCCATATAATGTTTGAAACAGTATATGATGAGCTCCACATAATGCTACAGTATATGTTGGTCCCCATGGATGAAGCTCCACTGTCTTATGGGCCCAAATAATGTTCCAAACATAATGGGCCCCATTTCTAATGCTCTAGTGTATAATGGGCCCTGTAAATGCTGCTCCAGTGTCTGATGTCCACCTTTGGAATGTTCCAGTGTATGGTGGGCCCCATCTATCATTCTCCAGAGTATAGTGCTCTCCAAAAATTGCTGTCCCAACATTGAAAACAATGAAATAAGTCTCCTCGCTAGGGAATCCCTGTACTAGTCTGGACTCCTCGTCGTTCCCATCTTCCATCTCACTGCACAGTATTTCAACCTTGCAAGCGCTGTGATCCTGAGCAAGCAGGGGGGGCCCTCTCATTGGCGACAGCACTGGCACAGGGTCCCTGATAGTACGGTGGTGTGTCTGATGGCGGGTGGGCCGAACCTGCACTTTCATCTGCAGCTTCCTCTTTGTCACCGTGTAAGATGGAACTGTATATGGGAAGGGTAACCTGAGTTTCATCAGGGTCAGATTCAGGCCGTGTAGCGTGCAAGGGGAATATAGTGGTCTGGGTCAATGTACCAGCAGATTCATCGAGCAGTGGCTGGGCATCAGTGCACTTGTGTCGCCCCCAGGAGTACGGTCGCCACAGTGGCATTACCTTCCTCCTAGGGAGTGTGATGTCATGCTTGGGAGCAACGAAGGATCTCTCTAGCAGGTTAACTGATTGGGCGGCGTTATTCCCACGAGTCATGACCCTCCAAACAGCGTTCATGAAGGCAAAGTGTTTGTTTTACGTGGGCAGTATGGTTGCAAAGCTGAACCTTAAAGGAATGTCCAGAAGGGCACCACCAGGAGTGGAGCCTACGGTTTAATTCGACTCCACCTGGGAAACCTCAACCATGCCAGCTACAGAAAAGATGCACACATTGCAAGCTTAATTCCGTTACCAAACGAGACTCCGTCATGCCCCGCGGTCCGAGTCCGGCTTACTAGAGGGACACGTGAGGCTCTGGCACATGAGATTGGCCAATAACTGGTGTGTCATGCCCTTACATGTCCGTGGCTGCATGTGCGCTACACTGAAAAGGCCAGCGTTTGTCGCTTACAGGTGCAGATAACCCGCTGAACAACGTTAGTGATGGGGATCTGTGATTACAATTATTACCCGCGAACGATGATTTCCCAGTAAGTGCAGGTCAACCGCAGTTCCGGAATTAGGCCTAACCGTCATTCCTGAAAAAATGAAAAACTTACGTGTGCAAACCACAGGTGCTGTAGCTTGCTTAACAGCTCGCCAGCCGTTCTCAGGCCCAGTATGGATTACACGTGATTGCACAAAGGTGAGAAAGGGTACCGTATCCCCGGATAACATGTATGGATAGCATAGTGTACACATTCAAAATATATGTCTATACATCAGGAGGCAGGCTCAAACGGTGTCAGGCACAGTATGGATTTGACGGCCCAGAATACACAGCGGAGGAGCAGGGAGAGGTAAAGATTGCAAATGCTGGGGCCCTGCCCAAGCAAGGGGGGCCCACTCGTGGGCATCGGTACTGGCACTGGGCCCCTCATAGTACGGCGGTGTGTCTGACGGCGGGTGTGCACCACCACCGTCAGAGACACTTGATTGCACTATGAGGGACCCTGTGCCAGTGCCTGCGCCCAAGAGTCGGCCTACCCACCTGTCCAGGGCAACGGCACTCGCACGGTGTCATGTGCTAGGTGGTGACCCCGGCCATGGGGGGGAGGCAGCACAGTTAGGGAGTTTTAGAAAGTGGCATATGTTGATGTTGGACATTCAGCTGATGCAAAAGGCGAAATAGGTCAAGTCCCAGAAAGAGGTGGACCAAAGCAAGCCATTTTTCTGTCACCCTATGTGTCATCAGGGGAAGGTGGGACAAAATCCTTGGAAACCCATGCATGGTTCATTTTAATGAAGGTTAGATCAACCACATTTTGGGTTGACAGACGGGTCCTTTTTTCTGTCAGGATTGATCCAGCTGCACTGAAGACTCTTTCCGATAGCACACTTGCAGCTGGGCAAGCGAGCTCCTGTAAGGCATATTGTGCCAATTCAGGCCAGGTGTCCAGTTTAGCGGCCCAATAGTCAAAGGGGAATGACCTGTGTGGGAGAACATCGATATGGGAGGAAAAGTAGTTTGTAACCATAGTTGACAACTGCTGTCTCCTGTCACTTTCCATCGATGCAGTATTACCAGTTGTGTGAGCTGTACTTGAAAAATCAGTCCACAACATTGTCATGAAACCCCTGTCTCCAACGCCACTTCTGCTGTGTGCACCACGAACACCTCTGCCAAGCTGCCCCCGGCCCGTACAGCTCGTGTGAGAACCATCACCGCTGCTGTGTGCTGGGAATGCCTCAAGCAACCGATTAACCAGAGTTGCTTGTTTATTAGCCAATATTAGGTCAAGGTTCTCCTGTGGCATGATGTTTTGTAATTTGCCTTTATAGCGTGGATCCAGGATGCTGGCCAACCAGTAGTCGTCATCGTTCATCATTTTGGCAATGCGGGGGTCCCTTTTTAGGATCTGCAAGGCATAATCTGACATGTGGGCCAATGTTCCCTGTGTCAATGATGCACTGCGAGTGCTGGTTGGAGGAGCACTTTCTGGCAAATCCACATCCCTCCAGTCACGCACAAACCCTGTACCAGACCTTGCCACGCCAACATTTTCACTTGCCCCATGAGATGCATCCTCCTCCCCTAAGTAATCATCCCCATCATCATCCTCCTCCTCTTCTTCCTCCACCTCGTCCAGAGAGGTCCCTGAGCAGACAATGGCTGAATGTCATCAAGGATTCCCTCCTCGTCAACATTGGCTGCAGACGCAAGCTCCTTAAGGTGCGTCAAAGTTTGCATGAGCAGACGCATAAGTGGGATGCTCCTGCTTAGGATGGCGTCGTCTGCGCTTACCAGCCGTGTGCATTCCTCAAAACACTGAAGGACTTTACAGAGGTCTTTCAGCTTCGACCACTGCACACCTGTCAACTCCATGTCTGCTCTCAAAGTGCCTGGCCGTGTATCCTCCCACAAATGCATTATGGCCTGCCACTGCTCGCACAGCCGCTCAACCATGTGCAGGGTGGAGTTCCACCTTGTTGCAATGTCGATAATGAGGCGGTGGTTGGGAAGGTGGAGCAATCGCTGCAGCTTCTGCATACGAATGGAGTGTACAGGCGACCGGCGGATGTGCGCGCACAGTCTTCGCACCTTCTGGAGCAGGGCTGTTAACTCCGGATAATTATTGAGGAAGCACTGCACCACCAGGTTCAAGGTGTGAGCCAAGCAAGGTATGTGGCTGAGTTTTGAAAGGGCTATGGCTGCCACAAAATTACGGCCGTTATCACTAACTACCTTGCCTGCCTCAAGATGTACACTGCCCAGCCATGACTCAGTTTGTCGCTTCAAGTACTCGGCCAGCACTTCGGCGGTGTGTCTGTCGCCCAAACACATCATCTGCAACACAGCCTGCTGACGCATTCCACTAGCTGCTCGATAGGGGGACACCTCGTGTGCAACAGTGGCAGCTGCAGATGGAGTGCTCGTACGACTGCGCTCTGTGGACGAGCTTTCGCTTCTGGAGGAGGAGGAGGAGGAGGGTCGAACGCCTACAGCCAACTGTTTCCTATACCGTGGGCTAGGCAGCACTGTCCCACCACCGCTGTCCCCTGTGGACCCTGCATCCACCACATTAACCCAGTGCACAGTGATGGACACGTAACGGCCCTGGCCATGCCGACTGGACCATGCATCAGTTGTAAGGTGCACCTTTCCACTCACTGACTGCTTGAGTGCATGGACAATGCGGTCTTTCACATGATGGTGGAGGGCTGGGATGGCTTTGCGAGAGAAGAAGTGGCAACTGGGTAGGTCATAGCGTGGTACTGCATAGGCCATGAGTTCGCGGAAAGCTGCGCTTTCCACCAAGCGATAGGGCATCATCTCTAACGAGATTAGTTTGGGAATGTGGGCGTTCAAACCCAGTGTACGCGGATGAGAGACTGAGTACTTTCTTGACCTACTCATAGTGTCTGGGAGGGTGAGCTGGACTTGAGAGTTGCATATGGTGGAAGTAGCGGTGGACAGGGCGGACTGAGAGAGGGCTGATGATGGTGATGGAGTTGGTGTTCTTTCTGATGGCCAAGATTCAGTATTTCGTTGATATAACAGTGGGATTCCCTGACTGCTGTGGCCTTGCAACGACACCTCACCATTTGCTGCTGTGCTAACCGGTGGGCTTACAGTGGGGGAAACAATGTAGCATTGCTGACTACCTTCTTTGTGATCAGTTGCACATGTGGTACTTGAGGTTTGGTGTTGTGTCCACGCTTGCAAGTGCATGGTGGTTAAATGTCTAAGCATGCAACTGGTATTCAAATTTTTCAGATTTTTCCCTCGGCTAAAAGTCTTTGCGCACTTCTTAGGCTAGTTTCACACTTGCTTTTTTTTGCAGCGCGTTTTTCCCGCAAAAAAACGCATTGAAAAAACGCATACATAAGCATACAACTGCTGCGTTTTTTTCAAGCATTTTTATGAGCATGCATGAAAAAAACGCAGCGTTTTTATGCGTTTGTATGCGTTTTTAGTGCGTTTTTACCGCGTTTGCGTTTTTTTCCAACATTTTTAGGTGGCCTCTCACACTACCCAAACCATGACTTTACTAACCCTAACCCTGACCCTAACCCTAACCCTAACCCTGACCCTAACCCTAACCCTAACCCTGACCCTAACCCTTAACCAAATCATACTTAACCCTAACCCAAACCCTAAACCCTAACTAACCCTAACCCTAACCCTAACCCTAACCCTGACCCTAACCCTGACCCTAACCCTAACCCTAACCCTAACCCTGACCCTAACCCTTAACAAAACCATACTTAACCCTGACCCTGACCCTAACCCTAACCCTAACCCTAACCCTGACCCTAACCCTTAACAAAACCATACTTAACCCTAATCCTGACCCTAACCCTGACCCTAATCCTTAACAAAACCATACTTAACCCTAACCCTGACCCTAACCCTGACCCTAACCCTAACCCTAACCCTAACCCTGACCCTAACCCTTAACAAAACCATACTTAACCCTAATCCTGACCCTAACCCTGACCCTAACTCTTAACAAAACCATACTTAACCCTAACCCTGACCCTAACCCTAACCCTGACCCTGACCCTAACCCTAACCCTGACCCTAAGCCTAACCCTAACCCTAACCCTGACCCTAACCCTTAACAAAACCATACTTAACCCTAATCCTGACCCTAACCCTGACCCTAACCCTTAACCAAACCATACTTAACCCTAACCCTGACCCAAACCCCAACCCTAACCCTGACCCTGACCCTAACCCTAACCCTAAACCCCCTTAACTAACCCTAACTCTCACCCAAACCCCTAAATTCCATGGTTAAAAAAAAAAAACGCATATGCAAAAAAACGCATACATGAGCATGCCAGTGCGCACATATGCGCATCCATAGGCTATAATGGCCATTTTTAGCGCAAAACGTGCGCATATGTGCGCATGCGCTTTTTTGCAGGGCCAAAAAATGCAACATGCTGCGTCTGGAAAATACCAACGCACACCCCAAAAAAACGCAGCGCATGAAAATCGCATACATGCGCTTACCAGCGTGCAGGTATGCGCACCCATGTTAAATATAGGGGAAAAAACGCATGCGCAGGTATGCGTTTTTTTCCAGCGCTAAAAAACGCAAATGTGAAACCAGCCTTACAGATAACCTTGGCCTGATCATGAGGATTTTGTTCAAAAAAGTGCCACACTGCACTCTTCCTACTTTGGAAGACATTTTGCGGCCTAGCACGCTGTGATATTTTGACCCTCTGGACAAGCTGTCCAGCAACTCTTTTGATTTTTGGAACCTGTCTTTGGAGTGCTCCGTGCCTGCCAGATAACAGCTGTTGCGATGTCGATGTCTGCTGTGGATGCTCTTCATCTGAGCTATTGGAAGCAGCACCCTCTTCCCCCAATGGATGCCAATCTGGGTCAACAACTGGGTCATCCATCACCTCCTCTTCAATGTCATGTGCACCTTCCTCTGTGTCACCGTGTATGGTGGTATAGTGTGCGGGAAGGGGCACCTGAGTCTCATCAGGGTCAGAATCTGGCTCTGTACACTGCGAGGACAATGTAGTGCTCTGAGTGAATGTACCAGCAGAATCATCTATCAGTGGCTGTGCATCAGTGCACTCCATGTCAGATTCATCTTGGCATGGGTAATTCACCATTTCACTTGATAATCCAGGCATGGTATGTGAAAACAGCTCCATGGAGTAATCAGTAGTATGGCCTGCGTCATCCTTCAATCTTGGTTGGAGTGAAGGACACAAGGAAAGGTGTGGTTCATGAACATGAGCCTCCAATGACGACTCAGTGCTTTTATTTTTTACAACTTCAGAAGAGGAGGCGATAGAGCTGGAGGCTGAGTCAGCAATGTAAGCCAAAACTTTTTCCTGCAGCTCTGGTTTAAAAGCGGTTTGCCAACTCCTAGAAAAGTAAGCCTTCGAGGCCTTGTGGAGCCAGACGATGACGCAGGCTCAACACCTCCTGCATTCGGTCCTATTTTGCTTTTGCCACTACTATCAGATCCACCACCAACACCATCATTACCAGCTGCCAACCCCCGCCCAATTCCACGGCCTCTTCCACCAGCCTTCCTCATTTTTGGTAGAAATGTAGACAAAATCCAACAAACTATATAGTAATGTAAAACAAGGTACAAGGTGTCTATAGGACAGGGGAGATTTTGAATTTCTGCACACACTTGTGGACACTGGACACTAGGGTGACCGCAAAAAATCGATGTCGGAATTTTGTCCGTCTGGACCCCACAAAACGATTCCCCTTTCCAGATATTGAGATAGCCAAAATTTGAGCTCGATCAAACGACGTTAACCCGTGCCGCTCGTCGCTCAAAGTTTGAAAAAATCCAAATTGAGGTATTTTAAGATTTAGGTATTTTGCATAGTCTGTTAGACTATAAAGAATGTGACAACAACATTGCAGAAATAGCCCTGACCAAATTTTTGAACCATTTGTGGTATTTGAATGCAGAGTTGGTGGGATTATCGTTTTTTGATCCCACCATTACAGACAATGAAAAGTTGTTAATGGCTAATAAATTGCTCAGAAGCACAGATGAACCATCAGAGTACGCTAGGGTTGTAAATCCAAAAGTTAGGAAAGAAAAATTAAAAGAGGTAGGAAGTAACCGACTTTAACGACCTTCTGACAAAAGATGAAGAACAAAAGCAATATGTCCTGCAAGTTGTAAGCAAATGCCGAGCATTATATTCTGACGTTTCAAAAACTACTTTAACAAAAGCTCTAGAATAGATTAGATAACTATGTAAAATTATCAACTCATGTAGGTTAGCGTGCTCTGATGGTTCATCTGTGCTACTGAGCAATTTATTAGCCATTAACAACTTTTCATTGTCTGTAATGGTGGGATCAAAAAACGATAATCCCACCAACTCTGCATTCAAATACCACAAATGGTTCGAAAATTTGGTCAGGGCTATTTCTGCAATGTTGTTGTCACATTCTTTATAGTCTAACAGACTATGCAAAATACCTAAATCTTAAAATACCTCAATTTGGATTTTTTCAAACTTTGAGCAACGAGCGACACGGGTTAACGTCGTTTGATCGAGCTGAAATTTTGGCTATCTCAATATCTGGAAAGGGGAATCGTTTTGTGGGGTCCAGACGAACAAGATTCCGACATTTTTTCCCCCCATATGAGATCCGGTCACCCTACTGGACACTTATGGATTGTGTGAGGCCCACTGAATATCAGAGCGCTATGTCACAGGCTCGATGGCACAGGTGTGAAAAAAGTGACTACAGGATAAGGGAGATTTTGAATTTCTGCACACACTTGTGGACACTGGACACTTATGGATTGTGTGAGGCCCACTGAATATCAGAGTGCTATGTCACAGGCTCGATGGCACAGGTGTGAAAAAAGTGACTACAGGATAAGGGAGATTTTGAATTTCTGCACACACTTGTGGACACTGGACACTTATGGATTGTGTGAGGCCCACTGAATATCAGAACGCTATGTCACAGGCTCGATGGCACAGGTGTGAAAAAAGTGACTACAGGATAAGGGAGATTTTGAATTTCTGCACACACTTGTGGACACTGGACACTTATGGATTGTGTGAGGCCCACTGAATATCAGAGCGCTGTGTCACAGGCTCGATGGCACAGGTGTGAAAAAAGTGACTACAGGATCACGGAGATTTTGAATTTCTGCACACACTTGTGGACACTGGACACTTATGGATTGTGTGAGGTCCACTGAATATCAGAGCGCTATTTCACAGGCTCGATGGCACAGGTGTGAAAAAAGTGACTACAGGATCACGGAGATTTTGAATTTCTGCACACACTTGTGGACACTGGACACTTATGGATTGTGTGAGGCCCACTGAATATCAGAGCGCTATGTCACAGGCTCGATGGCACAGGTGTGAAAAAAGTGACTACAGGATAAGGGAGATTTTGAATTTCTGCACACACTTGTGGACACTGGACACTTATGGATTGTGTGAGGCCCACTGAATATCAGAGCGCTATGTCACAGGCTCGATGGCACAGGTGTGAAAAAAGTGACTACAGGATAAGGGAGATTTTGAATTTCTGCACACACTTGTGGACACTGGACACTTATGGATTGTGTGAGGCCCACTGAATATCAGAACGCTGTGTCACAGGCTCGATGGCACAGGTGTGAAAAAAGTGACTACAGGATCACGGAGATTTTGAATTTCTGCACACACTTGTGGACACTGGACACTTATGGATTGTGTGAGGTCCACTGAATATCAGAGCGCTATTTCACAGGCTCGATGGCACAGGTGTGAAAAAAGTGACTACAGGATCACGGAGATTTTGAATTTCTGCACACACTTGTGGACACTGGACACTTATGGATTGTGTGAGGCCCACTGAATATCAGAGCGCTATGTCACAGGCTCGATGGCACAGGTGTGAAAAAAGTGACTACAGGATAAGGGAGATTTTGAATTTCTGCACACACTTGTGGACACTGGACACTTATGGATTGTGTGAGGCCCACTGAATATCAGAGCGCTATGTCACAGGCTCGATGGCACAGGTGTGAAAAAAGTGACTATAGGATCACGGAGATTTTGAATTTCTGCACACACTAGTGGACACTGGACACTTTTGGATTGTGTGAGGCCCACTGAATATCACAGCGCTATGTCACAGGCAGAAATTGGCTAGTGTATCACAAACTACAAGGTGTATATAGAATTGGGCAGAATAGGAATCTCCCTAGAGTGTAGGTCTGTAAGAACGGAACAAGTCCTCCACTTATCCTTCCAGAGTGACACACAGATAGCTTCACTGTGGCCGTGATAACAGCCGTTACACGGTACTGAGAGGAGCGTGCACGTACACGGCTGTCCGGTGTACGTAAAATTGTCAAGCTCCGTGTTTTTTAAGTATATGGACTGACACACGCTGTCTCTCTATAGTTTTGAATGTGATCAAACAGCAAATATATTTAACTGTTTGAAAGCTAGACAAAACTAGAAGGTGCAGGTCTGTAAGAACGGAACATGTCCTCGACTTATTCTTACAGAGTGACACACAGATAGCTTCACTGTGGCTGTGATAACAGCCGTTACACGGTACTGTGTGAGGAGTGTGCACGCTCAGTACCTCAGTACCAGAAAAAATGCACGCTCAGTACCTCAGCAGGACAAAAAAAAAAATTGGGATTGCTTTTAAAAAAGCAGTTTGCAGAGCAGTGGGTAAACAGCAATGCAGCCGTCAGGAAGCCTTAGAAGGCAGCCTAACAACCAACACCGCTGATCCAGCAAAATATAGCCTCCCCTTGCACTGCACACACAGTGACTGGTGTGTTGTACAGGCAAAATCGCTAGCAGCAGAAGCAGTTTTTTTTTCTTCTTTCCTGCGTAACGCTCTCCCTACAGAATCAGCAGCAGCAACCTCTCCCTATGCTAAGATCGGCAGAAGTAAGATGGCGGTCGGCGTGCACGCCCTTTTACACCCCCTGTGACGCCCACCAAAGCAAGCCAATCACTTGCATGCCCTTCTGAAAGATGGTGGTGACCCCTGCCTATGTCATCACGTTGCCCACAGTGTCCGTGGATCCTGATTGGCTGAAAAAGAGCGCAAAACAAACTTTTGAAACGCCACTTTGGCGCGTAAGTCGCCGATCTCGTGGCCGACCTCATCCTAGGGTCGGGTTTCGTTTCATGAAACCTGACTTTGCCAAAAGTCGGCGACTTTTGAAATTTTTCGATCCGTTTCGCTCAACTCTAGCTACCATCTGATAACAATTTCACTCAGTCGATGTGAAGAAAAGAGTGACCTGGCCCTATACAGAATGACTATCTGAACACCTACCTGGGTGCCGAGGTTGGCACCCTAAGAAATTCGAGAATGGCTCCCCCGCTCGTGCGATGGCTATCCCTAATCTCCTATATCATCCTATAAGACGACAGATTAGAAACAGAGGGCCAGATGGCCTGTATCCATTTGCTTAGAATATCTTCATGAATGCAGTAAAGTAGATTTATACAATCATATATGCATGTGAGGAAAGGTAGAAAGTCCAGACAGTCTGAATAGATGCATAACACTCACACACAGTAGAACCAGGTACATATAAATTTGTAGCAAATTATGCCCTTTCCCAAAACCACTATGTTATGTATATGAAGAATATATAAAAATTATCACATCAAGTACCCAGATAAAAAATTGCCCATTAGACACAATGATGAATCAATGGTAGGTAAACAGGAACGGCTTATCTGATAACAAATTGTCAGAAATCATGAAAGCAAACAAAGACACCACTGAATGTACCAGATTTTCAAGTCTCAGTGTAAATTAGTAGGGGTTCTACAGCCACTCCAGATATCAGATATATATCATACCCCTAGTTTAAATCACCAGATACTGACAACAATAAGCCCATTCATGGGAAAAAAAAAACAGTACTTATCTGTGAATATATACTCCTTCATAATGATATCCATAAGGTCCATGATAACATCATTCCTCAAATATAGTCTGCACACTCTCAACGCATTTCCCCCTACTGCGGGTTCATCAGGAGAGATGCATATTGGTCACGGGTATGCTTTCATGATTTCTGACAATTTGTTATCAGATAAGCCGTTCCTGTTTACCTACCATTGATTCATCATTGTGTCTAATGAGCAGTTTTTTATCTGGGTACTTGATGTGATAATTTTTATATATTCTTCATATACATAACATAGTGGTTTTGGGAAAGGGCATAATTTGCTACAAATTTATATGTAACTGGTTCTACTGTGTGTGAGTGTTATGCATCTATTCAGACTGTCTGGACTTTCTACCTTTCCTCACATGCATATATGATTGTATAAATCTACTTTATTGCATTCATGAAGATATTCTAAGCAAATGGATACAGGCCATCTGGCCCTCTGTTTCTGATCTGTCATCTTATAGGATGATATAGGAGATTAGGGATAGCCATCGCACGAGCGGGGGCGCTATTCTCGTATTTCTTATGGTGCCAACCTCCGCACCTAGGTAGGTGTTCAGATAGTCATTTTGCATAGGGCCAGGTCACTCTTTTCTTCACATCGGCTGAGTGAAATTGTTATCAGATGGTAGCACGTATTATCAATTTTTATACATCTTCTTTATGTCCATTTCCCCTTTTTTTCCGTTTTTTGAGGTTTTTGGGCTATAATAGTATTGTGCAGTTTTTAACTGCTATGATTCAGGTTTTTCTGACCACATGATTGGATTGGCAGATTCAACTGGTTAGATTTGGTTTGACTGTTATACCTTATCTCTTTCCATCAATACAGTAGCCCATTTTTTACTAGGCTTTATAATAGGGGACATCTGTGCAATTTTATATTGTTGTTTTTGTACTTAATAAAAGTTATATTTTAATAGGGTTTTTTTCAGTTAGTCGGTTATAGGTAACCCTTGTTCAAATTATACTTGTTAGTTGGTGTTCCATTAAACTCCCAAAATGGCCAGAAAAAAAAGAACTTTCATGTGAAACTCGACAGTCTATTCTTGTTATTAGAAATGAAGGCTATTCCATGTGAGAAATTGCCAAGAAAATGAAGATTTCCTACAACGGTGTGTACTAATCCCTTCAGAGGAGAGCACATACAGGCTCTAACCAGAGTAGAAAGAGAAGTGGGAGGCCCCGCTGCACAACTGAGAAACAAAACAAGTACATTAGAGTCTGTAGTTTGAGAAATCGATGCCTCACAGGTCCTCAACTGGCAGCTTCATTAAATAGTACATGCAGAACTTCAGTGTCAACGTCTTCAGTGAAGAGGCGACTCAGGGATTGTGGCCTTAAGGGCAGAGTGGCAAAGAAAAAGCCATATCTGAGACTGGCTAATAAAAGGAAAAGATTAATATGGGCAAAAGAACACAGACATTGGACAGAGGAAGATTGGAAAAAAGTGTTATGGACAGACGAATCCAAGTTTGAGGTGTTTGGATCACACATAAGAACATTTGTGAGACGCAGACTAACTGAAAAGATGCTGGAAAAGTGCCTGATGCCATCTGTTAAGCATGGTGGAGGTAATGTGATGGACAGCGCTTGATTGCAGCCAATTTCATCCTACAACAGGACAATGACCCAACGCACACCTCCAAATTATGCAAGAACTATTTAGGGAAGAAGCAGGCAGTTGGTATTCTATCTGTAATGGAGTGGCAAGCGCAGTCACCATATCTCAACCTCATTGAGCTGTTGTGGGAGCAGCTTGACCGTATGGTGCGCAAAAAGTACCCATCAAGCCAAACCAACTTGTGGGAGGGGCTTCTGGAAGCATGGGATGAAATATCTCCAGATTACCTCAGCAAATTAACTGCTAGAATGCCAAAGGTCTGCAATTCTGTAATTGCTGCAAAGGGAGCATTCTATGATGAAAGCAAAATTTGAAGGAGAAAATTATTATTTCAAATAAAATCTTTTTTTCGAACCTTGTCAATATCTGGACTAGATTTTAAATTCATTTGGCAACTCATTTGGTATGAGTTTTCATGTATAACACAAAATTATCTGGGTGTGTAAGTATAATAAAAGGTCTTTTTTTTTTTTTGCACTGCGAATTGGAGTCATATATACAGCATTATAGCATGGAGCTGAAAGATGGTGGCCATAGGTTATATGGGAAAAACCTTGTTTCCTTTAACCCCTTTACTCCCAAAGTCTGTTTTCATCTTCATGACCATGCCAAATTTTACAATTCTGACCAGTGTCATTTTATGAGGTAATAATTCTGGAATGCTTCAACTGATTCTACTGATTCTGAGACTGTTTTTATTCATGACGTATTGTACTTCATGATACTGGTAAAATTTATTCCATATGACTTCTGATTATTTGTGGCTGGAGTGTGTCAGCAGTTCCTGCAAGATGAAGGCATTGAAGCTATGGAATGGCCCGCCTGTTCCCTAGACCTGAATCCAATTGAACACATCTGGGACATCATGTCTCGCTCCATCCACCAACGTCCCATTGCACTACAGACTGTCCAGGAGTTGGTGGATGCTTTAGTCCAGGTCTGGGAGGAGATCCCTCAGGAGACCATCCGCTGCCTCATGAGGAGCATGCCCAGGCATTGTAGAGTGGTCATACAGGCACGTGGAGGCCACACACAATACTGAGCATCATTTTGACTTGTTTTAAGGACATTACATTCCACTTTAATTTTGTGTGTGACTCCAAATCCAGGCCTCCATTGGTTAATAAATCTGATTTCCATTGATGATTTTTGTGTGATTTTGTTGTCAGCACATTCAACTTTGTACAGAACAAAGTATTCAATGAGAATATTTCATTCATTCAGAAATAGGATGTGTTATTTGAGTGTTCCCTTTATTTTTTTGAGCAGTGTATATGTCAGTGACACATATCTATAATAATAAATGCCTTAACCAGCTTCCGGTTGTAACAACTTCCGTCCAGTTGTAACCGGTGACGTCACCACACACACACGCACATGTTAACCCTCAACACACCACACCGCCTCAACACACACTCCTCTCACCTTTCACCTCCACTCATGTCCACTCACTCTTTCACTCCACATACGTTCCTTTCTCTCACTCCGTTTCTCATACTCACACCGTCATCGTCGCTGCCCCGACATCTTCCTCCGCCGCCGCGATCCAGGATCCAGACGTTCTCCAGGCCGCCGACATGTTCTTGCGGGACGCCATCTTGGATATCGTGAAGTCCCGCGATATTAAAGATGGCGTCGCTGCAACAACATGTCGCTGGCGTGGACGACATCGGGATCCAAAAAGATGGCGTCGGCGAAATCTCGCGAGATTACGCCAACGCCATTTTGGATCCCGATGTCGCCCATGCCAGCGACATGTTGTTGCGGCGACGCCATCTTTAATATTGCGGGACTTCACGATATCCAAGATGGCGTCCCGCAAGAACATGTCGCTGGAGTGGGCGACATCGGGATCCAAAATGGCGTCGGCGTAATCTCGCGAGATTTCGCCGACGCCATCTTTTTGGATCCCGATGTCGTCCACGCCAGCGACATGTTGTTGCGGCGACGCCATCTTGAATATCGCGGGATTTCACGAAATCCAAGATGGCGTCCCGCAAGAACATGTCGGCGGCCTGGAGAACGTCTGGATCCTGGATCGCGGCGGCGGAGGAAGATGTCGGGGCAGCGACGATGACGGTGTGAGTATGAGAAACGGAGTGAGAGAAAGGAACGTATGTGGAGTGAAAGAGTGAGTGGACATGAGTGGAGGTGAAAGGTGAGAGGAGTGTGTGTTGAGGCGGTGTGGTGTGTTGAGGGTTAACATGGCAAGAGGTGTTAACGACGTCGGCGAAATCTCGTGAGATTTCGCCGACGCCATCTTGCATTCGTGAAATTGCGTCATTTACCTCACGCCGACTTGCTGTGCGGACGCTTGGCATTGCCTGTACCACCATAACTACTGCTGCCTTGGTCCTATGCCTGTTTACTGCCGGTGTCTAATTACTGGACCAATTTGCCTCTACCGCCATAACTATTGCTACCTTGCTACTCTGCCGGTGTCTAATTACAGGGCTAATTTGCCTCTACCGCCATAACTACTGCTGCCTTGCTCCTCTGCCGGTGTCTAATTACAGGACCAATTTGCCTCTACCGCCATAACTACTGCTGCATTGCTCCTCTGCCGGTGTCTAATTACAGGGCCAATTTGCCTATACCGCCATAACTACTGCCTTTGTCCTCTGCCGGTGTCTAATTACAGGACCAATTTGCCTCTATCGCCATAACTACTGCTGCTTTGGTCATCTGCCTGTTTACTGCCGGTGTCTAATTACAAGGCCAATTTGCCTCTACCGCCATAACTACTGCTGCCTTGCTCCTCTGCCGGTGTCTAATTACAGGGCCAATTTGCCTCTACCGCCATAACTACTGCTGCCTTGCTCCTCTGCCGGTGTCTAATTACAGGGCCAATTTGCCTCTACCGCCATAACTACTGCTGCCTTGCTCCTCTGCCGGTGTCTAATTACAGGGCCAATTTGCCTATACCGCCATAACTACTGCTGCCTTGCTTCTCTGCCGGTGTCTAATTACAGGATCAATTTGCCTCTACCGCCATAACTACTGCTGCCTTGCTCCTCTGCCGGTGTCTAATTACAGGGCCAATTTGCCTCTACCGCCATAACTACTGCTGCCTTGCTCCTCTGCCGGTGTCTAATTACAGGGCCAATTTGCCTCTACCGCCATAACTACTGCTGCCTTGCTCCTCTGCCGGTGTCTAATTACAGGGCCAATTTGCCTATACCACCATAACTACTGCTGCCTTGCTCCTCTGCCGGTGTCTAATTACAGGATCAATTTGCCTCTACCGCCATAACTACTGCTGCCTTGCTCCTCTGCCGGTGTCTAATTACAGGGCCAATTTGCCTCTACCGCCATAACTACTGCTGCCTTGCTCCTCTGCCGGTGTCTAATTACAGGATCAATTTGCCTCTACCGCCATAACTACTTCTGCATTGCTCCTCTGCCGGTGTCTAATTACAGGGCCAATTTGCCAATACCGCCATAACTACTGCTGCCTTGCTCCTCTGCCGGTGTCTAATTACAGGGCCAATTTGCCTCTACCGCCATAACTACTGCTGCCTTGCTCCTCTGCCGGTGTCTAACTACAGGGCCAATTTGCCACTACCACTTCATAACTACTGCTGGGCAATTACAGGGTCAATTAGTATCTGTTTACTCTACAATACTCCAGGACGCCTTCTTCACTGCCAGATAACTGCCAAATAGACTCCTTTACCTGTGCCAACATGAGTCATAACAAAAAGTATGCCAATGCCAGTGAAAGGAAAGCAGCTTTAGCACTACGACAAAAACAACGCCGTGCTAATGAGACTCCTGAGGAAAAACACCATCGCCTTGAGAAGATTAAGGCTTATAAACGCCGTTGCCTCACACACGAATCCCCTAACTCTAAATCCATAAGGTTGGCTGAAGAAGCCTCTGCACGCCGTCACCGCCGACAACAGACGGCCTCTTCCTCATCATTATTATTAGACTCACAACAGGATGCTTCCACATCAGCATGTGGAACAATTTACTGCTACACTTCATCCCATATGCCGTTCACTGACATAACTAATCAGCAATCTGTTTCTGCCCTATCAATACCACCATTCAATACCGATGCACAGTATGCCAATGCCAGTGAAAGGAAAGCAGCTTTAGCACTACGACAAAAACAACGCCGTGCTAATGAGACTCCTGAGGAAAAACAGCATCGACTTGACAAGATTAAGGCTTATAAACGCCGTCGTCTCACACACGAATCCCCTAACTCTAAATCTATTACATTGGCTGAAGAAGCCTCTACACGCCATCACCGCCAACAACAGACGGCTTCTTCCTCATCATTATTAGTAGACTCACAACAGGATGCTTCCACATCAGCATGTGGAACAAGTTACTACCACACTTCATCCCATATGCCGTTCACTGACATAACTAATCAGCAATCTGTTTCTGCCCTATTAATACCACCATTAGTCAATGCCAACGCACAGTTTCTTCACATACAAGCTGCAGTTAGCCCGCAGAAAGTGCAACCAAGACAAATATATGTTGGTCTCAAAACTAGGCGCACCCCATCGGTTGGACATGCACTTCTACTACAACCTCACATTTTCACTAATGATGAAAATAGTATTACCGAACACAGCTGTGGTGACATGACCCATGTATGTGAGCATTGCGAAGCTTTGCATTTTGTAGCAGAGATACCTTATGATAACAACTTTACGCTCTGCTGTCAGAAGGGTAAAGTCCATGTACCCATACTACAATATCCTGATGTCTTTACACGTTTGCTGAAAGGGCAAAGTGAATTTAGCAAAAATTTCATGGATAATATTCGAAGTATTAACAGTTCCTTTGCTTTTGCCTCCATGGGTGCAAATATTTCACCACCTCCTGGATATGGCCCATACTGTTTCCGCATACATGGCCAGATCTATCATAGAACTGAAACACTACATCCCTCAGATGACCAGCAACGCGCATTTGCCCAACTTTACATTCTCGATACCACTACCGCAAACGAACAACGCTTACGATGTAAAGAAAATCAAAAATGTCATCCTACATTGATGAACATTATTGCCCTTCAAATCCAAACTATTAATCCTTTTGTGTAAGCTTATCAAATGTTACGTGATGTGGAAGAACAAGAAAAAATTAAATCTCTACAAAACGGAACTGTCATGCCAAACATCACTATGGCTATTAAACAAGATCGTACTCAAGACCCTCGACGCTACAATAATCCCACTGTCAGTGAAGTAGCAGTCGTGTTTCAAAATGACAATGGTGAGCCACTAATGTCCACTCGCAGGATTTCAGAATACTCAAGATGGCATGGCCGCAAGAACATGTCGCCGGCGTGGACAATGTCGGGATCTAGGATGGCGCCGGCGGAAGAAGATGTCGGGGATCGTGGAGCAGCGACGATGACGGTGTGAGTATGAGAGACGGAGTGAGAGAAAGGGTCGTATGTGGAGTGAAAGAGTGAATGGACGTGAGTGGAGATGGTGAAAGGTGAGAGGAGTGTGTGTTGAGGCGGTGTGGTGTGTTGAGGAGGTGTGTGTGTATTGAGGGTTAACATGGCAAGAGGTGTGTCACTATCCTCTCGATGCGATAGCATCGGGCCTTAATCTACTATAATAAATGCGCTAAGCAGCTTCCGGGTTGTAACAACTTCCGTCCAGTTGTAACTGGTGACGTCACAGCACACCTCTTGCCATGTTAACCCTCAACACACCACTCCTCAACACACACTCCTCTCACCTTTCACTATCTCCACTAATGTCCACTCGCAGGATTTCATAATACTCAAGATGGCATGGCCGCAAGAACATGTCGCCGGCGTGGACAACGTCGGGATCCAGGATGGCGCCGGCGGAAGAAGATGTCGGGGATCATGGAGCAGCGACGATGACAGTGTGAGTATGAGAGACGGAGTGAGAGAAAGGGTCGTATGTGGAGTGAAAGAGTGAGTGGATGTGAGTGGAGATGGTGAAAGGTGAGAGGAGTGTGTGTTGAGGAGGTGTGTGTATTGAGGGTTAACATGGCAAGAGGTGTGTCACTATCCTCTCGATGCGATAGCATCGGGCCTTAATCTAGTCTATTTATATAATTGCCTTTTAATGTTTTCATTTCCTGTTGTCCAGATGTCACCGTATCAAACAATTCCAAGTGGAGGAAGTTCACCAACCGCCATATTGGGACACCCAAGTGATGGGTGTCTCAATATGGAAAATGCTGCTGGTACCAACCTATTGCGCGGTACCACCAGCGGAACACCATCGTAGGTGACCTGGACCCGTAGAAGCGAGTAATCATGAAATGGTCATTGTCTGGCACCTCCTTCCCCTTGCATTCCTCTAAAGTCCTGCTTGTCCATAAATCTGTCTATGGCACGATTGTGAAATAAAGGACACACAATTTTTCAGCTCAACTGGTGAGTTCTGCATTTTTTCTATTTTGTACTGGATATTTCATGTTTTTTCTTGCGAGCACCTCTGGTTTTTGACTGAATCATGTGCCGTAATAGTTCAGAAAAACACCTCTGTCTGCCAATAGTGGTGATTTGTGTGCTCTAATTTGCCATTCATCTTTTAGCTCACTTCTGGACTATAGGGGTGAGAGAGACAGAGCATAGGGGGACACAGCTCAAATGGGACAGCACATGAGGAGAGAACACAGCACAGGAAGGAGAGAGACAGCAGACAAGGGGGATAGCACATGGGGTAGACAGGTCAAAGTAGAGAGCCCAGACGGGAGAAGTCAGCACATGGGGAAAGAGAGAGTGGATAGGTGGGTGAGCACATGGGGGGAGAGATTCTTAACGCTGCAAAGCCTGCCCCCATCATGATATTACCACCCTCCCGATGTGATAGCATCGGACCTCCATCTAGTATATATATATATGTATTTATATTATAGAGAGAGCTAGATAGAAGATTAGCTGGTAATTCATTTGTCAGCTTCTGTAAAATCAATGAGGAGCCAACAGGATAGAAGACATGGATTACATACACTAAGTAGATGCAGAATAGGGAGCTATATACATGTCAGTAATCAATACATTTGTAGTGTGTGTGTGTACAAATTAGGGGACATGTATGTAATTAATAAAAGATTCTTTTTGGGTGAAAAAATGGCGTGGGGTCCCCCTATAATTTATAGTCAGCAATAGCTGTGCAGACTGCTGAGAGCTGATATTTATACCCTAGGAAGAGGCCATGGATAGTGTCCCCCTGGCTACAAACACCAGCTCTCAGCTGCCCTGAAAGGTGCATCTTTAAGATGTGTCAATTCTGGCACATAGCCTTGCTCTTATCACTGCCCTGCAGCGGTGGCATATGGGGTAATAGTTGGGGTGTTGATGTCACCTTTGTGACATCAAGCCCCTAGTTTAGTAATGAAAATGTGTCAATTAGACTCCTCCATTGCTAATCCCATAGTCAAATCGTAAATAAAACACAGACAATGTGAGAAAAAATCTTTAATTGAAATAAAGACACAGCCTCCTTTCTTTAATTAAATCATACTTACAACCTTTGCTAATTCCCCGAAGCCCATGATCTCCTGTAATAAACATAACATAATAAACCAACAATATACCATACCTTTCCATCGTTCTCTCCCACTCAGTAATCCATATCTGGGGAATACACAGTTTACAACCAGGATCGTGCAAAGATGCGACTATCCCGGCTGTAAACCACTGGTGAGCGAATGAAATGCTGCCAGCGAAGCCTCAGTGACTAGTGGTGACGTCACTGAGTCTGTGCTCCCTCACAGCCTGCACTGTGATGAAGTCTTTCTTTAGTGTGGGAAAATGCCAGTTCATTTTCCTAAGCTTCAGAGTTCAGCGCAGGTCAGACTGTGAGGGAATGCAGCATCAGTGACGTCAGCACTAGTCACTGAAGCTGCGCTGGCAGCATCTCATTCATTCACCAGTGGTTTACAACTGGGACGGTCACATCTTAGCACTGTCCTGTTTGTAAACTGTATATTCCCTAGATATGGATTACTGTGTGGGGCAGAACGATGGTCATTGTGTGTGTTTCTGTGTGTGAGCGGAGAATATGTGCGTGTGTCTCTGTGTGTGGGTGGAAAATATGTGCATGTGTCTGTGTGTGTGTCTGTATGTATGTGTCTGTGTTTCTGTCTGTGTGTGTAGCCGTGCGATGTGTGTATCCAGGCATCGTCTGAGGGGACTACTACTCCCATCCGGCTACGTGTTGTCGCATATCACAGAGACATCATGAGCCAATGATTGGAGAATAGTCTCATCATCCGGCTGCTGTGTTCAATTGTAAAAAAACCCAAAACATTTACATATTCACATGCACAATACTTACTCACCGAACACCTAATCCCCGATACCCGTGTCTCCTACAAACAATAAAAAATAATAAACCAAAATATATTCCCTGTCCTGCGTAATACATTTAATACTGAGTGTCCCACGTTGATCTTAGCCGGCCACCGCCAATAGACTGACAGGAGGTAATCGCACCCGCAGTGTATCACTGAGCTACCATGAACGTTCACTGGAGTTCATCAGCTGTTCAGCTCTGGTGCTCTCATTTACGGCACTGCTGAGTAGAAAAATTCTCACGCAGCAGTGCTGTAAGTGAGAGCACAGGAGCTGATGAACTCCAGTGAACTCTCATAGCAGCTTAGTAATACACTGCAAGAGCGATTACCTCCTGTCAGTGTATCGCTGGATGCCAGGTAGAGCAGTCACATCTCCCGATGTGACTGTTCTACAAGTGAGATCGCTGTCAGACACTCGATATTAAATGTACTTAGTCGGATAGGATAGTATTTTATGTTGGTTTATTATTTTTTGATTGTTTGCAGGAGACGAGGGCGTCAGGGATTAGGCGTTCAGTAAGTATGGTAAATTTAGATTCAATAAAGAAGAATGTGTGATTATTTCAAATAAAGGACTTTATTCTGAATGTGTCTTTATTTACCATGTAACTATAGGATTAGTAATGCAGAGGTGTCTCCATTATGAAGCCGAGGGCTTGATGACACCTGACAATACAAGGGTGACATCAATCTTACAAATATGAACCCCACTTGCCACTGATACAGGCTACATGGCAAGTGGGAAGAGCGAGGCTAAGTGCCAGAATTGGCGCATCTGTAAGAGGTGCCATTTCTGGGGCGGCTGAGGGCAGGTGTTTTTAGCCTGGGGGGTGCCAATATCCATGGCCCTTTCCCAGGCTACTAATATCTGCCTGCAGCTGTCTGCCTAGCCTTTGCTCATTCAATTTTATAGGGGGACCCATGTCAACTTTTTTCTGGGGTTCCCCTGTTAACTAGCCAGTAAAAGCTAAGCAAACAGCTGTGAGCTGATATTAATAGCCTGGGAATCTTTGGCTATTGGCACCTTCCCAGAATAATAACATCTGCCCTCAGCAGTTGGCTTACCCTTTGCTGGTTATTAAAATTATGCGGGAGCCCATGCAATTTTTTTAAACATTTTTTTAATTGAAAAATAAACAGATATTGCATTTCATGCAGATTTCTGACAGTTGCTTTTTTGTTACAGCATATGTTGGTTAATTATGTTAATGCTCCTACATAGGTTGGTGTGTGTGTCTTTATGTAATATTAATAAGGGTATCTGGCTGAAGAGATTGAACAAGGAAATTACATCACAATTCTTTTTTTTTAATATACAGTATCTTTATTTAGCTCTATGGATTTAGAAAAATGCATGAAAATCTGCATGAAAAGCCGCATAAAATCCGCATAAAAATGTGCAGAATTTCCACTGTGTTTTCTGCCAAGAGATGCAGAAACCGCGCAGAATTTGCCCCAAGCAAATCCGCAACTTATGCACATAGCCTAAAGGTGTTGGCTATACTTTATATAGGGAAAACTGTGTGACAAGTTTGCCTTTAACACATGAATGCCCTTGAACTTGATAAGTGCTGAATTACACTTTTTTGCAACATGATATCTTGCTGCACTGTGGTATGCATGTTAGGTTAAAAGAGCACTCTGGTGACTTTTTTTTTTCTATTTTCCCCTCTATTAGCAATCAGTAATATGTATGCAGAGAGTGTATTGCAATACTTACCAGTCTGTCTTCTGCCATTTGCAGCACTGTTTCTGCATCACGTGTCCACATTTGTGACCTGCTGAATCACGCCGTGTCTTCTGTGTGAGGCCGAGGTCACTTTCTCAACTTTATGAGAATCAGAATTAGATTCTCTAGCCTCATTCCGAGTCTAATAGGTACACCAAGAAAATGAGCTCAGCTCCACATAAAAGACACGGTGCGATCCAGTAGGTCATAAATGTGGACATGTGATGATGGAGCGGACCGGAACAGTGCTAAACATGTCATTAGACAGAGAATAGTAAAGTGCTGTAATACACTCTCTACATAAACTTTACTGTTGTTTAATACAGGGGAAAATAAAAAGGCATCTTCAATTAACTATGGTGACCTGAACTCAATTCGGATCAACTTCTGGCTTGGATTTGACGCAAAGATTTTCATGTGGTGACACACCACCAGTGATGTGTGTGGGAAGGGAGTTGGCTAACTTTCATATATTAATAGTAAACCATCTCCATCTTCTGCCACAGCTGATGTATGGACCAAAAAGGATTTCACTTAGCTTTTAAATGAGCCAGTTGCCAACTCTTCTAGTCCACATAATTGGTAATGAGTCTCTCATTTGTTGAAGTTCAGGCAGAAGCAGGGTCGGTTTTAGGCAAAGTGGGGCCCTAGGCAAAGTTTAAAATGGGGCTCCAAATGCTAACATATTGCACATCACACAGAAGCATTTCAATTGTATTTACATGTGCTGAGTTCAGGCCACTAAATGAGTGTGATCGACAATATTGAAGTCGTTCAACACTTGCTTCCCGGCCTCTTTCCACCGTCTGAGAAGGAATGATGGGGACAGAACGATCACTAATGTATCAATATGTCCCCATACAGTATCATGCTATCAGCAGCATATCTACAGTTTACACCCCCATTGTCCTCCATATAATATGTGCCCCATAGTCCTCCATATAATATAACGTGCCCCATAGTTCTGCATATAGTATAATACACTCCTCAGTCCTCCATATAGTATAATACACTCCCCATAGTCCTTCATATAATATAATGTGCCCCTTAGTCCTTCATATAGTATAATACACTCCTCAGTCCTCCTCCATATAATATAATACACTCTTCATAGTCCTCCATATAGTATAATGCACTCCTCATAGTCCTCCATATATTAAAATACACTCAGTCCTCCATATAGTGTAATATACTCCTCATAGTGCTCCATATAGTATAATACACTGCCAGTCATCCATGTAGTACAATTCACTTCCCATAGTATAATGCACCCCATAGTTCTTCATATAGTATAGTGTATTCCATATAGTCCTCGATACAGTATAATGCAGCCACCCCATAGAGCATAATGCAGCCACCCCACAGAGTATAATGCAGCCCCGACATACAATATAATGTAACCTCCATAGAATTTAATGCAGCTCTCCTCTTATAGTATAATGCAGCCACCCCTTAGAGCATAATGCAGCCACCCCATAGAATATATTGTAACCACCATAGAATATAATGCAGCCCCCCTCATATAGAAAACAATGCAACCTCTTATATAGCATAATGTAGCCCCTCCATAAATACAATGTAGACCTCCTCATATAGTATAATGCAGCCCCAATAGAATATAATGTAGCCCCCTCATAAAGTATAATGAAGCCCCCATACAATATAATCTAGCCCCCCACAGAATACAATGTAGCCACCTCATATACACTGTGTTCCAAATTATTATGCAAATGATATTTTTCTATGATTTTCCTAAATAGTCAGTACAAATGACAGTCAGTCTAATAAAAGTCAGCAGCCGTTAGAGTATACATCAAATTTTATTGAAGAAACCTCCCAATGATAACAGTATAATCTCCAAAATGAATAAAAACTCAAATTGCACTGTTCCAAATTATTATGCACAGTAGAATTTCTAAACATTTGATCTGTTTTAAAGAACTGAAAATGTTCATTTGTGTTATTTGCAGCAATAGGAGGTCACATTCACTGACCAAAAAAGCTATTTAACTCCAAAACATCCTAACAGGCCAAGTTACATGCTATCATAGGAACCCTTCTGTGACATCACCTTCACAATTCTTGCATCCATTGAACTTTGGAGTTTTTGGAGAGTTTCTGCTTGGATTTCTTTGCATGAAGTCGGAATAGCCTCCCAGAGTTGCTGTTTTGATGTGAACTGCCTCCCTCATAGATCTTTTGCTTGATGATACTCCAAAGGTTCTCTACAGGGTTGAGGTCAGGGGAAGATGGTGGCCACACCATGAGTTTATCTCCTTTTATGCCTGTAGCAGTCAATGACTCAGAGGTATTCTTTGCAGCATGAGATGGTGCATTGTCATGCATGAAGAGGATTTTGCTCCTGAAGGCACATTTCTGCTTTTTATACCATGGAAGACAGCTGTCTGTCAGAAACTCTATATACAGTACTTTGCAGAGGTCATTTTCACACCTTCAGGAACCTTAAAGAGCCCTACCAGCTGTTTCCCCATGATTCCGGCCCAAAACATGACTCCTCCTCCTCCTTGCTGAAGTTGCAGCCTTGTTGGGACATAGTGGCCATCCACCAACCATCCATCTGGACCATCCAGGGTTGCTCGACACTCATCAGTAAACAAGACTGTATGAAAAATAGTCTTCATGTATGTCTGGACCCACTGCTACAATTTCTGCTTGTGAACACTTTTTAGGGGTGGCCGAATAGTAGGTTTATGCACCACAGCAAGTCTTTGAAGGATCCTATACCATGAGGTTGGAGGGACTCCAGAGGCACCAGCAGCTTTAAATATCTGTTTGCTGGTTTGTAATGGCTTTTTAGCAGCTGCTCTCTTAATCCGATGAACTTGCCTGGCAGAAACCTTCCTCATTCTGCCTTTATCAGCACAAACATGTCTGTGCTCAGAATCAACCACAAATCTCTTAACAGTACGATGGTCACGGTTAAATTTTTGGGAAATATCTAATGTTTTCATCTCTTGACCAAGGCATTGCACTATTTGATGCTTTTCAGCAGCAGAGAGGTCCTTTTTCTTTCCTAAATTCCTTGAAACCTGTGCCCTGCTTAATAATGTGGAACATCATTCTTAAGTAGTTTTCCTTTAATTGGGCTCACCTGGTAAACTAATTATCACAGGAATTTGAGATTGATTTCAGTGATCCAAAGAGCCCTGATACACAATACCATCTATGAGCTTATTTGAAAAACAAAAGATTACATCTTTATGACACTTAAATCCAATTTGCATAATAACTTGGAACGCAGTGTAGTTTAATGTAGCCCCTCATAGAGTATGATGCAATCACCCCCCATAGAATATAATAAATATAATACAGCCCCTCTATAGAATATAATGTAGCCACGAATAGAATATAATACATCCCACCTCCTCATAGAATATAATGTAGCTCCCCATATTATATAACACAGCCTCCCCCATAGAATACAATGTATAATGTAACCCATGGTATATAACACAGTCACATAGTATATAGCACAGCCACAAAGTATATAATACAGCCCCACATGGTTTATAGCACAGCCCCACATGGTTTATAGCACAGCCCCACATGGTATACAGCACAGTCCCACATGGTATACAGCACAGCATCATGGTATATAGTACAGCACCATATGGTATACAGCACAGCACAATGGTATATAGCACAGCCCCACATGGTATATAGCACAGCCCCACATGGTATGCAGCACAGCACCAGATGGTATATAGCACAGCCCGCATCTCTCCCAAATCCCCCCCAGAGAGAGGCCCCACAGTTCAGTACTCACTGTTACATTAAAAAAACACTCCTCACCTCTCCTCGTGCCCGTGCTGCTCCCGGGTCCTGTCTCAGCGGCTGCTCTGCCTGGTACACAGTGAGTGCGCGATGACATCATCGCGCACCAACAGTGTCAGAGGCAGAGCGGGGAATGATGGGAGAGGGAGTGTCAGCTGACGCTCTCTCCTATATCATTTCTTTGGACTGTACCGGCATCTATGATGCCGGTATAGTTCAATGCAGCGGCGGGGGGAGACTGAGCTGGCGGCAGGCGGGCCCCCCTACCTCACAGGCCCCATAGTGGCTACATGATGTCCCACTAGCTGGGGGCCCCTGGGGAGCTGGGGCCCTAGGCAGCTGCCTGGGATGCCTGCCCTGGGCAGAAGTGAAGCTACTGGAAACAGCACTGACATCTTGAGATTGAGGCACTTTCCTTAATACAAGTCTATTTATTGCATGTATTCATATTGTAATCACATCTAAACATGTTCCTTTTATGTAAAAAGATCATTTATCTGTGAAAGAAGATGAATATATTTTGGGAAGCTGACAATTTTTCATAATAGATTTTTTTTCTGTATTAGGCATTAAAGATCTTTCCATTAGTTATGCTAAAATTGTCTGATAGTTAGGATGGTATCTGTGCTTATTGGGCAGTTATAATTGATTAAGATAGAAATACCACTTTATATGTAATTTGGTGTGCAAAAAATTTTCAATATTAGATGCAGTATAAAACCTAAATTCCAGTTAAGGTAATCCAGTATTATATCTCAATATTGTTAAAAAATCTATTGAGTAGTATTAAAAGTTAGCCAAAATATATACTAAGAAAGGATTCAAAAGATGATATTTCTTTGCAGGAAAACAATAAAATGCTTACATTGCACTTTGTTTTTAAATGAGTACTGTAGTTTCAATGTAAAAAAATTAAAAGTATCCAATTATACATTCATTTCAACATGAGCCGAGAGTTGTGACGCCTCTCTATAATCTTTATGATTTATTTTAATTGTTCAGTTAAGTAACAATTTATCAATTATGATTTAATTATTTGATACTGAGAACCAGCAGGTGTATCTGGATACAAACTTTAGATAACATTCAATGTGTAATAATACTTATCCTAGAAGTAAGATCAATAACATAAGGCACAGCATATGAGCTACATCTGTCATCAATATTGGTTTACTTACAAATACATGGAGAAATTCCAGTTGAACGAAGTATCAGAGTTTTCATAATGTTCTAGCAGGAATAAAAGCCGAATCCTATTTAAAAGAAGGCAGATATCGCTCCTCCCAGTGCTATGAAGGAAACTCCTCTTAGAAATAAACAGCAACAAATAGAATTCACACATTTCTTGAGCAACATTTTTATAGTGACATATACTGCATATGCTATTGCCCAAAAATGTTTATGAATTGGCTAATTTGTGACATTAATAGCTATTTACTGTTTATACATGTTTTCTTAAAGATTGTAATTTCCTAGAGGTCATTGACATATTAACTAATTTAAAGGGGTTGTCCAATACAGCAGGGACAGTGACGGCAGCCCTGATTGGGCGTCGGACACCATGTGCCATTCCACTGCATCACAGCCCCGGGACCGTGAGTGCTGACACCACTGGAATGGCCCATCACCTGAGGTGAGTATAGGTTTTTTAATTTTATTGGGGCCAAACATTTAGTTCAAGAAGGGGTTCTCCTAGTAGTGAGCAACCCCTTTAATGTCAAAGGAAATCTGTTAGCAGTATTTCACCCTCAAACTATGCATATGCAAATCCAGATATACTTTTACATGGGCAGTCATTTCCTCTGTTAGGGCAGAGACACACTGGCGAATTTTTCGTCCGAGAATCGGATCGTAAAACTTGCCCTGGCCGGCACCTCTCCAGACCTGAGCATGACAGTGTGATGGATTACTATGCAGCTGTCAAGTTCAGGTCAGAAGAGGTGCCGGCCAGGGCAAGTTTTACGATCCGATTCTCGAACGAAAAATTTGTCAGTGTGTCTCTGCCCTTATTGAGAAATCAGTGTTTGAATTGATATGTTTATGAGACTGAACATATATAATAGCTGCATCTGTCGCTCTAGCTCTATTCTTCCTACTGTGCCATCTCCTCTTGCTTGAATGGTAGCTATGCTGTGTGACTTCAGAGTAAGGAGCCATTCATAAAGCAGGAGGAGGTAGTGCTGGAGTGACAGAGAGCTGGAACGACCGAAGATTCAGATCTACAATAGCTGTTCAGAATAATTTGCATATCATTTCAAACGCTCATTTTTTTAGTATTGGAGGACCAGACTGCCCATGTAAATTAAAGCTGGACTTGCATTTGAAATAGCTACATGTGCATATAAATAGTTTGGGATTGCGATCATGCTGAGACATTCCAATTAAATATATAAAATAGACATTAAGTCCTTCATGACCTATCCAGAGCCATAACTTTTTTTTAATTTTTTGGTCAAAATGGTCGTCTGAGAGCTGTTTTTTTTGGAACAAGTTGAACTTTTGAATGACATCATTGGTTTTGCCTTATTGTGTACTGGAAAACGGGAAAAAAATTCAAAGGGCGGTGAAATTGCAAACAACGTGCAATTTCACAATTATTTTTAGGGTTTTTTTTTACCATGTTCACTAAATTCTAAACTTGACCTGCCACTATGATTCCCCAGGTCATTACGAGTTTGCAGATGCCAAACATATAAAGGTTCTTTTTTACTTAAACGGTGAAAAAAGTACAACGTTTGCAAAAAAAAGTTGCCATTTTGCGGGATCTGGGGCTGTGTGGGGGCTTATTTTTTTGTGCGCTGAGCTGATGTGATCTTTTGATGTCCGGTTATTGCTTAATATTGTATCTACCGGCTACCAAAAAAACGTAATTCTGGGGTTTTCTTTTTTTTTTCTCTTTATGCCGTTTACCGATCATATTAATTCTTTATATATATTAATAGATCGAGAATTTCTGAAGGCGGCAATACAAACTTTATGATTTTGATTTCTTTATTGTTTTATTTTGAATGGGGCAAAAGGGGGTGATTTGAACTTTTATATTTTCTAATTTTTTTAAAAAACATTTTTTTTTAGTTTTCACATGTTTCAATAGTCTCCATGGGAGACTAGAAGCTGCAATCATCAGGTCGACTGTGCTAAACACAGATTGTCTTCCATAATGTGCAGCTAAAAAGATCACCTGCTATGAGCGCCGGGCACAGTGATTGTCCTCTAAACCTAATAACTGGTCAATCCACTCTTAGCAGCAGTGATCAAGTGTTTGTGATAACTGGCATTGAGTCTTTTACAATGCTCTGGAGGAATTTTGGCCCACTCATCTTTGCAGAATTGTTGTATTTCAGCCACATTGGAGAGTTTCTGAGCATGATCCACCTTTTTAAGGTCATGTCACAGCATCTCAATCGGATTAAGGACAGGATGTTGAATAGGCCACTCCAAAGTCTTAATTTTGTTTTTCTTAAGCCATTCAGAGGTGGACTTGCTTGTTGTGTTTTGGATCATTGTGCTGCTGCACAACTCAAGTGCGCTTTAGCTTGAGGTACAAACATATGGCCAGACATTCAGGATTTTTTGCTAGACAGCAGAACTCATGGTTCCATTTACCACAGCAAGTCTTGCAGTTCCTGAAGCAGCAAAATAGCCCCAGGCCATCACACTGCCACCACCATATTTTATTATAAGCATGATGTTCCTTTTCTGAAATGCTGTATTCTAATCCTGATATAAGAGAACTTTCACCTTCCAAAAAGTTAAACTTTTGTCTCGTCAGTCCACAGAATATTCACCCAAAAGTTTTGGAGGTCATCAAGATATTTTCTGGCAAAACTTAGATGAGTCTTTATGTTCTTAATGAGATGGTATGGAGATGTTTGGCAACATTGCTGGTGGTGGTCATGTCACATCTTCTCTTTGCAATTAGCCAGGGTGGCCTGTTGATTGGGAGCCTGTGGGAGAGGCTGAGACAGCAGCAGAGGAGGGAGCAGGAGGAGCCTCATATCTTTCCTGGTTTTTCAGGTGTGTACTCCACTGCAGATTGACCTTTGAATTCAGATGCCTTGTTATGCAGGGGTGCTAGGGTTCAGGACATTTATGCCTCGCTTCAAGTTCTGACGTCACAGCGTGCAATCCACCTGTCTCTCATCATCAGCACATTACTTGAAGAAATGCCACGCCAGGGAACTCCATTTGAGCTGGCTTTTGTGTGCTCAGTACGTCGGTGTGGTAGGCAGTAGCAGCTTAAGTACTGGCTAGGTCTTCACTCCATGTGGAGTTTATGCCCTCATCATCCCCCACATCATCTTCTACCCACTCCTTACCACTGCTCTCCTTGATGTTTTTCACACTGCAGAAAGGCACAGCAGTTGTCACCTGTGTTTCGTCATCATCATTAGTAAAGTGCTGCTGTGGTCCGCTGACCGTGTGTACTAACCCTTCCATGTACTCATCCTCAAACTGAACAAGTGCTTGGGCATCAGTGCGCTCAATCTCTTCTACTTATGAGGTAGGGCCAGTGGCGTAGCGTGGGGGGGGCGGGGGGGGCGGTCCGCCCCAGGCGGCACGTTTGTGGGGGCGGCGCGGCAGGAGCACATGTATAATATGTATAGCACTGACCCCCAGCAGCCGGTAACGTTGCTCCAGCACAGAGCTGCTGTGATCTACTAAGCGTCCTGTCTCTTCATCACAATGCGAGAGCTGCTTTATCGATTGCTCTGCCTTCGTTTACACGCGCCTGCTTAATTCAGCTCGATTGCTCACGTCTGGATCTGTGTACAGCGTGGGACAGGGAATATCAAGAGCACCGATAGCTGCTTTTTCCGGTAAGTGGGTCCGGGGCTCCCTGGTTTAGGGTATATTCCCAGCAAGTGATGTATTAGGGAGGTTTGCAGCCGTCAGTGGGAAGCTGAAGATGCAATTTGGGCTCTTGTTGTAGTAGCTGGGCCTGTGCCCGGTACTTAGAGTCAGGGTGCCCGTATGCCCCAGGCTTGTGCCCTGTCTTGCTAGCAGTTTTGCCATGTACTTACATTGCACTGGCAGATGTGCATTCTGGGCAGCAGTGTGTGTGGTATTAGGGGGGCTGGTGTGCTGGCTGAGTGGTCTTCAGTCTGGGGGCGAGTGGCATAATGTAAGGGTTTCACCCAGTGGGGCTTACTCTGCCTTTTCCTTTGGACCATAGTAGATATGATGTTCACACCATTCCCTGTATATATTCATGTTGTGTGATTCCGTCATTCTGCAAATGTACATTTTCCCGCTTGTGCCACTGCAGCTTCATCTAATGAAAATAAACGGTAAGTGCCCGTGCGTGGCTCGGCGTTGCCCATGAATGTGCACGTGGGGTGAATCATTGTGCACCGCTAACCTAATTTGTCTGTGTGGTACAGGCACAACACTGGATCCACAATGCAGCTCCAACCACTACGACCACTAGTTCCAAGGCTCGTAAGTGTTGGAGCTGAAGGTATACTGCTAAGTGAAGAAGACAGCCTTGCTGCATAGACTTGCACTGTCAGTGGGTGTAATGTGTCCAGAGACTGGTTAAAAAATTAATTTTATTGAAACGACACGTTTTGGAGTTGATCTAACTCCTTTATCAGGTTACATTAAACAGAATGTCAGCTCTGATTTAGAAATAAGTATTTATATAACATGTATTGATAAAGGGCAGAGGTGTCATCCTGTTTAAATGTACATGATGAAGGAGTTGGATCAGCTCCAAAAGGCATTGCTTCAATAAAACTTTTAATCCTTTCTCTGAACATCTCACATCCACTGGCAGTCGTCAATCGATGCCGAAATATTTTTTTTTCTTCACTTTTCTTCACTTCAAGGTTAACTGCAGCATCATTATCAGAGAAATCTATGTCTCAGCTGCCCTGACATTCACACTGGTGATTTTGGGACTCTTATTCTTGAGATTAGTGGGGATCCTTAAAGTTAGACCCCCCCCCCCCCCCCTGCAAACGTGTGTGTGTGTAATACATGCACCACCTGTGTGCTACATCAGTGTTACACGTACCAGTGCCTGGGAAGCAGCAGTACTGTTTTCGCTGTTCCCTGGTGCCAGGTGCTGACGACCGCTCTCATCAGTCTCCCCTGCTCTGCTGCTGATCAGCACTAGCAAGGGAGAATGCTGATAGTTGCTTTGAACTGATAATAGCGAGAGCAGGTGTGACTGACGGGACTACTCCTCCCATAAGTCTACATCTACCGCTAATAACAGTGAGATCAGGTAGCAGCTGATGGTGTTAGGGGCTGGCGGAACACACCAAATAATAAAGATGGTATAAGGTGCGTTCGCAGCCCGGGTTCCACCGTGCAGAGTAATGCTGCTCAGTAATGGCGGAAACTATATGGTGTTGTACTAACTAGACACCGGCGGGTTAACCGCTGACCCGGTGTGTACAAAAGCGGGCTCTGTTACCTCACAGAGCCACACTACCGGCAAACATAAATGCTGAAGCCTGTTCAAGCTCACAGAGCTCGGCAATGAGGAGCGCTCTGCAAATGGTCACAGAACTCAGCCCCAAGGACATGGGCTTAGAGTCCCTCTAGACCTGCAAAGCGAGCGGCGCCTCAACTGCAAGGCCAGCAGTAGATGCACTACAGATATAGCGTGCAAGTGTGCGCAGCACCGCTCTGGCGGACACCAGTAATCGACCTGGGTTGAGCTAAGATAATAAAACAACTTTACCCAAGTTTCGAAAATAATTTGTACTTTCTGTTTTTTTTCTGTCACATTATTAAAAATTATTATTAAAAAAGCCACTAGGTCTTCATCCAGCATCATCAAGCTAATACATATATATATATATAGAGAGAGAGAACTGCAAGAAGATGAAAGTCTTGAAATTTAGAAATAATAACAGCAGAGTTAGTAGCAGGCTAAAAATTAGATCTCTGAGTGTAGTGTGGGCTCTTCGGATGCTTCCGGATTATCAACGACCAAAGGGGCGGCAAATTTTTCGACCGCCCCGGGCGCCACAAACAGTTGCTACGCCACTGGGTAGGGCCAGGTGGAACCACAGTCAGTGGAGTCATCAAAAAGCAGAAGAGACTGCTTGCATGACTTGGGGCTCATACTGATTGACTGATTGGCAAGGGGGTGAGGTAGAAGACAGATGCCAACAGTCCACAAATCAACTGGGTGGAAGACAATGGAATTGGAAGCACTCTTCATCATTCAATCCAAAATCATCTCAACATGTTTTGGACTCACCATTCAATCAGCGGTACTCAGGCCTATGAAATTATGCATAACATTGCCTGCGTACAACAGGGGAAAGTGTTTCATTTAGGTGGATAGCATGCACATAATGTCTTCTCCCTGCAGCAGCTATACCAACACCAGCAGCAACATGGCCATGTGCATGTTCCCTGTTTGATACTCTCCTCATTTTTTGAACCCAAAAAAAGTGTACAGTAGAGAAGAGAAAGCACCCAACAGAATATTTCGCTCTTAGGGTACTCTGCCCCTAGCTCTTAGGTCACACTACACCAGGCTGTTAGGGCTGTAAGGGCACTCTGCACCATACTATTAGGGAAAAGTGCTACAGGCTGATAGGGCAATGTGCACCAGGTTGTTATCTGTTAGGACACTCTGCACCAGGCTGTTTGGGAAATGTGTGCAAAGCTGTTATTGCAATGTACACTATGTGTTAGGGCAATAACCAGACTGTTACGGCAATGTGCACCAGGCTGTTATCGCAATTTGCACCGGCTGATAGAGCAATGTGCACCAGGCTGTTAGGGCACTCTGTATGGGGGTGAGATAAAATTACATCCTTGCTTCCCTTTCTCTAATTACCTTTGATTTGTTAATGTTTACATATTGTTAATGTTGATTATGTCTATGATGAATGCTTGCGGTACTGCTACATAGGAACATGTATTACCGCTCATCTATTTGGTACTGCCACATTTATATATGTGTTACCATGCTTTAGAGACTGCGTTTCTTAGTGCTACACTGTATATAATATAAAGTGATGCATATTGATATTCATGTATAGTTCAAGGTAAGTGCATCCTTTTGGGGACATTAAAGTAGGGCACTTTAGCATATAGTTCCTATACTTAGGGTAGGTTTAGTTCTGTTGTGGGTCACTAGATGGGGGCATACTAGTGGACCTTGTAGGTATAGTTTATAGGATGTTTATAGAGGGTTAATTGTAGGAGAGGCTGCCAGGTAGTAAGAAAGAAATTTCTAGGAAGTTAGGTGAGACGGGGCCAGGGTGCCCTAGTGTCCACATGGGCTATAGGCCTGGACAGATTGGCAGCCATGCAACGTTAAAGTTCTGCAGCGCATGTTACCCACAGCCACTGTGTGTCATAGCAGTGGGAAAGTGCAGGAAAGGAAAGATGTGGCGACTTATCGCCTGTGCAGATACTTTTAGGGCAGGAGTTGGTTGGACTGAGGAAATGAAGGAAGTTGGAGCTTTGACAAGATCCGTATAGATGGGCTGGATGCTTTACCAGAGGCAACCAAACCTGGTGACTGATGATTTCGAGTCTGGGGCGAAACAGGTAGAAGAAATTGTCATCATGGCGAGGTCAGGTCAGGTAGGAACTGGGGAGCAGTCTAGGACGGTCCGGTATGGGCGTGTACTGCACAGAAGTGACAGCCAGAAAGGGAAAGCTAAGGAACCAAGTGAATATCATGATGTGCCAACAGTGGATGTAACATGTGAAGTATTAAGTAATGAGAATGTTCAAGTTAACCTGGACTGTGTCTCCGCTACTGGGGGTTGCCTGAAGGAGGGACTGTCATCTCCTGGTAAGTGCCCAGGGAAGTCTGGAGTTGGCGATTCAGGTATGCTGAAGAGAAGAATACAGTTTTCTGTAGGGGAAGGACTGGACATCAATGTTACAGTATCTCAGGTCATGACTACAGTCCTGTCCTCCCCTTACAACTCTACAACAGGCTTATTAGGACACTCTGCACCAGGCTGTAAGGACAATGTACACCAGACTGATAGGGCTATGTGCATCAGGCTGTTAGAGCACTCTGCAAAAGGCTGATAGGGCAATGTGTAACAGGGTGATAGAGCAATATGCATCAAGCTGTTATCTGTTAGGGCACTCTGCAGCAGGCAGTTAAGGGAATGTCCACAAGAATGTTAGGGCAATTCACACCAGGTGTTAGGGTAATGTGCACCAGGCTGTTTTGGCAATGTGCAGCAGGCTGTGAAGGGACTCTACACCAGGCTGTTAGGGTGCTCTACAACAGGCTAATAGGGCACTCTGTACCATGCTGTTAGCGCAAATTACACCATACCAGGCAGATAGAGCAATGTGCACCAGGCTGTTAGGGCACTCTGCACCAGGTTGTTAGGGCACTCTGAATCAGGCTAATAGAGCAATGTGCACCAGGTTTTTAGCCCACTTTACACCAGGTTTTTAGCCCACTTTACACCAGGTTATTAGGGCACTTTGTACCAGGATGTTAAGGCACGGAGCACCAGTCTGTTAGGGCACTCTACACCAAGCTGTTAGGACAATTTTCACCAGACTGTTAAGGCACTCTGCACTTGGCTGTTAAGGAACTCTGCATCAGACTGTTGTGGACACTCTGCATCAGACTGAAAGCAGAATGGCGGCGCAACCCGTGATTCGGCTTTCATACAGGCTGGGTCACATTGTGCACTGGCTGGTCACAGCCATGTTAATACAAGACATGGCTGTGATGGTTCTGCAAGTGCACATAGGCTTAATGCTTGTTTATTAGCTGCACTGCAGCCTTTCAACAAACTATGTTTGGCATCCGAACCAGAACAGTACAACTTTACAGTTTGGGTTTGCTCATCTCCATAAAGAAGGTGTCTGCTATCTAGACTGTCCTATTGCACTGTACAGTAGGTGCTACTATTTAAACCTACCGCCTGCTGGTCTTCTCTGCTGTGATAGTTGTCAAGAAGGGGACACCGGAGGGGTCACTCAGAATCCCACGTCTGACACCAATTTCTCAAAGATCGCAGCCAGAAGGGTCATACCTCAGATGCATCTGCTGTTATCTTTGAAGCGAACAGCTCTCTGTTGCCCCTATTGTCCAATTGACTGACAATCAACGGAGAAGGCCACAGGCTGTTTCCACTAATAGGCCACTTATTGGTAAACTAACAGTGAGCGTATGGTATACACTTCTCCGATTCCAATGCACAGAATATATGTATGTACAGTATACACCCAAATGCAATCACTGCGAACTCCATGATAACCCCAGACTACTGCTTTCCACCACCATTGGTTTATATAGGCTGACTGGAGGCTTTGTTCTGGTAGCATATGGCTTTGGAGTGCGGGTGACAGAACAAAAGGAACAGAACTATTACATTTTATATTTAATCCAAACACTAGGCAGTGTTTATAAAAATTATACAAAAGATTTTACAAAGGAGACAAAACAATACAGCATATACAGTTATGTAAAAATAAAACAAAAGAAACTTCCTACTCTGATCACAGATATGATTTGGCCTAGAGAAGGAGAGTGCTTAGATTTGGAACACATCTGGTTAACGGGAAGCATGCATACACTGATATGTAACGCTCTACATGAACAAAGATCATAATGTCTTTTGACTTTTTAACACCATCTGAGTTACACCCACACCCCCCCCTCAATGACCTAATGTGAAATGGGTTGTGGGATGTCTTCAGCCCTTCAATCCTGATGATCGCTTAAGTTCAATATCGTTGCTATATTTTTCATCAGGATTTTACATTTCCATCGAGACCAAACATGACATGGTGTCATGTCGGACGCTGTTCACACAACAGCGTCCGGCAGGCAGCGGTAGTTCCATCTCCGTCCACTATAGCCTCAGTGGCGCCGGCTTGATTTTACTCAGGTTATCTGGGGTTAATCTAGCTGGAAATCAGGTGGGATGTTTGGTCACGCCCACGGTCTTTAAATAGTCGTGCTGGCCTGTGGGCGTCGCCGATTATAGCTTGTGTTTTGTGCCAAGTGGTTCCGGTCTGGAGTGGAGGTGTTGGAGAGAGAAATTCATAGCTGGTGTCGTATGATCCGTTGTTACCTTTTCGTCTTCCTATATTTGTGCTTTGTTTTGCCCTGTTCACATTATAGTATTGTCCTGTGTGGTTGCGGCGCGGTGTGGTTTGAGTTCTCCCTGTCTGTCATTACTGTGTGGGTTTTGGTGGTTTGACAACTCACTGGGTGGAGGGTGGAGGGTTCAGCTTAGGGCTGAGCAGGAGATAAGGAGAGGCTGGAGGCTCAGGCATTTGCACCTTTAGCAAAAACCCTGGGTTGAGGGTCAGACAGGGTTTTCCCTAGTTTGAGGGACTCCGCAGGGGCCCGGGTTTTGTCAGCCTCCTTCGACCTAAGCCTCGCATAACACATGGCTGATGTCAGCAGTCTGTCCACTATTGATTTGTGGCTTATAGGCAGGGGTTACAGTA
Organism: Dendrobates tinctorius; assembly: GCF_039654945.1. Classification (NCBI taxonomy): domain Eukaryota; kingdom Metazoa; phylum Chordata; class Amphibia; order Anura; family Dendrobatidae; genus Dendrobates; species Dendrobates tinctorius. The sequence goes on along the minus strand of NW_027361673.1, from coordinate 32,139,143 downwards.
ATGAAAAAACACCCATATTCTTCCCCAAGTCGTAGTTAAGCTAAAATTGTATGTACCATCATCAACATCGGATCTATAATGGCCCGAATATTCATAATTTTCTTTCGGAGACACCAAGTCGGTGCTGGCTATTGTAACTATAACATTTCCCCTGTAGGGGGGTCAAAGCTTCTCAGGATGTACAATGCCTTTTCTACTTTGATATCTATGTGTAGACACACGTACCTTTGTTATCTAACCCTCTGAAAAGACCTTTTCTGTCTCAATTAGTTGTCCAATCTCTAAACCTCTGTTTCACGTACAAAATACATCCTCCTTGATAATGCAGAGGTCCTTTATTCCCAAAATGGTCTGCCTGCATTTTAATTATGATGGTTCACTTCACACTATACTCAACTTCCTATTCCTTTATTTCCATGTGCTACTTTGAGGGTATGAGATTCAGACTCTCAGATATTTGCTTCTCCACTGGAAATCTGTGTGAGAAAGAAGGAGGGAGGGGTGAGTGCCCCTTTCACTAGGGGCTTAGAGATTGTAATATTCTCCATTACAATAGTCTTTAGTCAATTTTGCTTGGAGTTTTAGTCTTACTTCTGAGTATCTAGGCCAGTCAGATAAGTTACTGCTGGGGTATCTTTCTTATGCAGCACTCTCCCTCAATTCCTTAGGAGGTATATGATACACTCGACTGCATTTTAAAAAGCTAGGTCCGAGTTGTCTTCTCTAGTTTTACTTTCAGGGTTTATCCAGGTTGCGCTGAAGCCATTAGGGCTTTTGTTACTGGATACTATAGTCTGATCAGGAACCATGTGGGGTTTGTGCAGTGTTTTCTAAATTACACCTTTTATCCCCATGTTTACTATCACATGTACATAACATTATCACCAGAAGATTCAATTTTTGACTGTGCTGAGACATTTTTATGGACATTATGAACAGCTGGGCCACCCAGCTACAGTCCCTATCCTTGGAGGTAGTGGCTCTCCACCATTGCTGGGGGTTTGGCCCTTCCAAAGTTTCCTCCTGAACCTCCTGAGTTTTTATTTCATCATGTAAGCTGATTTTTCATCTTCAGCTGGTTTCCTTCAGAGAAGAAATTCAAAGAGTGGTTATTGCTCTATCCAAGCTCTGTGGTGTTCCTCAAGCTTGGGCATCTTGGGCATTTCTTTGCCTGAGGATTCCCCAGTGGTTATTGTTGTTGATGATTTTTTGTCTGCGCTTGAACACATTTATGACGATCCTGATAAAGTCACGGTTTCTGAGTCCATGATTCGCAGGTGATTTCAGGGTAATCATAAAGTGGAATATTTCTGTTCTCAATTCAGACATTGGGTAACGGAGACATAAGGGCCTGTCACACTAAGAGATATCGCTAGCAATATCGCTATAACTAGTGACGTTATAGCGATATTGCTAGCGATATCGCTGTGTGTGATACTTACCTACGACTGGCTCCCCCGCTGGTTATCGCTGATCGCGCAAGAACGTTCAGGACTGTTTCTCGTCGTCAGCTTCCTGTGGCGCTTCCTGCTGTGAAGACGAGCGACACGTGGAGCCGGGCGGGAGGACGCAGGATCGCCTGGTGTGACAGGTAAGTAGCGATCCCCGTCCCCAGCGATGTCGCTAGTGAGATCTGCCTATGTGGCAGCTCACTAGCGACTACTTAGCGATGTACCAGCGATCCTGACCGCGTCATATCGCTGGTCGGGATCGCTGGTACATCGATAAGTGTGACAGTACCTATACTGGAATGACCCTATTGTCCGTAGCCAGTTTTGTTAGGGACTTTCTAATCAGATTAGAGACATGATGGCTTACAGTCTTTCTCTGATGTTGCTGGAGTAGGCAATGTCACTGGCTGTCCATTTAGACAGATGTTTGATGGATAAAAACACAGTTAAGGCTGTGCCAGTTACTTTTTCCTCCTCTTTGGAAGACACGAGTAAACCTATGCAAAGTGGTGCTTGCCGAGATCTCAATGATGGAACTGAACTGGGAGAACCTGCTCATTTTGTTTGTACAGTGGTCATTCTGGTCACATGATTCAGTGCTTCAAATATAAAAAATATTTAATTTTGAAAAAAAACTTTAAGGTGTAAAGACACAGGTTCTAAGAGTCTCAAATTATGTTTTATGCATACAACTGTTTTTTTTCTTACAAGTATCTTTGGAGACTGAAACTGGGTTTATTGTTATTTACACATTTGTAGATTCTTGTTCTCCTTTAGCTCTCACACACTGACTGTGATTTTGCTGTTGAATGTGGTTACATATTTTCTAGATTTGATTATTCTGTTCAAATATCAACAAATGACAACCCTCCCCTTGCTCGAAGTCATGTTATGTCTAAAGTAAAGAAAGCATGCATGAGAATATGGCCGCATTATACACAGAATTAATTTCACTAATGGTGTTTCTCTAAATTAGGGTCCCTTTTCACATAGTGACGCACCAGCGATCTCGACAACGATACAACCTGGTAGGGATTGCTGGTGCGTCGCTACATGGTCGCTAGTAAGCTGCCAAACAGGCAGATCTCTTCAATGACGCACCAGCGATCCCGACAACGATACAACCTGGTAAGGATCGCTGGTGCATTGTCACACAGCAGCTATTCTGAACGATTCAGCCTGCGTCCCTGAGTTCTGCGTCGCCAACGAGGTTGCTCGTCAGCGTCAAACACTGCGATGCATGCTGTCCAGCGGGACATCAGCAATCAAAAATGGCCCAGTCCATTTGAGCAAGATCAGCGATATCCAGCAGGGGAGCCGGTCGCCGCTATGTGTCACACGTAGCGAGATCACTGGCGAGATTGCTGTTGCGTTACAAAATCGGTGACGTATCAGCGATCTCGCTAGCAATCTCACTATGCGAGATGGGGCCTTTAGGTTTAGGTATACCCTGGTTGGTTAAACACAATCCTACCATTGATTGGGAGACTCATGAGATTAGGTCTTGCTGAAATTTTTGCTTGTCCACTTGTCTTTAGAAGTCCTTGGCATATATGGAATCTCATCTTCCAGGGTTTGTTCAGGATTTTGAGGATGTGTTTTCTGAGATCGAGTATGAAGTTCTTCCTCCACATAGACCATATGATTGCGCAATCTAATTAATACCTGGTGCCAAATGCCTAAGTCTCGCCTGTTTAACCTCTCTCTTCCTCAAAGAGATACATTGAAAGAATATATTCAAAAGAGTCTGGCCAAGGGGCATATATGTCCATCCACCTCTCCAGTTGCTGTGGGATTTTTCTTTGTCAAGAAAAAAGATGGAAGTTGGCATCCTTGCCTGAATTTTAGGAAGATTAATAAAGATCACGATGCATAATCATTAGCCTCTTATATTTAACCTTTTTAGTCAACTAGCAGGAGCTAAATGGTTTTCTAAGCTTGATCTGATGGGAGCATATAACCTCATATGCGTTCAGCAGGGTGATGAGGGTGACCAGAGGGTCACTTTGAGAAGTTGATGATGTGGTTCGGTTGACGAATGCCCCAGTGTTTTTTTCACAACTTCATAAATGACATTTTACGGCCTTTAGTGGGTAGATTTGTAGTTATTTACTCGAATGACATATTGACTTACTTGCTTTCTTGTGAGGAGCACCAGGAGAATATTTAACTGGTTCTTAAAATTCTTTGTTGCAATCATGTATGTGTCAAACTGGAGAAACGCCAGTCTGAGGTGCAACATATTCATTTTTTGGGTAATTTTGTTCCGGCAACTGGATTTCAGAGGGATCCTGTTAAAGCACAGGCTGTCTTGGATTGGGTTTAACCCACCAACCTTAAAGCATTACAGATGTTTTTATGGTTTGCTAATACCTAAAGAAAGTTCTTTAAGAATTTCTCATTCATAGTTAAACCCTTTTCTGATATGACCAAAAAGGGTACTGACTTCTCCTTCTCTAATAAGTCTGAGAATGCTTTTGCTGCTCTGGAGACAGCTTTCTCAAAAGCTCCTGTCATCAGGCAACCTGAGATTGATTTACCTTTTTTGGTGGAGGTAAATGCCTGTTCTGTGGGGACGGGTGCCATTCTCTTGCAAAAGAAAGAAGGTTACTTTCATCCTTATGCTTTTTTTACTCAGAAATTTTCACAAGCCGAGGCTAACTATGGTATTGGGGACCGAAAACTATTGGCAGTAAAAAAAGCATTTGAGGAATGGAGACATTAGTTGGAGGGGGCTAGCCATAAGGTAAGTCTTTTTGGATCATAAAAACCTGCTGTACTTTATACTGATGCCACAAAATGCTTAAGTAATGGACAATCTCGGTGGACTCTTTTCTTCACTTGGTTTGACTTTTCAGTGACTTATCAAAGAATGTCAAAGCTGATGATTTGTCAAGTAGCTTTGTTCCAGAGCTGAGGGACGATAATGCTGTCAAAATTCTTAGTGAAGGGTTGGTGGTTAGTGCTTTGGAAATCAATCTCAGATAATGCATTCAAGATGCTCAGGATGATGTGCCCGAGGGCTTTTCCTGAACAAGCTTTTTGTACCACCTTTGCTATGCACAGAACTACTTAATGAAGTACATGATTCTACAATCACCCAAAGAGCTATAGCTTGGTCACTTTGGTGGGAGATCTCTGGAAAAGACGTTGATAATTATGTCTGGAAGTGCAGAGTTTGTGCCAGGGCCAAAGCCTCTCTCCATGCCCCGGCAGGTTTTCTTCTCTTGCCTAATGAGGTCCCGTCTCAGCCCTGGACTTATCCATGGACTTGGTCACTGATCTGCCTAGTTCAGGGGTAATATGGTAATGTGGGTGGTGGTGAACTGTCAGTAAAATGGTACATTTGCTTCCACTGCAGAAATTATAAACAGCTAAAAATCTGTTTGCGCTGTAAATCTCACTAACAGTGCACAGCTGAGAGCCTTAAGGCTCCAGGAACTCAAACTGAGTAGTTTAACCCCTGCACTGTTAAAAGAAATTTACACCATTTAATATGAAGGTTAAGTGCTTCTAATCAGTGTAGGAGTAGGAGAAATCAGACGCTGCAATCTTCTGGCTCCTCTCTGACATCTAGCCTGCTCTAAAACACTGCAGGTGCTACTATTTAAACCTACCCCCTGCTCGTTTTCTCTGCTGTTGGTAATCTTTAATGGATTCTGCTTGGAGTTCTGGTCCTACTTCTGAGTATCTAGATAAGTTACTGCTTGGATTTTTTTCTTACGTTGCACTCTCTCTCGATTCCTTAGTAAGGCACATGATATACTCAATGGCCTTTTAGGGAGCCAGGTACCAGTTGTCTTTACTAGTTTTACCTTCAGAGTTTCTCCAGGTTACACTGAAGCCGCTAGGGCTAGCATTACTGGATACCATAGTCTGTACATGAACCAAATAGTGTCTATGCATGCGTTTACTATCACGTGTGCATAACACATACTTAATTCTGCTCCATATTACCTGATACAAGTAATATAAAATAAAAATTATAACTAATATGCTAATATTAACATTGAGCAGCGTTAGTTTCAGCCTATTGCTTCATCCCTCAACAACATTCACAGTCTCTAATGTGGCCCCTCAGGAAAATGTATTGCCCACCCCTAGCATACACATACTATATATATAGTGGTTGTGACAATCCAGCATTTAAATCTTAATTTTCCAGATGTAAATTCAGGTGACCCACAGTCATAGACTATTATCTTTATGTTGGCTTTTGAATGTATGTGTTTTTCTTTGGTTGGTCAAGAAGCACAGACTATTCTTCATACTAGCCTGGATATTGACTTTTGAGTTGATGTTTGTTGTAATTTATTTTCTGCTATCTGGAAGATGGGGACTCAGGGTAATTGAAAAATCCATGTTTGTTAATATGTTAATTACACATTGTACAAGGCTAACTAGTTTGTTGACCTGTATAACAGAGAAGGACAAATTATACAGATTGATTAAAAACTCATCCCATCTCCCCCTTTATCTGTGGATGATGGCCTGAGCCACAGATATGGGTATAAAAAGGAATTTTTATCGTTCTGCAAGAAGAATCAGGTTGCCAGAGCAACAGCCAGGACAGGAGCCCAAGGATACATTTGAGGAAGCCAGGATTGTGATCCTCTGGTCACCTGACCCCATGGAGGCGTTTGGGGAACACAGATTTTGGACCAACCAGTCACCTGAGCCCATGGATATGTTTGGGGAAGCCAGGATTGGAACCCACCAGTTACCTGGCTCCATGAAGACGTTCAGAGAAGCCAGATTGTGACCCTCCAGCTACCTGGCCACGTACCTCAATGGACTGTCAGCTTCCTAAGCTTGTCATTGCCTCCTCTTTGTGTGTGTCCACCAAAAGCAGGGTGCCACATGTGGTGGTAATCGGCCCTGGAAGCCCCATATTTGCAGTTGCTATAATCCCAGTGAGTCAGCGGAAAGGTGAGAATCTGTAATTTTACATTATCGTGGGTATTTTGCTGGGATTGTTCTATGTGTTATTGTCTGTTGGTGGTTCAATAAAGGGTTGCCACACTGTTTTACCCTCACCCTCTGCTGGCTGAGAAATATTAGGCCCATGATAAAAGGAGAGCTGGCGTTCCATGGGATGAGCCCTGGTCCATGCGGTCTCGGGCCAGCAAACTAGAGCACCTACTCACCATGTCTCCACAGTGGTGTAACATGATTTCATGCTTATGATCTTCAGCTTTCTCAATTGCCTTTGAGTTTTTTGGCTTACAGATATAGATGTTTATCTTTTTGTTTGAAAATTTTTAGTAGTGTACAATATCATAAAAAAGAAAAGCATTTAATGAGGCTGCAAAGACATTTGAAATAGGTTTATAATTGTTTGCCAATGCTTCACATGGCGAGAAGCCTGTTACTCCATAAAATATAATCACTATTTCTCAGGAAATTGCTGTAAACCATATCAAAATTGTAAAATGTTTATTTCTTGAATTTCAGAATCAAGCAATGGTTTATATTATCTTTTAGTCATAAATTGAATTATGTATTGAAAGCATTGGCAAATATATCTAATCCATTTTATTAGGATGCATTTGGACAACATGGCAATTTTATTTTGTTGCAATTAATTGTAAAGGGAGCTAGGGCCGTAGTCACGGCTGCCAAAGATTGCTCAATCTCACCCTGGTCTCCCGCCACATGCACACAATGTCCCCTTTGCGGCATACCTTTTTTTAACATTTTCGGATCCATCCGGGTCCTCTCTGATATGCTGAGGTTTACTTCCTGACGGAGTCACACAAAAAGAGACAGAGTCTAGTTCCAACTTAGCATAAGCAACTTTACTTTGTTCCATTCTCAGTACGTCCAGATCAGTCACAGTAACATCACAGGGAACATCCCAGAGTACATTCTTTGCCTTCCCTGTGCTTTCCCTCACTTCTTCCAGAATGCTCCAGGGTCATAGCGACTCGTCCGGTACTGTTCCTTTGGGTCATCCTAACTCTCTTCAGGAGTTCCCCTGTCCGTTTTGCCTCAGACAAAAGGGCATCAGCCCACATAGTTAGCTGCCACATATTGGAGCTGCCCTGCATTCTCCAATCGCTGTGACCTTCTATCACCAGGCCCTGGATGACTGGGCTCCTTTCTTAATGTTATGGGGTTCACCTACCCTGTCCAGGCACCCAGGCCCTACTGACTAAAATACAGGAAATCCTACAACTTACCCACAGTTGGCCCCTCCTAAATTAACTAGTTGCTATCCTTAATCCTAATGTGCCCCCTCTAGTGGGCTAATTTAAGTACTGAACTCTCCCTATATACAATGGACACATAGCAGCATTAAGATACATAACCATATATACAGAGTAAAACAGTTACATTTACCAATGTTTAACTGGGATGTGTGTGAGGCTTAAAACAATCTTACATAATCACTATGGGGCCAATTTAGAAAAAGCAGTTACGACAGAAAAGAGTAGTAAAAGCTTTGAAAAGTCATACAATTGTTTGTGCAACACAACCTTTAACAGTGTTTTCCATTGCAATAGAAATTGGCAGTTTTGGCTGGTCTCTGCTTATGTTGCAGGTTTCATAGTTTTCCAAAATGTTGAGGACGGAAATGCACAAATAAATTAATGATAACCTCCAATATTAGTAACTGTGTCTTTCTAATTGAATGGTCAAGTTCCTAGTGCAGCTGACATTGATCATTTTGGTATTATAGTTTCTGCCTTTTATAATGAATACTAGAGATGAGCGACTTTGCCTTTTTTAGGGGCGAGTCGGGTTTCATGAAACCCGACTTTCTCAAAAGTCGAGTTGAACGAAATCGCCCGACTATAGGGAAAAGTCGGGGGTCTGACTGAAACACGAAACCCAATGCAAGTCAATGGGGAAGCAAAGTCGACAGGGAGAGGAGTACAGTAAATACACCTACAGTGCCCATTTCAATGCCAACAACATCAATTTTTATTACTTAAGCTTGTCAACCTTAATTTACTTTATAATAATAGTTACGCATTGAAAACTGGGGGTTATTTGGCTAAAGTTGTGTGGGGGGGTAGGGCTGGCTCCAGGTTTTCATGTGCCCTGGGCCAAAGAGTGTCAGTGGGCCCCTTTAACACTTACCACAATTCATGATGCTCCGATACGGCTAAGAAATATTGGTATAGTACAATGAAAAATACTTCACTTCTTACATGATATGACTGATATCTATTTTACATTCTACAATAGCTCAAAAAACGGACAGTATATTACTCCATACAGTATTATGGCCACCACATAGTGCGCCATACAGAATAATAAGCCCCATATATTTCTCCATACAGAATAATTGGTCCCATATAATGTTCCATACAGTATATGATGAGCTCCACATAATGCTACAGTATACAGTTGTGGCCAAAAGTATTGACACCCCTGCAATTCTGTCAGATAATACTCAGTTTCTTCCTGAAAATGATTGCAATCGCAAATTCTTTGGTATTATTATCTTCATTTAATTTGTCTTAAATGAAAAAACACAAAAGAGAATGAAGCAAAAAGCAAAACATTGATCATTTCACACAAAACTCCAAAAAATGGGCCAGACAAAAGTATTGGCACCCTCAGCCTAATACTTGGTTGCACAACCTTTAGCCAAAATAACTGCGACCAACCGCTTCCCATAACCATGAATGAGTTTCTTACAATGCTCTGCTGGAATTTTAGACCATTCTTCTTTGGCAAACTGCTCCAGGTCCCTGATATTTGAAGGGTGCCTTCTCCAAACTGCCATTTTTAGATCTCTCCACAGGTGTTCTATGGGATTCAGGTCTGGACTCATTGCTGGCCACCTTAGAAGTCTCCAGTGCTTTCTCTCAAACCATTTTCTAGTGCTTTTTGAAGTGTGTTTTGGGTAATTGTCCTGCTGGAAGACCCATGACCTCTGAGGGAGACCCAGCTTTCTCACACTGGGCCCTACATTATTCTGCAAAATTTGTTGGTAGTCTTCTGACTTCATAATGCCATGCACACGTTCAAGCAGTCCAGTGCCAGAGGCAGCAAAGCAACCCCATAACATCAGGGAACCTCCGCCATGTTTGACTGTAGTGACCGTGTTCTTTTCTTTGAATGCCTCTTTTTTTCTCCTGTAAACTCTATGTTGATGCCTTTGCCCAAAAAGCTCTACTTTTGTCCCATTTGACCAGAGAACATTCTTCCAAAACGTTTTAGGCTTTTTCAGGTAAGTTTTGGCAAACTCCAGCCTGGCTTTTTTATGTCTCGGGGTAAGAAGTGGGGTCTTCCTGGGTCTCCTACCATACAGTCCCTTTTCATTTAGATGCCGACAGATAGTATGGGTTGACACTGCTGTACCCTCGGACTGCAGGGCAGCTTGAACTTGTTTGGATCATAGTCGAGGTTCTTTATCCAACATCCGCACAATCTTGCATTGAAATCTCTTGTCAATTTTTCTTTTCCGTCCACATCTAGGGAGGTTAGCCACAGTGCCATGGGCTTTAAACTTCTTGATGACACTGCGCACGGTAGACACAGGAATATTCAGGTCTTTGGAGATGGACTTGTAGCCTTGAGATTGCTCATGCTTCCTCACAATTTGGTTTCTCAAGTCCTCAGACAGTTCTTTGGTCTTCGATTGTGAGTCGACGTCCATTACAAATGGTAGCCATTGATCATCTGAAGGTAGAACCCAGCAGGACAGGCCATAGCTACATCTTAACCATCATCGATCAGTTCAGCAAATTTGTAGTGCCCGTCCCTGTGAAGGATTTAACTGCCCAGAATACACAGCGGTGGAGCAGGGAGAGGTAAGTATTGCAAGTACTGGGGCCCTGAGCAAGCAGGGGGGGCCCACTCGTGGTCGACGGCACTGGCACAGGTCCCCTCATAGTTCGCCGGTGTGTCTGACGGCGAGTGGGCCCTTCACCATCAGAGACACTTTATTGTACTATGAGGGGTCCTGTGCCAGTGCCGTCGCCCAAGAGTGGGCCCACCCACCTGTTCAGGGCAACGGCACATGCCCGGGTGCGCCAGGTGGTGACCCTGGCCCTGGGGGGGGCAGCCCAGTTAGGAGGTTGAAAAAATGGTATATGTTGATGTGTAGGCTGGACATTCAGCACCTGCAAATGGAGGAAGTGGAGAAGTCCGAGGAAGAGGACAAAAGCGAGCCATTTTTATTGCCACCTATGTGTCATCAGGGGAAGGTGGGACAAAATCTTTTGAAACCCATGCATGGTTCATTTTAATGAAGGTTAGATCATCAACATTTTGGGTCAACAGACGGGTCCTTTTTTCTGTCAGGATTGATCCAGAAGCACTGAAGACTCTTTCAGATAGAACACTACCAGCAGGGCAAGCGAGCTCCTGTAAGGCATATTGTGCCAATTCAGGCCAGGTGTCCTGTTTAGGAAGCACTGCACCACCAGGTTCAAGGTGTGAGCCAGGCAAGGTATGTGTCTGAGTTTTGCAAGGGCTATGGCTGCCACAAAATTACTGCCGTTATCACTGACTACCTTGCCTGGCTCAAGATGTAGACTGCCCAGCCATGACTCAGTTTGTCGCTGCAAGTAATCTGCCAGTACCTCCATGGTGTGTCTGTGTGTCTGTGGGACACCTTGTGTGCAACACTGGCAGCTGCGGATGGAGTGCTCGTGCAACTGCGCTCTGTCGACGAGCTTTCGCTTCTGGAGGAGGATGGTCGAACGCCTACACCAAACTGTTTCCTATACCGTGGGCTAGGCAGCACTGTTCCACCACCGCTGTCCCCTGTGGAGCCTGCATCCACCACATTAACCCAGTGCACAGTGATGGACACGTAATGGTCCTGGCCATGCCTACTGGCCCATGCATCTGTTATGAGGTGCACCTTTCCACTCACTGATTGTTTGAGTTTATGGACAATACGTTCTTTCATATGCAGGTGGAGGGCAAGGATGACTTTTCAAGAAAAGAAGTGCCGACTGGGTAGGACATAGCGTTAGACAGCGTAGGCCATGAGCTCTCGGAATGCTTTTCTTTCAGACAAACGGAAGGGCATCATCTCTAATGAGATCAGTTTGGCAATGTAGGCGTTCAAAGCCAGTGTACGCGGATGAAAGGATGAGTACTTTCTTGTCCTACTCATAGTGTCTGCTAGGGTGAGCTGGACTTGAGAGCTGCATATGGGAGAACTAGTGGTGGACCTGACGGACTGAGAGGGGGGTTGGTGGTGGTGATGGTGGTGGTGGTGATGGCCTAGATTCAGTCTTTCGTTGCAAAAACATTGTGATTCCCTGACTGCTTTGGCCTTGCGACGACACCTCAACATTTCTTGCTGGTGGCGTGCTTACTGGTGGGCTTTCAGTGGGGGAAGCGATGGAGCGTTGCTGGCTAACTTCAGTTGGAGCAGGTGCACATGTGCTACCTGAGGTTTTGTAGTCCTTCCACGCTTGCAAGTGCATGGTGGTTAAATGTCTAAGCATGCAACTGGTGTTCAAATTTCAGAGATTTTTACCTCGGCTAAAGGTCCTTCCACACTTCTTAGAGATAACCTTTGCCTCATCAATAGGATTTTAGTCAAAAAAGTGCCACACTGCACTCTTCCTACTATGGTATAAATTTTCAGGGCTTGCACGCCGTGCTAATTTGACCGTCTGGCCAAGCTGTCCTGCAACTCTTTTGTTTTTTTGCCAAGTTTTGGTACAGCTACGGGCCTGCCAGATAACTGCTGCTGCGATGTCGATGCCTGCTGCGTATCCTTCTCCTCTTCAGAGCTATTGCAGCGGCACCCTCTTCCCCCAATGGATGCCAATCTGGGTCACCAACTGGGTCATCCATCACCTCCTCTTCAATTTCATCTGCACCTTCCTTTGTGTCACCGTGTAAGGTGGTATAGTATGCGGGAAGGGGCACCTGAGTTTCATCAGGGTCTGATTCTGGCTCACTAGACTGCAAAGCAAATTTATTGCTCTGGGTCAGTGTACCAGCAAAATCATCTAGCAGTGGCTGTGCATCAGTGCACTCCATGTCAGATTCATCTTGGACTGGGGAATTCAGGATTTGACTTGATAACCCAGGCATGGTATGTGAAAAGAGCTCCATGGAGTAATCTGAAGTGTGGCCTGCCGCATCCTTCACTTTTGGTGTGGGTGAAGGACACAAGGAAAGGTGTTGTTCCTGACCAGAAGTCTGCACTGACGACTCAGTGCTTGCAGTTTTTGAAACTTCAGAAGAGGTGGCAATAGAGCTGGAGGCTGTTTCGGCAATGTAAGCCAAAACCTGTTCCTGATGCTCCGGCTTTAAAAGCGGTTTACCTACTCCCAGAAAAGTGAACCTAAAAGGCCTTCTTGTGCCAGACGATGATGCAGGCTCAACACCTCCTGCCTTAGCTGCTATTGTGCTTTTGCCATAACCAGCAGATGCACCACCACCACCATCAGTACCAGCTGCGCCCCCCCACCCACGTACCCGGCCTCTTCCACCATACTTCCTCATGCTTGGGAAAATGTACCAAAAATGCCAGCAGAGATATGGTACTGTATGAGCAGCGTACAGCTGTATAAGGTGTATGGAAAAATTCATATCTCCGTATATATTTCCTTAGTCACAGATGCTCTCCCAGTATGTATTTGACCATAATCCAATCAGCAGATATACGGTACTGTGTCAAAAGTGTACAGCTGTACACATTTTTGGGGAAAATGTCAATCTCCGTATATTTGTTTTCGGAGTCACACACAGATGCTCTGCCAGCATGTATTTGACCGTAATACAACCAGCAGATATACGGTACTGAATGAGAAGCGGACAGCTGTGTACGGTGTATGGAAAAAAGGAAACGTCCGTATATGTATTTATGGAGTCTCACACACACACATTGTCTCTGTATAGATGTGACTGTAATCCGAACAGCAGATATACGATACTGTTTGAGAAACGGACAGCTCTATACGGTGTATGGAAAAATGGAAATGTCCGTATATGTCTTTCCGGAGTCTCACACACGTTGTCTCTGTATAGATGTGACAGTAATCCAAACAGCAGATATACAATACTCTTTGAGAAGCGGACAGCTCTATATGGTGTATGGAAAAATGGAAATGTCCGTATATGTATTTCCGGGGTCTCACACACACACGCTGTCTCTGTACAGATGTGACCGTAATGCGAACAGCAGATATACGATACTGTTTGAGAAGCGAACAGCTCTATACGGTGTATGGGAAAATGGAAATGCCCGTACATGTATTTCCGGAGTCTCACACACACGCTGTCTCTGTATAGATGTGACCGTAATGCGAACAGCAGATATACGATACTGTTTGAGAAGCGGACAGCTCTATACGGTGTACGGAAAAATGGAAATGTCCGTATATGTATTTCTGGAGTCTCACACACACACATGCTGTGTCTGTATAGATGTGACCGTAATCCTAACAGCAGATATACAATACTGTTTGAGAAGCAGACAGCTCTATGCGGTGTATGTATGGAAAATTTTAAATCTCCGTCTATTTTTTTCCGGAGTCACACACGCTGTCTCTGTATAGATGTTACCGTAATCCAAACAGCAGATATACGATACTGTTTGAGAAGCGGACACCTCTATACGGTGCATGTATGGAAAAATGTAAAAATCCGTCTATTTTTTCCGGAGTCACACACACACGCTGTCTCTGTATAGATGTTACCATAATCCAAACAGCAGATATACGATACTGTTTGAGAAGCGGACAGCTCTATACGGTGTATGTATGGAAAATTTTAAGTCTCCGTCTATTTTTTTCCGGAGTCACAGACACACACTGTCTCTGTATAGATGTGACCGTAATTCAAACAGCAGATATACAGTACGATACTGTTTGAGAAGCGGACACCTCTATATGGTGTATGTATGGAAAAATGTAAATCTCCGTGTATTTTTTTACGGAGTCACACCCACGCGCTGTCTCTGTATAGATGTGACCGTAATCCGCAAACAGCAGATATATGATGCTGTTTGAGAAGCGGACAACTCTATATGGTGTATGTATGGAAAATGTAAATATAAATCTCTGTGTATTTTTTTACGGAGTCACACACATATTGCATGTATTTGTCCGTGATACCAGCCGGTACACGGTAGTGTGTGAGGAGCGTACACATCTATACAGTGTGTGAAAAAATGAACACTTGGTAACTGTGCAGAAAAAAGGAATAAAAGTATTTTTGCTTTGAAAAAAGCAGTCTGCACAGCAATGTGCACACAGCAATGCAGCTATCAGGTAGCCTTATAAGGCAGCCTAATAACCACCAGCGCTGCTGCACACAAAAAAAATCCTCCCCTATCACAGCACACTAACTGGAAAATCTCTATCAGCAGAAGCACAGATTTTTTTTTCTTTCCTGCCTAAACACTCTCCCTATTGAGAACGAGCAGCAGCAACCTCTCCCTATACTAAGATCGGCAGAAGTAAGATGGCGGTCGGCGTTCAGGGCTTTTATAGCCACTGTGATGCCACACAAAGCAAGCCAATCACTGCAATGCCCTTCTCTAAGATGGTGGTGGCCGCTGCCCATGTCATCGCGTTGCCCACAGTGTGCGTCCTTGATCATTGGCTGAGAAAAGGCGCTGGAAGCATTATGGGAAACGCGACTTTAGCGCTCGAGTCGGCGACCGCATGGCCGACCTCACGCTATGGTCGGGTTTCGATCGTCGAAACCCGACTTTAGCGAAAGTCGGCGACTTTTGAATTTGACCGACCCGTTTCGCTCAACTCTAGTGAATACCCTCAGGTATCGTAGTTTTATCCATGGCAAATAGAATAGGAAGGGTTGCCATTGCCCAGGGCAAGGCAAGTATTTTATGCTCCCTAACCTTTGCTCTGTTAGCACTCCCTGAGTACCTTTAACCAGTCTATCATTGAACTTTTTAATTTTAATTTGAGGAAAATACTGATGTAATTTCTGCTTTTTGCTGAATTCAGGCATAACAGTTTTAAAATAAAAACTCAGGCATTTTGATTTTTTTGCTTGTTATTTTTTTAACATTCTATGTAACAACTTTATTACCCTAGCCCTATCCCTAACCATATAGCAAACTCTATCATTATCCCTAACTCTAGCCTTAGTTCTACACTTATCCTTCGCTTAAAAGCAACTTTTAGTAATGTTTGAAGACGATATTTAATCACAGTGTTTTCATTCATTAGCTGCTTAGCCTCTGTCAATTCGGTCATGCTTAAGCAGAGCCCAGAAGACAAGAGGCATTTGTCATTGACTAAGATTATAAAGCTAACTTCATTATTGTTGAGAATTGTCAAGTTGGGTGCAGCCTCTGCACACACCAATCCCGTGAACCATGATTTTGAAGAGCCCTGCGTGAATTAAGTAGTTGTTGATCTCACGCGCTGCCACCCCACTCATTTTTATGGAAGTGCGGAAGACCAATCAAATTCAGCACTGGTCTATCTCCGGTGGACACATTAAGAATTAATAGATCCATGGTGCTCATGATTGACCACCGCTGTATTCACAAGGGGCCCTTCAGAGCCCTGATTCCTGGGATTTGGTGATGGGCCCAGGAGTCACACCCCTAGTGATTAGAAAGTTATCCCTATCCTTAAAAAGCAAATAACTTTCATAATATTTAAATGCATAAAAGCTGTTTTGTATAATTATAAACTAAAACTAATCTACATAAAAGCAATATACAAATAGTACATTTGTAATTTTCAATTTGGTACACATATGTAAGTTTTATAAACCAAATGTTTTTACCAGCATGTGTGCTTGTGTGTATAAAGTGTATGTGTATTATATATATATATATATATATATATATATATATATATATATAATATACAGTGGGGCAAAAAAGTATTTAGTCAGTCAGCAATAGTGCAAGTTCCACCACTTAAAAAGATGAGAGGCGTCTGTAATTTACATCATAGGTAGACCTCAACTATGGGAGACAAACTGAGAAAAAAAATCCAGAAAATCAGATTGTCTGTTTTTTTTTCATTTTATTTGCATATTATGGAGGAAAATAAGTATTTGGTCAGAAACAAAATTTCATCTCAATACTTTGTGATATATCCTTTGTTGGCAATGACAGAGGTCAAACGTTTTCTGTAAGTCTTCACAAGGTTGCCACACACTGTTGTTGGTATGTTGGCCCATTCCTCCATGCAGATCTCCTCTAGAGCAGTGATGTTTTTGGCTTTTCGCTTGGCAACACGGACTTTCAACTCCCTCCAAAGGTTTTCTATAGGGTTGAGATCTGGAGACTGGCTAGGCCACTCCAGGACCTTGAAATGCTTCTTACGAAGCCACTCCTTCGTTGCCCTGGTGGTGTGCTTTGGATCATTGTCATGTTGAAAGACCCAGCCACGTTTCATCTTCAATGCCCTTGCTGATGGAAGGATGTTTGCACTCAAAATCTCATGATACATGGCCCCATTCATTCTTTCATGTACCCGGATCAGTCGTCCTGGCCCCTTTGCAGAGAAACAGCCCCAAAGCATGATGTTTCCACCACCATGCTTTACAGTAGGTATGGTGTTTGATGGATGCAACTCAGTATTCTTTTCCTCCAAACACGACAAGTTGTGTTTCTACCAAACAGTTCCAGTTTGGTTTCATCAGACCATAGGACATTCTCCCAAAACTCCTCTGGATCATCCAAATGCTCTCTAGCAAACTTCAGACGGGCCCGGACATGTACAGGCTTAAGCAGTGGGACATGTCTGGCACTGCAGGATCTGAGTCCATGGTGGCGTAGTGTGTTACTTATGGTAGGCCTTGTTACATTGGTCCCAGCTCTCTGCAGTTCATTCACTAGGTCCCCCCGCGTGGTTCTGGGATTTTTGCTCACCGTTCTTGTGATCATTCTGACCCCACGGGGTGGGATTTTGCGTGGAGCACCAGATCGAGGGAGATTATCAGTGGTCTTGTATGTCTTCCATTTTCTAATTATTGCTCCCACAGTTGATTTCTTCACTCCAAGCTGGTTGGCTATTGCAGATTCAGTCTTCCCAGCCTGGTGCAGGGCTACAATTTTGTTTCTGGTGTCCTTTGACAGCTCTTTGGTCTTCACCATAGTGGAGTTTGGAGTCAGACTGTTTGAGGGTGTGCACAGGTGTCTTTTTATACTGATAACAAGTTTAAACAGGTGCCATTACTACAGGTAATGAGTGGAGGAAAGAGGAGACTCTTAAAGAAGAAGTTACAGGTCTGTGAGAGCCAGAAATCTTGATTGCTTGTTCCTGACCAAATACTTATTTTCCACCATAATATGCAAATAAAATGAAAAAAAAACAGACAATGTGATTTTTCTGGATTTTTTTTTTCTCAGTTTGTCTCCCATAGTTGAGGTCTACCTATGATGTAAATTACAGACGCCTCTCATCTTTTTAAGTGGTGGAACTTGCACTATTGCTGACTGACTAAATACTTTTTTGCCCCACTGTATATATATATATATTGTAAGGAGGCTACTGGCCGCGTAATCAATGTGTTACAAGGATGGCTGCTCTCTGTGATGTAACCCGGAGTATTTGTGTTTTGTGAATGTAAGTACTAAGATGTCGCTTAGTGCACCTGGGTCCGGGTTGCGGATAGCTATAAGAGATGGGCCTGTCTGGCTACCCACCTACCTCACCTGTGGGTGTGGTTACAGCCTACATAATGGAGGCTGTTGTTTGGCACATGGTCTGTGTGCAGAGAGGGAGAAGCCTTCCTGTGTGTGGCTCCAGACCGAGCCTGCGTGCTGGACATTGCCCAGCCTGTGTGCCCACATGCCTGAGGGAGCAGAGCCCAGCTAAGGGCATGGTGTTGTTTTGCCTGCTCTGAAGGACGTTTACCTTTAGTGGTTGCTTATGGGTTTATGAAATAAATAAACCCACACGCACTTTATAAAGAAACACGCCTCCTGTTTTCATCCTGCTGGACCTGAGTGTGTACAACCTCTACAATATATATATAGTTGAAACCAAAAGTTTCCATACTCTATATAAAAAGACACATATGCATGTTTTTCTGAATATCTGACATGCAATCACAATAAACCTTTCCCACTTTACGTCAATTAGGATTACGATAATTATTAATATTTGCCAAATTCCAGAATAATGAGAAAGAGAATGTTTAAAGACACTTTTATTACTTATTGCAAAGTCAAAGGTTTAACAACAATCCCATATATGAATACATATGGGGAATAAGAGGAGATCCAAGGATAATATTAAAATAGTTAATTTTCATTAAATGATAAAACACACAATATAAAAAGTAGAACTACCATAGGGGAAAATGTAAATTGCCACTCTATCATGGTTGGAGTGCAGCCCAGGTATTCACAATATATCTTAAATAAAATCCTAAATATATGCTGGCACAATCCTAGGTGAAGGCAGCAATGACCACTAACACAATCCTATTAGCCAGATACCAGACATAAAAGATGTAAGTGTGGATGATAATTGTTACCTGAGAGTAAAGCTGGTGGCTGCACTTGAGCCACGATAGAGTGGCGATTTGGGTGTTACTTCTTATGTATTGACGATTTGACGTTTATCCTCTATTGAGGGGAGTCACTGTACTATTCCTCTTATTATCCCTCCATAGAATCCCCCATTTATTTTCTGCCCCTTTTTTGCTCAGCGTCCTCTACGGTATTTCTGCTTTTTTATATTGTGTGTCTTTACCATTTATCATTGAATACAACTTAACTATTTTAATATTATCTTTGGATCTCTTCTTTTTCCCCATATTTATTCATATATGGGATTGCTGTTATACATTGCATGAAGTGCCTCCCTTATATTGGATATTGTTTTTATTCAAAGTCAAAGGTTTACATACACTAAGATTACTATGCCTTTAAAGAATTCTGGACTGCCCATACAATGATGTCAGGTGTTTGAAAGCTTCTGATAAGTTTTTTGGCAACATCTGTATTAATTAGAGACATACCTGTGGATGTATTTTAATGCACACCTGAAACACACTGCTTATGTAACACCTGCACAGGGAACTGTCAGAGCAGCTACCGGCATACTGGAGATAACAGACACTACGAAGAGTTTTGCAGCGGCTGTTAAACAGGGACCTACAGACATTAATCGTTTTTCCCCTGAGTGGCAGTGGACTACAATTCCCAGGAACCCTTGTTTCAGTCAGATGACATGGCCTGGAAAGATAGAAGGAGAGAGAGTGGATTGGAGGAAGAGGGACTAGGGGGAGGGAGCTGACGAGAAAGTGAAACTAAAGGCTCAGAGAGGAAGGAGCGTGACAGCTTGCTGTGAGAAACAGAGCAATGTGGATCTGCATTCCTCTATGCTGCAGAGTGTGGTGGCCCCCGCTGAGATACCCTCGCTGCTGGAGAGAGCTCGGTCCTGTCACCCTTTGAGGCCATTAATATCAAAAACCCGGAGAGTTCTGCCGGCACTCCCACCGCATAAAGGCCTAAATCCTGCCGCCCTCAGCTGGTGTCCAAAGAATCCTCCGACCATTTGAGACACACAGTGAGTGCCCTTCTGAGACTTGTGGTTCTAACAGCGCTATTTACAGTGAGCACATTACAACCCAGACTATTGACAGTAATATTCATCTAAGTGCTCCCACGGTTCTAATTTGCGTGCCAACATCTGCGGCAACTGGTCCCCAACATTTGGACTGAGTTGATACAAAAAGAGGGGGGGAACCTGCTACGTTATATTTGCAGGGTCGGAGTAGAAGTAGATTGTGATGTGTATATGACTTTTATCGAGCACTGTTATTTGTATTGTATGTTATTCCTTTAAACCCACCTCAAGTCTGCTGCATAGCAATAAATCTGTTAAACGGTTTTACTCCTGTTCCCTGAGTGTGTGTACTGAGCTGTGGCAGAGGTATCCTGAATCAGCCCCTGGCAGAAGATAACTGTCCTTCTGCAGTCCCAGAGAGAGAGCTCCAATCAAGATTCGGGTGGAGGCACAGCGCCCTGGAGAGGTGAGACCTTCCCCCATAGCACCCAGTGTACCGTGGTAGCCCTAAAGGGGTGTTACACTTATTTTTGTAGCATCATGGGAAAGTCTCTCAAGAAATCAGCCAAGATATCAAGAAGAAAGTTGTGGACTTGCACAAGTCTGGTCATCCTTGGTTACAATTTCAAGACAGCTGAAGGTGCCTTGTTATATGCAAGTACAATAAAGATGGGAATGTTCAGCCATAATACCACTCAGGAAAGAGACGGGTTCTGAGTCCCAGAGTTAAAATGCTTTTGGTCTGACATGTGCATATCAACCAGTAGCATAGCTACCAGGGGGGCAGAGGGTGTGGTCTCCCCAGGCACCTTGCTCTGAGGGGGCCCACCCAGAGCTCCTGCCACTGTTAACTATGTCGGCGCTGTCTGTTGTATGGACAGGAACATACACCCCTGGGACTCTAGATGCCAGCACTATGCCTTTAAGCTGCCTCTTGCAAACTGCAGACACACCCACATTGCTCCCTGTGTGTCTGCAGGAGAGAGGTCTCCACACAGCACCAGCTTCTTCTTCCCGCTGGAGAGGAGCAAGACAAGATGGAGCTGTGAGTAAGAACTCGGGGGCCCTGAGGTGTCTGTGCGGTGAGGAGGGGGCAGGACGCTGCTCTCCTCTTTATAAGTCCTGGATTGTTTATTTTTTGTGTTTGCAGTCTTGTATCTGAGGCACAGTAGACTTGTGACAGCTACTTGAACTTTTAAACAGATCAGAGGGTGTCTCTGCTGATGCAAATCAGCTGCCATAAATCTAATTGTGCCTCAGATAGAGGGACTGATATGAGTAGTCAGTATCATGCTCTGCCCTGATAGAAGTCACCCCGGCTGCAGGACAGCACAGATAAGAGTATGTGACTTTCCCTCTTCATATATATATATGCTGTGTATATACCGGTAAATGTAAAAATATATAGTAGAAAAAAAATGAAGGCAGAGCACCATTGACGAAATTAAAAAAGTGTTTTAATAGCCCATTGGGGCTCAGCAACGTTTCGGTTCTAATGAGAACCTTGACTTAGGAAAGTCTGACCGACGGCTTCACTGTAATGACCCCTCCCAAAACCCACACTTACCCCTTCTTAACTTAAATGAGACACGACTGCGTGACATTGGATGTAAAAAGGCCACAGCAGCCCCGTTTATTAACACCAAACAAGCAATAACATTTTATACATAAACGTAGAAATATTCCATAAACATAACCACCAGCAAAAGGAGGGGGGGTAAATGAAGAGTCCATTGTACATGATTGCAACACCAGCTCCACCACGTGCCCTCAGCCGCACCACACCGGCTCGAGGACACCCAGCCGAGTGTTGCAAAACCCATTGTACATGATTGCAACACCAGCTCCACCACGTGCCCTCAGCCGCACCACACCGGCTCGAGGACACCCAGCCGAGTGTTGCCCAACCAATGTCCTGCTGGGACCCAGCCCAGCAGGGACCCACGTTAACATGCCCCGCTGTGACCCAGCACAGCAGGGTCCCACGTTAACATGTCCCGCTGTGACCCAGCACAGCTGGGACCCACCTTAACAAAGTATACCATTGCACCACCAGGGGTAACCCGCTCCTGCACTGGGTTCACCCCCCCGCTCTTTGTGCAATCCACCGACTTCAAATACCCCCCTCCTTTCCGCTGACTGCTGCGACAACGTCAAAACCTCTTCTTCTCTTCACCATGTCGATCTCCAGAAGATCCTAAAATTAGGGCGGGAGGGCGGGACGATTCCGGACGTCTGCAAGGTAAGGAATGACCATCCCCCCACAGTTCTGCCCTATATATCCATTCCACAACTGTCCACTCCCTGCCAACTCACATTGCACAATAAGCCCCATAGCTCCAACCCACACCTTCCCCACAAACACAAAGCACTACTGACCTCTCCCTGCCAACTCACATTGCACCATAAGCCCCATAGCTCCAACCCACACCTTCCCCACAAACACAAAAGCACTACACCTTACCCTTCCCTAACCCTCAGGCCTAGCATTCCTCCTTAGTCATGTGCGCCCTCCCTGTAGCCCCTTTGGGGCAGGCGTCCGGGCTTGCCTTGACTTAGGAAAGTCTGACTGATGGCTTCACTGTAATGACCCCTCCCAAAACCCACACTTACCCCTTCTTAACTTAAATGAGACACGACTGCGTGACATTGGATGTAAAAAGGCCACAGCAGCCCCGTTTATTAACACCAAACAAGCAATAACATTTTATGCATAAACGTAGAAATATTCCATAAACATAACCACCAGCAAAAGGAGGGGGGGTAAATGAAGAGTCCATTGTACATGATTGCAACACCAGCTCCACCACGTGCCCTCAGCCGCACCACACCGGCTCAAGGACACCCAGCCGAGTGTTGCAAAACCCATTGTACATGATTGCAACACCAGCTCCACCACGTGCCCTCAACCGCACCACACCGGCTCGAGGACACCCAGCCGAGTGTTGCCCAACCAATGTCCTGCTGGGACCCAGCCCAGCAGGGACCCACGTTAACATGCCCCGCTGTGACCCAGCACAGCAGGGTCCCACGTTAACATGTCCCGCTGTGACCCAGCACAGCTGGGACCCACCTTAACCAAGTATACCATTGCACCACCAGGGGTAACCCGCTCCTGCACTGGGTTCACCCCCCCGCTCTTTGTGCAATCCACCGACTTCAAATACCCCCCTCCTTTCCGCCACCGCGAGCACGTATGACACCTTGTACGTGCGAGTACCACCACCAAAAACCCAACCCGAGCCGACTCTGCGGCTCGAGTAACCAATGCTTCTGTACCAAGACCAATCGATCAAAACTGATCCCCATTAGACCTCACAATGCCAACCTACACCAAACAACCAGTACAACAAGGTCAGCCACACCCAAGACCTGCAACTAGCCAACCGCATCGTCCAATCCTATGCACCGCCTGTGCGACCAGTCCCTAACCTGAGCCGCCGCCTCTGCCTCGTTGAGACCGCAACATTGCAGGCGCCTCCGAAAATTGCACTTCACCTAATAATTAATCAAAGCCAACCATTATTGCCGTGAACAAAAGAACCAACATTGGTTCCCCAAACCTCCGATAGATTCTTGAAAATGTGCCCAGTAAAACCCACTATATAGTCATTCCAAACAGGAGCCCCTATGAACAACAACACGAGCACGGCTCCCAGGCAGAAAATTGCACTCCACCTGATAATAATCAAAGCAACCATTATTGACGTAACAAAAGAACCTACACTGGTTCCCCAACCTCCGACAGATTCTTAAAAAACGTGCCCAGTAAAACCCACTATGTAGTCATGAACAACAACACGAGCATGGCTCCCAGGCAGGAAGAAATGAACCACAGCATTCAGGCCCGATGTCTCAGATCAAACCCCTTGAAGCCCCAGCGACCAAGTCTCCACCACACACGTGCAGTACCAAAACACTATTGGTCCCGTCAACCCTGCGTGATAGCATGGATCTTAAAATATCCACCCAACTCGAAAACATAAACCAATCCACCCCGGAATCACCACGACCCGGAAACGAATTAATTGTGTGCATCACCCGTGCACTTCGAACCCAGAATCACAACACTACTGTTGCCACCCTCTTACCAAAAGTGAGATGTACTCCGCACCCATTCCCCGCTGAACTGCGAACTCGACACTACTCATAAAAAGAAAGAAAAGCGACTCTACACCACCTGAAGTCCAGGAAAAACTCAGACACACATCACGTCTCCCGAAAAACCCCAGACACCATAAACCCGGGCCATCCGTCAAAACATTGCACTCATTGGTGCCCGATGCTTGTCCACCACTCAGCCTTAAAGCACCGCAAAAAACACCCCCAACGGAGCACAGCCCCAGACGATTACCAGGTCCTTAGAATCATTAAAAGTCAATGCACATCGCACTAGCTTCCCCTGCCACGGCGTACCACCAGCCCGACATTAATGAAAGTAATGTTATAGTTGCAACCTGCTCACCCACTACCTAAAGTACACCTCCCCCGCAGCAGCGCTGCACCACAACCGTGTCCCCATAATACCAGCCGGTCGTGACAAGTGCACATAACGGAATGAATGACATAGCCATGTATTGCCGGACGGGCTACACCCACGCGGGAGACCCTTCACACGACCATCGAAACAACATGTCCTGCCTCATGCTCTATACAGAATTCCCGACAAATGGAACAACACCCGCTGGATAAACAAACGTTCCCCAACCAGGACCCCCGAGACCAGTAAAGCACATGCTGGGTTACC
The DNA here is from genome assembly GCF_039654945.1 of Dendrobates tinctorius. Classification (NCBI taxonomy): domain Eukaryota; kingdom Metazoa; phylum Chordata; class Amphibia; order Anura; family Dendrobatidae; genus Dendrobates; species Dendrobates tinctorius. Next base: position 32,114,502 of record NW_027361673.1, on the reverse strand, counting down.
CAACTCAAATGTTGCATCATCCTTGCGCAACACTTCACCCTAGCCCCCCGTCCGGGGGCACCCAAAAAGAAAAGACTCTAAGGAGAGCTGTATATCCAGAAGGCAAAGCAGGACCAGCTGCACCCACAATAAAACCTCCTAGCCCATCGTAACGAAAACAACCCACTCTGTATAATAAACTCCTACGTAGCTGCCATCAACGGCTGTAACAAATACCGCCCGATACAGTATGCCAAAAGCTCAATCGGCAACCCTAAAGAACCGCAGTGAGAACCCACCAGTCCTTACGCACAAAAGTTGTTAAAACTGCCCCTGGGCAGCCACGACCAGCAAATTACCGTAAGAACGCCATATGACTGCAGATCATGCAAAAGCCCCCCAGTGGATCGTAGACCCACGTATTCAATAACCAAACTCAACCCCCAAAACAGCAGCGCGATATACACGGGAACCTAATAACGACCCCCGACCTGACACGATGTACTCGTTAACCTAACCTGACTTAGACATAGGGCCCCAGGTGAATCAAACACGTTGACTTATCCAAACACATGATAACCGCAACTACGCCCTGAGCATGAAGAAACCCTAAGTAGTCAAGGGTTGGACCATGAACAGAAAATAAGCACACCACCTTCCCTAATACCAGATAATCCGTAGTAGTCCCAGGTTGGACCATGAACAGAAAATAAGCACTGCACCATCCCTAATAACAGATAATCCCCAACTACCACACAGAAACCAAACCACGGACCTCAACAACCGGACATTGACCAACCATAAAACCCCAGCTCCACGCCATATCTACGTACCCCCAGAAATTAACCAGGAAAACAAATCCAGTAAAAGGTCAACTCCAAGCCCCCAGGGGGAAATGTCATCCATTGCTGCCAGAAAGGCAGGTTCCCAAAAGATCTGCCGTCCCAAGCATCTCGACCTCACCAGAACGTCTGCCGCAACAAAAACCAAAATGCCCCTAGTGAACATGAAAACCCTTAGTACACTCAAAGCCCCTATTGGAGAACCGAACCCGGCATATAAATAAAACACACCGTAATGAAAAACTCGACCACCTACCCCCTCACCTCTGACCAGCAATAGAACACACCCCACCCCACTATAACGTGAAAGATTAAGCCGCCCGATGCCCTACCCAAACAGATCACCACGTCAGTGAACTGCCATCCAACCCTTATCAAATACTAGGCGCGGCGATAAAACTGCTCACCACATCAGTGAACTACCATCAAGCCCTTATCAAATACTAGGCACGGCGATAAAACTGCTCACCACATCAGTGAACTACCATCAAACCCTTATCAAATACTAGGCGCGGCGATAAAACTGCTCACCACATCAGTGAACTAACATCAACCCTTATCAAATAGTAGGCGCGGCGATAAAAACAGCTCACCACATCAGTGAACTACCATCAAACCCTTATCAAATACTAGGCGCGGCGATAATCCTTCAGCCCAAAGACCCCATGCCTATAACAATAAACCATAAAACCGGCATGGATATGGCTATCCACCACCGCTCTGCCAATATCCGTATCACCACCTGAATTACTCACAAACCGCCATGGAATCACCACCAGTCATACACAAACACCCAGAGAATGCAAGCACAATTATACTAACCAAAATAAAATGATGTCGTCACCTATAGATATACCCACTATCATAAAAGCAAACTAGCATGAAATTAAAAAATACCTCCCAACACTCATGAAGTGCACAAAACAGCCTCCTTGACCACAAAGCAACCATTCCCTCACAGATTCGAACGCTGTCCACATGGACCAGCCGCGCATCTTTCCGAACCCCCAGACAAACACCCGATACCATACGTAGCAACACCCTTCCCAACCAATATAATCTAGACATTAATAAAGGTTTAAGTGTGCCTAAGTGAGCCTTACTTACTATAGATATACCCACTATCATGAAAAACAGCCGTGCATCGTTCCGAAACCCCGTGACAAACCAACTACTACCCTAGTGCGAAACCATACGTAGCAACACCCTTCCCATACGATATAAACTAGACATTAATAAAGGTTTAAGTGAGCCTTACTTGCTAGGCTGACTCCGCGGAACCCCACGGAACAGCCGTCACGTGTCCTCCGCGTCGAGCACCGCAACTGCGAACTTCTCCATGGATCTACGCTGAATGCAGCCCTCCTGGGCCGCAGCGCCAGCGCCCAGACCGACTGTCCGTCCGGGAACTCATGGCAAAAAGTCACCGGCTCGGAGACTCAAACGGGGGGGGGAGGTTGGTGCTCCAGCCGCAGGCAACACCTCCTGAATCTGGCACCCAACGCCGGGGGAATGCGACGCCGGACCACATGACCTGTGGCCCATGGCAGCTGAAGGGTGGCCACATGACCGAGCCACCGCCCGCTTCCCCCCAGTGCCGCGAGAAAGGAAATGAGGCCGGTGAAGTCACACACCACCTCGCCACTGGGCTCCTTGCCGCGTCACGTCACTGCCGTCCACCGATGCCGATGACCGCGCTGGGTCAGGTGACCACACCGGGTAACGTGGCCGCGACGTGCGCGTCACCACTGTGTGCCGCGATCCGAAATGGAGGGGAGGCCGGCCACGTCACTCACCGCCCCGTTACCTTGCTGCCTGCTTCTCGACTTCTGGCTCCGGCCCCGCGATGTCTTCTGCAACAGGTCTGCTAATGGGGCTCATCCTCCGCTGCAAACTTAACTCCGGGCTGAGGTGCTCAGGAGGCCGTGATCGTCGCTGCCGCTTCGGAGGCAGAGGGGTCCCATCTTCTCCGTCGTCGCCATCACCAGACCATCGCTGCAGCTGTTCCTTCATCCACTGCTGGCCGTGCTGCTCCATTATCCTCTTCATCTGTGCCACGAGGTATTCCATCTTCTGGATCCAAAGATTCAAGCTGAAGTCCCAGATATGAGGAGCTGACGATTCCGGACGTCTGCAAGGTAAGGAATGACCATCCCCCCACAGTTCTGCCCTATATATCCATCCCACAACTGACCACTCCCTGCCAACTCACATTGCACAATAAGCCCCATAGCTCCAACCCACACCTTCCCCACAAACACAAAGCACTACTGACCACTCCCTGCCAACTCACATTGCACCATAAGCCCCATAGCTCCAACCCACACCTTCCCCACAAACACAAAAGCACTACACCTTACCCTTCCCTAACCCTCAGGCCTAGCATCCCTCCTTAGTCATGTGCGCCCTCCCTGTAGCCCCTTTGGGGCAGGCGTCCGGGCTTGCCTTTTTCCTGGAGAAATAAAACTCTGTTTTTTTCATTTTGTCTAAATGATGTGCCGCCTTAATTTTTTGCTGCTATATTGACGATCAGTAAATGCCTGGAATGTTTGGCAGCAGTATATTTTAAATATCTCTCTACATATATATGTATATATACAATATATATATATACACACACACACACACACACACACACACACACACACACACACACACACACACTCTGTGACTTGGTCCTGTAGCCGGGGTGAGGGTCCTATCCTCTCATATTGTAAATACAGGGTGGCAAGCATGAAAACCCAATTACGGTATATAACGTTTTATTAAAAAAAATAATCCCTACAAAGTTGAGGATGAATATATATGATAAAGAGCCAAATAGAAGAAAATATAAACAGCCAGTAGGTGCATATAGATGAACACATATAGATCCCTGAACGTATACTCAGTCTCGACAAGACCTCCCAAAGGCAGAAAAGGGAATAAAAGAGAAGACGTACCAGGGGGCACAGTTTCTTATTTACATGAGTAATATTTTACCTCACTTGCTTCTAATTCCCTCTTTCTTTCCAGTTCCCTGATTTGGGAGCTAATGCGGGGCCAGTATACAGAATGAGAGCTAATGCAGGGGTCATTATACAGTATGGGAGCTAAAGCGGGGCCAGTATACAGTGTGAGAGCTATTTTGGGGGCCATTATAAAGTGTTAGAGCTAATTCGGGGGCCATTACACAGCAGATGAGCTAAAGCGGGTGTCATTATACAGCATGGGAGCAAATGTAGGGGCCATTATACAGTATAGGAGCTAATGTGGGGGCAATTATACAGTATAGGAGCTAATGTGGGGGCCATTATACAGTACAGTTTAAAGGCTACTGTGGGGGCCATCATACAGTATGGGGGCCTATATACAGTGTGGTAGTTACTGTGAGGTCTGTCATAAACCGGGAGTTATATATAGTGTGGGAGCTATTGTGAGGGCACAAAAGAGACATTCTGCTATGTAAAGGGCATTATGGTGGTTTTATGAAGCTAAAATTTTACATTTTGGGCATAATGACCATCGTTACGTTTAAATGAAAAAGTGAGAAGCTTGGAAGCCTAAGAACACCATCCCAACTGTGAAACAAGGGGGTGGCAGCATCATGTTCTGGAGTTGGTTTGCTGCAGGAGGGACTGGTGGAATTCACAAAATAGATGGCATCATGAGAAAAGAAGATTATGTGGCAATACAGAAGCAACATCTCAAGACATCAGCCAGTAAGTGAAAGCTTGAGCAGAAACGGGTCTTCCAAAGGGACAATGACCATACTGCCAAAATGGTAAGAAAGTGGCTTAAGGATAACAAAGTCAATGTTTTGGAGTGGCCATCACAAAGCCCCGATCTCAATCCTACTGAAAATTTATGGGCAAAGCTGACAAGGTCGGTGTGAGCAAGGCGACCTCCAAACCTGGATCAGTTACACCAGTTTTTTCCGGAGGAATGGGCCCAACTTCTGACGAACTATTGTGAGAAGCTTGTGGAAGGATATCCCAAACGTTTGACCCAAGTCATTCAGTTTAAGAGCAATGGTACCAAATACTAATAAAATGTATGTAAACTTTTGACTTTTCTGTATGTAATTAAAATGTGTTAAAACATTCCCTCTCTCTCTTTATTCTGGCAATTGGCAAATATTAATAATTATGGTAATCCTTATTGACCTAAAATGGGAAAACTTTATTCTAATTTCATGTCAGATATTGAGAAAAACATGCATATGCATGCATGCATGCATTTTTATATAGTGTAAGTAAAATTCTGGGTTCAAGTGTATATATTTATTGTGGTAAATCATCTCACTCAGCTGTACATGGCGGTAGACACAGGCGCAAAGTCTCTTTAAGAACTTCCTTGGTTTTTAGATTGAAAAAACCCAAAGGTATGAACTGAGATATAAACTGGTGTGCATGTAGCATGTAAGCACACGTCCACACTGGCCGCTAAACAGAAAAAAACAGACAGGAACATAATGATTGAATACATTTCAGGGCATGCAAATATTCATTGATAATTCTTTTATAATAGGTTTTTAATTTCACTAAATATAAGTCACTTATCTTGAAATAGAACTTTTAATAAAATGGGTATATGTTATATATTATATACAGTGGGGCAAAAAAGTATTTAGTCAGTCAGCAATAGTGCAAGTTCCACCACTTAAAAAGATGAGAGGCGTCTGTAATTTACATCATAGGTAGACCTCAACTATGGGAGACAAACTGAGAAAAAAAAATCCAGAAAATCACATTGTCTGTTTTTTTTTTTCATTTTATTTGCATATTATGGTGGAAAATAAGTATTTGGTCAGAAACAAGCAAACAAGATTTCTGGCTCTCACAGACCTGTAACTTCTTCTTTAAGAGTCTCCTCTTTTCTCCACTTATTACCTGTAGTAATGGCACCTGTTTAAACTTGTTATCAGTATAAAAAGACACCTGTGCACACCCTCAAACAGTCTGACTCCAAACTCCACTATGGTGAAGACCAAAGAGCTGTCAAAGGACACCAGAAACAAAATTGTAGCCCTGCACCAGGCTGGGAAGACTGAATCTCCAATAGCCAACCAGCTTGGAGTGAAGAAATCAACTGTGGGAGCAATAATTAGAAAATGGAAGACATACAAGACCACTGATAATCTCCCTCGATCTGGTGCTCCACGCAAAATCCCACCCCGTGGGGTCAGAAAGATCACAAGAACGGTGAGCAAAAATCCCAGAACCACGTGGGGGGACCTAGTGAATGAACTGCAGAGAGCTGGGACCAATGTAACAAGGCCTACCATAAGTAACACACTACGCCACCATGGACTCAGATCCTGCAGTGCCAGACGTGTCCCACTGCTTAAGCATGTTCATGTCCGGGCCCGTCTGAAGTTTGCTAGAGAGCATTTGGATGATCCAGAGGAGTTTTGGGAGAATGTCCTATGGTCTGATGAAACCAAACTGGAACTGTTTGGTAGAAACACAACTTGTCGTGTTTGGAGGAAAAAGAATACTGAGTTGCATCCATCAAACACCATACCTACTGTAAAGCATGGTGGTGGAAACATCATGCTTTGGGGCTGTTTCTCTGCAAAGGGGCCAGGACGACTGATCCGGGTACATGAAAGAATGAATGGGGCCACATATCGTGAGATTTTGAGTGCAAACCTCCTTCCATCAGCAAGGGCATTGAATATGAAACGTGGCTGGGTCTTTCAACATGACAATGATCCAAAGCACACCGCCAGGGCAACGAAGGAGTGGCTTCGTAAGAAGCATTTCAAGGTCCTGGAGTGGCCTAGCCAGTCTCCAGATCTCAACCCTATAGAAAACCTTTGGAGGGAGTTGAAAGTCCATGTTGCCAAGCGAAAAGCCAAAAACATCACTGCTCTAGAGGAGATCTGCATGGAGGAATGGGCCAACATACCAACAACAGTGTGTGGCAACCTTGTGAAGACTTACAGAAAACGTTTGACCTCTGTCATTGCCAACAAAGGATATATCACAAAGTATTGAGATGAAATTTTGTTTCTGACCAAATACTTATTTTCCACCATAATATGCAAATAAAATGAAAAAAAAACAGACAATGTGATTTTCTGGATTTTTTTTTCTCAGTTTGTCTCCCATAGTTGAGGTCTACCTATGATGTAAATTACAGACGCCTCTCATCTTTTTAAGTGGTGGAACTTGCACTATTGCTGACTGACTAAATACTTTTTTGCCCCACTGTATACTGCTCAAAAAAATAAAGGGAACACTTAAACAACAAAATGTAACTCCAAGTCAGTCACACTTCTGTGAAATCAACACTGATTGTGATTCAATTTCTCCTGTTGCTGTGCAAATGGAATAAACAACGGTTAGAAATGATAGGAAGGTCACTAACATCCATGTGTCTGCTCATTAAGAATGCCTAGTGCTCCCTTTATTTTTTTGAGCAGTATATTGTATATCACAGTAGCATTATTTGTACTTTTTGCACCTTTCGCACTTTTTGTCTTTTTACTAATAAATAATATTATGATGTCACAAAGGTATATGACTCACAGTCTTTTTGGCACTATAGCACCTTCATTGTATGACCTAATTGAGAGGTCTAATCTACTTCTTTCACTTGCCAATGCCACCGCCTTAAATTGCACTCTTATGTCACTTTAGCACTTTGGCATTTGTCTATTTTTAATTTATGTTATTTTAATAATCACTGCAATTTAGATATATACACATCCTAACACTAGAGTTGAGCGACTTTGGTCGGATCGGGTTTCATGAAACAAAATTTGTTTCAGATGAAACTGGTCCGACTACGGCAAAAAAAGTCGGAGTTTCGTCCGAAACCCCACCCCAATGCAAGTCAATGGGGAATAAAAGTCGGCATTGAGTGGATGAATGTCATCCGTTCATTGCCGACTTTTATTCCCCATTGACTTGCACTGGGGTCGGGTTTCGGACGAAACTCCGACTTTTTTTGCCCCAGTCGGACCAGTTTCATCTGAAACTAATTTTGTTTCATGAAACCCGATCCGACCAAAGTCGCTCAACTCTACCTAACACAAATCTATTCATTTATCAACATTCACCCATTATGTGTGCTCCCGGGGGAGTCTTTGGTTTCATAGGTGCAACCTGCGCTATTCAGGCATATTGCCTCTCATTTCATTGCCATCCATGCAGTACACATGCACGGTTCGTCATGGCCCAACACATTTCTGGGAACGCTCGGCTCTGGATTCACTTGCATTCCAGCATGCTTTTTAGCGAGCACATTCACGGAAGTGCACTTTCACCAGGGACGTGACAGACGCATCATGTGCTGCTATGTAAGGACAATAATGTTATGCCACCCGCCCTCTATATCTCCTATACGTACCCATGATTAGCTAAGCCTCATTTAAAAAGGTCCCCCTCTTCTCACTTAGACACGCCCCCAGAAGAAACTCTGTGTGAAACGCGCGTCGGGCACAAGGAGGAGACCTTTCCTGTCCATACACCGCACATAGTGGTCTATTGACTGTCTGAGTAAGGTATAGTGTTGCGTTATATTGTTTCTACCTTTCTGCAGTTCAACTGTTATATATGCAGTATACTTACGGTATTTATAGGAGACTCATGGAAATTTGTTTCTCAGTTCCTTATAATATATCATTGGAACTTTAAGCTGACCTAGGCTTTGTTCAGTATACTGGCATATAGTATTGTCTTCATTATACCTTCCATTCACCACAATTTTGTTCATAATAGACAATAATGGAGCTATATATAGCATTTATATAAAGAACTTATTGTATTTTATTGATTTCTAGTACTGCATAGTTGATAATTGTTTGTTGCTAGGATATTCTTGCTATAATTTGTGCCTCTATTGAAATTACACAGCATTTACCCTAGGATGTATGGTGTTATAAGGTCACACTCCTCCTGCTGGATACTTTGTTACTTATTGTCTTTTGCCTTGTTTTGTGCTTTAATATGACTTAAATAAAGCTTTAAATATTTTTATCTATATGGTTCTCTTCTTGCAGCAATTTTGATGTAGGTCCGCATTGGATTACATTCAATCATTATGTTTCTGTCTTTTTTTTGTTTATAAGAGGCAGCATAAACCAAGGTGAAACACAAAGTAAGCACAGCCCTCTGGGCAAAAACAGTAAGACAAAACAAAGTAGTAGCACAAAGCATAGTCCTTGTGTTAGCGGGCATAAGCCCTATCAGGGTTTGCAAGACCCACGGTTCAAGCTTTAGCATACACAACCACTACTCTAGAGTGTTCCTCTCCAGATACAGAACCTTGACTGCCTCTGGAGGCCAGCTACTTAAGCCCCAGACCACACCCTGGGGTGGAGATAAGGTGGACAACCTCCCACCTGTGAACAACCTAATCCGTTTGGCTCTAGAAGCCCTATTCCAGGATCCATCCCTTGCGGCCACTGTCTTGCCTGCCCGAATGTCCTGCGGTGCATGACATTCCACTCTTCTGATGGCTCTAGGAGCTACCATATCAGACAACGTATATCATGTGGCAGCACCAACGTTGTCTATTTTGCGACATGTGGGTGCCCCATGATATACGTTGGTCTTACATCATTTGAGTTACGGGTGAGGGTGCGCGAGCACGTGTGGGACATTTGTGCGGCCAAGACAGTGGCTGATTCTTCAACCTTGAAAACTATTCCCCGACACTTTCGGGTCTGTCACGATTGTGACCCAAAATCATTTAAAGTTCGGGGTATTGATAGTATCCATCTAGGAATCAGGGGTGGTAACTACAAAAAACTTTTGGCCCAATGTGAGGCCAAATGGATCTTTACCCTGGGGACGATGGTCTCTAAGGGCTTCAACGAATCCTTGAATTTTGCCTCCTTTTTATAGATCCTTTGTATTGCATCCGTTTTGTATATATCCACTTCAGAGGGTTTTTCTTCTTGTTTTTATATTGTTTTATTCTCTTCCATTTCTATTTAGGTCTTTTTATCCATCATTATTAGAGTTGAGCGACTTTGGTCGGATCGGGTTTCATGAAACAAAATTAGTTTCAGATGAAACTGGTCCGACTAGGGCAAAAAAAGTCGGAGTTTCGTCCGAAACCCAACCCCAATGCAAGTCAATGGGGAATAAAAGTCGGCAATGAACGGATGACATTCATCCACTCAATGCCGACTTTTATTCCCCATTGACTTGCATTGGGGTCGGGTTTTGGACGAAACTCCGACTTTTTTTGCCCTAGTCGGACCAGTTTCATCTGAAACAAATTTTGTTTCATTAAACCCGATCCGACCAAAGTCGCTCAACTCTAATCATTATTGTTATCTACTCCGTGGGGTCTTTTTGAGCAGACTGGCACCTTTGTGATACAAGATCCATCGTATTACCTACCTGTCGCGTTCATCTGTTCTGTGAAGAAACATTTATCATCCACTTTGGCATTATATTGTATATCATCGGTTTATGCCATATACATGTCATCTGAATAACCATTACTTGTTACTGTGCTCATGACTTGTTTATTATGTGTGCATTTTGTGTATACTGTATCTATTGGATGATATGCTGTATGTGCGCGTTTAGCTGCTATTTATGATCCTTTTGAACCTGCATATTATGTCTATATATTGTTATATGCATGCATCTATGCGCTATTTATATACTGATTTGCACTTTATACCCTCAGCAGTGCGCATGCACGCTGTCTCCTCATGTCCTTCATTGGGCTCTGGCGTCTCCCTGTCTCCACGCATGCGCATTTGCATGCATCTGGATGCTTGACGCCGACACCCATGAAGGACCTTGGGGTAACATGGCTCATGCGCCGCCTATGCCGCTCTGAGTGGTCCGCTGCTAACATGTGACTGACCACGTGACCTGTTGCCAGCGTTACTAAAAGGTCCTATTCGGCCATCTATACCTCACTCCCCTTGAGAAAGCGAACAGGTGTGGATGCAAAATGCATGTTGGGGGCTTCTATCCTCTCTGTGGGTTCCCGTGCATTCTTTATTTGGTAAGCGCCCCATACCAGCAGCACAACCTCCCCCATTTGGGAACACTTGTATGATGGTTGCTTGCCTGACCTATTCCTTCTCTTCTGAAGAGCTGCTACATTATATGGCTTGTATTTATTCACATATGTTATAGGCAGGGGTGTTTTTTTGCATGGTTTACCTACTCCCATCTCTGTCTTATGTCCTGTGCTTTTTTGCTATAATGCTTTTTTTGTACTCAGGGTGTCAATTGTCCACTTGAATGCCAAGCACTCTTTCTCTACAATAGCATAGTTATTTGCACAGGAGGAGAATTTCCTACTCAGGTATAGGACTGGATGTTTGTCCCCATCTTTTTCTTGGGAAAACACAGCTCCCAAACTGACCTCTGAGGCATGCATGTGGAGCACGAACTCCTTAGTGAAGTCAAGTGCGACCAAGACCAGCTGATTGCACAGCGCGAGCTTCAACTTCTGGAATGCCATCTATGCTTCAGAGGACCATTTGGCCATCAACGTCTTTGTCCCTTGAGAAGATCAGTCAGTGGGGTGGCTATCATGGTGAAATTCAGGATAAATCATTACAGAAGCGACATTCTCCATCTGGCTTCGGCACAAGGACAATAGGACTGGATCAACATTCTCCTCACCTGCTTGAAGAATACCTTGCGGTGGGCTTTGGGAATCCAATATGGCCTTTGATTCACCCTCACATGTGGTTCAGTCAGGATTTAATGCTCTACAACCTGCATACAATCTAGCAACTCCGTAAACAGGTCCCAGTTCTGCTGAAGCAGTTCACGGCACTGTTGTTTCTGGGTAGGTGACAGTGTTTCTGCCACTGTGACATCCTTGACCTTGGCTTCAGGACTGACGCCCAGGCATGTTGCCTCCACCAGTTCCCTGTATCACCACTGTTTGAGCAGGTTGATGTGGTACACTTGGTATGGCTTTCTTCTCCGTGGTTGGTTGACCTTGTAGTTGATGACCACCTTGTATAGTCTTTGCCACTTGGCCAGGAACTTACTTTCCACTGTGGCAATCAGCACCAACATCCGGTCTCCAGGGCTAAAGTGTCTCAGTCTTTCCGACCGATTTTTAGATCCTTGCCTGGGCCTCCTATGCCTGAAGGAGGCTCTCCCTGAAGATCTCTCCACAGGTGTTCTATGGGATTCAGGTCTGGACTCATTGCTGGCCACCTTAGAAGTCTCCAGTGCTTTCTCTCAAACCATTTTCTAGTGCTTTTTGAAGTGTGTTTTGGGTCATTGTCCTGCTGGAAGACCCATGACCTCTGAGGGAGAGCCAGCTTTCTCACACTGGGCCCTACAGTACATTATGCTGCAAAATTTGTTGGTAGTCTTCAGACTTCATAATGCCATGCACACGGTCAAGCAGTCCAGTGCTAGAGGCAGCAAAGCAACCCCAAAACATCAGGGAACCTCCACCATGTTTGACTGTAGGGACCATGTTTTTTTCTTTGAATGACTCTTTTTTTCTCCTGTAAACTCTATGTTGATGCCTTTGCCCAGAAAGCTCTACTTTTGTCTCATCTGACCAGAGAACATTCTTCCAAAGCATTTTAGGCTTTTTCAGGTAAGTTTTGGCAAACTCCAGCCTGGCTTTTTTATGTCTCGGGGTAAGAAGTGGGGTCTTCCTGGGTCTCCTACCATACAGTCCCTTTTCATTCAGACGCCGACGGATAGTACAGGTTGACACTGTTGTACCCTCGGACTGCAGGGCAGCTGGAACTTGTTTGGATGTTAGTCGAGGTTCTTTATCCAACATCTGCACAATCTTGCGTTGAAATCTCTTGTCAATTTTTCTTTTCCATCCACATCTAGGGAGGTTAGCCACAGTGCCATGGGCTTTAAACTTCTTGATGACGCTGCGCACGGTAGACACAGGAACATTCAGGTCTTTGGAGATGGACTTGTAGCCTTGAGATTGCTCATGCTTCCTCACAATTTGGTTTCTCAAGTCCTCAGACAGCTCTTTGGTCTTCTTTATTTTCTCCATGCTCAATGTGGTACACACAAGGACACAGGACAGAGGTTGAGTCAACTTTAATCCATGTCAACTGGCTGCAAGTGTGGTTTAGTTATTGCCAACACCTGTTAGGTGCCACAGGTAAGTTACAGGTGCTGTTAATTACACAAATTAGAGAAGCATCACATGATTTTTCGAACAGTGCCAATACTTTTGTCCACCCTCTTTTTTATGTTTGGTGTGGAATTATATCCAATTTGGCTTTAGGACAATTCTTTTTGTGTCTTTTCATTTAAGACAAATTAAATGAAGATAATAATAACAAAGAATTTGTGTTTGCAATCATTTTCTTGAAGAAACTGAGTATTATCTGGCAGAATTGCAGGGCTTTCAATACTTTTGGCCACAACTGTATATATATATATATGTAGTGGGAATTCGCTCTAGGTGGCAGGGACGCCGTAAGGACATGTTTACACGTTGCATTTTGCAACTTTTTTTAATGTAAATTTTAAGTTACATTTTACAGTACCAGCAAAGTCTATGAGATATCAGAAATCTCATGTACACACATTGTTTTTTTCCTGACTGATTTGAAAAACTGCTGCGTTTTTTCAAGCTGCAGCATGTCACTTCTTTCAGCATTTTTTTCAGTGTATTTGCAGCATTTTTTTCACCCAAAGGAAACAATGTTTACTATCCAAACTTTCTTTATTACCTCGTAGAGACCCTGCCACCTTGTGAGGAACTTGCTGTCCACTGTGGGCACAAGAACTAATGTCTCCAGTGTTAAAGGTTCTTACCAGAGCTGCCCGGTTATAGACCCAGCTCTGACCAAATGTGCTGCCTCAATGTGCTCCCAGACAAGTGGCAGAACTGTCTCCATCCTTTTCAGCATTTTGGTGACATGTTCAATCACATACTTATGCAAGGTGGGTTGTTGCTCCTCTTTTGCCTCCTTGGCCACATCGAGCAAACCCCAGAGATGTCTGCCATACAAGATTTTTAAGGGCAAGAACCCCGTGGATGTCTGGGGCACCTATCGCACATCAAACAATACATAGGGAAGCAAAAGATGCCAGGCCTTCCTGTCCTTGGATACAATTCTTTTGAGCATGTTCTATAATGTTTTGTTGAACCTTTACCCTTCTAGGGATGGTAAACCAATGTATGCAAGTGTTTAACATTTAGCAACTGGCAGAGTTCCTTCATGACCTTAGACGTAAAGGGAGTCAGTTGATATGTAAAATGTCCTTAGGTATCCCAACCAAAGAGAACATGCCCATCAGTTCTTTGGCTATGAATTTAGCCAACGTATGGCACAGAGGATCCGCCTCTTGATACCCGGTAGCGTAATCAATGATCAAGAACTACTAGAATATGCTGTATGAAAAAACAATTGTAATAATTAAACACCCTCCAGTAACTAATAAAATACCAAGGCTGCACAACTCACACTACATATCTTTTAGCTTGGCTTAAACTATCATTACAAATGTGGATTCAGTCCCCCCAATGGAATTAACCACAGTATGAGTGGTATCAGCGAGAAAGCCAAATAACCCACTATAAGAAGGGAGTGGCTTGGGTTGTTCCTGAGTTGTTCCTGCAAAAGACCTGAGTTTTCTCAAAGACACTTGGTTTTTTACAATTTGATCCATTTGTACATTTTGAATATCCCTTGTTTACTCAATATTGATATAGGCACTGATGTCAATATCCACAAATTTGTAATTTGTATTATCCTCTTTCATCAGGACAGCAGAAAAAAATACTTATGTAACTGAAAAAGTGTCATCCTGATTGTGGTGGCTGGCATACTATTTCATATTTTCTATCAAAAGCACCTCAGTAGTTGGGGAAATTTACAGCTGCTACAAAGCTAGATGCACAATGCAGCCAAATCTTTGACTTTCTGGCAGATAATGTGTGACTATAATTCATAACAAATGATTTGGTTGGTCACTTTACAATTAGAGAAATAGTTGATCTTCTAACAAAGAATTTCAAAAGCAAAGCATTTGGAATATTAAAATTATTGTGCAAAATCTAAAGAACAGCTGGCCTCACTTACTTAAAGAGAACCCTTTACTAGGATTTTAGACCTAAAACTGATGGCATGTATATAAAGGTGCTTTAATGCTGAATAAATATTACCTTTCTTCTACAAATCTGTTTTGTTTTTTACAGAAATTTATAGATGAAAATGTATGCCAATGAGTTGCAAGTATAGTGGGTGGGCATAGTTTATGCTGTGTTTGTACTCTGCGACTGTGTCTGTGTGAGCACTCTGCACAAAAACCTCTGTGTGTGTACTCTGCACCTCTTTCTGTGGGAGTACTCTGCAAAAAAGCCTCTGTGCATGCTGCACCTGTCTCTTCTCTATGGGTGCATTCTTCAAAAAATCTTCTATTTGTGTACTCTGCAAAAAAGCATTTGTTAGAGTACTCTGGAAAAAAAACCTCTGGGTGTGTACTCTGCACCCGTCTCTGTGAGAGTACTCTGCAAAAAAAGTCTTTGCTGGAGAACTCTGAAAACAGTCTCTGTGTATGTATTCTGTACCCATCTCTGTGGGAGTACTCTGCAAAAATGCCCCTGTCGGAGTACTCAGAAAGCAGGCTCTGTTTGTGTGTTCTCTGCACCTGCCTTTTTGGGAGTACTCTGCAAAAATGCCTTTGCGTGTACTCTATACCCATCTCTGTGGGAGTACTCTGCAAAAAAACCTCTGTGTGCATACTCTGCACCCATCTCTGTGAGAGTACTCTGCAAAAAACTTTTGTGGAAGTACTCTGAAAACAGGCTCTGTGTGTGTGCACTTTGCACTCATCTCTGTGAGAGTACTCTGCGAAAAAGCTTCTGTGTGTACTCTGCACTCTTCTCTGTGGGCCTACTCTACAAAAATGCCTCTGAGTGTGTACTCTGTACCCGTATCTGTGGAAATACTCTACAAAAACCCTCTGTGTATCTACTCTGCCCCATCTCTGGGGATGTACTCTGACAACAGACTATGTGTGAATACTCTCCACCTGTCTCTGTAGGTGTGTGCTGCAAAAAGACTATACTCTGCACCCATCTCTGTGGGAGTACTCTGTAAAAAAGCATATTTGTGTGTACTCTGCACTAGTCTCTGTGGGAGTATTCTGCAAAAAAGCCTCTGTGGAATTAGTCTGAAAACAAGCTCTGTGTGTGTACTATGCACCTGTCTCTGGTGGGTACTCTGAAAACAGTCTCTGTGTGAGTACTTTGCACTTGCGTCTGTGGGGGTACTCTGCAAAAAAGCCTCTGTGTCTACTCTGCACCTGCCTTTGTGGGAGCACTGTGCAAAAAGGCCTCTGTGGGATTATTCTGAAAACAGGCTCTGTGTGTACTCTGCACCCATCTCTGTGTGAGTACTCTGGTGATTATGTGGATCTCAATGCTGATGGCATAGCGAAGTCCACACCTGATTTTGTCAGCAGCGTGTTCATGCAGGGCAGGAATTGCCCACCTAGAAAAGTAGTGGCGACTGGGAACCATCTACTGTGGTTCCCATGACCCTAATGTATTGTTGCCCCTCTATAAATCATTTGTGTGAGGCCACATCTAGAATATGAGATCCAGTTTGGGGACCAAATTTTGAAAAGGATATTCAGAAGTTAGAGTCAGTTCAAAGGCGGCCAATGAGATTATTACATGGAATGAAAGACTTCTCATATGATGAGATGATGGAAAAGTTGGGCTTGTTTAGCTTAGAAAAAAAATGTCTCAGAGGAGATCTTATTTATATGTGAAAATATTTGTGTGGTCAATACAAAGGACTGGTGCACTACTTATTCCTTCCAAAGATCATACTAAGGACTAAGGGGCACTCATTGCAGATGGAAGAATGGCAATTCTGGCAGCTAAATAGGAAAGGGTTCTTCACAGTTGGCGTAGTCACAATATGGAATGCCCCACTACAAGAGGTAATAATTAGGATTGAGCCAATCTTTCAAGATTCGGTTCAATTTGCAGATCGTTTAGACGTTCGATGAACGGTTCAACGAATGTAGCCGACCCCCCCATTAAACTCAACGGGAGGCCAAACTAAACGCATACGCAACACCTTAAGGGGTGACGAAAAGCTTCCCAAATAGCTAAAATTAGGAGCAGACACCGTGAAAAGTGGCATCAATTGACAAACAGTAGAAATTTGGTAATGGCACAGCAGAATTGACCCATGTGCCATGCATGAGGTATCAGTGTCTGAGCCAGCATTTACAGCTTTGAATTGAAGTTTCAGTTAATATGTGGTGGCTAATGGTGTGGTGTAAGCCTTTCTTTCTGGGAGCCAAGACACCTCAAGCAACAGCTCATTTTTTTTAGTTTCCTAGGCAAACTGAGGTGGCACAAACATAGTTTCATAGACTACTATTAGTAGAAAAATGTAAGGATAGTAACACAGGTAGGTGATTGATGATTTGACCCACAGTAGAAGATTTTACAATGGCACAGCAGTCAGCAATAGGCCATGCATGTGGTATCAAAGTCTGGGCCAACATTTAGAGCTTTGAATTTAAGTTTAAATTAAGACGAAGTGCCTAAGGGAGCGGTGTAAGCCTTTTTGTCTAGCAGCCTTGATGCCTTAAGCAACACCTCCAATTTTTTTCCAGCCACACTCAGATGGCACAAATATAAGTTTCATACAGTACTACTAGTAGGAAAATGTAAGGAAAGTAAGGCTGTGTTCACACACAGCGTTTTTTTAGCGGTTTTTACCGCAGTTTTCACTATAAACCCGCTATAAAACCGCTAAAAATAAGGTGCACAGTCATTTCTATGCATTTTGCACTTTTTGTGCACATTGATGCGTTTTTTACCGCGAAAAAAACGCATCGCGGTAAAAACCGCAGCATGCACATTAATTTTGCGTTTTTTCCCGCGGTTTAGGCTTCTCCCATGCTTTTAGAAACCGCTGCGGTAAAAAACGCATCAAAAACGCATCAAAACCGCGCAAAAAACGCACAAAAACCGCCGCGGAAAAATAGGTGCGGTTTCTGGGAAGGGATTCAGGTGTTTGTGCAGAAATTTTCTGCAACGTGTGCACATACCCTAACACAGATAGTTGACTGAGGTGAGTTCAGGCCTGCCTGTCTGGGAGCCCTAATTAGGCAACCCACCAGATGGGTTTGAGTCGCCACATTTAAAAAAAAAAATGTAACGCACCACTAAAGTGGCATCAATTTCCACAGGTTAGAAACAGTATAATAGGCCTCTTACACACCTTCCACCACAGGCAACCCACAAGATGGAGACACAACTTGGAATCTCCACATTTCAAACAATATATGTTACATACACAAAATTGGCATCAATTTACACAGAGTAGAAAAAGTAACATAGGCCTCTGACACACCTTTCACCACAAGCAACCCACCAGACGGAGACCAAACTCCGGCTGCCCCCTAAAAGTGTAGACCGCCAAACTTTCATCAGAATGAACAAGTCATGGATCTCAGACTGGGCAGACTAGGCGATGGTGTAGTTTTTACTGTCATGCATTGATCTCGCGTTATTGTAACATCTTTGTTCTGTTAGGAACGGCGGAACACACTAAATAAAAATATAAATAAAGTGCGTTCGCCACTCGGGGTCCACCGTGCAGTAGGTGAAATAACCGCTGCTAAGTGGTGGCAGGAGCAATATGGCCGAATTGCACACAGGGTTAAACTCCACCCAGATGCGCAGAGCAATCTCAGTTAAACTCACGGAGATGCCAAAAGTACACAAGTAACTGAGCTTGTGTGCGTATATTCATACTTGCTGCTGTGTGTATGAGGACGGATGCATGATTCTGGTGACTGACTCATTTGAAGCCCCTTCCCTCTGATATTACGCATGTGAATAGGGACTGAGTTAGTTTCAGTGCCAGCGCTTCTCTGCTTCAACTTGCACAGCTGCTAGCGTCCGACGTGGCGCTTGCGCCTTGCCTTTGTCATTTGGCGGCAGTGTCCACGCCGCGCTGCAGTAGCAGCCTCCTTTGCATTCGCAGTTGCAATGCCATGCACACGGTGGGTCTAGACGGACGTAGTGCCGCCGTCTTGGGCTTCTCCTGTGACCATATACCGTGTGTGCGTTTTTTACTGAGTGCTTTGACTACAACAAGCTCAGTTACTTGTGTACTTTTGGCATCTCCGTGAGTTTAACTGAGATTGCTCTGCGCATCTGGGTGGAGTTTAACCCTGTGTGCAATTCGGCCATATTGCTCCTGCCACCACTTAGCAGCGGTTATTTCACGTACTGCACGGTGGACCCCGAGTGGCGAACGCACTTTATTTATATTTTTATTTAGTGTGTTCCGCCGTTACTAACAGACCAAAGATGTTACAATAACACGAGATCAATGCATGACAGTAAAAACTACACCATCGCCTAGTCTGCCCAGTCTGAGATCCATGACTTGTTCATTCTGATGAAAGTTTGGCGGTCTACGCTTTTAGTGGACAGCCGGATGCACTTATACATCAGGACACCAAGAGCAGCACTGAAGACATGTTCTGAGAGAACGCTGGTTGCCGAGCATGACAAAACCTCCAAGGCATGACAGGCGAGCTCAGACCACTCTTCCATTTTTGAAGACCAAAATGCAAAAGGATCCAAACCCCCCGATGGCATTGATATTAAGCTCCCGATACTCCTGCACCATCCTCACCAGTCATTCATAATGTGTCAGACTTGTACTCAGTTCTGCTAGTGCATGGGCTGGTCTAAAACATGTGTGAAATGACTGCTGCTGCTAATGTTTTTGCGATGACATCATGATCGCTTTTAATTCCAATTTTTTAGAGGCAGAATGAACAAAAACCAGCAATCCAGGATTTTTTTTCTTTTATGTTGTTCCATGTGTGGTAAAATTTATAAAGCAGTTTTATTCTTTTGGTCAGTTCGATTACAGCAATACCACACAGTAGTTTTTTATGTGTTGCGACTTTTGCACAATAAAAACTATTTTATAAAAAAATCATCATTTTTGCATCACAGTATTCTGAGAGCTATTGTTTTTTTATTTTTCCGCTGTTGGAGCTGTATGGCAGTTTTTTGTTTTGCTGGATAAGATGACGCTTTCAGAGATACCTTTTTTATTTACATTCAGCCTTTTGATAGCTTTTTATTTCACCTTTTGTTCAGTGGTATGATGAAAAACTTAGCTTTTTGACTCATTTTTTTATTACGATGTTCACTGAACTAACTAGTGTGACAGTTTTATAGCTTGAGTCGTTCAGGAAGCTGACTTACCAAATATCTAAACTTTGTTTATTATTTTTTTATTTTACATAAAATATGTATTTCTGGTTATAATATACAGTACATCTAATTTTTTTGTGATTTTTTTTTAAAATATAGTTTTACAATTTTTCTTAACTGTCCCTTTATGAGGTAATAGGAAAAAAACACCGTGTGCACAACTGTGGTGGTGCCGAGGTAGGTTCCCAAACCATATATAGTATAATGAAAACCTGGCACTCAACTTAAATGCTTAAATGGAACAGTTTATTTGTAGTACCAAACAAAACGTTTCGGTCAGTGCAGACCTTCATCAGTTACTACAAGGTGAAGAAAAAAATAGAACAAAATAAAGCAAATGAACAAACGAACAAACAAAGTGTAACCATAAATAAAGTATATACAAAAATACATTAATAAATAGATTCTGGTCATACTAATATAAATGGAACATCCAACTCAGTTAGGAACCAAAAATATATTCAGTGGTCAGATTAGAAGGAATAGCTGAAGATTAGAACATACAGCGCTCAAAGATTGTCTGTACTTAGATTGGAGGGCTCTTTTTGTATGTCCCTGTAAAGCCTTAAGGAAGATGTGTGATAGTGTTAAATGAATCTATATTCAGTAGTAAATAAGGTAACACTGCAGCCTGATACACACCAAATGTCAGTGTGCTGCTGGAGCGCAGTTAAGTCTGTAGGGCAAATATAGTGTAGACTGCCGTTAGCTGGCGGTAAAGTGTTAAGTGCTGCCAGTAGTAAAATGTCATAGTGTAGTAGTAAATTAAGTTTTACCTTATTTGTCTGGCAGGGAAAGCGCAAGCCTGGTCCTCCTGGACGCTGTGTTCCACAGCTTGTCAGAGAGGACAGCGTTGTGCTGAGATAAGAGAAGAAGAGGCGGGACAAAGCCCTTGACAGGCACGGAGGTTGGGCCAATGGGCGAGAGCTAGGTGGTGACAGAATGGCCATGTGCTTCACCTCTCTGAAGAATGCATATCTGTTATGAATGAGTCACCGAGGAGGAAAAAACAAAAAGCAAGCTAAGCCCAGAAAACCGGAGAGGTTGGTAACTAGCAGATTGCAGGACCCTGATCCTATCCAGAACAACTAGCAATAGCCGTGGAGCGTGCCTACGGTGGTCCTAGACGCCTCGTCATGGCCAGAGAACTAAATAAGCCTAAAGAAAGAAAGGGAAAATCTAAACTGCCCCAGAGCAGACCCCAAAGCAATAGACAGCCCCCAACATGTATTGTCGGTGAAACAAGATGAAAACACAGACACAGGTAGAAAGATAGGCTGAGCAAATGATGGGGCCCTCGCTAACTAGAAAGGACAGGAAAGAAAAGCTGCTGTCTGCAATCACGCAAAAAACCCTGCCAAAAAAATGTCCAACACATCTGATAGAAAAAGGCCCTGAAGTCGCTAGACTTCAAATCACTATATCAGCACTCAGGTATATTCTGAAGACAGAGCAAAAGAGATCAACTGATCAGAGACAAAATGGGGATTCAGCCCAGTCCCAGCCAGGGCTGGCTGAACACAAAAACTAAGTAAACCAGACAAAAACTCATATGAACAATAGCAGAGAAAACTTAGCTTTAGGAAGGCAGGAACCAAACTGGAAACCAGGAGCCACAGTCAGGAAAAATCACCAGCAAGAAACTAGGGAGTCGGCTGCCTGAAATCCAATCAGAAACTCCTGATGTCCAATCGCAGTCCTCTTCCTCAGGTGGCCGGTCTCTGCCATTTAGATCAGCTTCATTACCTCCCTTCACCAACAGAGGGAGTCCAGATAGAGAACTCACTACTCCTCTGTCAGCACAGCCAGCTCCATAACCCTCACCAGAAGCCAGAGGCAAACCTGAAAATGAGCTCACAACACATATCACTGCAGTGTGAGGGCAATAAAATGAGACAGAGGGGATATGTGTGTGGTATTTCTTAGGGGTCTGGTAAGAGTTTAACCCTATGGTGGATTGTATGGACTGTATGCATATAGGAGTAAAATAAGAAAGTAAGACAAATAATTAGATGATAAGAAAATAGGAAAATAAGAAAAAAAGAAAAAAGGAAAATACATCTGATAAGGATGCACGAGATGGACATGAATCACAGATTGTAGTAGTGGGATTTTCCAGGAAGACACACAAGTAGGATGGGTGCAGTCCGAAAAGAGCCATAGGTGCGGATCATATCAATATATGTGACTCTAGGGAAAAAGAAACAATAATTAGTCATCATACATAAAAATTCAATCATCATCATTATCCTGTAAAAAAGGGGGCTGCAGACTTATTCTTATACAAAGGATAAAAGGTCATAATCACGATTTAAACCTTTTGGTTCAAGTGTCTCCAGGGTGTGAATCCAAAACGCCTCACGGCGCTTGAGAATAGTGATTCTGTTACCACCTCGTCTAGGTTGCGGGACTTGTTCGATGACCTGAAATTGTAACTGTGAAATATTATGGCCAAAGGTGATAAAATGAGCAGGGATAGGAAGCAAGAGATTTTTACACCGTATGGTGGATTTATGTTTGGATATCCGATCACGAATGGCCTGATTAGTCTCACCAACATATAGTCGTCCACATGGGCACTTAATGAGATATATGACAAATGAAGTGTCACACGTGAAGAATCCACTTACTGGAAAGCTTTTGCCAGTGAAAGGGTGGTGAAATTTGTTGCCTTTTAGTACATTACTACACTGCATACATTGGAGACAGGGAAAATTTCCATTCTTAGGTTTTTGTAGAAAGCGTTGGGACTTGTAGAGGGTAGTGCCTATATCTGCTTTGACTACATTATCCCTAATATTTGGTGCTCTCCGAAAGCATGGTAAAAATGGGTGCTGGAATGCAGGAATATCGGGATGGGCGGTGGAGAGAAGATGTCAGTTTTTCCTGATTGATTTGTGGAGGATATAGGAAAAAGGATGAAAAGAGTGAACAAACGGGATCCTGTTGATGGATCTATTCTGTGGAGATGTTCTTACAGACCTAGCTTCCTGAAGTATCGTGGGAGGGTAACCCCTTTCTACAAATTTTGTGGACTTCTCATTGAGACGTTCAGTACGTATGATGTTGTCTGAAACAATTCTAGAAACCCTATGGAACTGCGACCTCGGAATGGCATTTTTTGTAGAGGGAGGGTGTAAACTCTGATAGTGTAACAAACTGTTGCGGTCAGTAGGTTTGGTATAAAGATCAGAAGAAAATATACCGTTAGAATCCTTAATAATCATGGTGTCCAAAAAGTTCATCTTATGTGGGTCTTGAGATATGGTGAATGTAATACCCGGCCAAGAGGAGTTGAGTATATTGAAAAATGAATGAAGGGACTCCAACGTGCCCCCCCATATGCAAAAGACATCATCAATATAACGTCTCCACAGAAGGACATGAGAGATGAATAGGTCGTTTTTATAGATGGTACTTTCCTCGAAGTCTGCCATATAGCAATTTGCATACGGGGGTGCTACGTTAGACCACTAAGAAATACCACACACATATCCCCTCTGTGTCATTTTATTGCCCTCACACTGCAGTGAAATGCATTCTTCAGAGAGGTTAAGCACATAGCCATTCTCTTCCTGTGATGTCACCACCTAGCTCTCGCCCATTGGCCCAACCTCCGTGCCTGTCAAGGGCTTTGTCCCGCGTCTTCTTCTCTTATCTCAGCACAACACTGTCCTCTCTGAAAAGCTGTGGAACACAGCGTCCAGGAGGACCAGGCTTGCGCTTTCCCTGCCAGACAGATAAGGTAAAACTTAATTTACTACTACACTATGACATTTTTACTACTGGCAGCACTTAACACTTTACCGCCAACTAACGGCAGTCTATATTATATTTGCCCTACAGACTTAACTGCGCTCCAGCAGCACACTGACATTTGGTATGTATCAGGCTGCAGTGTTACCTTATTTACTACTGAATATAGATTCATTTAACACTATCACACATCTTCCTTAAGGCTTTACAGGGACATACAAAAAGCGCCCTCCAATCTAAATACAGACAATCTTTGAGCACGATACTTGGGAGATGTTCCAGCAACTTCGACCAAAGGATGGTTAAAATCAAAAGACTTTATTCCAAAAAAATGATTAAAAACAGAATAGATGCATAAAAAACATATGGTTCACCAATGTGACAGACGCTTACGCGTTTCGGACTAGAGGGTCCTTACTCATAGCTTAACATCTTACAAATAAGCATATACCTATATACACTTGCTGGCTGAAGTAAAGTGGGAGGGAAACAAAATGGGCGGAGGTCCACAATAGCAGGAAGGGAGGATTTTCTCCACAAAAAAAAAAAAAGGCATAGTATCTGAACATGGAGGAAATCACCACATCATCTTAATCATATATATATATAAAAGATCAGATTTTAAATTCATGCCTGCGGGATATCGTGTTTTTAACTTAAAAATCCACATTGCTTCTTTGCGCTGCAATTCCTTTTTTCTATCACCTCCTCTCTTGGGGTTTGGGACAGTTTCTATTATATTAACCCTACAAGTACTGACATCTCCTCCATGTACAGAAATAAAATGCTGAGAGGCTCCCGAGGGACTCCTTGTAGTTTTATTACATGAATCATAAAGATGTTCAGAAATCCTTTTGCGAAGAGGACGTGTGGTGTTACCCACATATTGAATACAGCATGTTTCACATGTTATTAAATAAATAACATATGTGGAACTACAGTTGGCAAACATATTTATGACATATTCATTTTTTGTAACTGTGGATTTAAATGTAGACGTATTATACATGTATTTACATAAACCGCATGATCTTATTCCACAACGATAGCTACCAGAGACAGATAACCAGCTTGAATTATTTTCTGATGAAAAATGCAAAGTGTGATCACTGGGGGACAAAATATTCGCAATTGTAGTTCCTTTTTTAGGAATAAAATTGCAGCCTTTATCCAATATAGTTCTCAAAGTTGGATCCACCCGTAAAATAGGTAGATTTGATTTAATAATTTCCGTTATTTGATTAAATTGATCACTATATTTAGTAATAAAAACTGGTTTCTCCTCAAAATTACTAAATTTTGATTTTATTTCCAAATAATCATCTCTTGTTTTTCTTTCTGCTACAATTTTACCCCTATTAATTTGATGCTTGCGATAACCTCTAGTCTTTAATCGTTCATCAATTACTTCACATTCCTGTCTGTAAAATGAATCAGTTGTGCAGCACCTCTTGGCACGCACAAATTCACCTACTGGGAGATTATTAATGACGTGTTTGGGATGGTTGCTGCTAGCATGCAGCAAAGAATTACCTGATTGCGGTTTTCTATATAAACATACTTCAACCCTAAAATCTGCTTCATTTCCAATCAACATCATGTCAAGAAAAGCAATTTGTTCTTTATTCATATGATATGTAAATTTTAGATTATGATTATTAGTATTAAGGAATTTTATGAATTCTTTTATATTATCTGGATCACCCTTCCATATTATCAGATCATCAATGAATCTTCCAAAAAATTCTATATGATCCATAAAAATATTTTCCTGACCATAAATTTTTTCTTCCTCCCACCAAGTAACAAATATATTTGCAAGCGATGGGGAAAATTTCGCCCCCATCGCACATCCTTGTAATTGAAGGAACAAATTGCTTTTCCTTTTAAACATAAAGTAGTTGTTTTTTAACAAAAATTCAGTTACAGATAAAATAAATTGCTGCAATTCCACACTGTATTTAGTATATTTAAGCAACTGATCCTGAAGTGCACGAATAGCTAGATGATGAGGTATAGATGAATACAGTGTAGCAATATCTGCAGTAACCCATGTGTAATTACTATTCCACTTAATGTTCTTCATTACACGTAACACATGTTTGCTGTCCTTGATATAGCTAGGTGATCTCAATACTAGAGGTTGAAGTCGTGCATCCAACCAATCCCCCAAATTCTCCAATAATGACCCTATTCCAGATACAATAGGCCGCATAGGTGGGGGAAATACCCCCTTATGAACCTTGGGCAAGGCATGAAAAAGAGGAATTTTGGGGAAAGGTGGATTCATAAATTCCAATTGCTGACTAGTAAGAAAACCCATCAAATGTCCTTCTTCCAAAATTTTCATTAAAAGAACTCTTATTTCCTCTGTAGGATCCTTCAATAACGGCTTGTACACAACACTGTCTTGAAGCAACTTATGCACTTCTTGTTCATAAAGACCAGTGTCCAGTATAGTAGTAGATCCACCTTTATCTGAATTTTTTATAACAATGTTAGAATTTTTCTTCAATTCCTCCAATGCATTTTTTTGTTTTTTTGTTACATTTTTTTTATTGTTCTGATTTTTATTTTCCAATGCCAATTTAGTAAGTTCACTTTCCACCACTATTTGAAATTCCTCCATCACTGTGCTACGTGACTGCACTGGGTAATAAGTAGGATTGGGAGAAAGGACTGGGTTTTGTCCCAAATAAACAGTTTAATCTTTTTGACACAATTCTGGACATGAATAAATTTATCAGAGGTTTAACAATAAAGAAACATTTTTTTGATGAACAAGACTCTATTCATACTGTCCAAGATGAGATTCCACCTGTGAATGAATATTCAGAAAAATCTTTTTCAGACCAGATTATTTTAAAAAATTTGTATGAAATGTCAGAAGAAGAAAAAAATTTTTTGGACATAAATGACCGTCTGTTTGGAAACAGGGTTCCCAATCCTACTTATTACCCAGATGCACGACTTCAACCTCTAGTATTGAGATCACCTAGCTATATCAAGGACAGCAAACATGTGTTACGTGTAATGAAGAACTTTAAGTGGAATAGTAATTATACATGGGTTACTGCAGATATTGCTACACTGTATTCATCTATACCTCATCATCTAGCTATTCGTGCACTTCAGGATCAGTTGCTTAAATATACTAAATACAGTGTGGAATTGCAGCAATTTATTTTATCTGTAACTGAATTTTTGTTAAAAAACAACTACTTTATGTTTAAAAGGAAAAGCAATTTGTTCCTTCAATTACAAGGATGTGCGATGGGGGCGAAATTTTCCCCATCGCTTGCAAATATATTTGTTACTTGGTGGGAGGAAGAAAAAATTTATGGTCAGGAAAATATTTTTATGGATCATATAGAATTTTTTGGAAGATTCATTGATGATCTGATAATAATATGGAAGGGTGATCCAGATAATATAAAAGAATTCATAAAATTCCTTAATACTAATAATCATAATCTAAAATTTACATATCATATGAATAAAGAACAAATTGCTTTTCTTGACATGATGTTGATTGGAAATGAAGCAGATTTTAGGGTTGAAGTATGTTTATATAGAAAACCGCAATCAGGTAATTCTTTGCTGCATGCTAGCAGCAACCATCCCAAACATGTCATTAATAATCTCCCAGTAGGTGAATTTGTGCGTGCCAAGAGGTGCTGCACAACTGATTCATTTTACAGACAGGAATGTGAAGTAATTGATGAACGATTAAAGACTAGAGGTTATCGCAAGCATCAAATTAATAGGGGTAAAATTGTAGCAGAAAGAAAAACAAGAGATGATTATTTGGAAATAAAATCAAAATTTAGTAATTTTGAGGAGAAACCAGTTTTTATTACTAAATATAGTGATCAATTTAATCAAATAACGGAAATTATTAAATCAAATCTACCTATTTTACGGGTGGATCCAACTTTGAGAACTATATTGGATAAAGGCTGCAATTTTATTCCTAAAAAAGGAACTACAATTGCGAATATTTTGTCCCCCAGTGATCACACTTTGCATTTTTCATCAGAAAATAATTCAAGCTGGTTATCTGTCTCTGGTAGCTATCGTTGTGGAATAAGATCATGCGGTTTATGTAAATACATGTATAATACGTCTACATTTAAATCCACAGTTACAAAAAATGAATATGTCATAAATATGTTTGCCAACTGTAGTTCCACATATGTTATTTATTTAATAACATGTGAAACATGCTGTATTCAATATGTGGGTAACACCACACGTCCTCTTCGCAAAAGGATTTCTGAACATCTTTATGATTCATGTAATAAAACTACAAGGAGTCCCTCGGGAGCCTCTCAGCATTTTATTTCTGTACATGGAGGAGATGTCAGTACTTGTAGGGTTAATATAATAGAAACTGTCCCAAACCCCAAGAGGGGAGGTGATAGAAAAAAGGAATTGCAGCGCAAAGAAGCAATGTGGATTTTTAAGTTAAAAACACGATATCCCGCAGGCATGAATTTAAAATCTGATCTTTTATATATATATGATTAAGATGATGTGGTGATTTCCTCCATGTTCAGATACTATGCCTTTTTTTTTTTTTTTTTTTTTTGTGGAGAAAATCCTCCCTTCCTGCTATTGTGGACCTCCGCCCATTTTGTTTCCCTCCCACTTTACTTCAGCCAGCAAGTGTATATAGGTATATGCTTATTTGTAAGATGTTAAGCTATGAGTAAGGACCCTCTAGTCCGAAACGCGTAAGCGTCTGTCACATTGGTGAACCATATGTTTTTTATGCATCTATTCTGTTTTTAATCATTTTTTTGGAATAAAGTCTTTTGATTTTAACCATCCTTTGGTCGAAGTTGCTGGAACATCTCCCAAGTATTGTGCCTACAAGATTTTCCGGAAGCCAAGTTCCCTGCACCGCCCAGGATTGATTGCATTCCTCCAGACTTCGCATTTGCTACGGTTTGGTGAGCTGACAAAAAACTTTTTCCTTTGTGAATCTTTGAGCACGGTATGTTCTAATCTTCAGCTATTCCTTCTAATCTGACCACTGCATATATTTTTGGTCCCTGAGTTGGATGTTCCATTTATATTATTAAAGAATGGAATCTC
The DNA here is from genome assembly GCF_039654945.1 of Dendrobates tinctorius. NCBI lineage: Eukaryota > Metazoa > Chordata > Amphibia > Anura > Dendrobatidae > Dendrobates > Dendrobates tinctorius. Next base: position 32,085,634 of record NW_027361673.1, on the reverse strand, counting down.
CAGCGCTGGACTTCAGTTAAAAATACATCATTTATTGTAAATTCTTAAAATAGAACAGAAAAAAGTATGGATAAGGACATACAGGCAGATGGGGTCTCTGGTGGTCTCCAACCAACGCGTTTCGACCTAGAGGGTCTTACTCATGGTTCCATGAGTAAGACCCTCTAGGTCGAAACGCGTTGGTTGGAGACCACCAGAGACCCCATCTGCCTGTATGTCCTTATCCATACTTTTTTCTGTTCTATTTTAAGAATTTACAATAAATGATGTATTTTTAACTGAAGTCCAGCGCTGGAGATTCCATTCTTTATTTTGCTTCAGTCAACACCCCTGATCAAGGTGACTCCGTGCGCAGGAGGATTATGGATCGCAACCGAGACTGGTGAGCTGACCTCCCTTCATTTTCCCTATCCTTCTATAATTATTTTAATTTTATTTATATTATTATGACCAGAATCTATTTATTAATGTATTTTTGTATATACTTTATTTATGGTTACACTTTGTTTGTTCGTTTGTTCATTTGTTTTATTTTGTTCTATTTTTTTCTTCACTTTGTAGTAACTGATGAAGGTCTGCACTGACTGAAACGTTTTGTTTGGTACTACAAATAAACTGTTCCATTTAAGCATTTAAGTTGAGTGCCAGGTTTTCATTATACTATCCTTTATGAGGTAATAACTCTGGAACAATTCAATGGATCCCACTGATTCTGAGATTGTTTTCTCGTGACATAATGTACTTCATGACAGTGGTACAATTTCTTAGATATGACTTGACTTGAAAAAAACAGAAATTTGGCGAAAAATTTTGAAAATGTCGCAATTTTCCAACTTTGAATTTTCATGCGCTTAAAACACAGAGATAGGCCACATAAAATACTTAATAAGTAACATTTCCCACATCTACTTTACATCAGCACGATTTTGGAACCATTTTTTTTTTGTTAGGAAGTTATAAGGGTTAAAAGTTGAACAGTGATTTCTCATTTTTACAGCACCATTTTTTTAGGGACCACATCACATTGGAAGTCACTTTGAGGGGTCTATATGATAGAAGATACCCAAAAGTAATACCATTCTAAAAACTGCACCCCTGAAGGTCGGGTGCTCAAAACCACATTCAAGAAGTTTATTAACCCTTCATGTGCTTCACAGGAATTTTTGGAATGTTTAGATAAAATGAATATTTAACTTTTTTTAACAAAAAAAATTTACATCATATCCAATTTTTTTATTTTTTTCCAAAGGTAACAGGAGAAATTGGACCCCAAATATTGTTGTGCAACTTTCCTTGAGTACGCTGATATGTGGGAGAAAACCACTGCTTGGGTGATGGCAGAGCTCAGGAAGGAAGGAGCGCCGTTTGACTTTTTTAACGCAAAATTGGATGGAATTGAGATCGGACACCATGTTACGTTTGGAGAGCCCAGATGTGCCTAAACAGTGGAAACCCCCCAGAAGTGGCACCATTTTGGAAACTAGACCCCCTAAGAAACTTATCTAGATGTGTGGTGAGCACTTTGAATCCTCAAATGCTTCACAAAGGTTTGTAACATAGAGCCGTGAAAATAAAAAATCATATTTTTTTCCACAAAAATGATATTTTCGCCTTCAATTTTTTTTCCCAAGGGTAACAGGAGAAATTGGACCGCAAATGTTATTGTGCAATTTCTCCTGAGTATGCTGAAAGCCAATATGTAGGGGTAAACCACTGTTTGGGGGCATATCAGAGCTTGGAAGGGAAGGAGCGCTGTTTGACTTTTTCAACACAAAATTGGCTGGAATTGAGATCGGACGCCATGTTGCGTTCGGAGAGCCCCTGATGTGCCTAAACAGTGGAGTGGAAAAATACCAGAAGTGACCCCATTTTGGATACTAGACCCCCCAAAGAGCTTATCTAAATGTGTAGTGAGCACTTTGAACCCCCAAATGCTTCACAGAATTGTAGAACCGTGAAAACCGTGAAGCATTACTACCACTAATATCCCACATCATCCCATCAGCCAGAGCCACTGGACTACTACCACTAATATCCCACATCATCCCATCAGAGCCATCGGACTACTACCCCTAATATCCCACATCATATTAGGGGTAGTAGTCTGGTGGCTCTGGCTGACGGGATGATGTGGGTTATTAGGGGTAGTAGTCCGGTGGCTTTGATGGAATGATGTGGGATATTAGGGGTAGTAGTCCGGTGACTCTGATGGAATGATGTGGGATATTAGTGGTAGTAGTCCCGCGGCTATGACGGGATGATGTGAGATATTAGTAGTAGTTGTCCAGTGGCTCTGGCTGATGGGATGATGTGGGATATTAGGGGTAGTAGTCCGGTGGCTTTGACAGAATGATGTGGGATATTAGGGGTAGTAGTCCAATGGCTCTGATGGGATGATGTGGGATATTAGTGGTAGTAGTCCAGTGGCTCTGGCTGATGGGATGATGTGGGATATTAGTGGTAGTAGTCCAGTGGCTCTGGCTGACGGGATGATGTGGGATATTATAGTGAGTGTGGCTATGCGAAGTGGGCTGGGCTCTACACTCAGCTATATATATATATAATAAATGCCCTAAGCAGCTTCCGGTTGTAACAACTTCCGTCCAGTTGTAACCGGTGACGTCACCGCACACCTCTTTCCATGTTAACCCTCAACACACACACTCCTCTCACCTTTCTCCATCTCCACTCACGTCCACTCACTCTTTCACTCCACATACGACCCTTTCTCTCACTCCGTCTCTCATACTCACGCCGTCATCGCCGCTGATCCACGATCCCCGCCATCCTGGATCCAGACGTCCTCCACGCCAGCAACATGTTCTTGCGGCGACGCCATTTTGGATCGGCGAAATCCCGCGATAGTCAAGATGGCGTCGCCGCAAGAACATGTCGCCGGTGTGGAGGACGTCGGGATCCAAAATGGCGTCGGCGAAATCTCGCGAGATTTCGCCGACGCCATTTTGGATCCCGACCGCATCCACGCCGGCGACATGTTCCTGCGGCGACGCTATTTTGGATCGGCGAAATCCCGCGATACTCAAGATGGCGTCGCCGCAAGAACATGGCGCCGGCGAGGACGACGTCGGGATCCAAAATGGCGTCGGCGAAAACTCACGAGATTTCGCCGACGCCATTTTGGATCCCGACGTCGTCCACGCCGGCGACATGTTCTTCCGGCGACGCCATCTTGAATATCGCGGGATTTCACGATACTAAAGATGGCGTCACCGCAAGAACATGTCGCCGGCGTGGACAACGTCTGGATCCAGGATGGCACCGGCGGAAGAAGATGTCGGGGATCGTGGAGCAGCGGCGATGACGGCGTGAGTATGAGAGACGGAGTGAGAGAAGGGGTCGTATGTGGAGTGAAAGAGTGAGTGGAGATGGTGGAAGGTGAGAGGAGTGTGTGTGTTGAGGGTTAACATGGCAAGAGGTGTGATGCTATGGCATCCTCCCGATGCGATAGCATCGGGCCATAATCTAGTATATATATAATCATTAAAATTTGTTATAACTAACCGTTATTGTTAGCTACTTTGTTAGTTACTATGCCCAGGCAACACCGGGCTCTTCAGCTAGTTAGAAATAAAACAAAACACACTTTTACATTTTTGTTTAAAAATAACAAACACAGTTATACTCACCTAATGCCTATTCCACCAAAGCCCTCATTCTCCTGCAATAAAACAAAAATAAAAAACAACCATATCCTCACCTGTCGGTCTTTCTGTCCCATGCCGTAATCCATGACAGAACGAGCGACAGGTGAGGGATATGGTTGTTTTTTTAATTTTTTGCTTTATTACAGGAGAACGAGGGTTTCATTGAAATAAGGTGTTAGGTGAGTGTAATCGTTTTTGTTATTTTTAATTAAAAATGGAAAAGTGTGTGTTAGGAGCTGGGATTAATCCGCTGCATGGGATAGATCCCAAGCCTTGACTGAAATCATCTTACTGAGCATGTCCGTGATGTGGCCCCTTCTCATTGGTGCTCGGATGTTAGCTGCTCTGGTTAGGTGGCAGCTCCGGATTGGCCGGCGAGCGATGTCAGATTGAGTGATTGGGGTGGAGCTTTTGGTATAAAACACTCTCAGCAACGCCCGTGGGCACGCTAGTTTCATTTTGTGATGGTGTGTGTGGATACGCTACCACTCTGTTTGCATGTGCGTGTGTGCTGCTCTTATACCAGTGTCTGTGTGTCTAGGCAGGCAGTGTAGGGTGGGAAACTCCCGCTTGGCTTAACATCTGTTTCTGTCGTGTGTACAGTTAGGACAGCTGAGCTACAGAGCAAGTCCAACCACCAGCCTAGACTTCCCTGGGAGAGTGATAGGGCTCCCACTTAGCCTCATCCTTGCTTTATCCCTGTGATGATTAACAGGATATTGCTCTAAGTGCTCTTTTGTTCTGTACCGCTCTGTGAAGTAACGGAGCTGGGTACTCAGTGTTTCATTCACATGGTGTGGCGTTAAACAAAGTGTGTTCAAGCAATCGCTTACTATTTAAGTTCCGTCATTACTCTCTAGCAGCAGTTATACACCTCTGCATGGTGGACCCTGGGTTGCGATTGCAATTAATAATTTATTTTAATTTAGTGCAATCCGCCATCCCTAACGGTGTGTTTTGTTTTATTTCTAATAAAAGACCTTATTCTGGCTGTGTCTTTATTTACCATACAACTATAGGATTGGTAATGGATAGATGCCTTATAGATGCGTCTCCATTACTAAGCTGTGGGCTTGATGTCATCTGACAATACAAAGGTGACATTAACCCCACAAATATCACCCCACTTGCCACTGCTACAGGGCAAGTAGGAAGAGCCGAGCAAAGCGCCAGAATTGGTACATCAAATAGATGTGCCTTTTCTGAGCAGCTACAGGCTGCTATTTGTAGGCTTTGGAGGTCTATATCCATGGCCCCTTACCATCCTGAGAATACTAGCCTCCAGCTGTGAGATTTAGCAAGGCTGCTTGTCAAAAATGGGGGGACCCCATGCTGTTAATTAAATTATTTATTCAAATAATTTAAATAAATAGCATGGGGTCACCTCTATTCTTGATAACCAGCCTTGCTAAAGCTGACAGCTAAGGGTTGCAGACCACAGCTATGAGTTTTGCCTGACTGGTTATAGAAAATGCAGAGGAACCCATGCCATTTTTTTTCATTTAATTTCATACCTCCATCAGACGCTCCTGCTGTCACTGTTATTAGCAGCAGCAGGGGTAGGCTGATGGGAATAATAGTCCCATCAGCCGCCACCTGCTGTCTCTTTTATTACTTAAATATAACTCTCATTATTCTCCCATGCTTGCGCCGATCGCCGGAGAATGATGAGATCTGTGTTCAGCACTCAATGCAGGGGAACAGCGCTTACTGTAACACTTCTTCCCTGGCACCCATCCGTGTGGTATTGATGCGGCACACGGTTGCCACACATGTGCCACAAGTATTACACACACGGACACTGAGATCTCCGGTAACGAAAATATCAGAAAGAGACCTTATAGCGGGTTTCTATGTTTGGCTGTTGTCACACACTAAAAGATGCTTTATATTGCAAAAAATAGTTTTTGCATCAAAATATTTTGAGAGCTATAAGTTTTCCATATTTTAACCCACAAAGTTATGTGAAGTCTTGTTTTTTGCTGGACAATGATAAAATGGAGTACCAGCAAGAAATGAGCTGGATCTCCTAATAATGTTACCTTAGCCTGTGGCTGGATGCATGTGCTGCTGGTTTGAGAGACGATATTGCAGGGAAGTGTATCCGGGTATAAGTGGAGAATGATAGCCTATCACGGCCACAGAAGGGTGGTCACATGACCGGGATGTTAATAAGGGGGCGGCACCTGTGTAATGGACATCAGTGTCCCAGTGAGAGGAGAAAGGAGGAGGGAGGGAGCGCATGATGTGACAGGGGGCGGGTAGAGGGCGGCGCTTGTGCCCTAGACGCCATTGTGCTCATTTCTTGCTGGTACTCCATTTTATCATATTGACAGCAGTTTACCCTTTTTTGCAGCGCCATTCCTCTGCACCTTCGGTGCTTCTCCTAACAGTGCGTTCACCCTTCCTGTGACACATTTTCCTCCCTGGGCAGGACAGACCATTTGGATAATCACAGGTGATTCTATCTCTTCCAGACAACATTAGGTCTCCTCTATTGTACCAACTCGTGCCTTTTAACCTCATGCACGCGTTTTCTTCTCCTTCAATTTTAGCACCCAGTTGTGGACATTCCTGCCTGTCACAAACAACACAGGATAGTTTCCTGAATATATTAAAGGTGATTTTACACTTCTCAATACAGTGCTCACCTCACATCCCTTTGTCCTCAGTGCTACATATACCTTCTACCTGTTTCAATTGCAGTGCAAATTTCTGGACACTCACACCAATTATTGGATATACCGGTCTCTGCATAACTTAAGGTGTCAATCCCGTGGATCTTGTGATTTCCTGCATGAAGTGGTAATTCAGTTCACATTACGTCTATATCCCTAGCCTATCTCAGTACATACATTTATACTCATTTTACTTATCTTCAGTGCCCTTTCATCCTCACTAGCCGCTGCTTCTCAGACGTCTGTTTCTCCACATTATTAATGAATATACCCAGGTATTAATTGATTGTTTTTGGACTTTTTCTCCTTCTTCATTTACATAACATCCCCCAACATGTTCATGTGCCATTATCATTCACCGTCTTGTTCTCTTTTTCTTCCAGTACTGAATAGTGCCTACTTACGACAGCTGTTCTTTACTAATAATATATGGAATTTTCCATTACAGCTCCTCTAAGGTACCTGTCTTTGCACTCATTCCAGTCGGCTATCACCTTTCATGTGGTGTTAGTACCAGCCGACTACGAATCTCACAGTATCCTTTATTGTCTAGTGCAGGGGTCCTCAAACTTTTTAAACAGGGGGCCAGATCACGGTCTCTCGGACCATTGGTGGGCCGGAATATAGTTTAAAAAAAAATTAGCACCAAATTCGTAGGCACTCTGCACATATCTTATTTAGAAATCATAAAACAAAATAGGAACAAATACAATATTAAAAATGAAGAAGTAAAGTTAAATCATCAAACTTACCGATTCTTTTGGGTTCTTCGAATATCCTACACTTCGAGTCAATTTTTTCTCTTTCTTAATATCATCGTTTCCTAGGGATTCAAAATTGCTATAAGTAAAATACCAACATATATACAGCGCTACAAAAACAATATACCAGCAATAAAATTGCCCATACAGAGACATACAGACTGCACTGCCCATCAATGCAGCCTGATCAGTGCCCATCAAAGCAGCCTGATCAGTGCCCATCAATGCAGCCTCACCAGTGCCCATATTGGTGGAACTCCACTTTTACCTCAGGCTCAGACTAGTGTGGTGCAAGAATCCCCAAGAGGCAGCATTGGTCCCTAAAAGGCAGGTAAATGTCCCCAGTAAGCAGCACAGGTCCCCAATAGGCAGCACAGGTCCCCAAGAGGCAGCACAGGTCCCCAATAGGCAGGTAAATGTCCCCAATAGGCAGCACCAGGTCCCCAATAGGCAGCACCAGGTCCCCAATAGGCAGGAACAGGTCCCCAATAGGCAGGAACAGGTCCCCAACAGGCAGGAACAGGTCCCCAATAGGCAGGTAAATGTCCCCAATAGGCAGCACAGGTCCCCAATAGGCAGCACAGGTCCCCAATAGGCAGCACAGGTCCCCAATAGGCAGGTAAATGTCCCCAATAGGCAGCACAGGCCCCCAATAGGCAGCACAGGTCCCCAATAGGTAGCACAGGTCCCCAATAGGCAGCACAGGTCCCCAATAGGCAGGTAAATGTCCCCAATAGGCAGGTAAATGTCCCCAATAGGCAGCACAGGTCCCCAATAGGCAGGTAAATGTCCCCAATAGGCAGCACAGATCCCCAATAGGCAGCACAGGTCCCCTTTAGGCAGAAAAATGTCCCCAACAGGTAGCACAGGTCCCCAATAGGCAGGTACAGGTCCCCAATAGGCAGGTACAGGTCCCCAATAGGCAGATACAGGTCCCCAATAGGCAGGTACAGGTCCCCAATAGGCAGGTACAGGTCCCCAATAGGCAGGTACAGGTCCCCAATAGGCAGATACAGGTCCCCAATAGGCAGATACAGGTCCCCAATAGGCAGGTAAATGTCCCCAATAGGCAGCACAGGTCCCCAATAGGCAGGTAAATGTCCCCAATAGGCAGCACAGGTCCCCAATAGGCAACACAGGTCCCCAATAGGCAGCACAGGTCCCCAATAGGCAGAAAAATGTCCCCAACAGGTAGCACAGGTCCCCAATAGGCAGGTACAGGTCCCCAATAGGCAGGTACAGGTCCCCAATAGGCAGCACAGGTCCCCAATAGGTAGCATAGGTCCCCAATAGGCAGGTAAATGTCCCCAATAGGCAGGTAAATGTCCCCAATAGGCAGCACAGGTCCCCAATAGGCAGCACAGGTCCCCAATAGGCAGCACAGGTCCCCAATAGGCAGAAAAATGTCCCCAACAGGTAGCACAGGTCCCCAATAGGCAGGTACAGGTCCCCAATAGGCAGGTACAGGTCCCCAATAGGCAGATACAGGTCCCCAATAGGTAGCACAGGTCCCCAATAGTCAGATACAGGTCCCCAATAGTCAGATACAGGTCCCCAATAGTCAGATACAGGTCCCCAATAGGCAGGTACAGGTCCCCAATAGGCAGGTACAGGTCCCCAATAGTCAGATACAGGTCCCCAATAGTCAGATACAGGTCCCCAATAGTCAGATACAGGTCCCCAATAGTCAGGTACAGGTCCCCAATAGTCAGGTACAGGTCCCCAATAGGCAGGTACAGGTCCCCAATAGTCAGATACAGGTCCCCAATAGTCAGATACAGGTCCCCAATAGTCAGATACAGGTCCCCAATAGTCAGGTACAGGTCCCCAATAGGCAGCACAGGTCCCCAATAGGCAGGTACAGGTCCCCAATAGTCAGATACAGGTCCCCAATAGGCAGATACAGGTCCCCAATAGGCAGATACAGGTCCCCAATAGGCAGATACAGGTCCCCAATAGGCAGATACAGGTCCCCAATAGGCAGATACAGGTCCCCAATAGGCAGCACAGGTCCCCAATAGGTAGCACAGGTCCCCAATACGCAGCACAGGTCCCTACTAGGCATGTAAACGTCCCCATTTTGCAGCACAGGTCCCCAATAGGACCCGGAGTTAAAAAGAAAAAAAAAAAAAACAGTACTCACCTATGTCCCCTGCTGTTCTGAAGAGGCGCCCGCTCGTCTCAGTCTTCTTCCGGCACAGGCGGCGTGACGTCATTAGGCCGAGCAGGCGGCGTGATGACAAACACGTCGTCTGTGTGGTCTCTGCTGCATACTGAGGGCTTCACAACGCCTTTCCTCGGCGCCTCGTCCCGCCCGCGAGTTTTCACTCTGCAGTCTAGTTCTTTAGTGGGCGTGTCAGGGGGGTGGCAGTGTTTGTGAGCTGCAGCGCTGATTGGTTCATCACGGCTGCAGCGCTGATTGGTTCACCACGGCAGTGAGGGCGGTGCAATCAGTGCGGTTAATGTCAGCCTGGCCAGGGGCCGGATAAAAGTCCTTCGCGGGCCGCATGTGGCCCGCGGGCCGTAGTTTGAGGATCCCTGGTCTAGTGTCACACTTGTTGCTTGTTTTAAACCTCCTAGGGCACTTCTCTTATATATGTTCCTTACAAACCATCACAGCACGGACTCTCTATCACCGCCCATGGAACCTGTGGAGTCTCATTAAGCTCACTTGAACCTTATCTCAGGATTCACTATTTCAGTATTTATTTAGTCATCGACTTCTTGTTTAAACTTAAACTTTACATGATGTTCATACGTTTATCATCAGCATCCTGTTGCTCAGATATTTGTTATATACCTATTTGTTCACTAATTGTGATGTCTTGTCTTTTTGTAAACTCATTTTAGGTAAAACCAACTGTGAAAAAATTCTGTTTCTGATGAAGGTCAATTGTATGACCGAAAACGTTCAAAGGAGTATATTGAACTGGATGCTTTTTACAATAAAGTAACTGTCAAATCATTTTTTCTTTTGAGTGCCAAGTTTTTGTACTACATTGTTAGTTGGCTGGATACCCGACTTGTGCACCTCTCTCCTCTTACTGAGTGCCGTGTTTTTTTGTATTTTACCTGGTGGTGATCAGGCGGGCACATCTCCTGTGCCTGCACGATCTGCTGCACATTTCTATACGTCCTTTGTGTGGAAAATATCCGGGGCCCCTTACCAGCCTGTGAATACCAGCCCCCAGCTGTCTGCTGTAGGTTGGCTGATTGTCAAAAATGGGGGGACCCATGCTGTTTTTTAAATTATTTATTTCAATAATTTAAAAAAACGGTGTGTGGACCCCTCCATTCTTGATATTGAGTGATGATAAAGCTGACAGCTGAGGGTTACAGCCCACAGCTGTTAGTTTTGCCATGCTGGTTATCAAAAATAGAACTCCACGTCATTTTTTTAAAATCTATTTAGTTATAGTGCAAGCACCGACTGAGGAATACTCATATCAGCTGCACCCTGCTCTCGCAGTTATTAGCGGCAGCAGGCATGGGCTGTTGGGAGTAATACTCTTTCATCAGCTGATGGCTTTGTGACAGGAGATAAACATTTTACTGCTGGTCACAGCTGCTGACTGTGAGATGAACCTGCAGCTCTCTGACCGGTGGGAATGACCTTACCTGGGATCAGAGGCAGTGTTTGCTGCTCTGTCATGCAGATGACAGAATGGCAAACTATGGATGTTCGAGACCCCCATTCATATGAACTTTTTTTTAACTGTTTGGCTGAACACACCAGACTTGAACATCCAGGTGTTCACCATCACTAACTAGGAGCCTAAGCAGTAATTTTTTACTCTTCTTCATTCTTGTTTGAACATTTTCCACTTTGGCTTCTCATTGACTTTTGTGGGCAGCAGGTATTTGATTCTTCCCTGAAGACGGATTTATAGAGAGAGTTGTGAGCGTTAATTATCAGTGCAGGAGAGAAGTGACTGATAAATGGGGGACAAGGGTATTTTTTTCTAATAAAATATACTATATTGCAAAGTTGTTTTTTTCTTCATCTTTGAACTATTGACTTCTCAAAAAAAAATTGTGTGGTTACTAGTTTCCATTTCCCTTTCATTAACCCCTTAACAACCAGAGGTGTTTTTGGTTTTGCACTTTCATTTTTTACTCCCCTTCTTCCCAGAGCCATAACTTTTTTATTTTTGGGTCAATATGGCCATGTGAGGGCTTGTTTTTTGCGAGATGAGTTGTACGTTTCAACAGCGGCATTTAATGGTTTAATAGCCACGGGTGGATCGTGATTCCACTCGCGGCTGTTCCGGGCACATGTCAGCTGTTCAAAACAGCTGACATGTGCCGGGAAAGATGTGGGCGTCGGGAAAGATGAGGGAGTCTGAAATCGGTGTACTATTATGCCTGCTGTCAGAAAGGGGTTGATGGAAACTTATATCTGAGAGGAGATGCACCCTTAGCTGCTTAGCACGGGTGGATCGTGATTCCACTCGCGGCTGTTCCGGGCACATGTCAGCTGTTCAAAACAGCTGACATGTGTCGGGAAAGATGTGGGCGTCGGGAAAGATGAGGGAGTCTGAAATTGGTGTACTATTATGCCTGATGTCAGAAAGGGGTTGATGGAAACTTATATCTGAGAGGAGATGCATCCTTAGCTGCTTAGCACGGGTGGATCGTGATTCCACTCGCGGCTGTTCCGGGCACATGTCAGCTGTTCAAAACAGCTGACATGTGTCGGGAAAGATGTGGGCGTCGGGAAAGATGAGGGAGTCTGAAATTGGTGTACTATTATGCCTGATGTCAGAAAGGGGTTGATGGAAACTTATATCTGAGAGGAGATGCACCCTTAGCTGCTTAGCACTATGATGGTCTTTATTCAATGTTCTTCCACTTGACACATTAATTTTTAGTGAGGCACTATCATACTTTTTTATACAGTATATCTTCACATTCCAATCTACACTTATTTTTAAAGAAACCTTGATATTTTTCTTGGGATGATACTAATAAAGTGTTGACATGTATATATTTAATATTGGAAATTTTTAAATCAAAATTGGTATATTTTGGCATTCTCTGGTGTATACGTTTGTGCCATAAATTATGATAAGTTTGTAAAGCCATACATCCTCTCACTTATCTTCACCCACATTTTTGAAAAGTGGCATAAGTGGCAGAAATAGGAAAAAAGTCTGAAAGTCATACTTACTAAGTGTGTGTCATAACACATAACTAATAAGTCATGTCAGACTAACTTAATTTCCTTCTATGACGGTATCACTGATTGGGTGGATCAAGGAAATGCTGTAGATATAGTATATCTTGACTTCAGCAAAGCATTTGACAAAGTCTCTCATAAAATCATTATTGATAAAATGACTAAGTATGGTATGGACAAGGCAACTGTTAGGTGGATTCATAACTGGCTTAGTGATCGGACCCAAAGAGTGGTCGTAAATGGCTGCACATCCAGTTGGAAGAATGTCTCAAGTGGGGTACCACAGGGCTCTGTCCTGGGCCCTGTATTGTTCAACATCTTTATCAACGATTTAGATGAAGGAATTGAGGGTAATCTGATTAAATTTGCTGATGACACAAAGCTAGGAGGGATAGCTAATACTAGAGAAGAGAGAGAGAGGATTCAAAAAGATTTAAATAAACTGGAGAAGTGGACAGCAACTAACAGAATGATTTTTAACAGGGAGAAATGCAAAGTACTACATCTGGGCAATAAAAATGAAAAAAGCATATACAGAATGGGAGGAATAGGGCTAAGTGACAGCACATGTGAAAAAGACTTGGGTATACTAATAGATCACAGACTGAATATGAGTCAACAGTGTGATGCAGCAGCAAAAAAGGCAAATGCAATTCTAGGATGTATTAACAGAAGCATACAGTCTAGATCACGTGAAGTCATTATTTCCCTCTACTCCTCTTTGGTCAGACCTCATCTGGAATATTGTGTCCAGTTTTGGGCACCACATTTTAAAAAAAGACATCAACAAACTGGAGCAAGTTCAGAAAAGAGCGACCAGAATGGTGACCGGTCTGCAAACCCTGTCTTATGAGGAAAGGTTGCAGGATTTGGGAATGTTTAGTTTGCAAAAGAGAAGACTGAGAGGAGACTTAATAGCTGTCTACAAATATCTAAAGGGCTGTCACATTGTAGAAGGATCAACTTTATTCTCATTTGCACAAGGAAAGACTAGAAGCAATGGGATGAAACTGAAGGGGAGGAGACACAAATTAGATATTAGAAAAAACTTTTTGACAGAGTGATCAATGAGTGGAACAGGCTGCCACGAGAAGTGGTGAGTTCTCCTTCAATGGAAGTCTTCAAACAGAGGCTGGACAGACATCTGACTGGGATGATTTAGCGAATCCTGCTTTGAGCAGGGGGTTGGACCAGATGGCCCAGGAGGTCCCTTCCAACTCTACGATTCTATGATTCTATGATAATATGGAAGGATAGGTTGGGTAATTTCCAACCAATATTCAAGACACATAACTTGCACATCATGGATAAAAACGTCTTTATTAAAAGCTCGGCACACAAAGAATTTCTGGGCTCATAGGCCCCTTTTTCAAATGTCAGAGATCATCAGATTTATTATTATTGCCACTTAGCTCTGTTTAGTTTACAAAAGCAGCCATGGTTGTAAGGCAAAAACTGCATCGTGCTAATAGTATTTAACTATTAGTGAAGTTGTGCTCATTTGCCACATTCATATATGGTGAGTATGCTTCATTTACGTGGACCTTCTCTGTTACCAGTACTTAGTAACCCTATGTGCACTTACTTATTTGTTTTGTTTTTAGCGTAAGCCTACTTTCGTCATAAAGTGCATCTTTTATACTCCAGAAAGTTAACCAATGGTGAATCTTACATTTATTCCTTTGTATTTTCATGTGTAATATTTTAGAATTTAGGCTACCTAAAGTGTATAACCAGTCAAAAAATTATCCCAATTGGGGGAGGGCAGCATATGCATGAATTGCTATGTTTATAGACAGGTGATTCAATTATCACTGTTCGGAGAATATAAAGTGCTTTACTCTTTCCTAAATGAATAACGATAGCTTTTCTATAAACAGTCCAAAAATGATCCCCTTTAATTAGAGAAACAAAACAGGTTTTCTGTACTGTTTCCAATGTGAACATGTAATGGCCTCTCAATTAGAAGTGAAAAAGAATCCCTCTTTTGCGGTATGCAACTGTGGTGTAATGACCACTGTGTCTGCTAGGGGGCGCTGTGTGGATGTCCCAAGAGAGAGGATGAGTGGCAGAATGCGGAAGGACTGTTATGTATCTAAAGGTGGGTGGCCTTGAGATGGAGACTGACGTGTCTGTTAAGCAGCAGTGATACTGCTGAGGTGCTGTTTCAGTGTGTCAGGGAGAAGTTTCCAGGTAACTGGGGAGATGGGCAGTCCCAGTTACCTACAAACCCACCCAGGGAGTGTGTTTAATGCTTGTAGTAAAAGACTGTGAGTGTGTGTAGGACCTGTGATGAGGTCATAGCTATGTGACCCGGTGGGCGTGGCTACAGACCATATATGGTGGCCAGGGTAGGTCACATGTGGTGAATGCAGGGACCTGGTGGGTCCAGTGTGGAAGGTCCCACTGGGAGAAGTATCACCTGGCTAAGAGCATGTGGATTGGCTGTGTGTTATGGCTGCCAGCATCTGAGAGTCCCAGAGGAGAGAGTGGATGTCTGCAGCATGGGGAAACAGCCATGAGGAAACCCTGACGTGGGTGAGACCACTATGAGGCTGAAGAGCCTGTGTATGCCAACCTGTGTGACCACAGGGAGGACAGAGAGAAGCTCTGTCAAAGGACGCTATGCTGATGTGAACTGTATGTTGCTTGCTTTGGTTTATGCAGCACAATAAACCGCATGGACTATACTGGTTTTATGGAAAATCCGTGCCGGAACTGGTTTTGTGGCAGCTAAGCGAGAATCCCCTATCTGAATGACAGAGCTACCTCACAATTGGTGTAGAATGCGGGTAATATTGTAGCCTTGTTGCTGGGATCAACGAAAGAGGACTGCAAAATTTGGTGGCTAAGGGCAACGCTGAGCAAGGAGGGCTGACGGTTGTGGAAGCCGTGTGATGTGCCGCTGACTGGCCACGTGTGTGAGCAGAGCCTGTGATGGCCTGCAATTGGGGAAGATACTGTCCGACTGTGGTTCTGGAACTGTGGGGTGGCCTAGTGAGTAAGGCACTGTCCGGATTGGTAAGCCCAGCATGGCCGCTTCCCCAGGAGAAAGTAACTGGTGATTGCTAGGGTGCCTCTGCGGAGAAGAGGTACTCGAGGACCTGTGTGGCTGACACAGGTAACGGACTGGTGTTCGTGTGGTACTGACCTGGGTCAGTGAGTAAGATGGTGTACCTGGAGGGTTCAGTGAGGAAAGGTCCTGGAGGGCCAGTGCTGGGAGAAGAGTCAGATCCCGGGAGCACATGGTGTGACCTTGGACCTGGTGAGGCGCTAGTGTTGGGCAGTCTCAGCCAGAGACAGAGGCCCTGAAGAGCATCCGCCGAGCCCCTGGACCTGGTGAGGCCGGTGTGTGGGGAGACCCTGGGAGGAGGGTCACTCCCTGAATCGCACCTGGTGCGCCCTGTGTGATGGACGGTCTCAGGCGGAGATGGAACGTCCTGAATAGCACACAGTCAGGACACGTGAACTTTGTGCGTTGTGTTTTTTTTTCTTCTTTTCTCAACTCAGCCTGCGGTGGCTCAGTGGGAGTCAAGAAGGTGACAAGCGGCTTGCTGTAACTCAGCGGGGTTACGAAGGGGACAAGCGGCTTGCTGTAACTCGGCGGGGTTACGAAGGGGACAAGCGGCTTCCTGTAACTCGGCAGGGTTACGAAGAGGACTCCGGCAGCTGTGTGTGAATGGCAGGCGGTGATGTCAGTGATCGGTGACAGCAGGAGCTGTGGTGGTGCCAGCAAGGACTTGTGTGGTATCGTAAAAGAGACATAAACTGTGTTGTGTGAACTGTGGTCTAAGAAGACCAGTAGAAAGGACATGGGGAAATCCCAAAAGGGGGCGGTGGCCCAAATCGGGGTGGTAGCCCAAAAAGGGTGGAGTCCCAGAGGGAGGCGGTGACCCAAATTGGGGTGGTGGTCCAGAAAGGGGCCGAGTTTGAAGAAATGGCAGCACTGGTTGGCTCAGTGGGTATGTCTGGGAAACCGCAGTGTTCGTGTATGTCGCTTCCAGAATGTGGGATATTCTTTCCGGGTGATGACTGTCCGCAAGTGTGTACCGTGATGCTACACCGGGAAGGAATCTCGGGACGGTTGGGCTCAAAAAGTCAGGTGACTCTGGTAGGGACTCCTCTCACTTTCTGTCTGACCGAGAAAATGGTCCAGGTTGGCTGTAAACATGGGGTCATAGTGAACTATGCGGTAGACAGAGTAATGTTTGAGGGCTCGGAGGCAGTGAGTGCCAAGGTGGCAGTATAGCATCAGACTTAGTGTATGCCTTGGGGTGGGGCCGGGACTTTGTCAGGTTTGATGACATATGCCAGGAGGGTGGAGACGTTCCTACTGGTGGGCTAACCAATACTAAGATGGTGATGGCTCCTGACATGGAGAGGTCAGAGGTAGAAGTGACCGGGAAAAGGGGAACGTCGGCCCAACGGACGGACCTGACA
Source organism: Dendrobates tinctorius (assembly GCF_039654945.1). Lineage (NCBI taxonomy): Eukaryota > Metazoa > Chordata > Amphibia > Anura > Dendrobatidae > Dendrobates > Dendrobates tinctorius. The sequence continues at coordinate 32,068,911 of NW_027361673.1, read as the reverse complement.
TCGCGTGACAAAACTGACGTTGACCTGGTGGATAAAACGGCTGGAGTGTTCGCACGGTTAATGAGTAGCTGGAGGGATTGCTCGGCAGGTCAGGGTGACTCAGACTCTGGGGGTGACTGTGGCTCTGAGAGAGACAGCGAGCACAGACTAGAGGAGCTCGAGAATGAAGTCTTGGAGCTCAGAGGTCACCTGTCCACCTGGCAAAGTGTGAACAAGACCCTTAGGGAAGAGTTGGAAGAGTTGGAAGAACTCTAAGAAGCTGTAAGAGATCTTCGTCAGGAGAGGAAGTTGAACGAAGACTTACCGCGGTTGAGCACGAGTGATAACAAGACGGAACTGCCAGTATCCATCTTGGCAAAGGGTCGTGATGACATAAAATCGTGTGAAGTTGGTGAGCAATGAATGGAAGAAGACAGTCTCCCGGTCGGGTCAACTTTAGTAAGGGAAGTGTCCGCCTCCTGGCCTGGAAGAGAGCAAGACCATGACCTTCTAGACTGTGATTGATGTTCCAGAAGACATGCAAGAAGCCTGTGCTGAGGAAGGGGTGCATGAGGCTTTCAAGGAGGCAGTCAAAGCGTGTAAGGTGCACTGGGCACCTGAGACTCGGCAGTTGGTGATTTTATCAGCCAGGGAAGATACAGCAAACTGGGTAGCTGTCCTTAAAGAGATGCATTTACAATGTCTCCATGCCAAAAGCTGGTCAGGCGGAGTAATATGAAGGCTGCTCGATGCCTAGAGTTAGCGAGGGAGGCTATGGATCAGCTGGGTTTGCGGAAAGATGTAGTTCCGGTACCCAAAGGTCTGATTGGGAGAATCATTGGAAGACTTAGGTAGGTATTGCAAGACCTTGTAAATATCTCCGGTGTGGTGAGGGTGAGGATCCCTCCTGATGATGAAGACCAGGTATCCACTGGAGAGGGTAGGATTGCCATCATGGTGGTTGGCTTCGTGGAAAGCCTGAGAGACTTTTGGATGCTCTTGGAGTATCAAGTGGGGTACCTGCAAGAAGTTGAGCAGTTGAGGCTGGACTGTCGGCGAATTAATAAAGAGGTAAGGAATACTCGGTGGTGGCCGCCTTCAACCCAAGATGTAAGGACCCAAAGGGTTCCTCCAAGTAGTGACATGGCAGTGTCTGATGACGCAGACAGACTGTGACTGGAGGGCCAAGGATCAAGGCCAATATGCTGACCGCTGGGGGCGGGGGAGGCCTAATGCAGAGATGAGGTCGTATGACAGATGGAGACGGTTCTCTTGACCTGGGGGGCAAGGTGTAGTGAGTGCCCAGTCTCGAGATCCTGGGGTGATGCTGTGTGCTCAACCCCACAGGTTTGAACAGAGGGGGAGGTATGTGGTGTAATGACCACTGTGTCCTCTAGGGGGCGCTGTGTGGATGTCCCAAGAGAGAGGATGAGTGGCAGAATGCAGAAGGACCGTTATGTATCTCAAGGTGGGTGGCCCTGAGATGGAGACTGACTTGTGTGTTAAGCAGCAGTGATACTGCTGAGGTGCTGTTTCAGTGTGTCAGTGAGAAGTCTCCAGGTAACTGGGGAGATGGGTGGACCCAGTTACCAACAAACCCACCCAGGGGGTGTGTTTAACGCTTGTAGTAAAAGACTGTGAGTGTGTGAAGGACCTGTGATGAGGTAATAGCCATGTGACCCGGTGGGCGTGGCTACGAACCATATATGGTGGCCAGGGGGGGTCACATCTGGTGAATGCAGGGACCTGGTTGGTCCAGTGTGGAAGGTCCCATTGGGAGAAGTATCTCCTGGCTAACAGCCTGTGGAGTGGCTGTGTGTCATGGCTGCCAGCGTCTGAGAGTCCCAGAGGAGAGAGTGGATGTCTGCAGCGGGGGAAACAGCCATGAGGAAACCCTGACGTGGGTGAGACAACTATGAGGCTGAAGAGCCTGTGTATGCCAACCTGTGTGACCACAGGGAGGACAGAGAGAAGCTCTGTCAAAGGACGCTATGCTGATGTGAACTGTATGTTGCTTGCTTTGGTTTATGCAGCACAATAAACCGCATGGACTATACTGGTTTTATGGAAAACCTGTGACGGATCTGGTTTTGTGGCGGCTAAATGAGAATCCCCTATCTGAATGACAGCGCTACCTCACACAACTGATTTGCTAATCACAAAATAATTAGGCAATTTTAAAGGCTTTTTATCGAGCTGTCCAAAATGTATTCCCTATTTTCTAGAGACAAAACAATTGCTGTTTTGAACATGAGAAAGTTATGGCTTGATGTGACTAGGTCTTTTCAAAAAGTAGCTTTAATTTCAGAGCTGTTTCTTGCAGGGACAGAAACATGAGGGTGCGTTTTACTGCATCAGTAGTAGCACTATATGACCAGCAAGGTAATGTGTGCTTAACATAACTGTACAGTGGCTTCTGCAGTTCAGCATGGTAGAGAGTTAAGACAGAACAGACAAAGAGATGCTTGGCAGTTTAAGGCTGGCAGCGTCAGTCCAGGCAACAGCTGTAAAGTCAAGCTCTATGAAGCACAGTCAGCAGCCAAGAGGTATGTGATTGGCATGGCTATGAAGTTGCTGAGGCAAGAGCAGCATGATAGAGAGTTAGGATGGGGCAGGCCATGAAATGCTTGGAAGTTTATAGCCATCAATAGCAGCCTTGGCTACAGGATAGATGACATGTTGGACAGGGAGTAGATGATTGTCAGAGTGTGGTCCATTGGCATTGCTGACTCAAGGTGCTACCGGGGAAATTCAACCTAGATATAGTCAGATTATTTGAAAAATTGATGCACGTCATACCATAAGTTTTTGTTTAAAAAGATCTTGCATTTGGTATTCAAATCTGGCAGGTATGACTGTCTGGTACAGTAAATAATGGTGACTGGGTATCTTCAATTGAGGTTGAGTGCAAGCAATCATTTTGCAAAAGGCAACACAATCCAGGTGATCTGACATCAACTATGGTGAACTTGTACATATGGGAATACAATTTCCATGTAATTAGATGATTGAACGAATGTTTCTTGAAGAGGAGGAAGTGTATGTAAAATAGTAGGTGAGGATGATGATGGGGCTTATGACAAGGACAAGGAACGACTTGCAGGTGCAGACTTTTTACCAGAAAGATAATCATGTTTAGAGGAAGGGGTACAGCTTAAGCGTTGCCAATCTTTCTGGTCAGTTTACTTTCTCCACATGAGCAGGTGATGCCATTTCATGTGCTGAAGAATTAATGTAGTTACTATTCCATGTGTGCTAGGATATACCTTGCTTATATTCCAAATGCATAGCCTGCACAATGCAATAGATTGGTCCTCCATTAATGAGAAAAAGAATTCCCACATACGAAAAGTCCTCATGACACCATGACCAGACCTATCAGGTGCTCTAGAACCTCCTTCACCTATAGCATCTATGGCATTATCGTCTTCAGAACTGACTGCAGGAAAAGCTGATTGGGTTGCAAAGAATGTTTTTGATGCACATCACCTGCACTGTGTATTACTGATGCCAGCATCCTCCTCCGATGACCTCAACTTCGCTTCATCCCTGTTTGGTTATTATGTTTTTGCTAACACAGAATCATTGTCATTTACAGGTCATCAGCACTGACAGGGGCCTTTGTGTGTGAAATGGCCAGTGCTCCTTGTCACCAGTCTAAAGCTCCCGTTACACATAGCGATATCGCTAGCAATATCACTGCAACGTCACCGATTTTGTGACATAGCAGCGATATTGCTAGTGATATTGCTATGTCTGATACTTACCTCCGACCAGCTCCCCCGCTGCTCATCGTGGTCGCGCGAGAACGTCCTGGATCATTTCTCGTCGGGCGCTTCCTGCTGGGCTTCCAGTGGCGCCGACGAGCGACGCGTGGACGCGGGTGGGAGGACGTCAGGATCGCCGCGTCTGACAAGTAAGTAGCGACCCCCGACCCCTGCTATGTTGCTGGTGAGATCTGCCTGTGTGGCAGCTCACTAGCGACCACTTAGCGATGCACCAGCGATCCATATCGTTGTCGGGATCGCTGGTGCATCGCTAAGTGTAACGGTACCCTAATTTTCACCCTGAGGTTTGCCATGTCCACAACCACAAACAGTGTCCCTACCACCTTGGCTCGTAGATCTTTCAAGACAGATTGCAATTAGAATTGTGTTGTCCATCTCCTCCAATGTCCAATATGTTTTCCAAGAACAATGGCTGACAGCTCATGCCTTCCAAAATAACAACTGAAGGAAGATTTCTGGTATAGTATGTTTCTTAGCCCCCAGAGCATTCTAGATTAGGACACTTTGGAGTAGATAGAAACAGGTGTCAAAGACAGATAGGAAATGCTGCTCTGTACAACAGAGGAGCAGAACACGGATCCCAGCTGATGGTGTCACTGTCAGAGACTATATTATCTTACTTTAATTGAGATCTGAAATGGGACATATATTTCAAAATGCCTTCCACTTTCTCCCCACTAATGCCTTTTCCAGAGTTTGCAAAGGATGTAAAATTTGATTTGCGTTTAGTACTACTTCTGCTGGGACTCTTGATGCCAGCAATACTGGTGATGTTAGAGGTGCTACTAGTGGCAACCACATACTTATTTGTGATATTAGAATTATTTTTTTCTATCAGCCTGCCATGTCCAAACCATGTTTGGGTTTAGCACACATTTTGGATAAAATTAAAACGTTTAATCTGTTTCTAAACTTTACTATCAAAACAAATCCAGTTTTGGTTTAAAATTCTCCCACTTTCGACAAAAAAGTATAAACTTAAATAAAGAGGTTGCTAATTAAGTAAGTACACACATGGAAAGTAATTTGTAAGAACAGCCAGCAGTATTAATGTGGTGCTTATGATTGTTAAATGTGACTAGACAAAATGTTAATCTCCTTTTCTTGGTTTTACTTTTGCATTTGATTTATTTATTTATTTTTTTTAAATGACATTCAACCAAAGTGAAAAATAATTTAATGAAAGCTGAAATGCTTTATTGTGAAGTTGCTACATGCAGGTTCATGACGGGTAACAAATACTAAGGCAGTATTGTCGTAATGGTGTCTAGAGTAGATAATGAAAATGGGTAATCCAAAAATAAAGAGAGACCTTTTATAATAAAGATTAAGGAAAAAAAAGACGTATGGTTTTACAAAATAGAGTGCGATAAAATGTAAATAGAATCACTTCCACAAGGAAGCAAGTGCAACTGGCTGCTATACTGAACACCGCCTTTAATAACCTAGGTAGAATCATGTCCTAATAGCAAGCACGTGCAACTGGCTGCTATATTCAGGTGTCTACACGTCCAATAGATTATAGAATAATTAAACTGTTGGACTATAAGACTACTGATGCCAAAAAATGGTGCACACTAAGGGTATGTGCACACGCTGCGGATTCTGCTGCAGATCCGCATCGGATGTGGCCCTGCGGATCCGCAGCAGTTCCGCAGACATTGTACAGTACAATGTTAGCCAATGGGATTTCAAATCCGCAGTGCACATGCTGCGGATTTTTCCGTGCGGATTTGCTGCGGTTTTAAATCCGCAGCATGTCAATTCTTTCTGCGGATTCCGCAGTGGTTTGCCACCTGTTCCATTGTCCAGGTGTCAATCCGCAGGGGAAAACCGCTGGCCAATCCGCAGGAAATCCGCAGGTCACTTTACCTGTGGTTTTACCTGCAAATCCGCACGGAAAAATCCGTAGGTGAATTCGCAGAGTGTGCACTCACCCTAATAGGTGAGCACTTGGGTTTCACTTCCAGAATTAGGGAGATTTTTTAAAAAATGGTGCATCTCATAGTAACATAGTAACATAGTTTTGAAGGCTGAAGGAAGACCTTATGTCCATCTAATTCAGCCTATTTTTAGTGCAGCTGTTCTGCATTGTTGATCCTGGGGAAGGCAAAAAACCCACAGAAAAGAAGCCAATTTTCTCCATAGGGAAAAAAAATTGGTGTGGTCTGACGAGTGATTTGCACAGAGGGAGAATTATGTTTTCATCTCGTGTCCCCAGACCTCTTCTAATGCATCCCATGACCCTATTTGCTTTGGTGGCAGCTGCCTGACACTGGGCACTCCAATTTAGCTTCTTATTGACTAAGATGCCTAAGTCTTTTTCCATGTCTGATTTCCCCAGCAGTTTCCCATTTAGTAAGCAGTTGTAGCATCTGTTTCTCCTTCCCATGTGCATAACCTTACACTTATCTGTGTTAAATCTCATTTGCCATTTTTCAGCCCAATTCTCCAATTTACTCAAATCTGTCTGTAGTTGCAAACTGTCCTCCTTTGTGTTAACTACCTTACATAGTTTTGTATCATCTGCAAATACTGATATTTTACTGTGTAAGCCATCCACTAGATCATTAATAAATATATTAAATAGTAGGGTGCCCAATACAGAACCCTGTGGTACCCCACTAGTAACCCTGGCCCAATCTGAGTATGCACCGTTAATAACCACTCTTTGTTTTCTATCACTAAGCCAGCTACCTACCCATCTACACACATTTTCCCCTAGCCCAAGCTTTCTCCTCTTACTTACCAATCTTTTATGTGGGACAGTGTCAAATGCTTTAGAGAAGTCGAGATAAATGACATCCAATGATTCTCTTTGGTCCATTTGAGAACTTACATCCTCATAGAAGCTGATCAGGTTAGTTTGACAGGAGCGATCCTTCATAAATCCATGTTGATATGGAGTTAAACATTTATTAACATTGAGATATTCCATAATGGTATCCCTTAGAAACCCTTCAAAGATTTTACCCACAACAGATGTTAAGCTTATCGGCCTATAGTTTTCAGGTTCCCTTTTACACCCCTTTTTGAATATTGGTACCACATTTGCTTGCCGCCAATCAAAAGGAACAGACCCTGTTTCTATAGAGTCTTTAAATATAAGGAATAGAGGCCTGTCTATCACATTACATATCTCCCTTAATACCCGAGGGTGAATGCCATCAGGGCCTGATGATTTGTCAATTTTAATCTTACTAAGGCAGTTCTGCACTTCTTCCTGGGTTAGGCAGGTAATACTTAATGGGGAGTTTACATTATCACTCTGCATTTCCCCTGGCAAATACTTTTCATGTGTGAACACTGTTGAGAAAAAAGTATTCAAAACTAGTGTTGAGCAACTTTTGGTTTTTTAGGGTCGAGTTTCGTTTCATGAAACCCGACTTTTCAAAAGTCGGGTCGAGCAAGATCGGCCGACTATAGGGAAAAGTCGGGGTCGTCCCGAAACACGAAACCCAATGTAAGTCAATGGGGAATAAAAGTCGGCAGTGAGAGGAGGACAGGAAACACACCTACAGTGCCCATTTGAATGCCAAAAGCATCAATTCTTATTACTTAAGCTTGTCAACCTTAATTTACTTCATAATACTAGTTACGCACTGAAAAATGGGGGTTATTTGGCTACAGTTGTGGGGGGAGGGCTGGCTCCAGGTTTTCGTGGGCCCAGGGCCACCGTCCGGGTCACCGCTGCTGTGACACATCCCACTGACACCGGCCCGGTACCGAGTACCCCACAGAGAGGGCGACCCATATGCTGACTGCTGATCGGGCGGCGTTATTCCCACGAACCTCCAAACAGCGTCCATGAAGGCAAAGTTTTTGGTTTCCGGGGGCAGTATGATTGCAAAGCTGAACCTTAAAGGAATGTACAAAAGGGCACCACCAGGAGTGGAGCCTGTGGCTTAATTGGATTGCACCCGGGAAACCACTACCATACAAGCTACAGAGAAGATGGACAGATTGCAAGCTTTATCGATTCTGTGTGTGGTGTTGTATGTCCGTTTGTAGTTGTGCTAGCGATTTCTCAGCTTTATTCCGCTAACGACCGAGACTCCGGCATGGCCCCGCGGTACGCGTCAAGCTTACTAGAGGGATACGCGAGGCTGTGGCACGTTAGATCGAGCAATAACAGGTCTAGCATTCCCGTACATGTCCGGGGCTGCATGCACGCTACACTGAAAGGACAAGCTTTTGTTGCTTACAGGTGCAGATAACCTGCTGAACTCCGTTAGTGATGGGGATCTGGGCTTCAGATTATTCCCCGCGAACGATGATTTCCCAGTAAGTTCAGGTCAACCGCAATTCCGGAGTTAGGCCTAACCGTCATTCCTGAAAAAATTACGTGTCCAAACCACAGGTGCTCTAGCTTGCTTAACAGCTCGGCAGCCGTTCTCAGGCCCAGTATGGATTCAACAACATTGTAGAAAGTTGATAAAGGGTACAGTTTCACCGGATAACACGTATATATGTAGCCTAGTTTACACATTAAAAATATATGTCTATAGATCAGGAGGCAGACTCAGATGTTCTCAGGCCCAGTATGGATTTAACCAGATTGTACAAAGTTGAGAAAGGGTACTTTATCACTGGATAGCAGGTATATATAGCATAGTTTAAACATGTAAAATCTCCGTGTTCTCAGTATGGATTACACAGCAATCTAAAAAGTGGGAAAAGGAAATGCATTGGAGGCGTACACAAATATATATTTTTGGTGTTATTTTTAAATCTTCATAGATATTTCTGTCTCAGTAATACAGTCCAGCCTCTCCGCAATAGGAAATTAGATGCATACAATTAGTGGCATAAAGGCTATTGATTGCAGAAATCTAGGAATTATTATTCACGGGAAAAACCTCCGTCACAATTCTCATAGGCGATGCTGACCCTCAATTAATTTGTGTGTTGAGACAGTGAAAACATTTTTTTGTGAATAAAGTCTTGCTGTATCGCACTTCCGTTGATTCCATCACTGTTACTCATCTCAATCAAATTTTTATCACAGGGAGCGATGTAAACATGGTGCTCACTGGCTATCATGATCTGTCACGTAACTTTGGAGTGCAAAAGACAGAAGCCACAGGCCGTAGGCGATTCTATTTGATTGGCATGAGAGGGCACATTTTAAAATGTGCGCCAGAATGTCACACATTTGTGAGTAGGAAAAATGTGAAAGCTGATGATAAACCACCACTGCATGTCATTGTGAGTCGACGTCCATAAGAAATGGAAGCCATTGATCATCTGGAGCTAGAGCCCGGACAGCAGGACAGGGCATAGCTACATCTTAACCATCATCTTTCAGTTCAATCAATTTGTAGTGGCAGTCCCAGTGAAGGATTTGACAGCCCAGACTACACAGCGGAGGAGCAGGGAGAGGTAAACATTGCAAATGCTGGGGCCCTGCCCAAGCAAGGGGGCACACTCGTGGGCGTCGGTACTGGCACTGGGCCCCTCATAGTACGGCGGTGTGTCTGACGGCGGGTGTGCACCACCACCGTCAGAGACACTTGATTGCACTATGAGGGACCCTGTGCCAGTGCCCGCGCCCAAGAGTCGGCCCACCCACCTGTCCAGGGCAATGGCACTCGCACGGTTTCAGGCGCTAGGTGGTGACCCCGGCCATTGGGGGGGGCAGCCCAGTTAGGGAGGTTTACAAAGTGGCATATGTTGATGTGGGACATTCAGCTGCTGCAAAAGGCAAAATAGATCAAGTTCGCGGAATAGGAGGATAACCAAAGCAAGCCATTTTTCTGGCAACCTATGTGTCATCAAGGTAAGGAGGGACAAAATCCTTGGAAACCCATGCATGGTTCATTTTAATGAAGGTTAGAACATCCACATTTTGGGTTGACAGACGGGTCCTTTTTTCTGTCAGGATTGATCCAGCTGCACTGAAGACTCTTTCCGATAGCACACTTGCAGCTGGGGCAAACGAGCTCCTGTAAGGCATATTGTGCCAATTCAGGCCAGGTGTCCAGTTTAGCGGCCCAATAGTCAAAGGGGAATGACCTGTGTGGGAGAACATCGATATGGGAGGAAAAGTAGTTTGTAACCATAGTTGACAACTGCTGTCTCCTGTCACTTTCCTTCGATGCAGTATTACCAGTTGTGTGAGCGGTATTTGAAAAATCAGTCCACAACATTGTCATGAAACCCCTGTCTCCAACGCCACTTCTGCTGTGTGCACCACGAACACCTCTGCCAAGCTGCCCCTGGCCCGTACGGCTCGTGTGAGAACCATCACTGTGTGCTGGGAATGCCTCAACCAACCGATTTACCAGAGTTGCTAGTTTATTAGCCAATATTAGGTCAAGGTTCTCCTGTGGCATGATGTTTTGTAATTTGCCTTTATAGCGTGGATCCAGGATGCTGGCCAACCAGTAGTCGTCATCGTTCATCATTTTGGCAATGCAGGGGTCCCTTTTTAGGATCTGCAAGGCATAATCAGACATGTGGGCCAATGTTCCCGGTGTCAATGATGCACTGCGAGTGCTGGTTGGAGGAGCACTTTCTGGCAAATCCACATCCCTCCAGTCACGCACAAACCCTGTACCAGACCTTGCCACGCCAACATTTTCACTTGCCCCACGAGATGCATCCTCCTCCCCTAAGTAATCATCCCCATCATCATCCTCCTCCTCCTCTTCTTCCTCCACCTCGTCCAGGAGAGGTCCCTGAGCAGACAATGGCTGAATGTCATCAAGGATTCCCTCCTCGTCAACATTGGCTGCAGACGCCTGCTCCTTAAGGTGCGTCAAAGTTTGCATGAACAGACGCATAAGTGGGATGCTCATGCTTAGGATGGCGTCGTCTGCGCTTACCAGCCGTGTGCATTCCTCAAAACACTGAAGGACTTTACAGAGGTCTTTCAGCTTCGACCACTGCACACCTGTCAACTCCATGTCTGCTCTCAAAGTGCCTGGCGGTGTATCCTCCCACAAATGCATTATGGCCTGCCTCTGCTCGCACAGCCGCTCAACCATGTGCAGGGTGGAGTTCCACCTTGTTGCAATGTCGATAATGAGGCGGTGGTTGGGAAGGTGGAGCAATCGCTGCAGCTTCTGCATACGAATGGAGTGTACAGGCGACCGGCGGATGTGCTCGCACAGTCTTCGCACCTTCTGGAGCAGGGCTGTTAACTCCGGATAATTATTGAGGAAGCACTGCACCACCAGGTTCAAGGTGTGAGCCAAGCAAGGTATGTGGCTGAGTTTTGAAAGGGCTATGGCTGCCACAAAATTACGGCCGTTATCACTAACTACCTTGCCTGCCTCAAGATGTACACTGCCCAGCCATGACTCAGTTTGTCGCTTCAAGTACTCGGCCAGTACCTCGGCGGTGTGTCTGTCGCCCAAACACATCATCTGCAACACAGCCTGCTGACGCTTTCCACTAGCTGCTCGATAGGGGGACACTTCGTGTGCAACAGTGGCAGCTGCAGATGGAGTGCTCGTACGACTGCGCTCTGTGGACGAGCTTTCGCTTCTGGAGGAGGAGGAGGAGGAGGGTCGAACGCCTACAGCCAACTGCTTCCTATACCGTGGGCTAGGCAGCACTGTCCCAGCACCGCTGTCCCCTGTGGACCCTGCATCCACTACATTAACCCAGTGCGCAGTGATGGACACGTAACGGCCCTGGCCATGCCGACTGGACCATGCATCAGTTGTGAGGTGCACCTTTCCACTCACTGACTGCTTGAGTGCATGAACAATGCGGTCTTTCACATGATGGTGGAGGGCTGGGATGGCTTTGCGAGAGAAGAAGTGGCGACTGGGTAGGTCATAGCGTGGTACTGCATAGGCCATGAGTTCGCGGAAAGCTGCGCTTTCCACCAACCGATAGGGCATCATCTCTAACGAGATTAGTTTGGCAATGTGGGCGTTCAAACCCAGGGTACGCGGATGAGAGACTGAGTACTTTCTTGACCTACTCATAGTGTCTGGGAGGGTGAGCTGGACTTGAGAGCTGCATATGGTGGAAGTAGCGGTGGACAGGGCGGACTGAGAGAGGGTTGATGATGGTGATGGAGTTGGTGTTCTTTCTGATGGCCTAGATTCAGTCTTTCGTTGATATAACAGTGGGATTCCCTGACTGCTGTGGCCTTGCAACGACACCTCAACATTTGCTGCTGTGCTAACCGGTGGTCTTACAGTGGGGGAAACAATGTAGCATTGCTGACTACCTTCTTTGTGATCAGTTGCACATGTGGTACTTGAGGTTTGGTGTTGTGTCCACGCTTGCAAGTGCATGGTGGTTAAATGTCTAAGCATGCAACTGGTATTCAAATTTTTCAGATTTTTCCCTCGGCTAAAGGTCTTTGCGCACTTCTTACAGATAACCTTGGCCTGATCATGAGGATTTTGTTCAAAAAAGTGCCACACTGCACTCTTCCTACTTTGGAAGACATTTTGCGGCCTAGCACGCTGTGATATTTTGACCCTCTGGACAAGCTGTCCAGCAACTCTTTTGATTTTTGGAACCTGTCTTTGGAGTGCTCCGTGCCTGCCAGATAACAGCTGTTGCGATGTCGATGTCTGCTGTGGATGCTCCTCATCTGAGCTATTGGAAGCAGCACCCTCTTCCCCCAATGGATGCCAATCTGGGTCAACAACTGGGTCATCCATCACCTCCTCTTCAATGTCATGTGCACCTTCCTCTGTGTCACCGTGTATGGTGGTATAGTGTGCGGGAAGGGGCACCTGAGTCTCATCAGGGTCAGAATCTGGCTCTGTACACTGTGAGGACAATGTAGTGCTCTGAGTGAATGTACCAGCAGAATCATCTATCAGTGGCTGTGCATCAGTGCACTCCATGTCAGATTCATCTTGGCCTGGGTATTTCACCATTTCACTTGATAATCCAGGCATGGTATGTGAAAACAGCTCCATGGAGTAATCAGTAGTATGGCATGCATCATCCTTCAATCTTGGTTGGGGTGAAGGACACAAGGAAAGGTGTGGTTCATGAACTTGAGCCTCCAATGACGACTCAGTGCTTTTATTTTTTACAACTTCAGAAGAGGAGGCGATAGAACTGGAGGCTGAGTCAGCAATGTAAGCCAAAACTTTTTTCTGAAGGTCTGGCTTTAAAAGTGGTTTGCCAACTCCTAGAAAACTAAGCCTTCGAGGCCTTGTGGAGCCAGATGATGACCCAGGCTCAACACCTCCTGCATTCGGTCCTATTTTGCTTTTGCCACTACCATCAGATCCACCACCAACACCATCATTACCAGCTGCCAACCCCCGCCCAATTCCCCGGCCTCTTCCACCAGCCTTCCTCATTTTTGGTAGAAATGTAGACAAAATCCAACAAACTATATAGTAATGTAAAACAAGATACAAGGTGTCAGGAGGACAGGGGAGATTTTGAATTTCTGCACACACTTGTGGACACTGGACACTTTTGGATTGTGTGAGGCCCACTGAATATCACAGCGCTATGTCACAGGCTCGATGTCGCAGGTGTGAAAAATGTCACTAGAGGATAACGGAGATTTTGAATTTCTGCACACACTTGTGGACACTGGACACTTTTGGATTGTGTGAGGCCCACTGAATATCACAGTGCTATGTCACAGGCTCGATGTCGCAGGTGTGAAAAATGTCACTAGAGGATAACGGAGATTTTGAATTTCTGCACACACTTGTGGACACTGGACACTTTTGGATTGTGTGAGGCCCACTGAATATCACAGCGCTATGTCACAGGCTCGATGTCGCAGGTGTGAAAAATGTCACTAGAGGATAACGGAGATTTTGAATTTCTGCACACACTTGTGGACACTGGACACTTTTGGATTGTGTGAGGCCCACTGAATATCACAGCGCTATGTCACAGGCTCGATGTCGCAGGTGTGAAAAATGTCACTAGAGGATAACGGAGATTTTGAATTTCTGCACACACTTGTGGACACTGGACACTTTTGGATTGTGTGAGGCCCACTGAATATCACAGCGCTATGTCACAGGCAGAAATTGGCTAGTGTATGACAAACTACAAGGTGTATATAGAATTGGGCAGAATAGGAATCTCCCTAGAGTGTAGGTCTGTAAGAACGGAACAAGTCCTCCACTTATCCTTACAGAGTGACACACAGCTTCACTGTGGCCGTGATAACAGCCGTTACACGGTACTGAGAGAGGAGCGTGCACGTACACGGCTGTCCGGTGTACGTAAAATTGTCAAGCTCCGTGTTTTTTAAGTATACGAACTGACACGCTGTCTCTCTATAGTTTTGAATGTGATCAAACAGCAAATATATTTAACTGTTTGAAAGCTAGACAAAACTAGAAGGTGCAGGTCTGTAAGAACGGAACATGTCCTCGACTTATCCTTACAGAGTGACACACAGATAACTTCACTGTGGCCGTGATAACAGCCGTTACACGGTACTGAGAGGAGCGTGCACGTACACGGCTGTCCGGTGTACGTAAAATTGTCAAGCTCCATGTTTTTTAAGTATACGGACTGACACACGCTGTCTCTCTATAGTTTTGAATGTGATCAAACAGCAAATATATTTAACTGTTTGAAAGCTAGACAAAACTAGAAGGTGCAGGTCTGTAAGAACGGAACATGTCCTCGACTTATCCTTACAGAGTGACACACAGATAGCTTCACTGTGGCTGTGATAACAGCCGTTACACGGTACTGTGTGAGGAGTGTGCACTGCTGTATGGTGTGAAAAAATGCACGCTCAGTACCTCACCAGGACAAAAAAAAATTGGGATTGCTTTTAAAAAAGCAGTTTGCAGAGCAGTGGGTAAACAGCAATGCAGCCGTCAGGAAGCCTTAGAAGGCAGCCTAACAACCAACACCGCTGATCCAGCAAAATATAGCCTCCCCTTGCACTGCACACACAGTGACTGGTGTGTTGTACAGGCAAAATCGCTAGCAGCAGAAGCAGTTTTTGGTGTCTTCTTCCCTGCCTAACGCTTTCCCTACAGAATCAGCAGCAGCAGCAGCTCTCCCTATTCTGAGATCAGCATGAGTAACACGGCGGTCGGCGTGCACGCCCTTTTATACCCCGTGTGACGCCCACCAAAGCAAGCCAATCACTTGCATGCCCTTCTGAAAGCTGGTGGTGACCCCTGCCTATGTCATCACATTGCCCACAGTGTCCGTGGATCCTGATTGGCTGAAAAAGAGCGCAAAACAAACTTTTGAAATGCGACTTTGGCGCTTAAGTCGCCGACCTCGGGGCCGACCTCATCCTAGGGTCGGGTTTCGTTTCATGAAACCCGACTTTGCCAAAAGTCGGCGACTTTTGAAAGTTTTCGACCCGTTTCGCTCAACTCTATTCAAAACATTTGCTTTTCCCACATCGCTCTCTGTGATTTCACCCTCATTGTTCTTTAAAGGGCCGACACCATCAATTTTAATCATTTTACTGTTTATATAATTAAAGAATAGTTTGGAGTTTGTTTTACTTTCCTTAGCAATGAGTCTCTCAGTTTCCACTTTTGCTAAATGTATTTGTTTTTTTACACATTTTATTTTTTTTCTCTATAACTTTTTAATGCTTCTTCATTGCCTTCTTGTTTTAGCTTCTTAAATGACTTGTTCTTGTTATTTATTGCCCTTTTAACATCCTTATTTAGCCACATTGGTGTTCTCCTGTTCCTAGCCCTTATTTCTGTACGGTATGGCTAGCTCGCAGTGGGTGTGTAAAACTGATTAAAATATTTCCTATTTATTTTCTGTGCTCCTATTTTTGAGGACATTGTCCCAATCAATTAGGCGAAGGTCCTCTCTAAGCTGATCAAACTTTGCTTTCCTGAAATTCAGCGTTTTTGTAACCCCCTTCCAGGGCACCTTACTGAAGGACAAGTGGAATTGTATTATATTGTGGTCACTGTTCCCTAGGTGCCCATCGACTCGTACTTCCGTTAGTCTATTTGGCCTGTTGCTTAAAATAAGTCCAGAAGGGCTGTCCCTCTAGTTGGGCCCTGCACAAGTTGTGACAGATAATTATCCTTGGTCACTGACAGAAATTGGTTTCCTTTCTGAGATACGCAGGTTTCAGTTTCCCAGTCTATGTCGGGGTAGTTGAAGTCCCCCTTAATAATCACCTCATTGTGATTTGCTGCTTTGTCTATTTGTTTCAATAATACATTTTCAGTGGTTTCTGTTATATTTGGTAGCTTATAACAAACCTCTATGAGGATTTTATTACTTTTCCCTCCTTGCATCTCCACCCATAGAGACTCCACCTCTTCATTTCCCTCTTGTATATCTTCTCTTAGTGTGGGCTTTAAAGTGGACTTTATATATAGACAGACTCCACCCCCTTTCCTTTTTTTTTACGATCCCTCCTAAACAAATCATATCCTTGCAAGTTAGCCACCCAGTCATAGCTGTCATCTAACCATGTCTCAGTTATTCCTACTATGTCGTATTTTTCCTCATACATTACCAACTCCAGATCTTCAGACTTATTGGTCAGGCTTCTTGCATTGGTCAGCATGCAGGAAAGAAGTTTTGCTTCCTTTTTCTTAGCTTCCTTCTGAGTACCCTGTCTTGGGTCCTCTTTACCACATCTAGTATCCTTGATTAGTTTGTCCTTCTGCTGCATGTTCTTGTCTGCTGGTTTTCCTCCCATCCCCTCTTCTTCTAGTTTAAAGCCCTTCTGATGAGTGTGGCAAGTCTTCTGGCGAATGTGTGTTTCCCAGGTTTTGTGAGGTGTATCCCATCTCTTGCGAGAAGTCCATCATAGAGGTAATTCATGCCATGGTCCAAGAATCCAAATCCTTGCTGCCTGCACCACCGTCGTAGCCAGTTGTTCACCTCTAGTATCCTATTCCATCTTCTGATGCCATGACCATCGACTGGGAGGATTGATGAGAAAACAACCTGTACGTTCCATTCCTTTATTTTCTTCCTCAGAATTTCAAAGTTTTCGTAGATAGTTGGTAGGTCATTTCTTGCCGTGTCATTTGTGCCTATATGTATCAGTAGGAAAGGGTAGTCGTCCTTGGATTTGAGGATAGTTGGTATCCTGTTGGCCACATCCTTGATTTTTGCTCAAAACAGAATGATTGCACTTTCATTTATAAACAGAAACAAGCACTGAATTCAGAAAATGGATTTAGCTACAACATCTGAAATGATTTGTTAAATACTATCATTTCTTTCAGTCATTGGGTGAAAATAAAATAATAAAAAGCAGCTATTAACACCTTAATGACCTATGACGTGCTATGTCCATCATAGGTCATCTCCCCCTCTTTGGTGCGGGCTCCAGCGATGAGCCAGCTCCTTTTCCAGCACATGACAGCTGATCTGATCAGAAATACCCCATGGTTCTTAAGGGGTTAAGGTGCTGTTGCCGCTGTACATCCAATATGTTTTAATTCACTGACTCACATTGAGTGATGATGATTGATGATGAGACTGAAGATTGTTCAAATTTGCAAGGAACTGCGGATTTTAGGAAATTCAACTCAAATTAGATCCCGTGAATTGATTTTTAATTGTTAGGTGTCTCGGCTACATCGCAGTGCAATATGAATCAATAGGATCACATTGCTGCCTCAAGGATACTGCGACAAGCAACTTGCAAAAAATTCAACTGGGTACTATTTTTGCGACTTGCTTGTCGCGGTTGTAGTACTCTCAGTGTTGCAAGGCAGCCCCATTCACTTGTATTGTGCTGCAATGTATCAGCGATACCTGTATCTTTGTGTCAAAGTCAACTTGTAGCCCTAGCCTTAATGCAGATGTCACATTGCAAAAATTCCTCAGGAATGGTTTGAGAAACTTGACCAATAGTTCATTGTGTTAACTTAGTCTTTACATTCCCCAAAGCTTATTCCAATCAGACATATATGGGATGTGCTGGAAAAACAAGTTTGATTCATAGAGGGCCCATTTTCAAGCAAATTAAATACTAGACTGAATATTCAAGAAGATGCAAGTTATCACCTTTTCATAGGATAGGAAACATTTACTAGATTGTGGGGACAGAAGACTTGAGTGAAGCAGCAGTCATCCTTGCATGTCTAGTTACCTATGCTCCATTCC
This sequence comes from Dendrobates tinctorius, assembly GCF_039654945.1. Lineage (NCBI taxonomy): Eukaryota > Metazoa > Chordata > Amphibia > Anura > Dendrobatidae > Dendrobates > Dendrobates tinctorius. The sequence continues at coordinate 32,051,116 of NW_027361673.1, read as the reverse complement.
CTATGGAACTGATTTAAATAGCCGAGTGAATAAGTAACTAAACTCAATTACATCATGATTTTTATTTAGAAGCAAGTTCACATTATGAAGTATTGCAAAGGTTTGTGAAAACATTCATTGTCAATTGTAATAATTAAAATTAGAAGATTACAAGTCCATCAGCTCCAGTGAATGGTTAAAAAAGTCCACCTCTGTACACATACAGGTGCTTCTCACAAAATTAGAATATCATCAAAAAGTTAATTTATTTCAGTTCTTCAATACAAAAGGTGAAACTCACATATTATATAGAGTTATTACAAACAGAGTGATCTATTTCAAGTATTTATTTGTTAATGTTGATGATTATGACTTTCAGCCAATGAAAACCCTGCAAGTAGATAAGTAAATGTAATAGTGCATATAAAACAACTAGGGGACTTGGTAAACACTGTTTTTAATTAAAAAAAAGTGTAAAAACCATCCCACCAACATCAAGGCTTTTATGCTTTTTTTAAATCAAAAATGGTGTTTACTAAGTAACTTATTTGTTTTACATGCACTATTACATTTACTTTTTTACTTGCAGCAGGGTATATGATCATTGTGTTTCTATAATAGGTTTTGTCAAAAATGTTACTTAGTTTAGAAAAATGCTACAAGAATGAATGCTTTCTAAAATAAAAGTGTTAACAGTTTATTTTTAATTAATTCAAAAATGCAGAGTGAATGAACAAATAAGAAATCTAAGTCTAATCAATATAAATTATCACCACCCTGTGCCTTCAAAACAGCATTAAAGCATCAATTCTTCTAGGTGCACTTGTACTTGCTCAGTTTTTGAAGCAAATTCACAGGGAGGTTGTTCCAACCATCTTGGAGCGCTAACCACAGAATTTCTGTGGATGTCGGCTTATAAAAAAGGCAGCCGTATTTATCAAACCCCAGGTCACAATACTAACAAACTATAGGATTCAGCAGCCCCATGTCAAAAGCAGAGGCAGCACAGGTGCAAAATACTGATGTAGCAACCACTCGCACGCCTACCAATTCATGGATGGGGTGGTTGACTAGTATTATACAGTAAATGCACAAAGATAAGGCATGTAACTTTGTATGCAAACCTTATGAATGGTAGGTGAATGAGCGTTCGTTTGATTGGTAGTTTACGCCTTTATCATGGGGCATGTTGCTTCCTGTAGTGCATTGGTATCGTGACCTGGTATGGATAAATACGACGGCCTTTCTTTCTGTGATTTTTATTTAATTATATGTTCTTTTTCATGAGTTGATATAGGTTTGTGCAACTCCTTCTGTCTCTTCTTGTAGTCCCAGACAGATTCAATGATGTGTGTATAAGGCTCTATGGGAGCCATACAATAACTTTCAAGACTCCTTGCTCATCTTTACGCTGAAGATGGTGTCTTAATGAATTTTGCTTCATGTTTGGGACCATTGGCTTGATGTAGAACAAAGTTTGGAGTAAATCAGACACCACCCTTATGGTATTGCATGATGTAGAAGTATCTGCCTGTATTTCTCTGCATTGAGGACACCAAGAAATGGGCAATATTGAGGACTGCAGGCACAGTAGTCAACAAAGGAAACAGTGCAGCAGACGAAAGTCAGATCGTGCTTATTTCCCTTCACAATCCAGCAGTTCCATCAGCTCAGAACAAACCGGGTGAACCAGCGCAGCCCATCTACTGTTTGGAGAAGTCTGGCCAGAAGTGATTTTTGAGGAAGAATTGCAGCCAAAAATCATACATTCAAATTGGAAACAAAGCCAAATGATTTAACTATGCACAAAAAGAAACTGGGGTGAAGGAACTGATGAGTCAAAAAATAGTTTTATTTGGTTGTAATGAAAGCTATTTTGTTTGCAAAATGACTGGAGACCTACAGTTGTGGCCAAAAGTATTGACACCCCTGCAATTCTGTCAGATAATACTGTTTCTTCCTGAAAATGATTGCAAACACAAATTCTTTGGTATTATTATCTTCATTTAATTTGTCTTAAATGAAAAAACACAAAAGAGAATGAAGCAAAAAGCAAAACATTGATCATTTCACACAAAACTCCAAAAATGGGCCAGACAAAAGTATTGGCACCCTCAGCCTAATACTTGGTTGCACAACCTTTAGCCAAAATAACTGCGACCAACCGCTTCCCGTAACCATCAATAACTTTCTTACAATGCTCTGCTGGAATTTTAGACCATTCTTCTTTGGCAAACTGCTCCAGGTCCCTGATATTTGAAGGGTGCCTTCTCCAAACTGCCATTTTTAGATCTCTCCACAGGTGTTCTATGGGATTCAGGTCTGGACTCATTGCTGGCCACCTTAGAAGTCTCCAGTTCTTTCTCTCAAACCATTTTCTAGTGCTTTTTGAAGTGTGTTTTGGGTAATTGTCCTGCTGGAAGACCCATGATCTCTGAGGGAGACCCAGCTTTCTCACACTGGGCCCTACATTATGCTGCAAAATTTGTTGGTAGTCTTCAGACTTCATAATGCCATGCACACGGTCAAGCAGTCCAGTGCCAGAGGCAGCAAAGCAACCCCAAAACATCAGGGAACCTCCACCATGTTTGACTGTAGGGACCGTGTTCTTTTCTTTGAATGCCTCTCTTTTTCTCCTGTAAACTCTATGTTGATGCCTTTTCCCAAAAAGCTCTACTTTTTTCTCATCTGACCAGAGAACATTCTTCCAAAACGTTTTAGGCTTTTTCAGGTAAGTTTTGGCAAACTCCAGCCTGGCTTTTTTATGTCTCGGGGTAAGAAGTGGGGTTTTCCTGGGTCTCATACCATACAGTCCCTTTTCATTCAGACGCCGACGGATAGTACGGGTTGACACTGTTGTACCCTCGGACTGCAGGGCCACTTGAACTTGTTTGAATGTTAGTCGAGGTTCTTTATCCAACATCCGCACAATCTTGCGCTGAAATCTCTTGTCAATTTTTCTTTTCCATCCACATCTAGGGAGGTTAGCCACAGTGCCATGGGCTTTAAACTTCTTGATGACACTGCGCATGGTAGACACAGGAACATTCAGCTTTTGGAGATGGACTTGTAGCCTTGAGATTGCTCATGCTTCCTCACAATTTGGTTTCTCAAGTCCTCAGACAGTTCTTTGGTCTTCTTTCTTTTCTCCATGCTCAATGTGGTACACACAAGGACACAGGACAGAGGTTGAGTCAACTTTAATCCATGTCAACTGGCTGCAAGTGTGATTTAGTTATTGCCAACACCTGTTAGGTGCCACAGTTAAGTTACAGGTGCTGTTAACTACACAAATTAGAGAAGCATCACATCATTTTTCAAACAGTGCCAATACTTTTGTCCACCTTCTTTTTTATGTTTTGTGTGGAATTATATCCAATTTGGCTTTAGGACAATTCTTTTTGTGTTTTTTCATTTAAGACAAATTAAATAGATAATAATACCAAAGAATTTGTGTTTGCAATCGTTTTCAGGAAGAAACTGAGTATTATCTGACAGAATTGCAGGGGTGTAAATACTTTTGGCCACAACTGTACATAATATTAAGTATTTGCAGGCAACAGCAAAGTGCCATGGTGGTTCTTTGAAATTGTGGGACTTCATTTCAACAAATGAAGATGGGGATTTGGTCAGGATTAAAGGTGTCCTCAATGCTGAGAAATACAGGCAGATAATTATCCATCATACAATCCCATCAGGGAAGCATCCGATTCCCTCCAAATGTGTTTTGCAGCCAAATTTTGACACCAGCCATACACCCAATGTCATAAAAAAACTATCTTCTGCATTAAGAAGAAAAAGGAGTCCTGGAAGTGGTGGTATGGCCACCACAGAGCTGTGATCTCTCCATCATCGAGTCTGCCTGGGATTACAAAAAGGGACAGAAGGATTTGCATAAGGGTACCGTTACACTTAGCGATGCACCAGCGATCCCGACAATGATATGGATCGCTGGTACATCACTAAGTGGTCGCTAGTGAGCTGCCACACAGGCAGATCTCACCAGCGACATAGCGGGGGTCGCTACTTACCTGTCAGACGCGGTGATCCTGGCGTCCTCCGCCCGCCTCCACACCTCGCTCGTCGGCGCCACAGGAAGCCCAGCAGGAAGCGTCCGACGAGAAATGGTACAGGGAGTTCTCGCGTGACCAACGATGAGCAGCGGGGGAGCCGGTCGGAGGTAAGTATCACATGCAGAGATATCGCTAGCAATATCGCTGCAACGTCACAAAATCGGTGTCTTTACAGCGATATTGCTAGCGATATCGCAGTGTGTAACGGGGGCTTTAGTCTACACCCACAAAAGATCTGTAGTTAGTTGTCCAAGATTTTTGGAGCAATTTTCCTGCCAAATTACTTCAAAAACTGTGTACGTAGTGTATGTAGATTAGTCTTTTAATGCTGTTTTGAAGGCAAAGGGTAGTAATGGCAAACATTGATTTGATTTAGATATCTCTTTTGGTCATTCAATTAGTTTATTTTTATCAATTAAAATAATACAATCAACACTTCTAGTTTTGAAACCATACTTGCTTTGCAGTAGTTTTTCTACACTTGCTTAAACTTTGGCAAAATACTGTATATGCAGCTATATTTATGAATTACACTAGATTTCAGTATAAATTCTGATGTTTAGGTATTCTGCAGCAGGCACAATTATTGGGAAGCCGTGGAAGGCACGATTATTGGGGAGTCATGGTTAGAAAAGTCTTTAGGCTCTGTGAGTGGAATAAAAGTGCTGTTATAGGTCCCTGTGGTTGACATTGATATAGGAAACACTTGTAGAAGAGCTGCACGGCACTCCAAGGGAAGGGGTGCACAAATAGGATACCACTCCAATAAACAAGCGCTGGGGATATGCACTAACGTGCCTGGAGTAAAGCACTTTGCTCCAGGCATGATTGTGCATATCCCCAGCACTTGTTCAGGTTTCTTCAGGTCCATTTGGGTGAGTGTTTACTGGTGAATCTTTTATACCTAAGTGACTGCATGCTGTAACCTAGGCGTGCCTGACCTTCTCATCCTCAAGAACTGACAATCATAGAATCATAGAATCATAGAATCGTAGAGTTGGAAGGGACCTCCTGGGCCATCTGGTCCAACCCCCTGCTCAAAGCAGGATTCACTAAATCATCCCAGTCAGATGTCTGTCCAGCCTCTGTTTGAAGACTTCCATTGAAGGAGAACTCACCACTTCTCGTGGCAGCCTGTTCCACTCATTGATCACTCTAACTGTCAAAAAGTTTTTTCTAATATCTAATCTGTGTCTCCTCCCATTCAGTTTCATCCCATTGCTTCTAGTCTTTCCTTGTGCAAATGAGAATAAAGTTGATCCTTCTACAATGTGACAGCCCTTTAGATATTTGTAGACAGCAATTAAGTCTCCTCTCAGTCTTCTCTTTTGCAAACTAAACATTCCCAAATCCTGCAACCTTTCCTCATAAGACAGGGTTTGCAGACCGGTCACCATTCTGGTCGCTCTTTTCTGAACTTGCTCCAGTTTGTTGATGTCTTTTTTAAAATGTGGTGCCCAAAACTGGACACAATATTCCAGATGAGGTCTGACCAAAGAGGAGTAGAGGGAAATAATCACTTCACGTGATCTAGACTGTATGCTTCTGTTAATACATCCTAGAATTGCATTTGCCTTTTTTGCTGCTGCATCACACTGTTGACTCCTATTCAGTCTGTGATCTATTAGTATACCCAAGTCTTTTTCACATGTGCTGTCACTTAGCCCTATTCCTCCCATTCTATATATGCTTTTTTCATTTTTATTGCCCAGATGTAGTACTTTGCATTTCTCCCTGTTAAAAACCATTCTGTTAGTTACTGCCCACTTCTCCAGTTTATTTAAATCTTTTTGAATCCTCTCTCTCTCTTCTCTAGTATTAGCTATCCCTCCTAGCTTTGTGTCATCAGCAAATTTAATCAGTTTACCCTCAATTCCTTCATCTAAATCGTTGATAAAGATGTTGAACAATACAGGGCCCAGGACAGAGCCCTGTGGTACCCCACTTGAGACATTCTTCCAACTGGATGTGCAGCCATTTACGACCACTCTTTGGGTCCGATCACTAAGCCAGCTATGAATCCACCTAACAGTTGCCTTGTCCATTCCATACTTAGTCATTTTTTCAATAAGGATTGTATGAGAGACTTTGTCAAATGCTTTGCTGAAGTCAAGATATACTATATCTACAGCATTTCCTTGATCCACCCAATCAGTGATACCGTCATAGAAGGAAATTAAGTTAGTCTGACATGACTTATTAGTTACAAACCCATGCTGACTCTGTTTGATCACTTCATTCTTATCCAGGTATTGACTTAAATGTTGTTTAAGTACAATAATGTATGTGCTTCCATGAATCATTTTTCTATTCGTATTGTTGAGACTTTGTCGCTTATATGTTAATTCTCATTGTATTTGAGAGAATTTGGCTCTAGTATTTCACACAATGTTTTTCTATACCTGTCCATATTGTGCATATATCTCTAATAGAGCTTAGTCACTGGACCTCTTATATTAATATATCACATGTAATGTAGATTGTATAACATGGTTATTATCCCTGTACTGAATTTCTACTGTACATTGATAAAGCTCTTCTCTTTGTTTTGTTTTTGTTTTCTATGTAGTGTAGTTCTGATGAAGGCCTAGTATTGGCCGAAACGTCAGTTATGGTTATACCTACATTATGTCACTCATAGCTGTTATCAATATGTGGGCACTGTCAGCACTATTATGTGGCACTTGTCATGGCTATGGTGGTTATGGGAGTGTTATGGCTGTTATGCCTGTCACTGGTATCGGCCACTGTGATTCTCACTCTTATGAATCACTTTATTTGTTCATGCTAAACAGGTACTGTACTATAACTATCACTGTTTTTTTCAGAGTTCTGACTCTCATTCTTATAAAGTCACCTTAAAATGGGTATTCTCAAGTTCTCTTCTTACATACTGCATGGGGGAGGTCACTCCTTGAGCGACAGTTTTGGATTGGAACTTTGTCCTGTTACACATTAATGATCTGTCAATGCTTGTTCAGAATCTGCATTGTTATTACTAAATTTACAGATGCAGACAAGATTGTATTTGAACAAGCACACAGCTAAGGAAAGTGAGAGTAGTGATTAGGAGAAATGTTCATGAAGCTGCTGATGCTCAGGGCTGAGCGACTGTGATTATGCAGGAGTAAAAATAGCCCTATTAGGAGCTGAGAGGGAGGGGAAGAGAACTGAGCAGTTAACTGCTATAAAAAATACTCCTTTCCTACTACTACTACTACTACTACTATGCACACTTGATCAGACTTTGTTTGCCAAGTTCCTTAAAAAACGAGCTGTGTTCTTTGTAAGATAACAGGTCTCACAGCTAGAGACTGACAGCAGATAAAAAAGCCAGTCAATTGCAAATTTGCTTATTTTCATGCTGTCCAACCAGCTAAAGCAACGGGAGTACCCCTTTAACAATAGAAGTCCCAGAAATTTCGAGCTCCCCCCATGAAGTCCTGAAAGAGGGGGTGCGAATTGCACTCCACGCAGCCCGCTGTGTAGCTGGTATCCAGTAAACACAGCGGGTTGCTAGGGACCGCGTTCCCCGCTTTCCCGCATGCGGGGAGCATGCGGAGGCTGAGAAAATTTCTATGTTCCCTGCTGGATTCGCAGGGAACTGAAATTCTCTCAAATGTGAACCTAGCCTTTAGAACCAAAACAAAATGTTAATTTGAAATTATTTATCTTGCAGATGAGGAGACTCCTCCTCTACCAAAAAAGAGAGCTCGGTTGGCGAGTGAGCCGACAGAGACCGCAAAAGATGGCACAGTGTGGCGTGAAGTACAAGTGGGGAAACGTCTCCATTTCACCCCAATAGACCCGTACCCTACAGATGGAGAGCCAAGTGCTAAGGCCAGACAAAGTGTCCGGAGTCGCCTTCAGAGCTTCCTCTGTTTTATCACTCTTGACATGCTTCGTAGCATTCAAGAATGGACTAATCAACATGCACGTCACACGGAGCAGGTGGATTGGTTCATGGGTTTTGTTTTGAAGCACACATGAAGTGTTTTGATGTTGTGCTGCATTATCCAGGTCATTTTGCCAAATGTACATATAGTTTGCAAAACATACAATCTGTTTCAATTTTTCAAGTTTTTCTAAAAGAATTTAGTTATGTTTTTCTTTTAACTATCTATTGTTTAGATCTCAATTTATGCTGGAAATGTTACCTGTTTTAATGCTTTTATGTAGTGGTTAAAATCTGAATCCATCAATACCTTTAACCACTACACTTCTGAAAATGGTAGCCATTATTTGTCACTACAATGTCTCTGTCACTTCAATTAGTCAGTCATGAAATAAGCTCTGATAATTAAACTTAATTTTTCTTTTTTCAGTTAACAATGGCAATATTGCATTCTTACATTTTAATAGATTAGTAACTCTAATGTTAACACAATAAAATGCTTAAAGCACATAAACCTAACAATTGTAGCTAACATAAGCTTTACCCAGAAATAACTAATCCAATTTTAGCATTAGTGCAAATTCTGTAAACATAAACCAATATGTTTGCACTGGCTGTGTTTCTGAAGCAAAGATCACACAATTTATTATCAAGTGTTTATACAGAAATTCAACACAGTTTACTGAAAAAAAAACCATGTACAGATGTAACGGTGCTAAGTTTGTAATTCTGTTTATTTTATACAATATGTCCTGGTCCTGATATTTCTTCACATAGTGAATTATTAATTCTGGGACAAGTTCACTTTTGCTACATCTTCATTGAATTATGTTAATTTGCATTCAGACTGTCTTTTTTGCTAAAATTTGGTGTTTAGAACTGATGCTACATTTTAATGTAAAATGGATCAAATTTGGATTTTTTTAAATGAGTTATATAATGCTTCAGAAAATAAAGTGATTGTGGGCTAATGAAACTTTGGGTCATTTAGCTTTATTACCTCAATTATACTATTTCTAATATAGTCCCTTTATCTTACCTAGTAGTACAATGGGCCAGAAACAAGTATGAAACCGCTAGTTTTACAACTACTTGGAAACCTATTATCACATTATGAGCAACTGTTGTCTGAAAGGGTATTACATATATTTGTCACAGATGATAAATGACTAAAATCTTTTCCTTTGTCATCTTTGTGAAAAATGGAGAGATATCAGTTTCTCCATCTGTTGCTTAACAAACTTCAATGAATGTTAAATAATTTCAAAGAGTAACTACATTTTTTTTAATTTAATTATCCTCTTGGCCCTGAAAATTATGAATTTTTGTAAATACTTTATTTTGCTCCAATAGTATAAAGTGTGCCTCATGATCTACACAATGTATCAGGTAATCCACTTCTATATAACGACTCTAGTGGTGATATGCCAAGAAAAATATTTAGGAATACAAGCAAATAGAGCTTAATGATATACTAATAGACTTATCTGCGAAAGAAAGGATGATAGACCCATCAGCTGTGGCAAAGGAATCTGGAAGTGGTAGAGGGTGGATTTGTGGTGAGGTCTAGCAGTGAGAGCACCCCGGTTCGTGTCATTGCTCAAAAACAAATGTTTGTGCAACCTCAGTGATGTCACTGCACACTATGGAAGCCAGGAGATACCAAAAAATGTCCTATCTGTTATGGAAAAAAGTGCTTTCCTTCGGTAGAGTTATCGAAGGATTCCAGTGTGTCTCATTTTATAGTTTTGAGTCCATACGTGAGTTATTCCTGATACATTGTGTAGAGCACAGAGAATACATTGAGTCAGTGTAAATGTTTATACTATTGATACTGCTTTTTGTGTGAGCAGATAAATTCTTATTGCTCGCTACTACCAGAGAGAACGTGGGTGGAATCCTATAGTACACTCATCTGTTTTTAGTGGAAGCCGCTGGTGTCTTGTTATTTTATTTTGCTCCCTTACTTTGCTCCTTTTGCTCCAAAAAACACCATGCTAATGTACTGCTTCATGCTCCATTAGAAGCTCCTATCACCTATTGCCAGAGTTTTCTGTAATTTCCTCAGACTGTATTCAACCATCCATGCATGGGAATTCCCTTATTTAAGTACAAGGGTGAGTAGCAGAGAGGCACAGACAGGGGAGGTCCCATACACAGACTCAACATAGTGTACTGATCTTTGATGAACAGCAACTGAACCGAAGTAGCACTGCAGCCTAGTATTTTAGAGAGAAGGAAACAAAATGCGATTGTGAAATATATTACAAAAATATTTCATTTTTCAATGACTAAAAATGTTTAGTTACCATTCAAAGTTTTTTTTTTCTTTGCTCAGAAAATTAATTTTACCATTCATCGTTTTTAAAAATTTAGGTGAAATTTTTTATATGCATTAATGAATCTTCAGTAGATAGCAGGACAGATTGGCAAAAACAACAGAATGAAAGGTGGCGTATATACAAAAGTCTCCTATTTATTATAAATGACACCTATTGACAAGATGGATAGAAACTGAAAACATTTTTATCCCCCAAGAAATCTAATTAAACAAATGATAGCAATTGGAAACTGATGTGAAGACCTAAATCTGCGAGGGGCAATGTATTTTTGACCCACTCAGGTACAATTGAATTCATGGCTTACTGAGCCATTTTTCAATATAAATATTTTTCATTTGGACCATTAAAGAACATTTTGGAATTTAGGAATTACTAAGCATTTTACAGTCTCATGGTTGCTGTGTAGTCTCTGTGATGTTTTGCCCAACGTGGTAATTAGTCAACACTGGATGTGGAGAAGACCTCCTTGAAGTCAGAGTCACTGAGCTGTCAGGTGACAATTCTTGTTATTCAGCCTTATCCTCTGTTACCTGTAAATCAAATCACATTTTTAAATGAAAATAGTAAAAAAAAATGTTTTCTTAGTGTTACTGTATTTGCTATAAATTTACAAGGAATATGGATCATTTAAACATGTTCCCTACACCAGCAAGCGTAAGCAAACACTTTATTTTAAAGTTTCACAGTATTCATCACTGTAATAATCTTAATGAAAGTAATCTGTCATTTTTTTCTTTTTGTCTTACCAAACATATAGGTTTATCACAGACATGTATACCCCCTTATAACGGGATGATTTTCCATTTATGCACTTTTGGTTTTCATCCCCTTTTTACATATGTAATGATTGTTAGTGGCAACGATCCCCCTGAGAATGGAAGACTGGCACTGCAGCAGGGACAGGTGAGTTAAATACACCCCCTTAAACCTAATTTAAACTATTAAAGGGCAGCTCTGAAGTTGGGAAGCGTGCACCTAGCTGCAGAGATGCAGTGACGCTGCCGATATGTGCGGCGCTCGTGTGCGAGATTTGTAGGGGCTGGTGATGATAACAGCACCTTCAATTTATATTATCACGTCCACAGGGCTGACTAGTCTGGGGCTATTAACGATCCACTGACCAGTCAAATCCCTAAATAGCATAGAAAACGGCGGCAGTATAAATTTCGTTTTTAAATCTACTTTTTACCTAAAAACGTTATACAGGTTACTGGTTAACCAGGGAATTTACTGATACATAAGTGAATGTTGCTGGGTTGGAAGGCATGAGGGACATGATAGGTTCCCTTTAACATATTTAAAGAGGTAGTCTCATGTTTTTAAATGGTTAAAATCGCAAAGTACTTTTAAAGACAACAACTTTGCAATTTTCTTCTTATTAACCCCTTTCCGAAGTCAGGCGTAATAGTATGCCGACGTCGGACTCCCTTCCTTTGATGTGGGATCCGGCACTGAGCCCACATCTTTCCCGAGATATGTCAACTGTTTTGAATGTTTTAAAAACATTAAAAAAATAAAAAAAATTTAAAAGTTCAAATCACCCCCCTTTCGCCCCATTCAAAATAAAACAATAATAAAAAAAAATCAAACATACACATATTTGGTCTCGCCACGTTCAGAATCGCCAGATCTATAAATAAAAAAGGATTAGCGTGATCGCTAAATGGCATAGCGAGGAAAAAAGTCAAAACCCAAGAATTACGTTTTTTTTGGTCGTCACGACATTGCATTAAAATGCAATAACGGTTGTTCAAAAGATCGTATCTGCAACAAAGTGGTATAATTAGAAATATCAGCTCGGCACGCAAAATATAGGCCTTCACCCTACCCGAGATCACAAAAAATGGAGAAGCTACGGGTATCGGAAAATGGCACAATTTTTTTTTTTTAACAAAGTTTGGAGTTTTTTTTCACCACTTAGATAAAAAAGAACCTAGACTTTTTTGTATCTATGAACTCGTAATGGCCTGGAGAATCATAATGGCAGGTCAGTTTTAGCATTTAGTGAACCTAGCAGAAAAAAGCCAAACAAAAAACATTTGTGGGATTGCACTTTTTTTTGCAATTTCACCACACTTGGAAATTTTTTCCCATTTTTTAGTGCATGACAATGGTGTCGTTCAAAAGTACAACTCGTCCCGCAAAAAACAAGCCCTCACATGGCCATATTGATGGAAAAATAAAAAAGTTATGGCTCTGAGAAGAAGGGGAGCAAAAAACGAAAACCGAAAAAATCTCTGGTCATGAAGGGGTTAAACATCATCTCCGTTCTTAAGAATGGAGGGATTTTAAGTCTGTAGTTTACAGCTCATTGCCAAAGGTAAATGTTACCAGACGCCACTCGAGGGGCCCATTTCCTTGGCAATAAGTTTATTTTTTACAGCTTGTAGCTGCTTCTCTGAAAGTGCCTCAGTAGCTGCATCTTCAGAGCCCCAGCGATTATCTGATACTGCAAACGCAAGGCTTCAAATGTTAGCAGGATTGGAGAATTATCATGCTGCCAGCCCGAACTGTCTTCCATAGCCCCATGCAACCAGTGTGTCGATAGGCAGAGAAACGGCCATATTTAATTGCGCCCTGAGGACACTCACTCTTGCTGTTTTATTTCACCCTTGTGCTTCATTTTTAAATACTCTTTTTCTAAAAATAAGTTTTTCTAAAATCAATTATTTATGAGGTTACCATTTGACTTCTTCAAAGAAAGTGACTTGATTCTCATCTTATCTTTCGTCACTCTAAATTGTGAGGTCATAAAAAGAAAACAAGTAATTAAATAGTATTACCTATACCTATACCATAGAAATACTGTACATAAGTAGGTAAAAAGAGTGAATGAAATGAACATTTGATTTTTATTCTATATCTATCTATCTATGAATATACTTTAACCTTATACATGAGACTCCAATTAAACCTCAATTTTACAACATTCATCATGTGAAGTTACAACTTCTAGGCTGTTTTAGTTGGAGTCCAACAAGCCCAAATATACAGTCTGTAGTTATTCACGCTCTCAGGTAGGCATGAGGTAGCGTTCACATAGTCAATTCGGTTTGATCCAAACATCTGCAATTTTGTTGCTTTCATAAAACTCCAAGGGATCAAAAGCCAAAACAGCCTCTTATGCGCAGAAAGCTTTAACAGCCAATAACCTAGTCATTTAGCAAGCACATATATGTCTGTGCGGGTTCTCCTGAACAGATTACAGTCATTTCTCCAGGAACAAACTTTATACAAAAAAAGAGATACGGTCCTACCAGTCTCGTTAACACCTTCAGCCTGAGCTTCCAACAAAAAAATCAGAATTCTACAGTTCATACTGAACAGGCTATAGCTTGTTGTTTTTTGTCTATTCAATAAAATTACGTGTTTTTACACATAGCATGGACTCAGGTTCCTCCTTATATGTATAATTAGAAGAGTCACTACTATATCCATCGTTGGGTTTTAAATGCATATATATGCATAACTACCAAAATGTATGATTGGAGAATTTTCATCATCTAGATATATCAGCAGTGCAAAAGTGATCCACAATACTACTCAGATACATGATTTAACCCTAGCCTACCTGGCTGTGACACATACCCTCACCCTCCACCCAAAGCCAAGGGCTAGACGCCATCTGCCATCCCCCCAATGCCTACAGGGCTTAAATTGACCCAAGCGGGAGGCTCATGCCTGGCCACTTGCAGAAAATAATTATTGGCTCCTGACTAATGGGGAAAGCCATTTATACATTTCAAACAGAACTCTGCTACCTACAGATTAAATGCACAGCTCTGCTATATGCATATTACAAAGATACTCACTGCCTACACATTATTCAACCAGGTTCTGCTGCCTGCACATCGTGCACACAGGCTCTGCTGCCTCCACATTGCACACACCCACAACTCTTGCACAAGTGCCATATTGTTTTGGAGACACATAGACTCACAGACAACCTGCTACACATGAACTGACCCTGGTCTGTGATCAGTACACTACATTTTCCTCTCTAGTAAGTACAGAGAAAGGAAATTTTCCATTTACTTCATGTGATCTTTCTACCATAGCGGACTCCTGGTGGCATACTGGACAACTGGGTGCTATATTTTTTATGCCATAAGTCCAATAACATCTCGACCGATAACAGTAGCATGCAACAAGCCCTTGACCACTCCCACTTAGTTGATTTTAGGTAGGCTTTTGGTAGGATTCACAAAGCCAATGTGGTTTGGCCCAAACATGCAGTTTTATTGCTTTCATAAAGATTCAAGAGATAAAAAATCAAAAGAGCCTCTTCTGGACACAAATGGATAACAGCAAATAAACAGTTCATTTAGCATGCATATATATGTCAGTGTGGTGTCACCCAAACAGATTACAGTCATTTCTCCAGGAGCTAACTTTATACACAGAAGAGGCACTGTCCTACAAGTCTCAGTATCCCCTTCAGTCTGAGCTGCAGCAGCTTACACCGCTAATCAGAATCACATTGAACAGGCTATAACTTTCTCACATTACTCTGCATCTCCAACACACAGACTGCTCAGCTTTCCCAGCTGACGTGTGCAGTCTCCATTTAGTGAGAGATCCTGGCGTACCCCTCTCCCAGCTGCAGCTAACATTTTGGCAGATCACTCACCAGCTTCAACACACTTGACTCCTCTCAACATCCGTGAGACTGACAGAAGGTGAACCTATTTCCTGGTTCTTAGTCAAGGCTAGTCAAGTGCATCAAATCATATCTTAAATGTTCATGTTCATTAGCTAGATTTTATAATAAATACTCACGTCAGCCTTTTCTTTCTGTTGCCACTTCCATTGGAACAGCTTGCTTTCAGCTCTGGCGGAGGATATTTATTTATTGACACTGTAAAAAGACAATATATATAATTGCAAGAACTGAATTCATTGAAGTACATATTAAAGGGGTGTAATAGTTATCCCTTATCCATGGGATAACTCTCCGATAACTGATTGTCCTACAACAGTGGCCCCCACCGATCTCAAGTACAAGAGCCCCATCTACCATTTTATAGCAGCACCGTAGATCAGCTGAGCATTGCGCTTGGCAATCTTTATCACTCCCATTAAAGGGAATCTGATAGCTGATACAAGATACCCGTTCCACCAAACAGCGGTGAACTGACTTGTCTCCCATATGGCTCGGTCCTTGGAAGCAAAGAAACTATTTGTCAGTTGTCAAGTCCCCTTTCAGAATGAATGGACCAGTATTGCGCATGTTTGACATCAGCTCCATTCAGCAGGAGTTCTTTAGAGCCCTGGTTCTTGGGATTGATGGACAGGGGATAACATTTAAACTTGGGAATGCCCCTCTACAGCTGAAAATAAGCACAGCACTGACATATTTAATTTCTTAATATCCTTTAAAGCAAGCCAAAAAGTTAAAGTGTCACAGATAGGAAAGTGAAGTTGCTAACCTAAACCAGATTTAGTGCAGCTTTTGGTACAGTTTTTTGGGCACAATCCATGAGAGAATGCAAAAATAATTGAAAAGTGTAAAGGAAGAATTTTCCTTTCCACACGTCCCTCTTTTCAGTTTGTTTCAGAAGGTGGTCACATTTTAGGACCACAATACTGAAACCTCACCTCTTTCCAGTGAATCAAACTTTGATCACCAAAGAACCTAATATCATACTGATTCTTCCATCAAACTTCTGAAGTTCCATGTGTAGAGCTTTTATATTTTTTCATAAAAAAGGCTGTTTACATGCTTCCCCTTTGTTGGAAAAGCCCCTTAACGATAAGCAGCACACAGTTTCTCTCACAATTTTGCCCCATAGACCCCTACAAATAATTACCCTGTCTATGTAACGCACTGATGTTCTGGATTTTTTTTTATAGCTGCTCTCCATCTTGACTGATTTCTACTTCTATTTTCCATTTTAAAATATAGCTTAAAATTTATAGTAAATTAATATTAAAATTAATAACTCCAAATCACAGTTGTCTAAAACTTTTTGGCTGGAACGAATCGGTTGAGAAATGCAAATCATTGCCCACCAATATCTCATAACAGCAAACTTTGTAATTGGCTATTCCCACAAGTGCATTTTGAGTACTTACACTTAACAGAATTCAGAAATGCCCGGGTAAATCTGGTGGCATATCCAAAATTTGGTTTATGAACTTGACCAAGCTGGAGCAGATGATTTTCTGTGGGAGAGCTTGGAAGATCCATCAGTTCAGTATAATTATATGTTTTACCAATGTAAACGACAAACAGAGCAAAACCTTGACATTTGGCTTCTAAAGAAGCTTCCTTCAGTGATTGTTTATCCCACTCGCTTGTCTCTCCAGATAATATCATGATAATTGCCTTATTTTTCTTTAGGTCTGATGTTTTACCCATGATGTTTTCGAGCATCCATTTTAAGGAAACTCCAAAGACAGGTAGATTTTGCAGGTGATGGGTGTTTTCCCGGAGGTGTTTCTTCATAGACTCTGTGTCACTATATGTTGAGAATTCAAACTCAAGGTATGGTTTCCCTTCATAGTTCGGACTTGAGCCAGGGGGTGCACTACTAACCACGGCTACTCGAGCACCAGTATTTGGAATATCAAGACCATCAATCACTGTACTGATGAAGTTTCTCGATGCTTCATATTCATCAACTTTCATATGATAAGAACTATCCAGGAGAAATCCTACATCCATAGGTGCCTTTTTCAGTGCAGAACTACTTTCTGTACAGAATACATCTGGTTTACATGTATCTAAAGGCAGAAGGAAAGCAAGATACATAACAATTTAGTAAGAAAAGAAGAAAAAATAAAAAGACATGCTGTTGAGCTGTGTATGAACTTAATTTTTTTTGTCTGCTCCTAATATATTTCAGATATTTGTAGGGTATAAAAATAATTATTTCTGTACACATGATGGAAATCCATTCAGAACTGTTGATTAGTGGAGTTCAGTGTGCTGAGACCCCCATTGATTGCTACAACAGAGTAGCAAAAGTACTCAGCTAAGTAGTGCTCGCCTCAGAAATTGAGGATGGATTTTAAGCACCATTCCAGAGCTTTTTTTCACTTCTGGACTGGTGCTTTAAACCTAACTCGTCTGCCCCAGTCATATACTCACCCTATAACTTCTTCACCGTTTTTCAGTGCCACTCCAGTGCCACGGCGCCATCTTGTGAGCACAGCTTCTGAGTGGCTGGAACTCAAAAGTTACATCACAAGCGCTCAATGCAAGTCTATGAGACAAAACGAGGCTTACATCGATTAGTAACCTCTGGCTCACTTCATGAAACATTGAAGCAGCCGGCAGATCACAAACTGCAGGAGACGGACTGGAGTGGTGGGGAAAATAGATGAAAATGCCCGAAGTTGACTATCAGACAGCAGGCAGGGGGCTTGGATTTTAAGCACTACTCCAGCAGTGAAATAAAAAAAACAAAACGCTGGTATGGTGCTTTGATAAAATGTGTACAGGTCCATCTTCAGCCTCAGAGGAAAGCAGTGTTCTGCTGAATGTTTTTATCCCTTTGTCTTAGTGATTGATGAGTGTTTCATTTCAACACTCCAGCCTACCCATCAAAATTTGTATAATGTTTCTATGATGTGTCAACACATTTATAAATGTGTAATTGGTCACTTTTGAAACAATGTGTTGTACCTTTCTGACCTTTATGAAAAAAAAAAAAAAGGAAAAAATTACCTTGACTTTTTTTTGCCTGTGAGGAAATATTAACAATTAAAGTATTTGGCATCTAAAAAGATAAATTTTGTTATTTGTTTATTTTACTCACATATCGCCATTAATTCCATGGTGCTTTCCAGACTTTACCGGCACTGTCCCCATTGATGCTCATAATCTAGATTACCTATTAATATGTGTTTGAAATGTGAGATAAAAATTGAGTACTTGGAGGAAATCCACACAAACACAGGAGGAACATACACACTCCTCACAGGCATTGTCCTTGGTAGGATTTGAACCCAGGACTCCAGTGCTGTAAGTCTGCAGTGCTAACCACTGATCCATCATGCTACCCATGGTAAAGGAAACCTGTCAGCAGAATTGTGCACAGTAACCTACAGACAGTGTCAGGTCGGCTCCGTTATACTGATTAAAATGAAGAACAAAAAAAAACCTTCTGCAGGCAGGTGCCAGCTGTGGCACCCCTGCTGCAGCATAATCACATGTTTAGTGTTCTAGTAATAACTGTTCTTGATGTAATTGAGCAAGTGCAAACAACAAAAATGAATTTGAAAATGGTGCCTGCCGAGCCTGCGCAGTAGCTATCGGTGTGTATAGAGATCTGATAGCTGCTATTGCGCAGGCGGCACCATCTTGCTGGAGAAGAAAAAAAATTGGCACCGCGCCTGCGCAGAGGCAGCTCTCGGAGATCAGTGACTTGTCAGCAGTCTGCATTATGGATACCTCAGCAGAGTACCACATAAATAGCGGTCCACCCCAGGGAACGAGCATATCATTAACTAAAAACTGAAAATAAACATTAAACAACAACCACAAGATGGATTTCATCAACCAAGGTATCATTTTAATCAGCATAATGGCGCTGACCTGACAATGTCCGTAGGTTACTGTGCACAGTCCTGCTGACAGGTTCCCTTTAAGTCCAAGTGGGTGTTGTCAGCTAGTTTAAACTGGCAGTATTTTCTTCTCCTACTGTATGTTGTTGCCCAATTATAAGCAGATAGCATGACCCAAAGGAAAGAAGAACACATCTTCACTATAGCTTATGGCAGATTTCTCAGTGTAGAAGATCTAATCATACTTATGTCTGATGTGTTTAAGCAACTTGTACACACTCTGCTCGGTTATCAGATCTTTGTGTCATTACATCTCAAGCAGAAAGTAGTCTGTTCTGTGATGAGATGTAATAAGACACTGCTCTGATCACACTGTAGAGCAAGAAAAGTTGAGCACAACAGATATAAGTTTGATATTGACACAGCTCCAGGCGGGAAGTGGGGGAGAGGCAGTACAGCTGAGATGGCAGTGATATGAGAGGAGGAGAGCTGATATAAGAGTTTGTAATGTGACACAGCTAAACTCAGCTGCCCTTCCCTCCACAAATGCCTTATCTGAAAGGTATTAGGGCCCGTCACACATAGCGACTCACTCCCGACAACGACATGAACTTGTCAGGATCGCTGGTGTGTCGCTACATGATCGCTGGTGAGGTGGCAAACAGGCAGATCTCTGCAGCGATCCAGACAGCGACATGCAGGTATCAAGCGACGCACATCGCTTAGTTACCTGCAGTGCACGTTAGATACCAGCGCGCTGATGCAGGGAGCTGGTAACCAAGGTAAACATCGGGTTTATAAGCGCCGCGCGGCGCTTAGAAACCCGATGTTTACCTTGGTTACCAGCTCGCTGATCGCTGATCTCCCATCTGTCACACGCAGTGATGCGTGCTGGCCAGTGGGAGATCACCGATCAAAAAAATGTCCAGGCCATTCGAGCATGATCAGCGATACCAGACAGGGGGGCCAGTCACTGATAAGTGTCACACACAGCGATCTCGCTGGTGAGATCGCTGTTGCATCACAAAACTTGTGACTCAGCAGCAATCTCGCTAGCGAGATCGCTGTGTGTGACGGGGGCTTTAGTCATCTGTGCTCTAGTTCAGCACTCTCTAATCCTGTAGGAATTTAGACCAGGAGATAAACCTGTCTTTCTTAAGGGCCTGTCACACTAAGCGATATCGCTAACAATATCGCTATAACGTCACTGTTTTTGTGACGTTATAGCGATATTGCTAGCGATATCACTATGTCTGATACTTACCTCCGACCGCTCCCCCGCTGGTTATCGCTGATCGCGCGAAAACGTCCTGGACTTTCTTGTCGTCAGCTTCCTGCTGGGCTTCCTGTGGAGAGATGAGCGACGAGCGTGGACGCGGGCGGGAGGATGTCAGGATCGCCTAGTGTGACAGGTAAGTAGCGACCCCCGACCCCTGCGATGTCGCTGGTGAGATCTGCCTGTGTGGCAGCTCACTAGCGACCACTTAGCGATGCACCAGCGATCCTGACCGCGTCATATCGCTGGTTGGGATCGCTGGTACATCGCTAAGTGTGACAGTACCTTTAGATCTCACTTGTGGAGCAATGTGCTCTATGCTATTGTGGGGGGGTGTTCTTCCCTTGTTGGGGGCATGTTCTCTTTGAGTGTTACTGTTACTGACTGCCTGATTAGTCCGTGTCATTTAAGGAGAATAAGTACACACCCTCTGTGAAAACTTCTGATAACACCGGCTTGGATTTAGAAAAAGTTAACTCATTAGGTGCCAAATACTTTCATTGCCAATATCTCTGCAATGGAGAGGTGAAATTATAAAGCAAAACATTTTTTCTTCTTTGCAACAATTACATCCTGTGTCCAGCTCAACATGAAAACTTTGTTACAACTAATTCCCATTACCGATGCACTTTCATAGTTATCAGGGCAAAAGCTCATCAACATAGAACACTTAGTGTAGAAGGCAATAAAAATCAGCAAGAGTATATTCAGCCAAATAAATAACAAATACGTTCTGGGACATTCTAAGACATTGTGACTGTTTCAAATTAAATTGTAAAATTCAAATACATGCACGGAAGAGCTACGCTGATACATTGAGCATCAAAGCAGATCTTTCTTTATTACATCCCTTGGTAAGGGTTTTATAGGTATTTAATAGTCATACATGGTAACAATATAATTGTCTCAGCTTGACTCTAAATATATGCTAGCATTAGCATACATATATCTCACTGGCTAAAGTCAATTCTACACCCAGCTGAAAAGTTTGTTTTGTTTCTTCGCTGTATCTTCTTTAAGTCCATTAGACAAAGACATTTCTAAGGAACCCCTTATCACAAAACACACATACTGACTCAAACGCCATCTTGGAAAGCAGGAAAAAATACGTGTAGAATATCCACAGTAGAGTTAGGATAGATAAATGAATCCTACTCTCATAATACCCTTCTCTTGTAGCAGTGGTTGGCTGTTCTAGCCAAAGTACATGTCTGCAGACTCCCCCAGATACATTCTCTTCCCTTAATAGAAGCTGGTCATCCTACACAGTCTCACCGGATTCTCCAAATCGGTCTGTCTGTCACACTATCAGGTGAACACACACACAAGCCACAACAAGCAAGAAACTCTCTACCCTAAAGGCCCCGTCACACAGAGCGACTTACCAGCGATCCCGACAACGATATCAATGTGTCAGGATCGCTGGTGAATCGTTGTGTGATTGCTGGTGAGCTGTCAAACAGACAGCTTCACCAGCGATTAGCACAGCGACGCCGCGCGTGCGGCATTGCTGTGTTCAGCGCTGATTCTTGTCAAAAGTAGAATTAAAATAAAAAATATTGTTATTCTCACCTTCCGATGTCCCACGCAGCATTCCCTCCTTTCCACGGTCCGGTCCCAGTAATCCTTTGCGAGAATTACCGCGATGACGCCCGTTCTCACGGGATCGCGAAGTCTCACGGTCATTCTTGCAAAGGATTACTGGGACTGGAGCGTGGAGAGAGGCGGGAATGCTGGCCGGGACGCCGGAAGGTGAGAATAGTAATATTTTTTATTTATTTTTTTATTATTTTATCGCTGATCGCTGGTCTCCCGCCTGTCACACGCAGCGATGCGTGCTGGCCAGCGGGAGATCAGCGACGAAAGAAATGTCCAGAGATTTCCCAGAGCGATCAGCGATACCGGCAGGGGGGCCACTCGCTGATCGCTGTCACACACAGCGATCTCGCTGGTGAGATCGCTGTTGTGTCACAAAACTTGTGACTCAGCAGCGATCTCGCTAGCGAGATCGCTATGTGTGACGGGGCCTTAAGTGTTCTACGAAAAATTTGCTCACAAGTCCTTTTTAAGGACTGTTTATAGAGCCTGTCCAGGTAGAGTCCTTTAAGCTTATTTGGTGGAACTTTGGCTAATTTGTGCGTTATAAAGGCTTGTCACAGCATTAACTATTGATGAACCAATTGGAAGGCTTCATGTACATACATGAATTTGGAACATGAAAGGAGGCAAAACGCTAACCATTGATGCCTTTAGTTCTTCCATAAGGTATAGTTTTAAATAGAAAATCTAACATATACATTAGAAGAAGGAAGATGGATGTTTGGGACATCCGTATGGCTGGATGCATGACTTTTTAGGACACGACTACAATTGATAAGTTGAAATATATTCCTCATCATTGGTACCTGCATCACAGGTCTAATCCTTCTGCTTTTCGAACCCGTGGGTTTGATAGTGTGCATTTAGGCATACGGTGGATGACATTATTAGAAAATTATCCACCATTTAAACAAAGTAGATTGTAACATTAAAAACTATGCTTCTCAAAGGCCTCAATGAAAACCTAGGCTTCTGATTTTTATGATGCGGTTAATACACACTGTTAGTCCTCTTTTTCTATTATCTCTTGTAGATTTCTATATACATAATAATTATTTTCCAGTTTTGAAAAGATTTTCATTTCCAAAATTTTTCTATTTGGTTTTTAATGTCTCCGATGTCTCCTTTATGTAGATATGCTTTTCTTTTTTCAGTACCTATTTTTCTTTTAGGCCATCTTGTCATATTATAGTTATTGCCCACATGAAGATTGGTCGCTCTTGGGTCACGACTGATGTTTTACACATGTTACAAGATTCTAAAACACAGAACTTTACTTTACTATCAATAATAAATTATACTTTATTACTTATTGTTGCCTCTGTAACAATCAGTTGTTGGCAACCTATTTGATATCATTTTGTTATACTTCGTTCACATAATACTATCTGGGTAATATTATATGCTTCTATATTTCCCATATTACTCACCATTGAGCAAATAATTCTAGAACTATTTATCTGTTTTCATCTTTTTGTGATTATTATCCACTAGCTATTATGGTTTTATTAAATGATAGATTGCACTGGGAGTTGTTCATATGTTGGAACGAGATTGAATAGGGAGCACAGGGTTTGTGTGTCTCACCTTTAATTTTCACTTAATATACTCTAATGATTTTTATTGCTACTGTATATTTCATTATTTTTATTTTTTCTTTCTTATTAATCTCACTTTTACTTTGTCCACTCCTGTATAGTATAGTCTGTGGCTAAACTAGGTGTCATGAGTCCTATATAACACCTTTTATATGAAAGTTAATTAAATGTTCTTTAATATTTATAATTAAACTATTACCGTATATTCACATCTATGACTTCTATACTGTACATCTTTCATTATTTCTGTTGTTTGTATTTCACTATTTTATAGTTTTTATTAACATTAATCTCACTTTTACTTATTAAAGCATGCATTCTCATAACTTACCATAACAAAGGGTACACTTCATTAAGGTTTGTACTTGTGATTTATATTCCAGATTTCCAGAAATCTCAACCAATCGAAATGTCCCAGAATCATCAATCTATTGATACAACAAAACATTGTTACAAAAACCTTTTAATTAGTTTCCATTTAATAGCAAACATAGCAATATTTCTCTATGTTCTTTATACAAAAGAGTCCAAAGGTAATTGTCAACATCACAAGTTCCTTTAACCCCTTAGTGACAGAGTCAATTTGGTACTTAATGACCAAGCCAATTTTTACAATTCTGACCACTGTCCCTTTATGAAGTAATAACTCTGGAATGCTTCAATGGATCCCACTGATTCTGAGAATGTTTTTTCGTGACATATTGTACTTCATGAGAGTGGTACAATTTCTTCGATATGACTCGTTTATTTATGAAAGAAATGGCAAATTGGCAAAAATTTTGAAAATGTAGCAAATTTCAAACTTAATTTTTGTGCCCTTAAATCAGAGAGTCATATCGCACAAAATCTATCTATATAAAACTGAGTGTATGTATGTGTGTTTATCAAGCCATGCCCACTCCATATAGAAACCAATCATTAAGCATCTTTCATTTCACCAGAGCTATTTAAAAGATGAAAGGTGAGCTGTGACTGGTTGCTATGAGCAACAGTTTTCCTTGCAACCAATCACTAAGCATCTTTCATTTCACCAGAGCTGTTTAAAAGATGAAAGCTGAGCTGTGATTGGATGCTATGAGCATGCTATTGTAGACAGTTGTTGTAACTGAAGCCTATTATTCTTATCATTTATATGGTGTTATCGTCCTTCTGTAAAGCTGGAAATAACACAATTTATTACTGTGCAGACACAGACCACCCTCTGACACAGACTGCAGGGGGAGCCAAGTTTAACAAAGGATAGGATTAGATACACGGCTCAGCGGACTGTATCACACAGGATAGGATTAGATACACAGGTCAGCAGACTGTATTACACAGGATAGGATTAGACACATGGCTCAGCAGGCTGCATCACGCAGGATCAGATTAGATATACAGCTCAGCAGACAGTATCACACAAGATAAGATTAGATACACAGCTCAGCAGACAGTATCACACAGGAGAGGATTAGATACACGGCTCAGCAGTCAGTATCACACAGGGTAGGATTATATACATGGCTCAGCACACAGTATCACACAGGATAGGATTAGATGCACAGCTCAACAGACTGTATCACACAGGATAGGATTAGATACACGGTTCAGCAGTCAGTATCACAAGAATAGAAATAGATACACAGGTCAGCAAACTATATCACACAGGATAGGATTAGATACTCTGTTCAGCAGACAGTAACACAGGATAGGATTAGATACAGAGCTCAGCAGACGGTATCACACAGGATAAGATTAGATACACAGTTCAGCAACAGGATGTGCCAAAGGAGGGGACATTTTCATACCAAGAATTCCACTCATTCCATCTGATTTGCCTTTTGATTTTAAATGCCTCAAGTTTACAGTTCAACACGCATTTACAATGTCCATTAACAATGCTCAGGGCAACGCCGGGCACTTCATCTAGTAGTTAATAAATAACATTACTATTATGTCTTATTTACATCAGCACAATATTGGAAACAAATTTTTTTTTGTTAGGACATTATAAATGTTAAAAGTTGACCAGCGATTTATCATTTTTCCTACATAATTCACAAAACAATTTTTTTAGGGACTAGGGACCACCTCACATTTGGGGGATCAATATGAAAGAAAACACCCATTCTAAAAACTGCACCCCTCAAGGTATGCAAAAAAACATTCAAGAAGTTTATTAACCCTTCAATTGCTTCACGAGAACTAAAGTAATGTGGAAGGAAAAAATGAACATTTTACTTTTTTCACAAAAAATTTAATTTGGAACCAAACTTTTTTTATTTTCACAAGGGTATCAGGAGATAATGGACCACAAAATTTGTTGTGTAATTTCTCCTCAGTGCGCCGATACCCCGTATGTGGGGGAAAGCCACTTATTGAGCACATGGCAGGGCTCAGAAAGGAGGGAGCACAGTTTGACTTTTTGAATGCAAATTTTTCTGGAATCAATGGTGGGCGCCTGATGTACCTAAACAGTGGAAACCCCCCAATTCTAACTCCAACCCTAACACAGTCCTAACCCCAACCTTCACCCCAACACACACCTAACCCTAATTCCAACAGTAACCATAACCCTAACCGCAACTGTAACCCCAACACCACAACCCTAGCCCCAACTCTAACCCTAGCCCCAACTCTAACCCTAGCCCCAACTCTAACCCTAGCCCCAACTTTAATCCTAGCCCCAATCCTAACCCTAGCTATAACCCCAACTATAACCGCAGCCCAACCCTAACCCTAGCTACAACCGAAATTATAACCCCATACAGAACCCTAACCCTGGCCCCCAATCCTAACCCTAGCTATAACCCCAAATAAAACTTCTTATTTTATTATTTTTACCTAACTAAGGGTTGATAAAGGGGGTTTGCTTTACTGTTTTTGTTATTGTGATCACTGTGATGTGATTTATCACAGTGATAAAAATGAACCAATAGGAGAAATCACAATGATTAAAAAAGGAAGGCAGATCCAGTGATGGGCAGAGGTAGCTAAAACATAACTTTTATTGTAATGTTATTAAAATGAAAAACATAATGTCAGGCACTAACACTGTTATGAAAGATCAATGCATTTCAACTTGCTTCTTCGTCATGATCTGACCTAATAGCAGAGAAGGTACAACTATATAGTGCGTCCAACAACACCAATTGGTCAATTGATTAAAATAATTAACATATGTTAATTAGAACAAGGTATTCAACATTAATTAAAACACAGACGTGACAGACTGAAAAAATACATACAAATGAAATTGTAACATAAATTGTAATCAAAGAATCAAAAAATAATAGGTCCCAACCATGAAGGAGAAGGTAGATGGATATTCAATTCACAGTATGTAACGCGAAACGGCCGTCATCCTGTTCTATTTCACTGCATGCCTGCACGGACCTAGCCCGTGTAAACCTTGTTCATACTGCTGATGTTTCAATAAGGGACTGTGGTTTTTTAATTCATCCGGTGAGTGCTGCATCTTTCTCCTTCGGGATTTTGGCTTCTATACATGTGTTTTCATGCAAGTACCGTGATATCGGATTTAGACCGCCTATGTGTCGTGGACTCAGTGGGTCTCATCTCCATATGTGAGTAGCTGTGCCTTAATGCCATTCTTTTTCTTTTTACAGTTTTTTGCAATTGTTTTATTAAATCATGTCTAGAATTAAGACCATATGCGTGTATCTAGCATAAAGATCCAATAGGATTCCCTGTTAAGCAGATTGCATCTGTGATCCCACCCCTATGTGGCTTGTAGACTTTCTCAATTCCACAGAATTTAAAATGTGATAGATTGCCCTTGGAAATTGGAAATTGTCAATGTTTTGATGCAGCAGATGCCAATAATGCAGTGGAATTGATCACATCAGAAAGATGGCGTCTGATGTGAACTTTTAATGGGCAAGTAGCATATCCCGTGCATTGAATTTTGCATTCCGTACATGCACTGTAATATATATATTACATTCCTTTTTTTTAATCATTGTGGTTACTCAACCTGATCCGGGGAGGGGAAATCTCCTATTTTTGCAAGGTGCCAGCCGACAGATCTCGGCAGGTGCACTGCGCTTGCGGCCGCAATTTTCTTCCCAGAAGAAAACGCCAGTGGCCAGGGGACAGGATGCAGGAGGGTGTAGGAATACCGGAGGTACCGGGTTTTGGGGTTCGGGGGAGGCTTTGGGGGTTCAAGGGACCCCATTTCTCTCTCCTCTGATGTGCTAGATCATATCAGAGGAGAGAGAAATTAAATGGGAAATCAGACTTTTTCTTCTGGTCGCCTTTATTCCGTGAATAACGTTGATCACAAAACTGGAGTTGGTAAAAATTGACCTGAATCGTGTTCTCCGAGTAGCCAAGACCCTGGAGAATTTCAGATGCTGGGGGCGCTATAACCTTATTTCTTAGAGCCGTTAAAAAGCGTAGTTGAGGAATAAGTACCCTTTGCTGCCGCCGTTAAAAAGAGTATCAGCGGTCGTTAAGGGGTTAAAAAAAGTTAAGGCAAAATAAATATATAAAAAACAGATCTCAGGTTTTAATTCAAGCTGAATACAATAAATCATATCAGGGGTCATTTAATAGCAGCCTATCTAATATATAAAGCTCAATGTGGGTGTGTATGTGTGTATGTATGTATGTATGTCTGGGATTGGCATCCGCACCGTCGCAGCTACAGCCACAAAATTTAGCACAGTCACACGTCTGGACCCCGAGAGCGTCACAGGCTATGTTGTGAGGTGAAATTTTAACCCCGTGCATTCCAATTCACCAAACAATTTTGCCACTATCTACATAATGGGGAAAAAGTGTATGTATGTATTGGTATCTGCACCGTTGTAGCTACAGCCACAAAATTTTGCACAGTCACACGTCTGGATCCCGAGAGCATCATAGGCTATGTTGTGAGGCAAAATTTTAACCACGCGCGTTCCAATTCACCAAAATTTTTTGCCCCTATCTACATAATGGGGGAAAAAGTGAAAGGAAAAGTGTTGGAGGCAAATTGACAGCTGCCAGATGTGAACAAGGAGGACTTATAGAATGAGAGCGATGGCGCCAAAGATTATATACCGTACAGTTGCTAAGGTGGGGACCTGACATGGGATACTCACCACACACGGGGATATGAACACACACACAAAATGCGCCACACACTACCAAGTGCTTCAACACATATACCACCCTCAGCACACATTTCACCACACATAGACCAACCTCGCCACATAAAAGTCGAAACACAAAAGTCGCCACTCAAAACTCCCAGAGCTGTTTAAAAGATGAAAAATTAGCTGTGATTGGTTGCTATCAGCAACAGTTTTCTTTGTAGACAGTTGTGGTAACTGAGTCCTATTATTCTTATCATTTCTATGGTGTTATCGTCCTTCTGTAAAGCTGGAAATAGCACAATTTATTACCGTGCCAACACAGACCATCCTCTGACACAGACTGCAGGGGGAGCCCAGTATCACACAGGATAGGATTAGATACATGGCTCAGCAGTCAGTATCACACAGGATAGGATTAGATACACAGCTCAGCAGTCAGTATCACACAGGATAGGATTAGATACACAGCTCAGCAGTCAGTATCACACAGGATAGGAATACATACACGGCTCATCAGACAGTATCACACAGAATAGGATTAGATACAAGGCTCAGCAGTCAGTATCACACAGGATAGGATTAGATGCACGGTTTTTATGTGGAATATAATCATTATAATTTGTTATAACTAACCACAGTTGGTAACTATGCCCAGGCAATGCCGGGCTCTTCAGCTAGTTAACTCTCTAAAGGCCCTTTTACATTTAGCGATGCACCAGCGATCCGACCAGCGATCCGACCCGGTCAGGATCGCTGGTGCATCGCTAAATGATCGCTAGTGAGCTTTCACACAGAAAGATCTCACAGCGATGCAGCAGCGATGCAGCGCACGATACTCACCTTTCACACACAGCGATCCTGACGTCCTCCTGCCCGCCTCCAGAAATGGAGCCGCCCGATCTCGCGCGATCAGCGATGGACAGCGGGGGAGCCGGTCGGAGGTAAGTATCACACATAGTGATATCGCTAGCAATATCGCTATAACGTCACAAAACCAGTGACGTTTTAGCGATATTGCTAGCGATATCGCTATGTGTAAAACCCCCTTAAGTGTGAGCAGCAAATGCACAGTGTAAGGCTAGGTACAGATGACCACATGTTTTCCCATCCAAGAAAATTGCACTCTCATCAAAGTCTGATCAGACTCTGATAAGAGTGTTAGCATAGTATGTGTCATGGGGTTACCACAACAAAGATTAGCCAGGAGACCGCAGCTCCTACTCTTGAGCTGTAAAGAAGCATTTCAACTTCTTTTTAAATTGGTGTTAATTTCTTTTGGCAGAACAGGGGTTTATCGGCCATGTTGGGATCTCTGGGAGTCTAAGCTCTCAGCTGTGCTTGGTTAGTCACTCCCATTCCCTTTATAATATGGGTCCTGATTGAAACCCATGTCAGAGCTAGCTTATGCTGCATGGCTTGGGGAAGAGGTGTTTATATGAGAAGGAGTTTGGAGGAGTTATCTGTGACTGTTGCATGGGTTAGTAAGTGTAATAACTCCCTTACCTTATCTTACTTTTCCACGTCCTCCACTCCCTGGTGCATTCCTCTGTAATATGTAAGTGAATATTTTGTATGCTTGCAATTTTCAATTACCCTTGTTCGTGTTGCCTTTTATGTCGGGTTTGTGTACTGCAGTGCACGGTAGCACCCCTCTTGCCTGGGAGGGGGAAGAAACCAGACAGAAAGCTGTTTCAGGAGATAAGGCAAGGGTGGCGGTCCCAACATCTTCACCTTCAGAAGTATCCTGGGGAATAGAGCGAGCTAGGGTGCCCACTAGTGTTAGGGACAGGGAAGGACCCCTTGGTCCTAGGTCACCTAACATCTGAGTAATGACATTATCTCTGACAGTAACAATTTTTTCTGATCCATTATGGATCCTATTACTGCTCTGACAGGGCAACTGCAGCAGCTCAGTCTGGAGGTGGCAGATTTATGCTCGGTTGTTTTGCAGCACCCTAATATATCCGGTGTAAGAATCACGTTTCCCAGGCAATCTATAGTGGAGCTCAAGATCGCTTTTCCTGACAGGTTCTCTGAGGGACGTGGCAAGTTTGTTGTGTTCAGGGAGGCCTGTAAACTGTATTTTAAGTTATGTCCTGCTTCCTCAGGTACAGAAGAGCAACGTGTGGTGATAATAATCTTGCTCCTTCAGTGGGACCCCCAATCATTGGCGTTTTCTCTCCTGTCTGACTCCCAGTTGCTTCAGAGGGTGGAAGAACTTTTTTTTGTTGTGCTGGGCCTTACATACGTTGACCCTGACCACGTCTCTTTGGCTGAGTCCACACTATGACAACTTCAGTGAGGAGACCGGCCAGCGGAGGAGTATTGCTTTGAGTTTTGGAGGTGTTAAGGTACAGCAGGAACGTGGGATGCAGTGAGGAGCAGGAGGCAGATCAAAAGTTAAAGGGTATTTAATACAGGGAATACTCCACGCAGGGAGAGACTAGGAGAGTTGTGGGAGGTTAAAATTCAGGAAGAGAACAAGTGTTCAAATAACAGGTAAACTTATCAGTCTGATGTTTCCAGAGGATGGAGGCTTGGAGATCAGCAGGTGTCATCATAGGAGACACGTGAAATCTCTGGCCTTGTCCTGGAGGAATGTAAGGCACTGTCACCTGAGGTGTCCATGGAGGGGGCATCTATGGCACCAGTGCAGAAGGATGGAGCTCAGCAGTGGGGACTGGGAATATCCTGACAGTTTCTGCGTGTTTACCCCGGTCAGGCTAACAGCGTGTACTGTTGTCAGGCAAAGGTACAGTACGGGACGTCTCCTCAGTGTCAGAGGTGAGAGAGACTCCAGTCATGTGCTGCTCACAGCCTGGCTGCACATGTGTCGTCCGTCGGCAAAGCGGCCTTCTCCTGAGTCAACCTTCTCCTACTGTGTGTGCTGTCTTCCTGCCAAAGAGTGTTTTGCGCGCTCTGTCCCTTTTGTAACGGACCCGCCCCCTGTAGTGTGGTGCAAAGGTCTGTCCCTCTCACAAAGTCCTTCCCCCAGCAACAATGGTGACAGCCCCATTAGTTCTGGCCCTGATACGAGAGAGGTACCACTAGCCTGGTCCATCTCCCTACAGGTGGGCCACAGACACTAAGTGGAATGACCCCGCACTCCATAGCCTGTTCTGTGAGGGGCTAACAGTAAGGGTGAAGGATGCTTTAGCTCTGTATGAGACTCCAGTATCCCTTGAGGCAGCTGTGTCTCTGGTGATCCGGGTTAATCACCATCTTTGCCAGAGACATAGGGAGACACCCTTGTATGCGGGAGGTCCGGGTCCAAGGGAGATTGGGACTGAAAAACTGTCTGTTGTTCAGTGAAAAAGGGGAATGTGTTTTTTACTATGGTAAAAAGGGCCATTTCATGGGCACTTGTCCTTCCCGACTTCACAGTAAACAGCCACTGGAAAATCTAGTGGTCTGGGATGTGTTAGCAACCCTGGTGTACTCATCACCTCCGTTCGTACAACACAATTTTTTCTGCCTGCTGAAATTTATCTGGGTGAAATTAAGGTAGACGTGTTTGCATTTCTGGACATTTCATTGGGGCGAGGTTTAACTTGATTGACACTTGCTTTGTCCAGGACCAAGGCCTCAATCCACATACTCTGTCCAGACCTATACCCATAATTGCCATCAACTCTGCTCCTTTGAGACAAGTGGTCCGAGGTTTACATCTTCAGGTAGGGGCTTTGCACTCTGAGGTAATAGACTGTTATGTGCTAGAGGGTGTGTCCTCACCTGTGGTTCTTGGACTTCCTTGGCTTGCTCTGCACAATTCTCTGGAAGATTGGCAGACTCAGGAAGTAGTAAAGTGGAGTGAGTATTGTCAAGGACACTGCTTGGGTACTCGGCTTGCTAGGGTGGATACCCAGTCTGTGTCAAAATACCTGTCTGATGAGTTCTCAGAGCAGGGGTGCCAAGAACTTCCTCCCCGTCGTCCTTAAGACTGTGCCTTTAATCTTGTTCCTGGTGCCAAGCTGCAAAAAAGCAGACTGTATAATGTCTCTGGTCCAGAAAGGCAAGCTATGAAGAGCTATATCGCGGAAAGTCAGGCAAAGGGTCATATCAGACCATCCTCATCCCCATTGCCACGGGGTACTTTTTTGTAAAGGAAAAAGATGGGGGTTACGCCCATGCCTAGATTTGCGCTAACTCAATATGATCACACTCTGGGATCCATATCAGCTCCCTCTCATCCTTGACCTCTTCAATCAGATTTTAGGAGCAACATGGTTTTCAAAACTGGACCTCGGGGGGGGGGGGGCATATAATCTCATCTGCATTAAAGAGAGTGATGAGAGGAAAACAGCATTCAATACGCTTGAGGGACACTATGAGAACTTGGTGATGCTTTTTGGGTTGACAAACGCTCCCGCCGTCTTTCAGCACTATGCAAATTACATCTTTACTCATCTGGTAGGCAGATTTGTGGTTATCTATGTGGATGACATTAATTTATTCACCTGACCTTGAGTCACATCAGGTACAGTGGGGGAAATTGTTGCACAGCTTGTTGTATAGCTCCTGGATGTCATGATCTCAGTGCGGGTTTGACTCGCACACGTGGGGTTAATGTTTGGAACCATTGCTGATGACTGGCATTTCTGGGGTTAAAGGTTGTGATCCTGGTGCAGGCTTACCTGCACACCTGGGGCTATGATTGTGGCCTCTCCCTGGTTCTGGGGGAGGCTTCTTATAGCCTCAGAACGCTCCCATCCCTGTCAGTTATACTTTCGCCCTTGGCATTGTGTGGTGACCCCTGAGTGTGTTAGTGCTGTGTTCTGGTTACTTGATTCTCTGTGTATGACTCGGTCTGTTCCCTGGATATCGGTTTGGATTCTGCCTGGTACCTTATATGTCTGTTTGGTTTTGATCTCTGCTTGGCCCTGATTATCCGCTCTGTCTCCTCCCTGGTACTGTACTGATACCTTGTGTATGACCTTTTGCTTTGTCTGACCTCCCATCTGTTTATCTCTCCTGTACCTCGCTGGTCTGTACTGTGCATGACTTCTACTTTGCCATAATCTGAGTTCTCTGGACCCTGACACTATTAGCTTGAAGCAAGCTTTGTCACCTCTGCTGCCCTGCTCCCCAGGTAACTCTTAGCACTGCTTCTGTACTCAGGACACGTGCACTGGCTCTATGAGCAAGTGTAGTGCGGTGTCTTTGACATTATAACTGACCATTTCAGTTTTTTTTTTTTTTTCTGAAGAAAAAAAAAAAAGGTGTGTGTTATCCTCATGGATCCCATACAAGACTTGTCTGATCAGGTCAAGCACCTGACCCAAATGTTCCATAAGCTCAATGTGGAACAACGCACGATGGCCCAGACCCAGCAACAGTTGGTGGTTACTGTGCAGGAGGCTGTCGATGCAGGGGCTTCTAGTTCTGGGGGTAGGGATGTGTCATTAGCGTCCCCCGAATCTCCGGTCAAATTGCCAGACTTTTTCTCAGGGGACAAAAAGGAGTTCAGGTCTTTCAGAGAAGGATGCAAGCTTTTTTTTTCTCTAAGGCCCCGCTCCTCCGGGGATGAGTTCCAGAGGGTGGGGGTCATTATTTCCCTACTTCGGGGGGCTCCGCAAGCATGGGCTTTCTCTCTGTCTTCCTCTGCCCCTGAACGTATGTCAGTGAACGCATTCTTTGAGGCCCTCGGGCACATTTATGATGAACCTGACCGAGTGCGATTGGCAGAGGATATGTTGATGAGTGTCTGTCAGGGGAAGCATTCAGCTGAGTGGTTTTGTTCTGAGTTCCGCCGCTGGGCGGCAGAGGTCTCTTGGAGCGACACCGCACTCCGCGGACTCTTTCGCAGAGGCTTGTCCGAGCGGCTGCAGGATGCCTTGGCGTTACATCCCCCACCTAACTCTCTCGAGGACGCCATGACCCAGGCCGTCCGGATGGACCGCAGGCTGCGGGCCAGAGGGGTGATGCAGGTGGATACTCCATTATTCCCCAGTGGAAAAGAGACTGCCCCTGAGCCCATGGATGTAGGCGCCCTCTCCCTGAAGGATACAGAGAGGAAACGCCGGAAGGACAAGCAGTTATGCTTTTACTGCGGTAAAACGGGACATTGGAAAAGGGAGTGCCCGAATTGCCCGTCTTCAAACCCGGTTGGCGGGAAACGACTAGGTCTGGGTAGTCAACGGGGAGGCTGCTCAGACCCTCAGGTACCATTTTCCTCGTTTTCTAAAGTATTACTGCCTGTGGAACTATTTGTGGACGGTAGTTCTTTTTCCTCTACAGCCTTCGTCGACTGCGGATCATCTATTAACCTCATTGACTCCCAATTGGTCACACACTGCAAGATAGGGACAGTTAGGCTCAAGGTTCCGATCAAGGTGATGGCCATTGACTCATCTCCCCTCACTAAGGAGGGAATTCGCTTTATGTCTGATGTGTTTTCGCTCAGAGTGGGCGTTATTCATGTGGAAAACATAAGTTGTTTTGTGCTGGACAATCTACCTGCAGGGTTGGTGTTGGGCATGCCCTGGTTACAACACCATAACCCAGTTATTAACTGGAAAACGGGGGAGATTGTTCAATGGGGGTTTAATGATTTTGAGATATGTGATAAATCCACACTGCTGGTTGAACCAGTTAAATCTGTGTCTGTATCATCTGTCGAGCTGGAAGGTATTCCGGAATGCCTGAAGGACTTCGAAGATGTATTCTCCGAAAGCGAGGCCGAGACGTTACCGCCACATAGACCCTTTGACTGCGCCATTGAGCTGGTCCCGGGGGCTACATTACCCAAAGCCCATCTGTTTAATTTGTCTGGTCCTGAGTGCTTGGCTATGAAGGAGTACATTACTGAAAGTCTGCGCAAAGGACACATACGTCCTTCAGTCTCACCTGTAGCGGCAGGTTACTTTTTTGTAAAGAAAAAAGATGGCGGGTTACGTCCCTGTCTCGACTTCCGGGAGCTTAATCAAATTACTGTACGGAATACGTACCCCCTTCCGTTGATTTCCGATTTATGTAACCAACTATCAGGGGCAAAGTGGTTTTCTAAACTGGACCTTCGGGGGGCATATAATTTGATAAGGGTCCGGGAGGGGGATGAATGGAAAACCGCGTTCCTCACGACCGAACGACTATTTGAAAATTTAGTCATGCCGTTTGGTCTTACCAACGCCCCTGCCATATTTCAGAATTTCATCAACGTGGTATTCTCGGATCTCATTGGTCGTTTTGTCGTTATCTACTTAGATGATATTTTGATATATTCCCCCGACAAGTATTCTCATTTGGAACATGTACGAACTGTGCTCCAAAGGCTTAGAGAAAATCATTTGTATGCCAAATTGGAGAAATGTGTATTCTGTGTACAAGAGTTGTCCTTTTTGGGGTTAATTGTATCCGGTGAGGGTTTTCGCATGGACCCCAAGAAGGTGCAGGCCATTGCGGATTGGGTGCAACCCCGAGATCTTAAGGGTCTTCAGCGCTTCTTGGGGTTCGCCAATTATTACCGCAAATTTATCCGGGGGTTTTTGCAAGTGGTCAAACCTCTCACGGATCTAACATGCAAAGGTGCGGATGTGAGAAATTGGTCCTCGCTCGCAAAAGAGGCCTTTGCTACGCTGAAAAAATGTTTTATGTCTGCTCCTGTGTTAGTGCAGCCAGATCCGTCCAAACCATTCGTCGTGGAAGTGGACGCCTCTGAGGTGGGGGTGGGGGCGGTGTTGTCCCAAGGGCCTGCCACTCTAACCAACCTCAGGCCATGTGCTTTCTTTTCCAAGAAGTTCTCTGCTACGGAAAGAAATTACAACGTAGGCAATAGAGAGCTTCTTGCGGTCAAATTGGCGTTTGAAGAATGGAGGCACTTTTTGGAGGGGGCCAGTCACCCGGTTACGGTGATCACGGATCACAAAAATCTGTCGTACATTGATTCTGCTAAAAGACTAACGCCCAGACAGGCCCGTTGGTCACTTTATTTTTCCCGTTTTCAGTTTACGATTACATTTCGTCCAGGGTCTAAGAATGTCAAGGCTGACGCCTTATCACGCAGTTTTCAGCCGGTGTCGCCCCCTGAGCCACCGTCCTCCATTCTTCACCCTGGGGTTGTGATAGCAGAGGTCTCATCTGAATTGGAACGGGAGATTCTGGGGGCCCAGTCGCAGGCCTCGGCGGCCAAGCCGGAGGGGAAGTTGTTTGTCCCAGAGCAACTTCGCCTGAAACTCTTGCAGGAGTTCCATGAATCCAAGCTGAGTGCTCACCCTGGTATTTCAGCCACACGTCTGGTGGTGGCTAGGATCTTTTGGTGGCCTACCCTTGGTTCGGACATAAAAAAATTCATTGCTGGTTGTGGGGTCTGCGCTCGTTCTAAAAGCTCTCATAGCCGGCCGGCAGGGGAGCTGATACCCTTGGCAGTGCCCAAAAGGCCATGGACTCATTTATCCATGGATTTTGTTACCAATCTCCCTCCATCTAAGGGTAATACAGTGGTATGGGTAGTGGTGGACAGGTTTTCTAAGCAGGCTCATTTCGTACCCCTGTCCGCACTACCGTTAGCTGAGACGTTGTCCAGGTTGTTTGTGCAGCATGTGATCCGGTTGCATGGGGTACCCCTGAATGTGGTGTCTGATCGTGGTGTGCAGTTTGTGGCTAAGTTTTGGCGTGCTTTCTGCAAAAAATTAGGTATGTCTCTGTCCTTTTCGTCTGCATACCATCCTGAGAGCAATGGGCAGACGGAGCGCACTAACCAGTCCCTGGAACAGATCCTCAGGTGTCTAACCTCTGCTAGACAGAATGACTGGTGCGATGCACTGCCGTTGGCTGAATTTGCCTTCAATAGTCGGGTGAGTCAATCCACTGGTAGGTCCCCTTTCTTGATTAACTATGGGTTCAGTCCTCATTTTGGTGCGTTTTCTCATCTGGATTCGGGGTGTCCCGGGGCTGAGGATTCTGTTCAGCAGTTAAAAGATACATGGGCAGAAGTCCAGCGGCGTATATCTAGGTCTCAAGGCAGGTATAAGTTTTTTGCGGACATGAAACGAACACCTGGTCCCATGTTTCGGGTGGGAGAGAAAGTTTGGCTCTCCACGCGAAACATTAAGTTAAAGATTCCGTCAGCCAAGTTGGGACCCAAATTCATTGGCCCGTACAAGATTGTGGAAAAAATCAATCCAGTGGCGTATAGGCTGTGCCTTCCACCCTCTTTCAAGATCCCTAACGTCTTCCACAAATCTCTACTGAAACCTTTTGAAGCAGTACGGGGAGACTCCGAGTCTGCTGCTCCTCCGGTTTTGGTCGAGGGGCAGGTGGAGTACGAGGTTGGTCATATCGTAGATTCCAGGTTGGTACGGCGGTCGGTACAGTACCTGGTTCATTGGAAGGGGTATGGACCAGAGGACAGGTACTGGGTACCAGCCCGGTTGATGCATGCTGATCGCCTGGTGCGGGCTTTCCATGCTAAGTACCCGGGCAAGCCTGGGGGTCCAGAGCCCCCCCGTTGAGAGGGGGGTACTGTCATGATCTCAGTGCGGGTTTGACTCGCACACGTGGGGTTAATGTTTGGAACCAGTGCTGATGACTGGCATTTCTGGGGTTAAAGGTTGTGATCCTGGTGCAGGCTTACCTGCACACCTGGGGCTATGATTGTGGCCTCTCCCTGGTTCTGGGGGAGGCTTCTTATAGCCTCAGGACGCTCCCATCCCTGTCAGTTATACTTTTGCCCTGGGCATTGTGTGGTGACCCCTGAGTGTGTTAGTGCTGTGTTCTGGTTACTTGATTCTCTGTGTATGACTCGGTCTGTTCCCTGGATATCGGTTTGGATTCTGCCTGGTACCTTATATGTCTGTTTGGTTTTGATCTCTGCTTGGCCCTGATTATCCGCTCTGTCTCCTCTCTGGTACTGTACTGATATCTTGTGTATGACCTTTTGCTTTGTCTGACCTCCCATCTGTTTATCTCTCCTGTACCTCGCTGGTCTGTACTGTGCATGACTTCTACTTTGCCATAATCTGAGTTCTCTGGACCCTGACACTATTAGCTTGAAGCAAGCTTTGTCACCTCTGCTGCCCTGCTCCCCAGGTAACTCTTAGCACTGCTTCTGTACTCAGGACACGTGCACTGGCTCTATGAGCAAGTGTAGTGCGGTGTCTTTGACACTGGATACCCACAGTTGCAGTAGCAAACTTCACAGAGCAGATTACATGGGATAACAAGCTTTTACTTGTCAGGACATGAGGTAAAGGAAAAATGCACAGTCATACAATGCTGCATGAGGAAGTAGGAAATCAAAACTGAAACTAACAAAAGAGACCTTTTCTCTTACAACACATTAAGCAAGCACACTTTACACAACATCGCCATCTACTGTCAGATCAGCATAAAGTCCACCTTTACACAAAAGAAGAAGTCCACAGCTGTTACATATGCCAACAGAAATAAGTATTTGACCCCTTGCTGATATTGTAAGTTTGTGCAATGACAAAGACATGAACATTCTATAATTTTAAGGCTAGATTAATTTTAACATTAAGAGATAGAATGTCAAAAATAAAATCCAGAAAATCACATTGTTTAAATTATATAAATTTATTTGCATTTTGCAGTGGGAAATAAGTATTTGATTCCTCTGGCAAACAAGACCTAATACGTGGTGGCAAAACCCTTCTTGGCAAGCACAGCAGTCACACATTGTTTGTAGTTGATGATGAGGTTTGCACACATGTCAGGAGGAATTTTTGTCCACTCCTCTTTGCAGATTATCTCTAAATCATTAAGATTTTAGGCTGTCACTTAGCAACTCGGAGCTTCAACTCCCTCTATAAGTTTTCTATGGGATTAAGGTCTGGAGACTGGCTAGGCCACTCTATGACCTTAATGTGCTTCTTTTTGAGCCACTCCTTTGTTGCCTTGGCTGTATGTTTTGGGTCATAGTCAGTCATGACCCATTTTTAATATTCTGGCGGAGGGAAGGAGGTTGTCACTCAGAAATTTACAGTACATGGTTCCATCCATTCTCCCATTGATGTGGTGAAGTAGTCCTGTGCCATTAGCAGAAAAACACCCCCAAAACATAATGTTTCCACCACCATGCTTGACAGTGGGGACGGTGTTCTTTGGGTCATAAGCAGAATCATCCAGGTCTTTATTGGCAAACTTCAGACGGGCCTGCACATGTGCCTTCTTGAACAGGGGGACCTTGCATGCACTGCAGGATTTTAAACCTTTACAGCATGAAGTGTTACCAATGGTTTTCTTGGTGACTGTGGTCCCAGCTGCCTTGAGATCATTAACAAGTTCAGTTTTAGGCTGATCTTTCTCTTTGCTCATGATCAAGGATAACCCACGAAGTGAGATTTTGCATGGTGCCCCAGATCGATGTCGATTGACAGTCATTTTGTATTTCTTCCATTTTCTTACTATTGTACCAAGAGTGGTCTCCTTCTCACCCAGCATCTTACTTATGGTTGTGAAATCTTTGTAGAAAAAAGGGGGTCGCACTCAGCGGGATAAATTTTCAAAATTTATTGACAAATATATTACATGTCAGGGTCGGGAGGGTGACATCCAGAGTGAAAAAAGGCTGACAACGGCCGTTTCGCGCTGCTCAAGCGCTTCTGTTTGTTCCTGTTAATCTTTGTCTAAGAATCCTTAGATAACATCACAATTCAGTCTTGGCCAGACATCCTGACAATAAAGCCACCAATGATCTTCTTAGGCTACGTTCACACGTAGCGGAACTCTCGCGGAAATTACCGTGAGAATTCCGAATTCCATTCCGTGGGAAAATCGCATTTTGAATTCCCGCGGAAAAACTAGCATTTTGCAAGCTTTATTAGCTTGCAGAATTGCTAGCATTTTCCAAGCGATCTGTAGCATCGCTTGTGCTGTTCCATCTAAGGTTATGATTGTATGCTTATATAATTGTGTTATGTTACCTTTCTTTGTATTCAGTTTTGCATTTGGTCTGCTGCCACCTGCTGTCCTTTTCTGTATAGCAGACGGCAGCTAATTAATTCTAGTACATGCCTCCCACTTCCAGGTCAGGTGACTCCTTCTCTTCCTGCCGGTGGCCATCACTAGTTTCATTTTCACCAGGGAGAGACACGCTTACCAGGCTGTGGAAGGCATCAGTTTTTTTACCACAATTTGCTAAATTTGCTGAATCATCATGCTGCATACCTTGCTGCACACATCTTGCTGTACCACCTGGGTTGTTACACCTGCATTTCTGGAGAAGTACTGCATTATCAATGATATGCTGTATGTCCAGATTTCCAATAAACATGTCTGGACTTCACAATATCTGGTGTGTAGCATCTCTCCGGACGCATGAACAGCAAAACAGCAACAATGGTCCTGTCTGCTCTGCATCGAGGAAACGGAAGGTAATAATCTCTCCCAGCCCCAAGCAACTACACCTCCATTCGCCTCATGTGGGGACAGAACATCGCTTGGAGAACTGATTGACTGGTTGGTCACACTCGTCAAACATAGTGTTTGACGAGTGTGACCAACTTTTTATTATTGAGGCTGCCTATGCGGCATCAATAGAAAAAGATAGGATGTAAAAAATAATAATAAAAAAAAATATATTGTTATTCTTACCTTCCGGCATCCAGCACAGCCTTCCCGCCTCTCTCCACGCTCCCGGTCCCAGTAATCCTTTGCGAGAATTACCGCGATGACGTTCGTTCTCGCGGGATCGCGACGTCTCGCGGTCATTTGCGATGGCCGAGAGACTTCGCGATCCCGCGAGAACGGACGTCATCGCTCGCAAAGGATTACTGGGACCAGAAGCGTGGAGAGAGGCGGGAAGGCTGCGCGGGACGTCGGAAGGTGAGAATAACAATATTTTTTATTTTAAATTCTATTTTTTACAGGGATATAGTACCCAAAGCCCGGAGGACAGTCTCCTCTCCTCTGGACCATGGGTACCATCCACAAATGTTCTGCTTACTTTTCGCATGGTGTGCACAGCCACATGCGGAAAGTTAGCAGAACAATGCATTCCTATGGGTGCGGGATCACCGCGATTCCGCTAAATTAATGAGCATGCTGCGTTTTTTACCGTGAAGCAATTCCGCCGTGGTAAAAACCGCAGCATTAGCACAGCATTGCGGAATCCCATAGGAATGCATGGGATACTTATTTTTCACGTTTTCGCGGCAAAATCACGCGATTAAAACCACCGCAAAAAAACGCCACTTGTGAACATAGCCTTACTCAATGTTTTTGGTGGCCAGGGGTACATCAGGATGTATGGGAGTATGTAACCACCTGCAGTGTCTGTGCGCATTCTCAGACCTCTCATACTCGTTTGCTCTTCAACCATTGGAGATTCCCAATAGACCTTGGACTCACTTGTCGATCGATTTTATCATGGTTCTACCCATGTTGGAGGAGGAATACAGTAATTTTGGTGGTCGTGGATAGATACAGTAAGATGTCTCATTTTATTGGATTACCAGCTTTACTGAACACCAAGTCCATGGCGCAAATTTTCAGCAGGGAAATTATAAAATTACATGGAATCCTGACCGATATTGTTTCTGACCATGGGGTACAGTTTGTTTCCAAGTTTTGGAGAACATTTTGCACCCATCTGGGGGTCCATCTGTCATTTTCTTCTGCATTTCACCAGCAGCCTAATGGGTAGACTGAACGGGTTAACCAGAATCTGGAGACCAATCTTAGGTGTTTTGAGTCTGAGAATCAGAAAGATTGGGTTACCTACTTACAGTTAGCCGAATTCGTGGTAAATAATCATTGTCATGTATCTACTTGTAAGTCCCTGTTTTTGGGGCGTATTGGTTTCATCTTCAGTTCAGCTCATTTAATAAAAAATTGTTCTTCTAGATCAGGGTTCCCCAACTCCAGTCCTCAAGGCCCACCAACAGATCATGTTTTCAGGATTTCCCTTGTATTGTACAAGTGAAGCAATTATCACCTGAGCAATACTAAGGAAATCCTGAAAACATGATCAGTTGGTGGGCCTTGAGGACTGGAGTTGGGGAACCCTGTTCTAGATTACCTAAAGAGGAATGGTTTACTTTATATATTACATCCGTGTGACAGGGTGTTACTATTAATTTGAGGAAGATGGGATCCAAATATAAGAATATAAGAGTGTGTCTGATCGGAGATATTTGGTGGGTCTGAACCTGTGTGTTGGTTATTTGGTGTGGTTGTCCTCTAGGAACATAAAGCTGAAGGTTCAATATTTGAAACTGGGTCCCAGGTTTATCTGTCCTTACAAAATTGTAGTCATTGTCAATCCTGTAGCATTCCGCCTTGCTTTGCTGCCCACCTTTAGGATCCATAATGTATTTAATTGATCTCTCCTCAAAAAATAAGTTACATCTTCGGTACCATCACCACTACCACATCTCCTGTCATTGTCGATGGAAACTTCGAGTTTCAGATTGCGAAAATCATGGCTTCTCGTTTATTTCATTGGTTGCTTCAGTATCTGGAACATTGGAGGGGTATGGTGCTGAGGAGAGGATGTGGACACCAGCATCTGACATCCATGCGGCTAGACTGATCCAATCTTTTTACGTGGTACACCCTGATAAACCTGGTCCTGAGGTTCTGGAGGTCCCTCGTAGAAGGTGGGTACTGTCACGGGGTTATCGCATCAGAGAAGAGACAGAAGAATGTGGCATCTGATTGCTCCTACTCCTGTGCTGAAAAGAAGCACTTTAACTTCTTTTTAAATGTTGTTAATTTTTTTTTTTTGCAAAACAGGGGTTAATCGGCCATGTTGGGAGCTCTGGGAGTCTGAGCTCTCAGCTGTGCTCAGTTAGCCACTCCCATCCCCTTTAGAATCTGGGTCCTGATTGAAACCCATGTCAGAGCTAGCTTATGCTTCATGGCTTGGATGAGAGGTGTTTATATGAGAAGGAGTTTGGAGGAGTTATCTGTGACTGGTGCGGGGGTTTGTAAGTGTGATAATTCCCTTACCTCTTCTTACTTTGTTTTTTCCCCATCCTCCACTCCCTGGTGCTTCCTCTGTTATATGTGAGTGAATATTTGTATGCTTGCCATTTTCAGTTACCCTTCAATTACCCTTGTTCATGTTGTCTTGTTTGTCGGGTTGGTGTACTGTGGTGCAGATAAAAATTAACCATTCTGATTTCCTAACATAAAAATTATGTTTAAAAAATGATGCTGATGTAAAATAGACATTTATTAACTATTTTTGTGCTATAACTATCTGGTTTAAGTGCATACAAATTCAAAGATTGATAATTGCAAAATTTACACATTTTTGGTCAAATTGTCAATATTTTTATAGACAACTCATATTGCCCAAAATTTACCACTGACATGAAGAACCAAATGTCAACAAAAAAATATTAGGATTAGTAATGGATAGGTGTCTTATAGATGCCTCTACATTATTAAGCCATGGGCTTGACATCACTAGACAATACAAAGGTGACATCAACCCCACAATTATGAACTCCACTTGCCACCACCACAGGGCAAGTGGGAAGAGCCAGGCAAAGCACTAGAATTGGCATATCCAGTAGATACATCTTTTCTGGGTGGGTGTGGGTTGCTGTTTTTAGGATGGGGGGGCTTTATCCATGGCCCCTTACCAGCCTGAGTATACCAGGCCCCAGCTGTCTGCTTTAGCTTGGATGGTTGTTGAAAATTGGGGGGACCCAATGCCATTTCTTTATTATTTTTTTTAAATAATTAAGAATAAATGGTGTGGGACCCCTCTATTTTTGATAACCAGCCTTGC
Source organism: Dendrobates tinctorius (assembly GCF_039654945.1). Classification (NCBI taxonomy): domain Eukaryota; kingdom Metazoa; phylum Chordata; class Amphibia; order Anura; family Dendrobatidae; genus Dendrobates; species Dendrobates tinctorius. Next base: position 32,007,062 of record NW_027361673.1, on the reverse strand, counting down.
TAAAGCTGACAGCTGAGGGTTGCAGCCCTTTTGCTTCTCACAAAATTAGAATATCATTAAAAAGTTAATTTATTTCAATTCTTCTTTTCCTTCCACTCAATTTTCCATTAATATGCTTGGATACAGAACTCTGTGATTAGCTAACTTCTTTAGCAGTGATCTTTTGTGACTTACCCTCCTTGTGGAGTGTGTCAATGACTGCCTTCTGGACAACTGTCAAGTCAGCAGACTTCCCAATGATTGTGGAGTCTACTGAAACAGACTGAGGGACCTTAAGAAGCCTTTGCATGTGTAAGAAATAAACACTTGAAATAGATCACTCTGTCTGTAATGAATCTATATAATATATGCTTTTTGTATTGAAGAACTGAAATAAATTAACTTTTTGATGATATTCTAATTTTATGAGAAGCACATGTATTTCTCAGACTACTAGAAAAAACACAGTGACTTGAACGAACAGTACTCCTACAGGTAGGGGGTGCGGAGTGCACAAAGCAACTTAAGGACCAGTACTCCCAAAGGCGGGGGTTCCAGATACTTTTAGCACAGTACTCTCACAGACGGGTATGCAGAGTACACACATCGGCTTTTAGCACAGTGCTAGCATAGTACTACTACAGATAGGGGTTGCAGAGTACACACAGCTTTTGTTTTGTCGAGTGCTTTCTCACTATCTGTCCCTCACCCCAGCTGCTTCCTATCCCTACACTGATAAGGGCAGATTGGCAATGTGATTTGGCCTTTATACAGGCCAGATCACATGGTGCCCAGACTCCGTAAGTGCCCACAGTCTAAAAGCATGTTGATTGGCTGTGTTGTAGCCTTTCCATAAGCTTTATTAGACTGACGAATCTGAACGAGAAAATGTACATACAACAAAAAGTCAATGTTCGAGATTCAGTACTACGTGTCTGATTCTGGTTCGCTCATCCCTATATATAACAAACTGGTAAGAAAACTCTAATACTATGTGTAGATGGAGTTTTTTTGCATTCAGAAATAAGTTTTTCAAGTCGAAACTGCTACAGAATTGCTCTGTTATATTGGGGAGTTTTTCTTTTACTAAAGCTTTTCCTACTTCCTAATTTCCTTAAGTTTTTTTTCACAGCCTTTTACTTTGACATATTTTTAATTTGGTGTTAATTCTATAACAATCTGCCTCAAAGAACTGGCATGCAATTTCTTTCTTCTCATCAGGTGTTTTTCAAAACCTCAAGAGGAAAAAAATTCGGAAAACTCGATGTATGATTACTAGAGTTGAGCAAAACGGGTCGGTCATATTCAAAAGTCGGCGACTTTCGCTGAAGTCGGGTTTCATGAAACGAAACCCGACCATAGCGTGAGGTCAGCCACGAGGTCGGCGACCAGAGCGCCAAAGTCGCGTTTCAAAAGATGCTTCCAGCGCCCTTTTTCAGCCAATGATGGAGGACGCACACTGTGGGCAACGCGATGACATAGGCATCGGTCACCACCATCTTTGAGAAGGGCATGCAAGTGATTGGCTGGCTTTGTGTGGCGTCACAGGGGCTATAAAAGGGCGTGAACGCTGACCTCCATCTTACTTCTGCCGATCTTAGCATTAGGGAGAGGTTGCTGGCTTCTTCTGATTCAGAATAAGGGAGAGCGTTAGGCAGGGAAGAAGAACCAAAAAACTGCTTCTGCTGTTAGCGATTTCCACTTACAACACAACATTTTGTGTGCAGTGAAAGGGGAAGCTCTATTTTTGAGCATCAGCTTTGTTGGTTATTAGGCTGCCTTATAAGGCTCCCTGATAGCTGCATTGCTGTTTGCACACTGCTGTGCAAACTGCTTTTTTAAAAGCAAAAATACTTTTCTTCCTCTTTTCTGCACAGTTACCAAGCATTCATTTTTCCACCCTTTTGTGTGTGCAGCAGTCCTGCTTATTAGGCTGCCTGCGTCCATTCTTGGACTGAGAGCATCATTGTCAGCGTCCTCAAATCTCTAGTGAGATTCAAATTCTCAACAATCCTATAGACACCCTCCACCTTGTCATACACAATCCAATTTCAGCCTGTTACATTGAGGTGTAATCTCTCCTTGGCCTGAGACAATAGTTCAGCATCCTCAAATCTATAGTGAGATTCAAATTCTCACCAATCCTATAGACACCCTCCACCTTGTCATACACCATCCAATTTCAGCCTGTTACATTGAGGTGTTATCTCTCCTGGGCCTGAGGCAATAGTTCTGCGTCCTCAAATCTATAGTGAGATTCAAAATCTCACCAATCCTATAGACACCCTCCACCTTGTCATACACCATCCAATTTCAGCCTGTTACATTGAGGTGTAATCTCTACTGGGCCTGAGACAATAGTTCTGCGTCCACAAATCTATAGTGAAATTCAAAATCTCACCAATCCCATAGACACCCTCCACCTTGTCATACACCATCCAATTTCAGCCTGTTACATTGAGGTGTAATCGCTCCTGGGCCTGAGACAATAGTTCTGCGTCCTCAAATCTATAGTGAGATTCAAATTCTCACCAATCCTATATACACCCTCCACCTTGTCATACACCATCCAATTTCAGCCTGTTACATTGAGGTGTAATCTCTACTGGGCCTGAGACAATAGTTCAGCGTCCTCATATCTATAGTGAGATTCAAATTCTCACCAATCCTATTGACACCCTTCACCTTGTCATACACCATCCAATTTCAGCCTGTTACATTGAGGTGTAATCTCTCCTCGGCCTGAGACAATAGTTCAGCGTCCTCAAATCTATAGTGAGATTCAAATTCTTATCAATCCTATAGACAACCTCCACCTTGTCATACACCATCAAATTTCAGCCTGTTACATTGAAGTATAATCTCGCCTGAGACAATAGTTCAGCGTCCTCAAATCTATAGTGTGATTCAAATTCCTACCAATAGTAGATACAGCTTCTTCCTTGTTTTACAGTACCATATAGCTGGTGGTATTTTGGGTACATTTTCACAAAAATGAGGAAGTATGGTGGAAGGTGCCATGGAAGTGGGCGGGGGTTGCCAGCTGGTCCTGATGGTGGGCATCTGTTGGTAGTGGCAAAAGCACAATAGCACCTAAGGTAGGAGGTGTTGAGCCTGCATCATCGTCTGGCTCCACAAGGCCTCGAAGGCTCTCTTTTCTGGGAGTAGGTAAACCACTTTTAAAGCCGGAGCTTCAGAAACAAGTTTTGGCTTATATTGCTGACACAGCCTCCAGCTCTTTCGCCTCCTCTTCTGAAGGTTCAAAAAATAAAAGCACTGAGTCGTCAGTGGAGGCTCCTGGTCAGGAACAACACCTTTCCTTGTGTCCTTCACCCCTACCAAAAGTGAAGGATGTGGCAGGCCATAGTACCGATTACTCCATGGAGCTCTTTTCACATACCATGCCTGGGTTAGCAAGTCAAATCGTGAATTCCCCTGTCCAAGATGAATCTGACATGCAGTGTGGGTGGCCAGCCAGGGCAGTGGGGTTAATCAGTACCGGGCCAGTGTCTCAGAGGGATGTGTCACGTTGGTGGTGATGACCCGTTCCATGGCCCTGGGCGTCCATGTAAAGAGGTGAATAATGTTTATAGGTGAATGATACGTGATGCCACCTGTGATTTCTGATCAGATTGACCCGCGCTGCAGTGTCACTTCTCTAGGACAGATGTTGTGGTGCAGCTAAGATGTAGAAGCCCTGCACAAGTAGGGCCGTAGTCGCAAGGCAGATGAAAGAGTTGGTAGATGGTGTGCAGTGCAGAATGTAGCAGAGCTGTACGCCAGGCGCAGGAGAAAGATGACAGACACAGTCTTGCAGTTCCTTTACCTGTACTTGGTAAGTGCCGTCCAGGACCCAGAGTACAGATGGAGAAGGAGTTGGTCAGCCTGGAAGCAAGTTTGGAATTCTCTCTATGCAGATAGGTAGTGTGACCTCCGTTCTAGCGCTTATCTGAGGTACTCGCACTACTGAGTTCACTGAAGTTCCCCCTGTTGACTCTCTTTTGGAACTTTCTCGTATGGCAGCCAGCCATAGCCTTTTCCTTCTGGCTCACACACGTCGCTGCAGGGGCCTCCGAGCCTTAGTTGGGAACAGAGCATTTACAGCTGCTACTTCCTCCGGTTTCTGCTGCAGGAACGTCAGTGTCCCTACAAACTCAGAGACCGGAATCCGGATCATGCGCTTCAGCTAGGAGTGAGCCTTAACTCTGCTCATCCTCCAGCTCCCCTTCTCACATCCACACACTTCCCCTTCCCTTCACAGACTGCCCTAACTTACCTCCTCCCGACCACAGAGAGCAGCTCCTCAGCAGTCAGGTTCAGAGGTCTTCCTGCTGGCCTGGAGTGGGAACTGTGTTGTGCGTTGGTTTAACTGCTAGAGAGATCCTTCATTGCTTCCAAGCATGACATCACACTCCCTAGGAGGAAGGTAATGCCACTGTGGCGACCGTACTCCTGGGGGCGCCACAAGTGCACTGATGCCCAGCCACTGCTAGATGATTCTGCTGGTACATTGACCCAGACCACTACATTCCCCTCGCACTCTACACAGCCAGAATCTGACCCTGATGAAACTCAGGTTCCTGTTCCCGCATACTATGCCACCTTACATGGTGACAAAGAGGAAGGTGCAGATGAAAGTGCAGGTTCCTTGAGCAGGTGGGGGGGCATACTCATGGGCGATGGCACTCGCACAGGGCCCCTCATAGTACGCAAAACCCGCCGTCAGACACACCACCGTACTATGAGGGGCCCTGTGCCAGTGCCGTCGCCAACGACTGGGCCCCCCCTGCTTGCTCAGGATCACAGCACTTGCAAAGTTGAAATACTTACCTCTCCCTGCTCCACCGCCGTGACGTCTTCCGTGTTTCTTGACAGTGACATTCTGGTCAGAGAGCGCGATGACATCACGTCTGTATGCCCTCTGCCTAAACAGTCCAAGTGCAGTGAGATGGAAGGTGGGGACAACGAGGAGTCCAGACTAGTACAGGGATTCCCTAGAGAGGAGACTTATTTAATTGTTTTCAATGTTGGGACAGCTATTTTTGGGGAGCACTATACTCTGGAGAATGATATATGAGGCCCACCATACACTGGAGCATTCCAAAGGTGGACATCAGACACTGGAGCAGCATTTACAGGGCCCATTATGCACTGGAGCATTAGAAATGGGGCCCATTATATATGGAGCATTATTTGGGCCCACAACACAGTGGAGCTTCATCCATGGGGACCAACATATACTGTAGCATTATGTGGAGCTCATCATATACTGTTTCAAACATTATATGGGACCAATGATTCTGTATGGAGAAATATATGGGCCTCATTACTCTGTATGGCGCACTGTGCGGTGGCCATAATACTGTATGGAGTAATATACTGTCCGTTTTTGGAGCTATTGGAGAATTTAAAATGGATATCAGTCATGTGATGTAAGAAGTGAAGTATTTTTCATTGTACTATACCGCTATATATATAGGATCATGAATTGTGGCATGTGTTAAAGGAGCCCATTGACACTCTTTGGCCCTGGGCCCACGAAAATCTGGAGCCAGCCCTACCCCCCCACAACTTTAGCTAAGTAACCCCCAGTTTTCAGTGCCTAACTATTATTATAAAGTAAATTAAGGTTGACAAGCTTAAGTAATAAGAATTGATGTTTTTGGCATTAAAATGGGCACTGTAGGTGTGTTTCCTGTCCTCCACTCCCTGCCGACCTTGGTTCCCCATTGGGTTTCGTGTTTCAGACGGCCTTCGACTTTTCACGATAATCGGCCAATTTCATTCGACCCGACTTTTGAGAAAGTCGGGTTTCATGAAACCCGACTCGACCCGAAAAAAGGCAAAGTCGCTCATCTCTAATGATTACCAAAGGGGATTAATATTGAAATAAGTAGCAAACAATTTTTGTGGGTTTTTTGAGCAGTTTTTCTTTTAAAAAAATCACGATAAACTCTGTTTACACATAATGTAAAATTCTTACCGAAAATGCCCGTTTTAATGCAGGTGCTGGAGTGAATGTAATAACAGCAGGTAAAATCCCAAGAGCGTTGTATTCCATTATAGCTGTGCTGATTGCAGAAGGGTCATCAGATCGACCATTGCTGAAGAACACTGCAATTCTTCTTGCAGTAGCTCCTTGGAAAGATCTCTTGAAGACATTTCTGGCTACAAATCTCATGCTTTTTCCAATATTGCGACTTTCATTTGATATTTCCAGAGTGATGTTCTTCACTGCATTTAACAGTGTTTCTTGGCTTTGGAAGTCAGAAAACCTTACCAGATACTTGGCATATTGGTTATAGGACATTATAGCTATTCTTGCCCCAACAGGACAGTTATTTCCTCTAATAGTAATGTTCTTTATTATATATGTGACAATTTCTATAATTTTATTGTGGATTTCTGGTTTCACTCCATTTGACATGTCCAATGCAAAGACCAATTCTGTGGGATACACAGGGCAGGCATTTTTTCCTAGAATGGCAAAAAATGATAACCGGTTAGTGAAATATAACAGTAGTTTGCCTTCATTTCTTTATAATCAATGCAGTAAAATTTCAATAATCTGATTATCACTAACATACCATATACTATACAATATACTCTTTGGATTCACAAAGACACATCTAAATATAGATAATACAATATAGATATTGTATTAAAAAGAGATGCTGATAATCAAATGTGGGCAATCTTTGACCAAAATGATTCATCAATCATTTCTAATGTAGCACAGAGCTATTAAACCAGTCCTGACTGCTGAGCAGTGTATGGGTTCAATATTAAATCTATTGGTCCATATACCACTTTGTGGTGGGAGTGGTGCACGGAACAATAGACTTGTTATTTAGCCTGTGAACACTACTCTACATTTGCAGCCGTATGACAGCTTGTTTTTTGCTGGACGAGTTGTACTTTTTTTGAATGACACTATTGGTTTTGCCATATAGTGTACTGGAAAATGGGAAAACAATTCCAAATGCGGTGAAATTGCAAAAAAAAGTGCAATTCCAGAATTGTTTTTTTGGATTTTTTATTTACCATGTTCACTAAATGCTAAAAATTACTTGCCAATATGACTCCACGGTATCAAGTACTGAGATACCAAACTTGTATAGGCTCTTTTTTTCATTTAGGTGGTGAAAAAAATCAGAAATTTGTAAGAAAAAAATTCCATTTTTCAGGACCTGGGGTTGGATGATGTTATTTTTTGCATGCCAAGCTGACGTTTTTATTGATACCCTTTTGGGGTAGATACCATGTTGTGACCTCCTGTTTTTGCATTTTATCTTGGATCCACCAGCAGCTGTCAGAGGCACATGGCAGCTGATCAGATCAGCTGTCATGAGTGGGGAAAGATCTAGGCAGTGACACAACTTTAGATGTAGCTAAATTACAAAGAGCTGGTGGATAAGATGCTCATGTGCTATAACAAGCTTGAGATGCACATGTCTCTGAAGATTCACTTTCTCCACTCTCACCTCGACTTCTTCCCAGAGAACTGTGAAATCGTCAGTGAATAACACGGAGAGAGATTCCTTCAGGACATTGCTGCCATTGAGAAAAGGTATGAAGAGAAATGGAGCCTGGCAATGTTAGGAGACTACTGCTGGACAATCAATAAAGACACTCCAGAGCTACACGACAAACGGCAGGCCAAGAGAAAGTGCCCAACTTGAAATTGCAATAAATATAGCTATTTATTATGTACTTTGGCCTATTTCATTGCCACACATCTCCTATTTTAAAAACTAGAGCTAAAGATTTAGCGATATGGTAATATTTTGTTCCTGAGGAAGCTGCTCTGTCTTGCAGCGATATGCATGGTGTTCCCCATTGCTCTCTGTCCTGGCACTATGGGAATATTGAATACTACTGAATACTTACAATTATATATGTATGAATAATATGCCTTTTGACAGCATACTGTGCACGTGTCATCATTTTTGCGATTTAGAACCATTATTTCTATTTATGGTCACAAGTTTGTACATATACAGAATATACAGCGGTGCTTAAAAGTGTTTTTTTTGAACACTTCACAATTTTCCATATTATCTGCATAAATTTGACCTAAAACCGCATCAAATTTTCACACAAGCCTAAAGGTAGATAAAAAAAAAAGCCAAATCAAACAAATGAGTCACAAAAATTAGACTTTGTCATTTTTTATTCAGGACAGTGATCCAATATCACATGCCTGTGTGTGGCAAAAGTATGTGAACCTTTGCTTTTGTTTTTTGGTGTGATTTCCTTGTGCATCAATAATTGCATCTAAATGTTTATGGTAATTGCTGGTTTGCCCTGTACATGCTCCTTACAAAACCGCTTCAACTCTATTACACAGATGGGTTTTCTTCAGGTCAGGAGTTTGACTTAAGGGCATTTTACACATAGCGATATCGCTAGCAATATCGCTAAAGCGTCACCGATTTTGTGACGCAACAGCGAAAACGCTAGCGATCTCGCTACATGTGACACTTACCTCCACTGGCCCCCCCGCTGGATATCGCTGATCGCGCGAGAACGTCTTGGGGAGTTTTCTTCTCGCTGGAGTCCCGCTGGCGCCAACGAGCGACGCATGGACGCAGGCGGAAGTCGTCATCATCACTGCGTGTGACAGGTAAGTAACGACCATCGAGCATCGCTGCGTCGCTGGTGAGATCTGCCTGTTTGGCAGCTCACTAGCGACCATTTAAGCGATGCACCAGCGATCCTGACTGGGTCGTATCGTTGTCGGAATCGCTGGTGCATCGCTAAATGTAACGGGACCTTAACCCATTCCAAAGCATTAACTTCTTACTTCTTTAAACAATCTCTTGTAGAGCAAATTGTGTTATTTTGGGTTTTTTTTGCTGCATGATAAACTCTTCTCTTCAGATTCAGCTCTTATACAGAGGTCCTGACATGTACCTTTAGAATTTGATGGTACAATTTATAATTCATTTTTTCATCAAAAATAACAAGCCATCCTGACCCAGATGCATCAAAACAAGGCCAAACCCTGAAACTGGCGCCGATGTGTTTCACAGATGGTATGAAGTTTTTGTTCTGTAATAGAGTTTTTTCTTTTTGCAAACATAACGCGTCTCATTTAAACCAAAACACTCTACTGTGGTATCACCCATCCACAAAAATTGTTCCAATTTCCTTCTAGTTTGTCCAAATGATATTTAGCAAACTGCAGAAGGGCAGCAATGTTCTTTTTGAGGAGCAGTGGCTTTCTTCTTGCAATCCTGCCATGCACACCATTGTTATTCAGTGTCCTCCTGATAGTAGACTCATGAATATTACCATTAGCTAATGTGAGAGAGGCCTTTAGTTGCTTCAAGGTTATCGTGGGTTCCTTTGTAAAGTCATGGATTATTATATGCCTTGATTTTGGTCACTGGTCATTCCTGGGAAGGATAATAATGGACTTGAATTTCCTTTACTTGTACACAAACTTCCTTACTGTGGATTAGTGAAATTGAAACTCTTTTAAAGGTGTTTTTTTATCCTTTCCAGGATGATCAGCATCAACAAGTTTTCTTCTGAGGTTCTTGTGATGGTGAGTCACTTCTAATGGACAAGTCGTGATTCAGGGAAGTCAAGGAGTCCGAGGTCATAAGCAGGGAGGGTTTGTCATAAACCCAGGGGGTTGAGACAAAAACATAGTCAGGTCACAGTCCAGGCTCAGAATTCTAAGACGGTAGCAGATCAAGATAAAGAGGCTAGGTAAACAGGTGGTTAAAGGCAAAACCAAGGTCAGTCAACAAAGATGAGAATAACAAACAGAACCAACACACACCACTTGACTTGAGCTAAGCTACAACTGGCAATGTTCTAATCATTGTCAGTCTGCTAAATAGCCAGGTAATCACCCAGAACGAGCGACACCTGGAGGAAACCCCACAAGCCTGGCCAGATTGGACAACTTAACTGTCATTCACTATCTTGACAGCTCAGCATGCACCTAATTCTATAGGGTGGCTGAGGTATCACTCACAGCATCCTCAGGACAGTGTGAGTGCTGGAATCGTGATAGTCCTGAGAAATGTCCTTTGTTTATGCCATGATACAATGTTGCAAACATCTGTTTTAAAGGTCAGACTTTGATAGAGCACTGTTCTTTAAATGAAAAAGATTACCCACTTACACCTGATTGTCATTCAACTGACCGAAATCACCAGACTTAAATTTCACCTTCAAATTACCTGATAATCCTCACTGTTCATACACTTTTGTCATTCGCAGACATGGAAATTGGATCATTTTCCTCAATAAAAAATGACAATTTCTAATATTTTAAATTCATTTGTTTTATTTGTCTCTATCTATTTTAGGACTAGTGTGAAAATCTGATGAAATATTCAAAAATATGGAAACTTTTGAAGGGCTCACAAAGTTTGAGACATAATTGTATATACATGCATACATACAGTGGCATGTCAAAGTTTGGGCACCCTTGGTTAAAATTGCTGTTATTGTGAACATTTAAGCAAGTTAAAGATGAAATGATTTCTGAAAGGCCAAAAGTTAGATTGCTCATTTCCTTTGTATTTTAGGCAAAAAAAATGTATTTTCATCTTTTACATTTTAAAAATTAGAAAAAGGAAGATGGACCAATGCAAACGTTTGGGCACCCTGCATAGTGCACTCTGCACCCTGTTAATACCTAGTAACACCCCCTTTTGAAAGTATCACAGTTGGTGAACACTTTTTATAGCTAGACAAGAGTCTTTCAGTTCTTGTTTGAGGGATTCTTCTCCATTCTTCTTCCTGGGTTGTCTTGCATGCTCTGCTATTTTGAGGTCTGATCATCGATTTTCAATGATGTTCAGATCAGGGAACTGTGAGGGCCATTGTAAAACCTTCAGCTTGTTCCTTTTGAGGTAGCTTATTGTGGATTTTGACATGTGTTTAGGATTATTATCCATTTGTAGAAGTCATCCTCTTTTCAACTTCAGAATTTTTAAAGATGGTGTTATGTTTACATCAAGAATTTGTTGAAATTGCATTGAATCCATTTTTCCCTCTACCTGTGAAATGTTTCTCGTGCCATTGCTGCAAAACAACCCCAAAGTATGATTGATCCACCACCATGCTTAATGGTTGGCAACAGGTTCTTTTCATGAAATTCTGTGCCTTTTTTTCCATACATACCTTTGATCATTGTGGCCAAAGTTCTACGTTAACCTCATCGGTCTACAGGACTTGTTTACAAAATGTATCAGGCTTGTTTACATGTTCTTTTGCATACTTATGATTCTGAATTTTATGGTGAGGATGCAGGAAAGGTTTTCATCTGATGACTCTTCGATGAATGCCATATTTGTGCAGGTATCTCAAAACAGAAGAACGATGTACCACAACTACAGAGTCTGCTAAACATTTCTGAAGGTGTTTTGCAGTCAACCGGGGTTCTGATTTGCCTCTCTAGTAATCCTATGAGCAGCTTTCACTGAAATTTTGCTAGGTCTTCGAGACATTATCTTGATTTCCACTGTTCTTGTTAACTGCCATTTTTTAATTACATTTCGAATTGAGGACAAGGCAACTTGAAAATGCTTTTCTATCTTCTTATAGCCTTCTGCTGCTTTGTGGGCCTCTACCATTTTCATTTTCAGAGTACTAGGCAGCGGCTTAGAAGAACCCATGGCTGCTGTTTTTTGGCACAAGGTTAGAGGAGGCTGAGTTTTTATAAAGCTGGGAAATTGCATCACCTGGCCTTTCCTAACAATGAGAGTGAACAAGCCATAACCCTAACAGGCTAATTAAGGACTGAAACCTTGGTCAAAGTAATCTGCACACACAAAATCTCCAAGGATGCCTAAACTTTTGTATCTAAGAACAAAACCGTTGGCACAACCCTGAGAATTGTAGGTGGTGCCCAAGTAGGATCCCAATCCGTGAACTAAATGTATATAAACTTGGCACACACCAAAGGTTTCTGATGCAGAAAAGTGATTTTTAATTATACAACAGTACATACATACACAGACGTTTCGGTCTAGGACCTTCATCAATGTACGATATATTGTACTGTGAGATTCTTAGTGACTGGGCTTTGTGAGATAGACCAATCCTGTGAGGAGGCACATGAAGCCGTCCCACTGCGTGGTGGTTTGTGGAGTGTGGACGCGGTATCCGCCGCGAATCCCAAGCGCTGCAAAGTGTGAGAGTCACACTCACAGGATTGGTCTATCTCACAAAGCCCAGTCACTAAGAATCTCACAGTACAATATATCGTACATTGATGAAGGTCCTAGACCGAAATGTCTGTGTATGTATGTACTGTTGTATAATTAAAAATCACCTTTCTGCATCAGAAACCTTTGGTGTGTGCCAAGTTTATATACATAAACTTTTGTATCAGCCCATTTTGCTTTTTTAATTTTTAAAATATATAAGATGAAAAAAATATATACCGTATTTTTTGGACTGTAAGACGCACTTATTCCCCCCAAAATTTGGAAGACAAATGGGGGGTGCATCTTTTAGACCGAACGCAAGCTTACTGGGAGGTTGCGGCAGTGGTGTAGCAGCGTCCTTTCCTCAGGGAACTGGCCGTGGCAGAAGTGTGGCGATGCTGACACTCTGTGTCGGAGATGAGCAGTGTGGAGTGCATCATTGATTTCCCTGCGGTCATCTACCTGAAGCCGTGGGTCACCGGAGGCAGTGCGTGCGCGGATTGAGATCTTGGCTGTGCTCTCGTGCTCCATTTTCCTGAGTCTGTGGGCTTCAGGAAAATGGCCACCGGAGGCAGCCTGTGCACAGATTGAGATCTCGGTGGCCAACTTCCTGAATCGAGGGCCACTGAGAACTCAATCTGCACACACGCGACCTCAGGAAAATGGCCGCTGAGAAACCAATGATGCACTCAGCTCTTCACACCATGGACACCAGGCCGCAGCAGCGCCACATTTCTGCCACCGGCATTCTGAAGAAGGGACCCTGCTCCATGCAACACACTCTGCTCTGCCTCACTGCCGACACCGGACACGCAGCATTGCACCGCTGGGATACCCGAGACTGCAGCATCGCCCCACTTCTGCCGCCATCGGCGTCCTGAGGAAGAGACCATGCCTCCTGTGACCCCGCTCTACCGCCGTTGGCCCTCAGGTAAGATACCTTACATTTGGACAATAAGACGGGCACCCATCTTATAAAAATCTTTTTTTTTACTATTTTACACCACAAAATTTGGGGTGTGTTTTTATGGTCCGGTGCGTCTTATAGTCTGAAAAATACAGGTTATATATTGCCTAAAATACAAAGGTGTCATCTTTAACTTTAGTCCTTTTAGAGATAATTTCATCTTCAACTTGCTTAACTGTTAACAATAACAGTAATTTTGACCAGGGGTGTCCAAAATTTTACATGCAAAATATATATGTTTTTATGACAACATATTCCTAACTTAGGATAAAATAAGTGATTTGTAATTTATTCAATCTGCAGCTAATAACACAATGGATATATCTTAATACATATGTAATTTTTACTCAACCAACAGCAGAGCATTGCAAGTTATTTCTCTGGAGATGAGATTTGATTCTGCATATATCACTCATCAGTTTATGTGTGCAGGCATAAAAATCTGCTTACCTTGACAACAAGCTGAAAGGAAAGTAATAAACAGCATCAGTGTTTCAGAAAAAATAGAAGTATGTTTTATGTAGGTTAAATTTATTCTTTTATGGTACAGCTAATGGACCAACTGGACCAAGTATTAGAGTCTGCAAAATCATATATCATGAATAATCATAACATACACAGGATCAACCTAGGGTTTTAAATTAGAATGCAGAATGTTTTTATTAAAGTTGGATCAGGGCATAATTCAAATCACTCTAAGGCCACGATCACTCGTAAAATATTTGGTAGGGTTTATACCTCAGTATTTCTAAGACAAAACCAGGAGTGGGTAAACAATGCAGAAGTGGTGCACATGTTTCTATTATACTTCTCCTTTGATTGTTACCCTCCTGGTTTTGGCTTACAAATACTGATGCAAAAAACTCAATATGTGTGCATGGCTTTAGGCTGGTGTGAAAAAATGCTGCAGATAAAGAATGCATTAAAAAATAGAACTAATTATATTTTGTTAATTGATAAAAGATAAACTAAGTGAATGAGCAAAAGAGATATCTAAATAAAATCAATATTAGGGGTGACCAACTTTGCCTTCAAGACAGCATAAATTGTTCTATGTACACTTGCAGAGATGTAGCTCAAATCCTTCTGTTTCTTCTTGGAAGGCCCCTTCCCATGACTTGCTGATACCAGTACTGGAAAAAACAATAGAGATGAAGCCCATGGTCCATACCTGTGTGCCATCCGTAATTCAATGTGACACTATCCGTGTGACATACATAAGCACATCTGTACGTGTCTGTGTGTCCATGTCTATCATCCGAGTGCCAAGCATTATATGGTGCCCATTCTGTTATTCTGTTTGGAGCAATATATGGGGCCCATCATATACTGGAGCATTATAAGGGGGGCATAATATATAGTATGGAGCATTATATGGGGCTCATTATACTATATTGAGCAATACATGGGGCTCATTATACTGTATGGGGCCCATCATGTACTGTATGGAGCATAATATGGGACCCATTATGTAAGGAGCACTATATGGTTCATTATACTGTTTGAAGCAATATATTTGGCTCATTATACTGTATGGAGCAGTATAATGGGTCCACTATACTGTGTGGAGCATTATATGCAGTCCATTATTCTGTATGGAGCAATATATGGGGCTCATAGTACTGTATGGAGCAATATAATAGGTCCATTATTATGTATGGAGCAATATATGGGCTCATTATTCTCTATGTCATGCCCATAATACTGTAGCGCTATGTATTCAGGTCCATTGTACTGTGTGGAGCATTATATGGGGTCCATAATACTGTATGAAGCAATATATGGGGCTTATTATTCTGTATAGAGTACTATGTGGTGCCCATAATACTGTATGGTGCAATATATGGGGCTCATTATTTTGTATGGAGCCCTATGTGGTGCCTATAACACTCTATGGAGAACTATACTGTCCGGTTTCTGAGTTATTGTAGAATTTAAAATAAATATCACTGATGTAATGTAAGAAGTGAAATCTTTGGCATTGTACTATACCTATATTTCTCTGCCACATCTGTGCAACATGAATTGGGGTGTGTGTTAAAGGGGCCCACTGAGACTCTTTCACCCGTGGCCCATAAAAACCTGGAGCCGGCCCTGACTGGAATTATAGGGGGTTCCCACATTAATGGTAGAACAAAGACTCTGGAAAAGCAACATGGCTCCCACACCCATAAATAAAGTTCAGTGAACTCTGAGCTCCTAAATTCAAATAGCCCCCTCCTTCTGAGCCTCACTGTGCCTAAACAATAGTAAGTAGCCACATGTTTGGCATTATTGTAATGGAGAGAAGGCACATAATTTATGGGTGCATATCTCCAGAAGCACAAGCTGGTCACGACATATGGGGGCTCGACACTGCATGAGAACACAATGTATGGGCACTAGACTGGCAGATTTGCAATTCTCCAGAAAAAAAGCCTGGCATGGATGTTACAAAGATAAACACACAGCAATAAATCACGCACCATTATAATAAATCAATAGTCAGTATATAATAATAGCACATATTGGTGCAAAAATAGGACCTATATATAGAGCCGATCGCATATCAAAATTAACAAAAGAAAAACAATCAAAAAGCCCACTTTAATTATAAAGATATGAATTTTATTATCACATCAAAGAGAACATGAACATAGGGGAGACAAAGTGCATTTGTGCATCAAGAAAAAATACCAAAAGAGTACAGATAGTACAGGGCATAAAAAAAAAATACTAGGTATTTAGAGATCCATCTAAATAATTACAGGTCTACCGGATACATCATACAATGGACTGGCCCACATAATAGCAAGTATATAGTGATAATCATAGAGCCACCACCACACAAATAATCTTACCCAAAGAATGGTAGCGATGCCCTGGGGCCTGCATCGCTACCATTCTTTGGGTAAGATTATTTGTGCGGTGGTGGCTCTATGATTATCTATATATATATAAGCGGCATCGTGATCACTCGCTAATCCTGCCCCCTGCACAGTAGCTCTGCCCCACCACATCACCACACATAATCCTGCCCCCCACCCCATTACCACACACAATCCCACCCCCACCACATTACCACACACAATCCCACCCCCCACCACATTACCACACACAATCCCGCCCCCCACCACATTATCACACACAATCTGGCCCACACCACATCACCACACACAATCCCGCCCCCCGCCACATCACCACACACAATCCCGCCCCCCCACCACATCACCACACACAATCCCGCCCCCACCACATCACCACACATAATCCCGCCCCCCACTACATTACCACACATAATCCCGCCCCCCACCACATCACCACACAAAATCCCGCCCCCCACCACATTACCACACATAATCCCGCCCCCCACCACATCACCCCACATAATCCTGCCCCCACCACATCACCACACATAATCCTGCCCCCCCACCACATTACCACACATAATCCCGCCCCCCACCACATCACCACACATAATCCTGTCCCCCACCACATTACCACACATAGTCCCGCCCCCCAACCACATTACCACACATAGTCCCGCCCCCCAACCACATCACCACACATAATCCCAGCCTCCCACCACATCACCACACATAATCCCGGCCCCCCACCACATCACCACACATAATCCCGGCCCCCCACCACATCACCACACATAATCCCGCCCCTCCACCACATCACCACATTCGATAAGATTGGCGTTCTCCTACCTGATCCTGTATTCACACATGGTCAATTATACACTGCATTCTCTAGAGTAACAAGTTGTAAAGGTCTTTCAGTTCAAATTGTACCTGGTAGAAGTCAAGGAAAGATCTTTGAAAATGACAAAAATGACTATACATTTAATTGTGTTTACAGAGAAACTTTAAGTTAATTTATGTTTCGTTATGAAATTTGTTTAGATGCTGGAATGAATAAAAAACGCACATCTTACTGAATCCAGTTTGTTTTTATTTTACACTGTGAATAAAATGTATCATTAGTATTATTCAGATTTTTAATGATTATTATTCTTATTAACTTCATTTTAATTTAATTTACCACCTGCGTAAGCGCTATTGAATGTTGTCATTATTTACCTTAGTTTAATCACCAGCAGCGTTAACTAGATAGAGTTGAGCGAAACGGGTCGAAAAAATTCAAAAGTCGCCGACTTTTGGCAAAGTCGGGTTTCATGAAACGAAACCCGACCCTAGGATGAGGTCAGCCACGAGGTCGGCGACTTACGCGCCAAAGTCGCGTTTCAAAAGTTTGTTTTGCGCTCTTTTTCAGCCAATCAGGATCCACGGACACTGTGGGCAACGTGATGACATAGGCACGGGTCACCACCATCTTTCAGAAGGGCATGCAAGTGATTGGCTTGCTTTGGTGGGCGTCACAGGGGGTATAAAAGGGCGTGCATGCCGACCGCCATCTTACTTCTGCCGATCTTAGCATAGGGAGAGGTTGCTGCTGATTCTGTAGGGAGAGCGTTAGGCAGGGAAGAAGACAAAAAAACTGCTTCTGCTGCTAGCAATTTGGCCTGCACAACACACCAGTCACTGTGTGTGCAGTGCAAGGGGAGGCTATATAGTGGTGTATCAGTGGTGTTGGTTGTTGGGCTGCCTTCTTAGGCTTCCTGACAGGCTGGCATTGCTGTTTACCCACTGCTCCGCAAACTGCTTTTTTAAAAGCAATCCAATCTCCCTTATCCTCTAGTCACTTTGGTCACAGCTGTGCCATCGAGCCTGTCACATAGCGCTCAGATATTCATTGGGCCTCACACAATCCAAAAGTGTCCAGTGTCCAAAAGTGTGTGCAGACATTCAAAATCTCACTTATCCTCTAGTCACTTAGGTCACAGCTGTGCCATCGAGCCTGTCACATAGCGCTCAGATATTCATTGGGCCTCACACAATCCAAAAGTGTCCAGTGTCCAAAAGTGTGTGCAGACATTCAAAATCTCACTTATCCTCTAGTCACTTAGGTCACAGCTGTGCCATCGAGCCTGTCACATAGCGCTCAGATATTCATTGGGCCTCACACAATCCAAAAGTGTCCAGTGTCCAAAAGTGTGTGCAGACATTGAAAATCTCACTTATCCTCTAGTCACTTAGGTCACAGCTGTGCCATCGAGCCTGTCACATAGCGCTCAGATATTCATTGGGCCACACAATCCAAAAGTGTCCAGTGTCCAAAAGTGTGTGCAGAGATTCAAAATCTCACTTATCCTCTAGTCACTTAGGTCACAGCTGTGCCATCGAGCCTGTCACATAGCGCTCAGATATTCATTGGGCCTCACACAATCCAAAAGTGTCCAGTGTCCAAAAGTGTGTGCAGAGATTCAAAATCTCACTTATCCTCTAGTCACTTAGGTCACAGCTGTGCCATCGAGCCTGTCACATAGCGCTCAGATATTCATTGGGCCTCACACAATCCAAAAGTGTCCAGTGTCCAAAAGTGTGTGCAGAGATTCAAAATCTCACTTATCCTCTAGTCACTTAGGTCACAGCTGTGCCATCGAGCCTGTCACATAGCGCTCAGATATTCATTGGGCCTCACACAATCCAAAAGTGTCCAGTGTCCAAAAGTGTGTGCAGAGATTCAAAATCTCACTTATCTTCTAGTCACTTAGGTCACAGCTGTGCCATCGAGCCTGTCACATAGCGCTCAGATATTCATTGGGCCTCACACAATCCAAAAGTGTCCAGTGTCCAAAAGTGTGTGCAGAGATTCAAAATCTCACTTATCCTCTAGTCACTTAGGTCACAGCTGTGCCATCGAGCCTGTCACATAGCGCTCAGATATTCATTGGGCCTCACACAATCCAAAAGTGTCCAGTGTCCAAAAGTGTGTGCAGAGATTCAAAATCTCACTTATCCTCTAGTCACTTAGGTCACAGCTGTGCCATCGAGCCTGTCACATAGCGCTCAGATATTCATTGGGCCTCACACAATCCAAAAGTGTCCAGTGTCAAAGTGTGTGCAGAGATTCAAAATCTCACTTATCCTCTAGTCACTTAGGTCACAGCTGTGCCATCGAGCCTGTCACATAGCGCTAAGATATTCATTGGGCCTCACACAATCCAAAAGTGTCCAGTGTCCAAAAGTGTGTGCAGACATTCAAAATCTCACTTATCCTCTAGTCACTTAGGTCACAGCTGTGCCATCGAGCCTGTCACATAGCGCTCAGATATTCATTGGGCCTCACACAATCCAAAAGTGTCCAGTGTCCAAAAGTGTGTGCAGACATTCAAAATCTCCCCTGTCCTATAGACACCTTGTACCTTGTTTTACATTACTATATAGTTTGTTGGATTTTGTCTACATTTCTACCAAAAATGAGGAAGGCTGGTGGAAGAGGCCGTGGAATTGGGCGGGGGTTGGCAGCTTGTAATGATGGTGTTGGTGGTGGATCTGATGGTAGTGGCAAGAGCAAAATAGGACCGAATGCAGGAGGTGTTGAGCCTGCGTCATCGTCTGGCTACATAAGGCCTCGAACGCTTAGTTTTCTAGGAGTTGGCAAACCGCTTTTAAAGCCAGAGCATCAGGAAAAAGTTTTGTCTTACATTGCTGACTCAGCCTCCAGCTCTATCGCCTCCTCTTCTTCAGTTGTAAAAAGTAAAAGCACTGAGTCGTCATTGGAGGCTCATGTTCATGAACCACACCTTTCCTTGTGTCCTTCACCCCAACCAAGATTGAAGGATGATGCAGGCCATACTACTGATTACTCCATGGAGCTGTTTTCACATACCATGCCTGGATTATCAAGTCAAATGGTGAATTACCCAGGCCAAGATGAATCTGACATGGAGTGCACTGATGCACAGCCGCTGATGGATGATTCTGCTGGTACATTCACTCAGAGCACTACATTGTCCTCGCAGTGTACAGAGCCAGATTCTGACACTGATGAGACTCAGGTGCCCCTTCCCGCACACTATACCACCATACACGGTGACACAGAGGAAGGTGCACATGACATAGAAGAGGAGGTGATGGATGACCCAGTTGTTGACCCAGATTGGCATCCATTGGGGGAAGAGGGTGCTGCTTCCAATAGCTCAGATGAGGAGCATCCACAGCAGACATCGACATCGCAACGGCAGGCCCGTAGCACTCCAAAGACAGGTTCCAAACATCAAAAGAGTTGCTGGACAGCTTGTCCAGAGGGTCAAAAGATCACAGCATGCTAGGCCGCAAAATGTCTGCCAAAGTAGGAAGAGTGCAGTGTGGCACTTTTTGGAACAAAATCCTCATGATCAGGCCAAGGTTATCTGTAAGAAGTGCGCAAAGACCTTTAGCCGAGGGAAAAATCTGAAAAATTTGAATACCAGTTGCATGCTTAGACATTTAACCAGCATGCACTTGCAAGCGTGGACACAACACCAAACCTCAAGTGCCACATGTGCAACTGATCACAACGAAGGTAGTCAGCAACGCTACATTGTTTCCCCCACTGTAAGCCCACCGGTTAGCACAGCAGCAAATGTTAAGGTGTCGTTGCAAGGCCACTGCAGTCAGGGAATCCCACTGTTATATCAACGAAAGACTGATTCTAGGCCATCAGAAAGAACACCAACTCCATCACCATCATCAACCCTCTCTCAGTCCGCCCTGTCCACCGCTACTTCCACCATATGCAGCTCTCAAGTCCAGCTCACCCTCCCAGACACTATGTGTAGGTCAAGAAAGTACTCAGTCTCTCATCCACGTACACTGGGTTTGAACGCCCACATTGCCAAACTAATCTCGTTTGAGATGATGCCCTTTCGGTTGGTGGAAAGCACAGCTTTCCGCGAACTCATGGCCTATGCAGTACCACGCTATGACCTACCCAGTCGCCACTTCTCTCGCAAAGCCATCCCAGCCCTCCACCATCATGTGAAAAACCGCATTGTCCATGCACTCAAGCAGTCAGTGAGCGGAAAGGTGCACCTCACAACTGATGCATGGTCCAGTCGGCATGGCCAGGGCCATTACGTGTCCATCACTGCGCACTGGGTTAATGTGGTGGATGCAGGGTCCACAGGGGACAGCGGTGGTGGGACAGTGCTGCCTAGCCCACGGTATAGGAAACAGTTGGCTGTAGGCGTTCCACCCTCCTCCTCCTCCTCCTCCTCCTCCTCCTCCAGAAGCGAAAGCTCGTCCACAGAGCGCAGTCGTACGAGCACTCCATCTGCAGCTGCCACTGTTGCACACGATGTGTCCCCCTATCGAGCAGCTAGTGGAAAGCGTCAGCAGGCTGTGTTGCAGATGATGTGTTTGGGCGACAGACATACCGCCGAGGTGCTGGCCGAGTACTTGAAGCGACAAACTGAGTCATGGCTGGGCAGTGTACATCTTGAGGCAGGCAATGTAGTTAGTGATAACGGCCGTAATTTTGTGGCAGCCATAGCCCTTTCAAAACTCAGCCACATACCTTGCTTGGCTCACACCTTGAACCTGGTGGTGCAGTGCTTCCTCAAAAATTATCCGGAGTTAACAGCCCTGCTCCAGAAGGTGTGAAGACTGTGCGCGCACATCCGCCGTTCGCCTGTACACTCCATTCGTATGCAGAAGCTGCAGCGATTGCTCCACCTTCCCAACCACCGCCTCATTATCGACATTGCAACAAGGTGGAACTCCACCCTGCACATGGTTGAGCGGCTGTGCGAGCAGAGGCAGGCCATAATGCATTTGTGGGAGGATACACGGCCAGGCACTTTGAGAGCAGACATGGAGTTGACAGGTGTGCAGTGGTCGAAGCTGAAAGACCTTTGTAAAGTCCTTCAGTGTTTTGAGGAATGCACACGGCTGGTAAGCGCAGACGACGCCATCCTAAGCACGAGCATCCCACTTATGCGTCTGCTCATGCAAACTTTGACGCACCTTAAGGAGCAGGCGTCTGCAGCCAATGTTGATGAGGAGGAAAAGGAGGAGGGAATCCTTGATGACATTCAGGCATTGTCTGCTCAGGGACCTCTCCTGGACGAGGTGGAGGAAGAAGAGGAGGAGGAGGATGATGATGGGGATGATTACTTAGGGGAGGAGGATGCATCTCGTGGGGCAAGTGAAAATGTTGGCGTGGCAAGGTCTGGTACAGGGTTTGTGCGTGACTGGAGGGATGTGGATTTGCCAGAAAGTGCTCCTCCACCCAGCACTCGCAGTGTATCATTGACACCGGGAACATTGGCCCACATGTCAGATTATGCCTTGCGGATCCTAAAAAGGGACCCCCGCATTGCCAAAATGATGAACGATGACGACTACTGGTTGGCCAGCATCCTGGATCCACGCTATAAAGGCAAATTACAAAACATCATGCCACAGGAGAACCTTGACCTAATATTGGCTAATAAACAAGCAACTCTGGTAAATCGGTTGCTTGAGGCATTCCCAGCACACAGCAGCGGTGATGGTTCTCACACGAGCCGTACGGGCCGGGGGCAGCTTGGCAGAGGTGTTCGTGGTGCACACAGCAGAAGTGGCGTTGGAGACAGGGGTTTCATGACAATGTTGTGGACTGATTTTTCAAATACCGCTCACACAACTGGTAATACTGCATCGATGGAAAGTGACAGGAGACAGCAGTTGTCAACTATGGTTACAAACTACTTTTCCTCCCATATCGATGTTCTCCCACACAGGTCATTCCCCTTTGACTATTGGGCCGCTAAACTGGACACCTGGCCTGAATTGGCCCAATATGCCTTACAGGAGCTCGCTTGCCCAGCTGCAAGTGTGCTATCGGAAAGAGTCTTCAGTGCAGCTGGATCAATCCTGACAGAAAAAAGGACCCATCTGTCAACCCAAAATGTGGATGATCTAACCTTCATTAAAATGAACCACGCATGGGTTTCCAAGGATTTTGTCCCACCTTCCCCTGATGACACATAGGGTGACAGAAAAATGGCTTGCTTTGGTCCACCTCTTCCTGGTACTTCACCTATTTCGCCTTTTGCATCAGCTGAATGTCCAACATCAACATATGCCACTTTCTAAAACTCCCTAACTGTGCTGCCTCCCCCCCCATGGCCGGGGTCACCACCTACCGCACGACACCGTGCGAGTGCCGTTGCCCTGGACAGGTGGGTAGGCCGACTCTTGGGCGCGGGCACTGGCACAGGGTCCCTCATAGTGCAATCAAGTGTCTGACGGTGGTGGTGCACACCCGCCGTCAGACACACCGCTGTACTATGAGGGGCCCAGTGCCAGTACCGACGCCCACGAGTGGGCCCCCTTTGCTTGGGCAGGGCCCCAGCATTTGCAATCTTTACCTCTCCCTGCTCCTCCGCTGTGTAATCTGGGCCGTCAAATTCATACTGTGCCTGACACCGTCTGAGCCTGCCTCCTGATGTATAGACATATATTTTGAATGTGTACGCTATCCATACATGTTATCCGGTGATACGATACCCTTTCTAACCTTTGTGCAATCCATACTGGGCCTAACACCGTCTGAGCCTGCCTCATGCTGTATAGACATATATTTTGAATGTGTACGCTATCCATACACGTTATCCGGTGATACGGTACCCTTTCTAACCTTTGTGCAATCATGTGCAATCCATACTGGGCCTAACACCATCTGAGCCTGCCTCATGCTGTATAGACATATATTTTGAATGTGTACGCTATCCATACATGTTATCCGGGGATACGGTACCCTTTCTAACCTTTGTGCAATCACGTGCAATCCATACTGGGCCTAACACCGTCTGAGCCTGCCTCCTGAGACATATATTTTGAATGTGTACGCTATCCATACATGTTATCTGGGGATACGGTACCCTTTCTAACCTTTGTGCAATCACGTGCAATCCATACTGGGCCTAACACCGTCTGAGCCTGCCTCATGCTGTATAGACATATATTTTGAATGTGTACGCTATCCATACATGTTATCCGGTGATACGGTACCCTTTCTAACCTTTGTGCAATCACGTGCAATCCATACTGGGCCTAACACCGTCTGAGCCTGCCTCATGCTGTATAGACATATATTTTGAATGTGTACGCTATCCATACATGTTATCCGGTGATACGGTACCCTTTCTAACCTTTGTGCAATCACGTGCAATCCATACTGGGCCTAACACGGTCTGAGCCTGCCTCCTGAGACATATATTTTGAATGTGTACGCTATCCATACATGTTATCTGGGGATACGGTACCCTTTCTCACCTTTGTGCAATCACGTGTAATCCATACTGGGCGTGAGAATGGCTGGCGAGCTGTTAAGCAAGCTACAGCACCTGTCCAGACAAGTACAGGGATTCCCTAGCGAGGAGACTTATTTGATTGTTTTCAATGTTGGGACAGCAATTTTTGGGGAGCACTATACTCTGGAGAATGATAGATGGGGCCCACCATACACTGGAACATTCCAAAGGTGGACATCAGACACTGGAGCAGCATTTACAGGGCCCATTATACACTAGAGCATTAGAAATGGGGCCCATTATGTTTGGAGCATTATTTCGGCCCATAAGACAGTGGAGCTTCATCCATGGGGACCAACATATACTGTAGCATTATGTGGAGCTCATCATATACTGTTTCAAACATTATATGGGACCAATGCTTCTGTATGGAGAAATAGATGGGCCTCGTCATGAGATGTAAAAAGTGAGGTATTTTTCATTGGACTATACCGCTATTTCTCTGCCGTATCGGAGCATGATGAGTTGTGGTATGTGTTAAAGGGGCGCTCTTTCGCCCAGGGCACATGAAAACCTGGAGCCAGCCCTCCCCCCCCACAGTTTGTAGCCAAATAACCCCCATTTTTCAGTACGTAACTTGTATTATGAAGTTAATTAAGGTTGACAAGCTTAAGAAAGAAGAATTGATGCTTTTGGCATTCAAATGGGCACTGTAGGTGTGTTTCCTGTCCTCCTCTCACTGCCGACTTTTATTCCCCATTGACTTACATTGGGTTTCGTGTTTCGGGACGACCCCGACTTTTCCCTATAATCGGACGATCTTGCTCGACCCGACTTTTGGAAAAGTCGGGTTTCACGAAACGAAACGCGACCCTAAAAAACCAAAAGTCGCTCAACTCTACTAGATAGCAATGAGCGTGCCGAGCGTTAGCTGGCTGGAAACAGCTAGTCACTATATACTTACTATTATGTGGACCAGTCCATTGTATGATGTATCCGGTAGACCTGTAATTATTTAGATGGATCTCTAAATACCTAGTATTTTTTTTTTAATGCCCTGTACTATCTGTACCCATTTGGTATTTTCTTGATGCACAAATGCACTTTGTCTCCCCTATGTTCATGTTCTCTTTGATGTGATAATAAAATTCATATTTTTATAATTAATGTGGGCTTTTTGATTGTTTTTCTTTTGTTAATTTTGATATGCGATCGGCTCTATATATACAGTGGGGCAAAAAAGTATTTAGTCAGTCAGCAATAGTGCAAGTTCCACCACTTAAAAAGATGAGAGGCGTCTGTAATTTACATCATAGGTAGACCTCAACTATGGGAGACAAACTGAGGAAAAAAAATCCAGAAAATCACATTGTCTGTTTTTTTTTCCTTTTATTTGCATATTATGGTGGAAAATAAGTATTTGGTCAGAAACAAAATTTCATCTCAATACTTTGTGATATATCCTTTGTTGGCAATGACAGAGGTCAAACGTTTTCTGTAAGTCTTCACAAGGTTGCCACACACTGTTGTTGGTATGTTGGCCCATTCCTCCATGCAGATCTCCTCTAGAGCAGTGATGTTTTTGGCTTTTCGCTTGGCAACACGGACTTTCAACTCCCTCCAAAGGTTTTCTATAGGGTTGAGATCTGGAGACTGGCTAGGCCACTCCAGGACCTTGAAATGCTTCTTACGAAGCCACTCCTTCATTGCCCTGGCGGTGTGCTTTGGATCATTGTCATGTTGAAAGACCCAGCCACGTTTCATCATCAATGCCCTTGCTGATGGAAGGAGGTTTGCACTCAAAATCTCACGATACATGGCCCCATTCATTC
This sequence comes from Dendrobates tinctorius, assembly GCF_039654945.1. NCBI lineage: Eukaryota > Metazoa > Chordata > Amphibia > Anura > Dendrobatidae > Dendrobates > Dendrobates tinctorius. The sequence goes on along the minus strand of NW_027361673.1, from coordinate 31,980,998 downwards.
TTTCATGTACCCGGATCAGTCGTCCTGGCCCCTTTGCAGAGAAACAGCCCCAAAGCATGATGTTTCCACCACCATGCTTTACAGTAGGTATGGTGTTTGATGGATGCAACTCAGTATTCTTTTTCCTCCAAACACGACAAGTTGTGTTTCTACCAAACAGTTCCAGTTTGGTTTCATCAGACCATAGGACATTCTCCCAAAACTCCTCTGGATCATCCAAATGCTCTCTAGCAAACTTCAGACGGGCCCGGACATGTACAGGCTTAAGCAGTGGGACACGTCTGGCACTGCAGGATCTGAGTCCATGGTGGCGTAGTGTGTTACTTATGGTAGGCCTTGTTACATTGGTCCCAGCTCTCTGCAGTTCATTCACTAGGTCCCCCCGCGTGGTTCTGGGATTTTTGCTCACCGTTCTTGTGATCATTCTGACCCCACGGGGTGGGATTTTGCGTGGAGCACCAGATCGAGGGAGATTATCAGTGGTCTTGTATGTCTTCCATTTTCTAATTATTGCTCCCACAGTTGATTTCTTCACTCCAAGCTGGTTGGCTATTGCAGATTCAGTCTTCCCAGCCTGGTGCAGGGCTACAATTTTGTTTCTGGTGTCCTTTGACAGCTCTTTGGTCTTCACCATAGTGGAGTTTGGAGTCAGACTGTTTGAGGGTGTGCACAGGTGTCTTTTTATACTGATAACAAGTTTAAACAGGTGTCATTACTACAGGTAATGAGTGGAGGAAAGAGGAGACTCTTAAAGAAGAAGTTACAGGTCTGTGAGAGCCAGAAATCTTGATTGCTTGTTTCTGACCAAATACTTATTTTCCACCATAATATGCAAATAAAAGGAAAAAAAACAGACAATGTGATTTTCTGGATTTTTTTTTCTCAGTTTGTCTCCCATAGTTGAGGTCTACCTATGATGTAAATTACAGAGGTCTCTCATAAGTTGTGGAACTTGCACTATTGCTGACTGACTAAATACTTTTTTGCCCCACTGTAGGTCCTATTTTTGCACCAATATGTGCTATTATTATGTACTGCATTTTCTAAAATGGGGTCACTTTTGTTTTTTCTGATGTTTTGGCACCATTGTGCCTCCGTAAATGTTGCCTGCAAACTATTCTATCAATATCTGTGCTCCAAAAGCCAAATAGCGCTCCATACTTCTCAGCCCTGATGTGTGGCCTAACAGTAATTTCTGACAACATATGGAGAAGCACTGAGTTTGGGAGAAATTGCGCAATAAATTGTGATGTCTAGTTTCACCTATTATTCCTTGTGTACATGACAAATTTGCGGCAAATAAAAAAATTACATTTTTCCCACTAAAGTGTCATATTTCCAATGTTAAGGCTAATAACATTCTGTGAGGCACCTGTGGGTTCAATATACTCACTACACCCCTAGATAAATTCCTTGACGGTTTATCGCTTCCAAAATGGGGTCACTTGTGTCAGGTTTCTGCTGTTTCCACATGTCAGGGGCTCTTCAAATGCAACATGGCATGCACAATCTATCCCAGGCAAATAGCACTCTTTCCTTTCCTATCCCTGCTATATGCCCAAGCAGAAGTTTTTGACCACATATGGGTATAGTTGCATTTGGGACAAATTGCACAACAAATTATAGGGTCTGTTTTCTCCTATGCTATGACCATAGTGAAAATTACAAATTTTGGGCGAAAACAACATTTATGTGAAAAAAATTTAAACTTTCAACATGACAATCTAATGTTATCAAATTCTATGTAGTATCTGAGGGTTTAAAATGCTCACTATACCCCAGGATATAATTCTTGAGGGGTGTAATTTCCAAAATGGGGCAACTTGTGGGGGGTTTTCACATCAGGGACTTTCCAAACTTGACATGACGTCCACAGACCATTTCATCAAAGTCTGCGTTCTAAAACTTCACTCCTTCCTTTCCGTGTACCCAAACAGTAGTTTTCCTCCACATTTGGGATATCAACATACTCAGGAGAAATTGCATATCAAATTGGGGGGACATTTTCTCCTCTTACCCTTTTGTGAGTTAAAAGTTCAAATTTGAGGGTAAAATGTGATTTTTTATTTTCACAGCTCTATGTCATAAACTTCTGTGAAGCATCTGATGGTTCACCACACATCTAGATACACTCCTTAAGTGATATAGTTTCCAAGATAGGGTCACTTGTGGGGGGTTTCCACTGTTTAGGCACATCAGGGGCTCTCCAAATGTGACATAGCATCCACACTGGATTCCAGACTTTTTTGTATTCAAAAAGTCAAACTGTGCTATTTCCCTTCTGAGACCTGCCGTGTGCCCAAACAGTGGATTTCCCCCACATATGGGGTATCAGCATAGTCAGGAGACATTTCTCAACAAATTTTGGGGTCAATTTTCTCCTGTTACCCTTGTGAAAATAACAAATTTGGAGCTAAAGTAAAATTTTTGTGAAAAAATTTAAATATTAATTTTTTTCCTTTCACATTCCTGTGAAGCACCTGAAGGATATGTGGTTTTGAGTACTTTGAGTGGTGCAGTTTTTATAATGATGTAACTTTTGGGTATTTGCTATAATATAGGCCCCCCAAAGTTACTTTAAATGCGATGTGGTTCCTAAATAAAAATGGCTTTGTACATTTTGTTGGAAAAATAAGAAATCACTGGTCATCTTTTAAACCTTCTAACGTCCAAATGAAATATAATGCATCCAAAATTGTGCTGACATAAAGTATACATATGGGAAATGTTATTTATAAACTATTTTGTGTGACATAACTCTCTTATTTAAGGGCACACAAGTTAAAAGTTTTAAAATCGCAAAATGTTTGCCAAATTTCCATTTTTTTATGAATTAACGCAAGTCATATCGAAGAAATGCTACCACTGACATGAAGTACAATATGTCACAAAAAAACATTTTTAGACTCAGTGGAATCCGTTGAAGTGTTTCAGAATTATAGTGGCCGATGCCTCCAAAAGATGTACAGTATACATATTTAAAGACCAAAAGAAGCAAACATGCAAATATATAGAGAATTCCAGTTAAAGATCTCTTGTATTTATACATATAGGGATCCAAAGAAAAAAGCCGCAGATCAATCGGGTTTTCTCTCAATTCCTCATGGATATAGATTAATTCCCTTCGGATGTTGTCCAGTATATGATGGTACATAGCGATTTCTCCATCGACTAGTTTGAATCACTGGCATCCCAACCCGTTGTCCATGCATACCATGTAACCATGACAGAATGATAGACGATACACTAAAATGAAACTACAAAGGAGGAGTGGCTTGCCTGTCTGCGACGTCATACTGCAGCGTGGTGAGTCGCCTTGGTAATGCGTCCTCCCTGGCCTGACCTGCCGCCTCCACGTTATGACGTGTCTGATGGGGGAGCGGCTGCATAGCCGGGAGGCGCGTGCCATGATGACATCACACGCCGGGCGCTGCGCGATCTTACACATGTAAGAATTTTGCAATTATGCCACTATATATGTCCATATGTACCTTGTAGCTTCATTCACTTACCTCCCAGGACAAAGCTAAGGCGAAACGCGCGTCGGGGACTGCGGTATCACAGGTCATATGCTCGTTTCTTACCTCTTAGGGGTTGTTGTTATACACTTGGGACAGGGGGATTTGCCATGTGAGCACCAATGTTGATCTCTATGTGCAATGTTCTGGCAGTATTTAACTTTGAGCACACACTGACAGACACTTTCTGTGTCATTGGATCATTATGTCTTAGCATTAATTGCTAGTGTACTGTATTAGATGCTCTTTGCTCATAATCTATTTAATTATACAGATTGAATCTAATGACATGTTCACATAGACTGCATAGAGGCTTTCCATCTTTTTGTTTATTGCTCTGGCGATATTTGACTCTCAAAACACACTGCTTTATATTTTTTTATGCCATTAGAGCACTTTGGCCTAGCATTATTGCCAATGCAGTGCATTATATCTTCTCTTTGCCTATGACTTATTTATTTATATATCTTTATGCTGGTGACATACATGTCGGTGATACTTGTTGCAGTGCACACTTTGCATAGGGTATATACATTTTGTGCCCCTTATGTCCTATACTAGATGTACTATACTATGACTTTGTGACATATGGTTTGTACCCCTTGGTGTATTTTTAATACTTTATGAAGACATATGTGCCTGTGATATCCATTTGGATATCCATCTCTTTTTAATTGTCTGTGTCTTTTGTACGTATTTGAATAAAGCAATGTGTATTTTATGGAAATATGCTTCCTTGATCTGTTTGGTATACATTGTTTTCAATGGTGTTCGACGTTGTTCGTCGAACGTTCGACAAACATTCGACGAACTTGCCTGGTGTTCGACGAACCAAAACAAACTGGAACACTAGCGGGGTGGGTCAACACTACTCCTGAATATATAGACGTACATTTTTAATGTTTAAACTATGCTATATATACCTGGTATCTGCTGATACTGCACCCTTTCTGCCAGGAAGTCCTCCTCCACCCACCACTCTAAGTGTATCATTGACACTTGGACATTGTCCCACTTGTGTGATTATTTCTTGCGGATGTCTTGTTATATTGTGGTGTGATCCATCCTGAGTGTGTGACAGTCTGTGGGTTACTCCTGCAATTTAGATGTACATTTAAAAATTACCCCAACACTAGTGTATACAGCTCTACGCTTGTGATACATTACCCATTTACTGCTTTTTATATTCTGGTCTAATCCAAACTGACCAAGTGAGAGTTATTTTCTGACTGTGGAAATAAATACTGAGATTGACAACAATGACCCCTACACTGTGTATAGCTGTACTCTTCAGATCCATTACCGTTTTACGGCTTTTTATATTGTGTTGTAATCCATACTGAGCCTGAGAGCGTCTGTGTCTGCCTCCTGAAATATCTACGGAGATTTAGAATGTTTAAACTATACTATATATACCTGCTATCTGATGATACTGTACACTTTTTCTACTTTTTATATTCTTGTCTAATCCATACTGAGCCTGTGAGCGTCTCTGTGTGACTGATGGTATATATAGGGAGATTGACAATCATCCTTTAACTGTATAGAGCTGTATGCTTCTGATACAGTACCATATATCTGATGTTATTTGGGTTCATGTTCTGCAACATTTTGTAATTTGGTGGAAGAGGCTGCGGACGTGGGCGTGGGGGGGCCAGCTGGTGCTGATAGTGGTGGTGCATCTGCTGGTAGTGGCAAAAGCACAATAGCAGCTAAGGCAGGAGGTGTTGAGCCTGCGTCATGGTCTGGCTCTGGAACGCCTGGAAGGCTACCTTTTCTGGGAGTAGGTTAACCACTTTTAAAGCTGCAGCATCAGGAACTGGTTTTGGCTTACATTGCTAAAACAGACTCCAGCAAATATGCCCTCCTCTTCTGAAGTTTCAAAAAATGCAAGCACTGAGTTGTCAAGTGCTGGCTTCTGGTCAGGAAGAACCCCTTTCCTTGTGTCCTTCACCCCCACCAAAAGTGAATGATGCAGCAGGCCACACTTCACATTAGTCCATGTAGCTCTTTCTATCATACCATGCCTGGGTTATCAAGTCAAATCGTGAATTTCCCAGTCCAAGATGAATCTGACATGGAGTGTGGGTGGCCAGCCAGGGCAGTGGGATTAATCAGTACCGGGCCAGTGTCTCAGAGGGATGTGTCACATTGGTGGTGATGACCCGTTCCGTGGCCCTGGGCGTCCATGCAAAGGGGTGAATAACGTTTATAGGTGAATGATACGTGAGGCCACCTGTGATTTCTGATCAGATTGACCCGCGCTGCAGTGTCGCTTCTCTGGGACAGATGTTGTGGTGCAGCTAAAATGTAGAAGCCCTGCACAAGTAGGCCCGTAGTCGCAAGGCAGATGAAAGAGTTGGTAGATGGTGTGCAGTGCAGAATGTAGCAGAGCCGTGCGCCAGGCGCAGGAGAAAGATGACAGACACAGTCGTGCAGTTCCTTTACCTGTACTTGGTAAATGCCGTCCAGGACCCAGAGTACAGATGGAGAAGGAGTTGGTCAGCCTGGAAGCAAATTTGGAATTCTCTCTATGCAGATAGGTAGTGTGGCCTCCGTTCTAGCGCTTATCTGAGGTACTCGCACTACTGAGTACACTGAAGTTCCCCCTGTTGACTCTCTTTTGGAACTTTCTCATATGGCAGCCAGCCATAGCCTTTTCCTTCTGGCTTACACACGTCGCTGCTGGGGCCTGCGAGCCTTAGTTAGGAACAGAGCATTTACAGCTGCTACTTCCTCCGGTTTCTGCTGCAGGACTGTCAGTGTCCCTACAAACTCAGAGACCGGAATCCCGACCATGCACTCAAGCTAGGAGTGAGCCTTAACTCTGCTCATCCTCCAGCTCACCTTCTCACGTCCACACACTTCCCCTTCCCTTCACAGACTGCCCTAACTTACCTCCTCCCGACCAAAGAGAGCAGCTCCTCAGCAGTCAGGTTCAGTAGTCTCCCTGCTGGCCTGGAGTGGGAACTGTGTTGTGTGTTGGTTTAACTACTAGAGAGATCCTTCGTTGCTCCCAAGCATGACATCACACTCCCTAGGAGGAAGGTAATGCCACTGTGGCGACCGTACTCCTGGGGGCGCCACAAGTGCACTGATGCCCAGCCACTGCTAGATGATTCTGCTGGTACATTGACCCAGACCACTACATTCCCCTTGCACTCTATGCAGCCAGAATCTGACCCTGATGAAACTCAGGTTCCTGTTATGAATGAGTCACCGAGGAGGAAAAACAAAAACAAGCTAAGCCACAGAAAACCAGAGAGGTTGGTAACTAAGCGGATTGAAGACCCCTGATCCTATCCACACAACTAGCAGTATCTGTGGAGCATACCTACGATGATCCTAGACGCCTCATCACAGCCGGAGAACTAAATAAGCCTTAAGCAAGAAAAGGGGAAATCTACTCTGCCCCAGAGCAGACCCCAAAGCAATAGACAGCCCCCAAACATGTATTGTCGATGAGACAAGATGAAAACACAAACACAGATAGAAAAATAGGCTGAGCAAATGATGGGGCCCACACTAACTAGAAAGGACAGGAAAGGAAAGATGCTGTCTGCAATTACGCACAAAACCCTGCCAAAAAATGTCCAACACTTTCTGATAACAAAAGCCCTGAAGTCACTAGACTTCAATTCCCTATATCAGCACTCTCGTATATTCTGAAGACAGAGCAAAAAGAGCCTATCTGATCAGGGACAAAAAGCAAACTGGCATAAACAGAGACATAAGAATGGAAATTCAGCACAGCCCCAGCAGGGACTGGCTGACCACAAAAACTGAGTAAACCAGACCAAATCCCATGTGAAAAAATAGCAAAGCACACTAAGCTTGAGAAGGCAGGAACAGAACTGGAAACCAGAACCTCAGGGCAGGAAAAAATCACCAGCACAAAATTAGGGAGTCGGCTGTCTTAAATCCAGTCAGAGACTCCTGATGTCCACTCACAGTCCTCCTCCTCAGGTGGCAGGTCTCTGCCATTTAGATCAGCTTCATTACCTACTGTCACCACTAGAGGGAGCCCGGATGGAGAACTCACAACTCCTCTGTCCACACAGCCAGCTCCACAACCCTCACAAGAAGCCAGAGGTAAACCAGAAAATGAGTTCACAACAGGTTCCCCTTCCCGCATACTATACCACCTTACATGGTGACAAAGAGGAAGGTGCAGATGAAAGTGCAGGTTCCTTGAGCAGGTGGGGGGGCATACTCATGGCCGACAGCACTGGCACAGGGCCTCTCATAGTACACAAAAGTGTCTCTGCCAGTGGGAGGGCCCACCCGCCGTCAGACACACCACCGTACTATGAGGGGCCTTTTGCCAGTGCCATCGCTAACGAGTGGGCCCCCCTGCTTGCTCAGGATCACAACACTTGCAAAGTTTAAATACTTACCTCTCCCTGCTCCACCGCCGTGACGTCTTCCGCATTTCCTGACAGTGACATTCTAGTCAGAGAGCGCAATGACATCACGTCTGTACGCCCTCTGCCTAAACAGTCCAAGTGCAGTGAGATGGAAGATGGGGACAATGAGGAGTCCAGACTAGTACAGGGATTCCCTAGTGAGGAGACTTATTTAATTGTTTTCAATGTTGTCACAGCTATTTTTGGGGAGCACTATACTCTGGAGAATGATATATGAGGCCCACCATACACTGGAGCCTTCCAAAGGTGGACATCAGACACTGGAGCAGCATTTACAGGGCCCATTATGCACTGGAGCATTAGAAATGGGGCTCATTTTATATGGAGCATTATTTGGACCCATAACACAGTGGAGCTTCATCCATGGGGACTAACATATACTGTAGCATTATGTGGAGCTCATCATATACTGTTTCAAACATTATATGGGACCAATGATTCTATATGGAGAAATATATGGGCCTCACTACTCTGTATAGCACACTATGCGGTGGCCATAATACTGTATGGAGTAATATACTGTCCGTTTTTGGAGCTATTGGAGAATTTAAAATGGATATCAGTCATGAGATGTAAGAAGTGAAGTATTTTTCATTGTACTATACCGCTATTTCTCTGCCGTATCAGAGGATCATGAATTGTGGCATGTGTTAAAAGAGCCCAGTGACACTCTTTGGCCCAGGGCCCACGAAAATCTGGAGCCAGCCATACCCCCCCCCAGTTTTCAATGCCTAACTATTATTATAAAGTAAATTAAGGTTGACAAGCTTAAGTAATAATAATTGATGTTTTTGGCATTAAAATGGGCACTGCAGGTGTGTTTCCTGTCCTCCACTCCCTGCCGACCTTGGTTTTCCATTGATTTGCATTGGGTTTCGTGTTTCAGTCAGCCTTCGACTCTTCACGATAATCGGCCGATTTCGTTCGACCCGACTTTTGAGAAAGTCGGGTTTCATGAAACCCGACTCGACCCGAAAAAAGGCAAAGTCGCTCATCTCTAATCTAAACCCATTAAAGGGTACCTTTACTGGGCTTAAACTTCCCAAACTGTAGGCAGCATAACATAGGGGCAGATACCCTAATTCCCGCAATGTGTCACTTATTGGGCTACTTGCTGTAGTTTTGATAATATCACTGTTTCAATTGCTGCTGTTCTGCTAGTTCTCTCAATGATTAGCTGAATTATAACCCAGATTACACCATTGATTGACAGCAGTTTGTCTACACTGTGCAAGCTGCCAATTAATGGTGTTGGTGGTGTTAGCTGGAGCTCAGTAATATGGAGGACTACATAGCAGAAGATTATCATTGAGAGGTATACAATAGTTGCAGTTGATAAAGCAATGTTTTATCAAAACTACAGCAATAAGTCTAATAATTGACCTGTAGCTGGAATCAGGGTCTCATTCTCTACATCATGCAGCTCTCAGATGGGGCAGCAATCATACGATGACAGATTCCCTTTAAGCCAAAGAAGAAACAGAAAGGTTGATAGGAGTATGATGAAAACCCTTTGAAAAGACTATTTGGGACAATGTATCCTGTAACCGACTTAGACATGAGACTAAACTGACTAGGTGAATTAGCAATACTGACATCAGGCAATAAATAGGTTAACATTAACATCAATCAAGACAAAAAATTCTTCAAATCAGATAATAATCAGATATTTTTAAATATCTATTTACAATAAGTGGAGAACATCTCAAATATCCTCAAAAACCTATGGATTTTGTCGAAGCATTGCAAAATAAGAGTGGTATGTGATATCTAAAAAAGTCATACTTACGACAAGTCTTCCGGATGTAGTCAATTAACTCACATGGCTATACCGCAAGTAAGAAAGAAGTGTTTACTTATTGTCAAGTTTTTAGTTCATAGACTTAAGGCCCCGTCACACACAGCGATCTCGCTAGCGAGATCGCTGATTTTGTGACGCTACAGCGATCTCGCCAGCAAGATCGCTGTATGTGATGGGGATCAGCGACCGGCCCCCGCCGGGTATTGCTGATCGTGCACTATTGTCCTGGGCCATTTTTTCATCATTGCTCTCCCGCTGTCCAGCGTGCATCGCTGCGTGTGGCAGCGAGAGACCAGCGATCAGCGAGCTCCCAGTGCTGTAAGCAGATGCTGGGAGCTGGTATCTAAGGTAAATATTGGGTTACTAAGCGGTGCGCGTCACTTAGTTACCCGATGTGTACCTTAGAAACCTGCATGCTGGCAGCTCCCGGCTCAAGCATGCAGGTTTCTAAGGTACACATTGGGTAACTAAGTGACGCATGCCGTTTAGTAACCCGATATTTACCTTAGATACCAGCGTCCTCGCTGGTGCTGATCGTTGGTGAAGCTGCCTGTTTGGCAGCTCACCAGCGATCATGTAGCGACACACCAGCGATCATGACAAGTTCATATTGTTGTCGGGATCACTGGGGAGTCGCTATGTGTGATGGGGCCTTTAGTACTAAAGAACCTTACAATCAGTTGTAACACAGAGATGTCAAGCTGAGAGAGCCCTTCTCATGGTGACACTTAAGCAGACAATACAAAAGATAGAATTCCATGCTCTATTAAATGGGGATGAGCGAATGTGCTCGGATACCATGTTATCCAAGCATGCTCGGGTGTTATCCGAGTATCTTGGACATGCTCGGATATTTTTGATTCCCTGATGGCTCAGTGGTTAGTGCTGCAGTCTTGCAGCAAGGAGTTTGTATGTTCTCCCCGTGTTTGCGTGGGTTTCCTCCCACATTCTAAAGACATACTGATAGGGAATTTAGATTGTGAGCCCCATCGGTGATGATAATGTGTGCAAACTGTAAAGTGCTGCGGAATATGTTAGCGCTATATAAAAAAAAAGAAAAAAAGGCAAGAGGTTACCGCAGGTAATGTATCTATCCATCTATTCTTTCTTTCTATATATTTTTTCTTTCTATTCTTTCTTTCTATCTATCTATTCTTTCTATCTATCTATCCATTCTATCCATTCTATCCATCTATCTATCTATCTATCTATCTATCTATTCTTTCTCTATCTATCTATTATTTCTATCTCTTCTTTCTATCTCTATTTTAAAAAACGGATCCGTCGCATCAGTTTTTCACAATCTGCGGCGGATCCGACGGATTGTGACTGACGCCAAAAAACTGATGTGTGAAAGGGGCCTTAGAGAATCCCTGCATGTGTTGCCGCTGTCTAACACCTGCAAAATATGCAGCCACACGGACTCGAACATATTATCCGAGCAAGTCCAAGATACTCGGATAACACCCGAGCATGCTTGGTTAACATGTTACCCAAGTATGTTCTCTCATCCCTACTATTAAATAAAACTTCATCAAATTCATGCTGCCTGAACCATGGGCATTATGAATCAGAAACTGAGTATGTTTTACTACTTTAAACAGCTGATCTGAGGTTAGTCCCCAGCAGGCTTTTCCCAACTAAGCTCCAGTTGACTAAAGCCAGCCAGTGATTAGCCTTGGACTAGTAAATAAATTGAGAAGAGTGAAAATTTTGCCACGATGCGAGGGGGAAGGTGACTGGGGTTCATCAGCTATGGACTCCGGTGATCTTTCTCATGTCAACGCTACACATTGCAGGAGCGTAATCACGCTCCTGTCTCAGTTTGTTCCGGCTGGTGTGGAGAGTGGTTGCATCACTGATGGGACCACTCTCAAAATTATCTGGATCATCATGGGACATGAGCATTAATGGATTATCGTTGGACAGGTGAGGAATATAATATTTTATTATTTTTTGTCTTATACAGTTGGCCATGAGCATCAATGGATTATCGGCGGAAAAGTGAATATAACTTTGCTTTTTTATTTTTATAAATAAATGGGTAAAAGAGGGTGGGGAATTTGTATTTAAAATCAGTAGTGTGTGTCTTTCTTTCAATTAAGAGACTTTTTTATGGCTGTAAATTTTTTACAATATGAGTATGGTGTTAGCAATAGGGGCATCTTATAGATGTCTCCCCACTAATAACCTGTGAGCTTGATGTCAAATGACAATAAAAAGCTGACATCAACCCCACACATATATTATCCCACATGCCACCAAAACAGGGCAAGTGGGAAGAGCCGGGCAAAGTGCCAGAATTGGCACATCTAATAAATCCACCGTTTCTGGGGTGGCTGCGGGCTGCTATTTTTTAGGATGGGGAGGGCCAATATCCATGGCTCCTTCCCAGTTTGAGTATACCAGCCCCCAGCTGTCTTTTTAGCTTGACTGGTTGTCAAAAAATGGGGGGACCACATGCCATTTTTTAAACTATTTATTTAAATAATTAAAACATACGACATGGGGACCTTTTTATTTTTGATGACAAGCTAATATAAAGCTGACAGCTGGGGGTTGCAGCCCACAGCTACCAGCTTTACCTTGGCTGGTAATTGAAAATAGAGGGGAACCCATGCCATTGTTTTCATTTATTTACTTCACAGGTGCTGGCTGATGAATACTCTCATCAGCCATGCCTGCTCTCGCTGCTACTAGTGACAGCAGGTCTAGAATGAAGAGAGGAGTACTCTCATCATCTGATGCCTGTGATCAGGGGTAACTTTTTATTTGTCGGTCACAGGTGCTGTCTCACATGCTGTCATCTGACAGCGTGGGAACCTCAGCTGTCTGACCAGCAGTAATAACCTTACCACCGATCAGAGCGTGTGTTTCCCGTGCTGTCATGCAGATGACAGCGCGGGAAACAGTGGATGTTCGGGCCCCACATTTATCTGAATGGGGTTCGGGTTCGAGTTTGGGAATTGAAAGGTACCCGAACTAAACTTTTTTTAAATGTTCGGCCCAACTCGCCAGACCCGAACATCCACGGGTTTGCCCATCACTAATCGCAGATGTCAAGGTGTAATTTTATTAATCTTTCTATGAACTACATGCCCATATAGACGGGTTAGGAGGGTTTATCCTGCTGACAGATTCCCATTAAAGAAACAAACTCTGCAAAACCAATTCACAAAATGCTTCAGGAAAAGAAAAACACTTGCAAAAATCTCTCAAAAGAAACATATCCTAAGGAATTTTCTGTTTGAGATCCTATTTTTATTTATGAACATCTCAAAAGACTGTGTGAACATAGGCTCATGCATCCCTAACAACTTCCTCATTTGATCCATACCCTAAAGCGTTCAGCAACATGAAGCTTTAGTCACAAAAAAACAAAAGCTACCTCTTTTGATAGCAACTGCAACCATCCAAACAAGTGCAAAAGATAGCATAAATTCTGCAAATTTAAAGGGAAAAAGCGCTATTAATCTGCAGGTATGAGGTAAATCTGTAGGTTAGTAGCATTCTGAACATGCCTGGCATCCACACTTAGAGCCCCACTGCCAGGTGGAAATTAACTTTATTCCTCCTCGCAGCGTTCAGGTTTCAGTTATGGGGGTGGCATCGGCATGGTGTAAGTCACCACTCTGTGTATAGAAAGCAGTGGCTTCACCCAACCACTAACCATGAGTGGAGAAAAAAGGTCAAGAAAGCAAAAATTCTGCTGGGGTATGTAAACTTTTGAGCACAACTGTATCTTCACACACATTATTTACTTCACAGGTGACGGCTGATGGAAAACCACATCAGAAAAACCTGCCCATGTCAATGATATAGAGTAAGTAACCTGCAAAGAACATTAACAATAGACAGTAAATTCCCATAAGTAGTACGTACAGATTGATCACTTTGACCTTGAGTTCCTTTTTGTCCCTGGATGTGAAATAAGAAAATAGTAAGATATATATTAGCAGAAAAATATGCCATATACCGAGTGCTCCTTCCTTATTGCAAACCATGTTAAACAATTATATGTACAGGATATTGATTCAGAAGCTTTGGCCTTCTCTAATGTGGCAGTTAGAGCAAACATGCTGCTCTGCCTACTATCCAGGGTTGCCAATTTGACTCTATTTTTTCTGAACAGGTTATTAAAAAATCACAGACAGACAATATTTTTATGGTCACATTGGAAAACCATAAATCATTATGATTATAAGTGATCCATGTCTACAGCTTAGAATTTTAATATGAAGATATTAGCTGCATTCTCTGTAAGCTGTAAAATTATAATTACAGTCTAAATTGTTGTGAGTTCATTTTCCCCTTCACCATTTAGGTCTGATGAACTCCCTCTTCTGGTGAAGGAAGGTAGTGAGGCTGATTACCAAGCACCTGAGCAGGATGATGATGACTGGGTGACTGGAATTGCTGACTGGATATAAGGCAGCCGACGCCCTTCTGCCTTGCTGGTGATTTCCCTGAGGGATTCTAGGAGACCAGTCTGATTCCTGCTCCTCAAAAGCTAAGTTTTCTGCTCTGCTTTTTGCATTTGTGTTTTGGTTTTGTTTTGCCTTGTTTTTCTGGATTTCTGCCATTCCCTGCTGGGGTGAGCTGAATTCCTTTTTGCTCTATCTTCAGAAAATACCTGAGTACTGATATAGTCTTTTTGAAGCCTAGCGTCTTCAGGGCTTTTTCCCTATCAGTCTGTTGGCTCTTGTTTTGATAGGGTTTTGGCGGATTGCAGACAGCAGCTTTTCTATCCTGTCCTATTTAGTTAGCTTTGGCCCCATCATTTGCTCAGCCTATCTTTCTATCTGTGTGAGTGTTTTTTCATCTTGCTTCACCGTCATTATATGTTGGGGGCTGCCTATTGCTTTGGGGTCTGCTCTGGGGCAGTTTAGATTTCCCTTTCTGTCTTTAGGCTATTTAGTTCTCCGGCTGTGATCGAGGGGTCTAGGGCACCGTAGGAACCCCCCACGGCTACTGCTAGTTGTTGTTGATAGGTTCAGGGGTCTGCAATCCGATAGCTGCCAACTTCTCTGGTTTTCTGGACTTAGCTAGTATTTCTGTTTTTGCCTCCTACGGTGACTCATTCATGACACTAAATACTCTGTATAGGTTTCTTAAACTTCAAAAAATCACGGATGCTTGAAATGTTTTTTAAGAACAGGGAAAATAGTGTCCCATTTTTACCCACTGTCCTGGACTTTCTGGACGGTTGGCCACTCAGATCCTCTCTACACGGTAATCATTTACCTAGCTTGGCTCTAAGTTAAATACTATGTGTTTCAGATATTGTCAACTACAATTCAAAACATGTTCACAATTAAGATTGAAAAATTATGGAGGCATAGACCTCACAGTGCAATGTAAGGCTTACCCTTCTGCCATGATCTCCTGGTGAACCTGGATCTCCGACACCACCTTGTTCCCCAAAGATCTAGGGTAAAACAGTTACATATTTTATAATCTGGATAAATGGAAACAGAATGTCTAAACTTAAAGGATTTTTACGCTGTTTTAAATGCCTTCATCTATTTGGATAAATTAGAACTGCACTATTATTGTCTATGGGATGTGAATGTTCTTGCATTTAATTCTCATTCACTTTAATAGAATTCATCTGCAATATCAGAGAAGGCCTGTTTGAGAGTGGCATCAATTCTGATAAAAAAGCAGACATTTAAGGGACTGTCCAGTCCAAATCGATAAGTCTCCATCACTCTTGGCAGGGGTCATGTAGTGGGCATGGCCTTGCTCTATAAATAGTGCAGTGTGCACTGCTTAATCTGTTTTTTTGGATTAGACTCACGCAGGCACGGACTGACCCACAGGAGAACAGGTGAATCCCCCGGTGGGCCCCTGTTTAGGAGTTGGACTCTCACTGTATGAGCAGTACTTTGTACAGTACACTTGATTCACTATGTACCAGCAAAGGAAACATCTCATCATTCTTTTAAAAATGACCCAGTTTAATATTACATAGAAGCATATGTAAATTTGTGAATGAGGATAACGTAATATTTACATGTAGTTGAACAATGACCCCATAAAGTCAATGTTGTTGGTAGGTCCTTGACATCCCAGTCCAACACTGGACTCACCCAGTGTGTTAAAAAGCATGGATAATTTGAGAACACCATTCGAATAGCATCCATTTGCTTATTGATCCATTGTAATTATCAACTAGCAAAACTATATTTGGTCTACTATTATATTTTTAATTCTTAATGCATAAAATGGAAACCATAAAGATGCCAAGGATGGACAAACAGATGACATACTGATGAGAATCTTGATGAAAAATTGTTTTTCTTAGGGATAAACAAGTGCTTTTACAAATGCTTGTCTGAACCCAGCCTTATGTGCAGAGAGATTTTATTTTTTATTGCTTCTGTTACTTTTAATTCAGCCATCAGTAAATCACTATGAACTAGACACTTACAGAATTTCCTTGCTCTCCGTTCCGTCCATGTTCTCCTTCTTCACCTGAGTCTCCTTGATTTCCCTACAAGAATGGTTACTAAAATCACTTTTTTTTTTTTCTTTTTTTATTAAAAAGAATAAATCACAAGAAAATCTTCTGCATTATTATATTGACAACATTCCAAAATAAACATGCGCATCTGTATGATGCACAAAGGAACATAATTTTGCCCCTGGAACATAAGTATGGGAGTACAGTTTGACAAAACCCGTAGTGCTTGTGAAAAAAAGACTTGTTGGCGGACCTCGAGAAGGAAAGTCGTGATCTTTCTGGCATTACAACTAATTAGAGAAAAACCCCAGCTGCAGGTCCTTCTCCAAAGGGCAGGTTACAGGCAGTCAGCAACCCTGAACTGTGCAACTGTCATATTAACTCGTTAAGGTCTTCTAATAAATGCCTGTATTTAAAAGAAAAATATCCAAGACTTATCATGTAATAGAGAAATTGGTATATCAGCAATAGAGTAACTGTAAATAAGATTTTTAATATTCCATCTTGTTTCACTTGTCTTAATATTTAGAACTATAGCGGTAAATCGCACTATACACACAATATATACAGTGGGTGAAATAAGTATTGAACACATCACCAATTTTGTAAGTACATATATTTCTAAAGGTGCTAATGACATGAAATTCTCACCAGATGTCGTAACAACCCATCCAATCCACACTGACAAAGAAATCAAACCATAGATGTCCATAAATTAAGCTATGTGTAATAATTAGAAATTGCACAGAAGAAAATTATTGAACACACTTACTTAAATGTACTTAGTACAAAAGCCTGTGTTGGTGATGACAGCTTCAAGATGCCTCCTGTGGAAAAACTAGTTGCATGCATTGCTCAGGTGTGATTTTGGCCCATTCTTCCACACAAACACTCTTCAAATCCTTAAGGTTTCATGGGCTGCTTTAATGAACTTTGAGCTTTTGTACTTCCACAAAGTTTTTTATTTGATTAAGATCAGGTATTGGCTGGGCCATTCTAGCAGCTTTATTTTCTTTCTCTGAGACCACTTGAGAGTTTCCTTGGTTGTGTGTTTGGGATCTTTGTCTTGCTGAAATGTCCACCCTCGTTTCATCTTCATAATCCTGCTAGATAGCAGCAGATTTTTATCAAGAATTTCTCAGTACATTTGTCCACTTATCCTTTCTTTAGTTACATGAAGTTTGCCAGTGCTGAACACTGAAAAACAGCCCCACACTATGATGTTTCCACCTCCAAACTTCACTGTTAATATGGTGTTTTAACATAGTGTGTGTTATGGCATCCAAAGAGTTCAATTTTGGTGTCATCTGACCAGACTATATTCTCCCAGTATTTCACACTCTTGCCTAAATGTTGTTGAGCAAACTTTAAATGCGCTTGAACATGTTTTTTGCTCAGCAGTGGAGTCTTGTGTGGTAAGCTTGCATACAGGAAATGGAGGTTGGGTACCTAACTGTACCAGTTGATTACAGGTCTTTCTGTAGCTCTCCACAGGTGGCCATTGGTTCTTGGACAATTCTTTTTTGATAATTCTTTACATTCCTCTGTCTGAAATCTTGGGGGAGCACCTGTTTGAGGCCGGTTTACGTCGAAAGGGTGTTTTTTCCACTTCTGGATTATGGTCCCAACAGTCCTCACTGGAATCTACAGTGGTTTAGAAATTCTTCTGTCAATGCCATCAGTATGTTTTGCAAAGATAAGGTTGCAAAGGTATTGAGGCAGCTCACTGGTTTTATCCATCATGAGATGGTTTACTTGTAGCACCTTGGTAATGAGACACCTTTTTTAGGTCATCAATTGAACCATCTGACATTATTTTTCACTAAGTGGCAGGATTGCTTTCCAATTACAAATAGATTTTAGATGATGTCTTGACTTTCCATGGCTTTTTGCATCTCTCTTGCTTCATGTGTTCAACACGTTTTTCCTGTGACATTTCTCATTATTATACATAACTTAATTTATCGATATCTACAGTTTGATTTCTTTGCCTGATGGATGGGTTGATACCAATACCTGGTGAGAATTTGATTTCAAGATCATCATTAGAAATATATTTATTTTGAAAACTGATGACATGCTCAATACATACACACGCACACATCAAAATGGCCATACTATTTCTAAAACAATCCAGTGTGCATATTTTGGTCTGATTTATTTAGTTTAGTTTCTTCTCACCTGAATTTGTGATCTTAATAAACATTAGTCATTTCCCTATATCATGTAGATTTATTGTTTCTCATTTATTATTGAATTTTGATTGCTGCCAAATGGAAATCTATACATCGCCCTGCTATTACTGATCTAGTGAGTACCTAATCATGCTTCTTTTAAATATGTTTTTGCTCTCCGAAATGATCATCTACCACCTTTCCAGAAAGAATGGACACGTCAGCGATGGTAAGGGGCCCGTTACACATAGCGATATCGCTAGCAATATCGCTGTAACGTCACCGATTTTGTGACGTAGCAGCGATATTGCTAGCGATATCGCTATGTCTGATACTTACCTCCGACTGGCTCCCCCGCTGCTCATCGCTGGTCACGCGAGAACGTCCTGGACCATTTTTCGTCGGGCGCTTCCTGCTGGGCTTCCTGTGGCGCCGACGAGCGATGCGTGGACGCAGGCGGGAGGACGTCAGGATCGTCGCGTCTGACAGGTAAGTAGCAACCCCCGACCCCTGCTATGTCGCTGGTGAGATCTGCCTGTGTGACAGCTCACTAGCGACCACTTAGCCATGCACCAGCGATCCATATCGCTGTCGGGATCACTGGTGCATCGCTAAGTGTAACGGTACCCTTAGAAGGAATTGCAGATGCATCCATTTCTCATATCCGTTAACTTGAATTTTTTCAATAAACAATTATGACACATATATTCAAGCTTATGGTAATAACTTGATCATTTACCAAGTATATAATATGTAAATCTAATATATAAAGCTCAAAGTGTGTATGTATGTATGTATGTATGTATGTGTGTGTGTGTATGTCCGGGATAGGCATCCGCACCGTCGCAGCTACAGCCACAAAATTTGGCACAGTCACACGTCTGGACCCCGAGAGCGTCCTAAGCTATGTTGTGAGGTGAAATTTTAACCCCACGCATTCCAATTCACCAAACAATTTTGCCCTTATCTACATACTGGGGAAAAAGTGTGTGCGCGTCAAGCCACGCCCCTCATTATGATGTCATAATGCCTCTATCCACATACTGGGGAAACAGTGTGTGGGTATGAAGCGCCGCCCCTCATTATGATGTCATAATGGTTGCCATGGCGACGCTGATGTCATAGGTTGCAAGCCCCGCCGCTCATTATGATGTCATAATGGTTGACTATGGGATGGATGATGTGTGATGGGTATATGGGCACTGGACTATGGGATGGAGAATATGTATGATGGGTCTATGGGCACGGGACTATGGGATGGAGGATATGTATGATGGGTATATGGGCACAGGACTATGGGATGTAGGATATGTATGATGGGTATATTGGCATGGGACTATGAGATGAAGGATGTGTGATGGGTATATGGGCACTCGACTAAGGGATGGCGAATATGTATGATGGGTATATGGGCATGGCACTATGGGATGGAGGATATGTATGATGGGTATATGGGCATGGGACTATGGGATGGAGGATAATTATAATTTGCTATAACTAACCACAGTTAGTTACTATGCCCGGGCAGCGCCGGGCTCTTCAGCTAGTATAAATATAAAAATATACATAAATTATGTCACTGTTTAAAATTTCAACAGCAATTTCTGAATTCTGTAATAAAGCTTGAAAACATGTTGCAGGGAAAAGAAAATAAAGCATATGATATAAATTTAAAAGAAAGACAATAAATGTGTGGCAAATACCTTAAGGCCAATGTTTCCTCGACATCCTTGCTGCCCCTATTAACAAGGGAAAAAAATAATTTTAAAAGATTTAAGGCTAGGACTAGAAAATGACTTTGGCCTTGACACACGTCGTGTAATCGGAAATCATGTCACGAGGTTTCAGTGTTCTTGAAAATTGCTGCTACTAGAACACAAAAGTCACAAAAAATGTAAAAAAATAAACAAACTGTGAAAATATTAGAAACTAGTCTGCCGTTACAGCTCTGTGGTCTGGCCCCGGTTGCCCAGTTGTCTGTACATTTGTGTAGCTAGAAATCATATAATCATGAAATTAAAAAACAGTTGTCATGGTCACGTGTGACTGGACACACCGCCTCCAGCAGGGCGAATTTATATGACACGCATGACCCTGGATACACCACCTCCAGCAGGGCGAATTTAAATAAAAGAACTCCTCCAAGCTTTGCAAGAACTCCTCGCTGACACCATAGCTGCCACTCCAGGATTCTGACTGAGCTGCCCGGGACTCTTCTCAAGTTCCTTCCTTCACCAAGGATGGTTGGAAAAGACCAATATCACCAACAGTGAGTGAGAACACCTGACACACCTTTATAGTTAAGAGCCAGAGTCTCACACCTGCTAAAGATTCCCGTGCAATAACGCTCACCACCACCGGGGCAAACTAGAACAAAAGACACCACTGTGTAATAACCCTAATGGCCACCAGGGGCAAAACCAACTCTAAGCAACCAGCTCAAAGGAAAAAAAAGGTTACTTATTCAAAACCTGTCATATCCAACCTGGATCATGACAACAGTATTTAGCAAACTCCTAGCCTAACATGTCATAGAGATATTTATTTATGTATTTACTATATGCCATACAAGATAATGAAACTCACCTTCTTTCCTTTTTTACCAGGTGTTCCATAGCCATCTACACCTTGTTCACCCTAATGTTTATACAAAAAGATTAAAGGGCTCATTCACTATTGGAAATCTATGCAAAAAATGCTCGTTCTGTAGTAAAATGATAACAACTGTTTAGTGGTAACTTATTCTACATTTAAAAATGCAAACTGTATAATAGATGGGGAATAAAAATTGTGGAGATACCGTATATACATTTACCATACTGTATATATACAGTATATATAAAATATTATATTAATGTGTATAGTTATGTACTAAATCAACAGTGTTACCTCAGGTCCCCTTAATCCTTCCACTCCATGGTTTCCTTCCATTCCAGGATCTCCAGGCTCCCCCTGCAAAAGGACCGAACAATATGTTTTCTCAATTACATTTTATGCACATTGTGTCTTTGGCACGATGATATTAGTTGTTAATAAGGTTTCTTTTTTGTTCACCAAGGTTACATGGCGTACTAATTAAATGGGACATAACATGCAAAGCTAAAAATAATGTTGTAAACAAGAACATTTGAGAAATAATAATATAAAATAATAAAATGTAAAATAACAGACACTAATATTTACACAAAAAGTTTCAAAATTTCTTATCTGATATAGCCCTATATTATATTTTTTCACAACATGAGGGTTTTAAGCGTCATTGTTAGACAAATTTATGCTAGCATTTAGCTTTGGGTTTTTTGTTTTTTAACTAAAAACTTGAGTAAATGATTTATTCACAGAACACATTCATCTATTGGGAATACAAATTTATGCATATCTATTTACCATTGACTCCTTCAAAATCCTAAACAACCAGTAATGTTAGCATTTAATCTCTCCCACTAAAACTGTTACTGCTAACCCAATTGCCCCTCTCGGCGATGGTTGAATGGTTTCAATTCCTTGATATTTAATATATCTCGCGTCGCCCAAATGGTGGAAGCAGACATGTTTCGTGACAGGTTTCTCCTCCTTCCTATTGACATCTCCGACGTGCTTTAGAATATGTGCTCTAAATTGGTGGGTAGTCTTCTTCACATAATTAAAATAACATGGGCACTGAATTAAATATACTAGGCCCTAATCCACACTTGACTGTACTAACAAAGTTTTAGCAAATACATGTAACAGAAAGTTGCCAAAAAAGCAGCTTTCTTTAAAACATGACATACCAAAAGGAGAGAGAAAGCGAAACAGAAAAATTGTGATTAAAACACATGTAAAAAAAAGTACTCGAAAACACAATGAAAAAATGCAAGTAACTTAATTGAGATAATTGGTGCAGAAATGGTACAGAAAACCTGCAATATCAAAAACCAAGCAAGAACTCATCCTGGGAACTTAACCTTAGAATACACTGAATATTTCCATTAATCATTTGACTTCTTTGGAATGCTAAAAATCTTCGATATTATAGCCAGTTTTAAGTTCCTTTGATGGCAAGTTTGCCTGTCTTTATGCAAGGAAAAGATTGACCTACTATGAAATTGCACTGCTTTCCTAATATAATATTCAACAAACCTTTTTTCCTTTTTGTCCAGAATTGCCAGAGTCTCCATTAACACCTGGAATGCCAAAAGGGCCCTGCATAAGAAAGAGTATGGGCAGATTTATATATATAAATTCATATACTTAGATATAAATATATAAATATATTTATATATATTTATTTATATATTGTAGATAAATGTAACTAAAATGCAGTATATCCAACTATAAACTATACCGTAAGGCCAACTGGGCCGCTTTTTCCTTTTTCTCCATTGACTCCTGGGATTCCTTTATTTCCCTATCAAAAAAAGTAGATTCATTGTATTATGTATATCTAGATTAAATAAAAACAGCAGATTTCCATTTGTAGTATTTATTTCCAAAAAGTAAAATAGAATTCAGAAACAAAAAAAATAGGTAATAGGTAAACCTTATCATTTAGC
Source organism: Dendrobates tinctorius (assembly GCF_039654945.1). Classification (NCBI taxonomy): domain Eukaryota; kingdom Metazoa; phylum Chordata; class Amphibia; order Anura; family Dendrobatidae; genus Dendrobates; species Dendrobates tinctorius. The sequence continues at coordinate 31,958,077 of NW_027361673.1, read as the reverse complement.
AATAGCTGTAACGTAAAGTTAAGATTTTCTTTAGGAACTGATAAGTCTTCCACATGGTTTTGGAGAAATGTAACCGCTCCTTTATGTTCAACTCTCTTAAAATTCCAACACAGAATCTAATAATGTTTTACTACTGAACTTGGGTATTGCAAAACACATTTGTTTTCTTCTTCAGTCTGTCATGCCCTCTGCCTGCCATACCTACCAGCGCGGTCCCGCTGCTCTTCTGCACGCCTCCCGGCGCACTCCTGCTCCACGTCGCGTCCCCGCTCCAGACATCCGGGCTCCCCGTCGTCGTTCCTGCGCGCCTGCGCCTGTCTACCCCCTCGGCGCTCGGACCTCTGGGAGCAGTGATGCAGTGACTCCGCCCCAACATGGCGGCGCCCAACGGCTATTTCAGCAAGGCATCTTGTCAGGTAAGATGCCTGTTTATCTTCTGCAGTGGAGCTGTTCCTGCTCTAGCATTTCCGCCACCCTCAGGTCCCTGTATCCTCTGTGCTATCCTTCTGTCCTGTCTGCGCTGCCTCCGGTAGCTTCTCTGCTCTGTGCCCTCCTGCCTTGCCCGGTGTCTCTGCCTTGTCCTTTGTGCCTCTCTGGTCCGTTACCCTCTGCTATCTGTCAGGCAGCTCTGTGTGTTGTCCGTACCATGCTCACCTTCCTCTCTCGCCCGCAGTCACCAGCCTCCGTCTGCCTCTAGTGCCCCCGATCCTGCTTGCCTCTATTTTCCTTAGTTCCTCCAGTCCCTCCGTACATCTGGGCTCTGTATCTCCTCGCCACTGACTCTCTTATTCCTAGCCCTGGTCGTCCCTTTGACTCCGGCTTTTACGATTCCATCCCTCGTGGGCCTGCTCCTAACGCTCCCTGTATAGGGGGTGGTTTCACCTGGTCAGCTCGCCCTCGGTTGCTCTGGAGCCATGACTCAGAGGGTCCACTTCCAGGTTCCTCCATTTTTTCCCACACCGTAACACAGTCATTCAGATGTCAATTTGCTCATGTGAATTGAATTGTGCATGTATATTATAAGCATCTTTCAAATGTGAAAACTTATGCAGAATCATGAGTTGAATGTGAAATTATTAATTATGCATATTATCTTTTTGGCACACAAAGCAGTCATAAAGTTGTTTTGATAAGAATTAATACTTCTTGTAAATACATGCCAGAAAGTGAAACATATAGTTGATAAAACACTCAAAAACACAATTGCATCTATGTAATAATATTTAATAATATAATTCAATGCTATTATTTTTTAGAAATCACAAGTTTGACAATGCGATTGTTTTTCTATTTGGTTTATAGTGATTGGATTTAATAGTGACACTACAACCAACTAATGTAATTTAATCTGACAAATCACAACATATGAATCAAGCAAGATTCTTTTAAAACAATTCGCGTGTGAGTGATCCCATGAGGAATGTTTAAGAAATGTGGTCGACAGATTCACATTCGCTTCCTTTCCTAGCTTTCCTGGCTGAAGTTTTGACTACAAAGGAATGAAATGCAGCAAACTCAATTATCTTTACAGCAAATGTGTATATAAGATAAAGTTATATCTCCTATATGACTAATTTACACACATTGCCAGAAAATCGTCCACTAGGGAGGAGGGCTGCTTAGTTGAAATGTTCAAACCACATTGACCACATTGTAATTCAGCAAAGTGCCAAACAGAGATGTAGTAATAATTCAGATGTTAGAGGTCAGTGGCCTCTTCACATAAATTATTTGGCCCTGATGCAATTTTTCATAATCATCTGCATATATGTTCAAAATACAGAATAAAGATTAGCAATGAACTGGGGAGTAGAGCTGCGAGGGTCAAACCTCCAAGTGGAGATGATTCATATTAAAAAATTGAAGGAATGCTGATAACACAGGTCAACGAAAAAAAATTTTTTTTCTGGTGTCCAAAATATTTTAATGAATTTGGGGTATTTTTGGGGTGCTGATTCTGAATATGTCATCAGTTTTGCCAGATTGGCTCAAGTTTTTGAGATTTTTGGTATCTTATTTATAGCACTTGTTGGTAAATGCGACGCATCATCTCATTAATTTCTTTGGATTAGTACTTGAACTGAGCAGTTCTCAATATAGTTTTGTGTTAATTAGTGTTCTAAAAGTTTGTTCATAGCTTGATTTTTGCACTAACTTTATGTTGTTGTCTGTTTTCCAGTGAAAAGCATGAACTCATCATGAAGAAGTTGTCTTAACGATCCAGACTCATTCTGTTACATTTGTGGTGAATATACACTGCCAAAACATAGAAGAAACATAACACACTTCGTAAAAAAAGTGTATTTTGCCTATTTTGGGGTTATGCTTGGGGACCAAGACAAGTTTTGGGCACCACACATAGTGTGCAAAGCATGTATCGAATTATTACGAAAATGGAGCAAAGGACAAAGAAAAAGCTTCAAATTTGGTGTTCCAATGGTGTGGAGAGAGCCAAAAAATCATCATGATGACTGTTATTTCTGTGCAGTGCAAGTGCAAGGATTCAATAAGCATAAGAAACGAAAATGGGAGTAACATGGAATCTGCAAGAAGGCCTGTCCCTCATTGTGAAGATGTGCCTGTACCTGTGTTTACCATAAATAACAGTCATCATGATGATTTTTTGGCTCTCTCCACACCATTGGAACACCAAATTTGAAGCTTTTTCTTTGTCCTTTGCTCCATTTTCGTAATAATTCGATACATGCTTTGCACACTATGTGTGGTGCCCAAAACTTGTCTTGGTCCCCAAGAATAACCCCAAAATAGGCAAAATACACTTTTTTTACGAAGTCTGTTATGTTTCTTCTATGTTTTGGCAGTGTGTATTCACCACAAATGTAACAGAATGAGTCTGGATCGTTAAGACAACTTCTTCTTGATGAGTTCATGCTTTTCACTGGAAAACAGACAACAACATAAAGTTAGTGCAAAAATCAAGCTATGAACAAACTTTTAGAACACTAATTAACACAAAACTATATTGAGAACTGCTCAGTTCAAGTACTAATCCAAAGAAATTAATGAGATGATGCGTCGCATTTACCAACAAGTGCTATAAATAAGATACCAAAAATCTCAAAAACTTGAGCCAATCTGGCAAAACTGATGACATATTCAGAATCAGCACCCCAAAAATACCCTAAATTCGATGAAATATCTTTGGCACCAAAAATGCTGTTGACCAGTGTAATCCTTATCTTGTTCTCAGTCCAGGCTACATATTGTTTGCAAGCAATGTCTGATGTAGTAAACGTCTGTTTATACATTTACTGTCCTTTTCGTAAACCAGTCTATAAAGACTCATGCATTGAATCAATGTATCCAATGTTTTATGGCATGACTGAAGAGTACTTTAATTAAAGGGAATGTGTCAGTGGGATCAACCCTCATAAGCATTATATATGGGCATGTAGGTCATAGGAAGCTTAATAAAATGATTCAGTGATATCTGCAATCTGACATTTCAATCCAGGTATCTAAACGTTTTCCTTATATGTAAATGCGCTGTTATGAATTATGGGCCAGACAATGATCTACATGTTTAAAAACAATCAGCAAAAGCTTTACCTCACAGAAAGAATCAGTTGTGATCCCGCGCTGTCCTTTCTGTATACTCTCTATTGCATCCTCCTCTGCCCAGGAGCTGTGGTATGATCAGACCATGTCTCTGTACTGTCAGACACGGCCATTACGCAATACACAGCAGGGACACATGTATAAGATTATCTCAGCACAGGAACATTTTTTTTACCTAATGAAATTGTGGAACTTATTATTATTCCAAGATCTATTGATTAAAGTGTACTTCTTTACCAAACTTTGCTCCAAAGAGTGTGTCGGCACAATTCCCACCTGCTTTTCTGTGATGAAATTGGGTTATACGGGAATCCATGAAGCATTATAGTTGTTGTCTCATTTTGTGTCCAAAATTGTTATAGTGTGCTTTTTTGTGGGTACTGGTTTTGGGGTTATTAAAATAGCTAATGTATTTTCATTACAAATATTATGGGACAAGAACTCTGCTCATAAAGAGGTTGTTCCACGAAGAAAGTACATATTTGCCTGCCAAAGCCAGCAAATACTTTAGCTGGATGTGCATCCTCAGACCTACATTTAAATTAATAAATTCAGAAAACATGAGACAAACACAAAAATGAACATGTCAGTAAGACCCTGTTCACACCACCCAAAGACTAAGACACAGAAAGAACACACAGCATGACAAACGTGCATGAATACTCTGTTGTAAAATATATGTAACAGTAAGCAGCAAGTGCTAGTAAAAGATGTTATCAAAACCAGGGTATTTAGTTGATACGTTTTTTGCAAAAAATGTACGCTAAGCCACTCCACCACGTCATGATAACCCATTATGGAGCAGTCCTATCTAATATATTTAAAACCTGACAATGTGAACAATACCTTCATGAGCAGGGTTCAGAAAGGTGCTGCCCGGTATGGGCACACTGGGCAAAATGGCTTTTTATGTGCGTGTCCCAAAAGAGAGAGGCGGGGATCTCCCAAAGCATGCATAAGCAAGAAATCAATAGATTCAGAACACATGATACACACACAAAAATGAACAGGTCAGTAAGACCCTGTTCACACCACCCAAAGACCTGTTCATCTATTTGGAATACAAATGTATGCACATCTGTTTACTATTCAAAATCCTAAACAATCATTAATGCACATAAAGAGCCGTCTTGCCCAGCGTGCCCACATCATGAAGCGCCTTTCTGAATCCTGCTCATATAGGTACTGTTCACATGGTCAGGTTTTAAATATATTAGATAGGACTGCTCCAAAAAGGGTTACCGTGACGTGGTGGGGTGGCTTAGCATACATTTTTGCAAAAAAACGTATCAACTAAATATCCTGGTTTTGTTAACATCTTTTACTAGCACTAGCTGCTAACTGTTACATATATTTTACAACAGAGTATTCATGCACGTTTGTCATGCTGTGTGTTCTTTCTACATTCAGATTAAGTGTATAGTAGTGCAAAGACCCATCGGGTCCATGCGCAGCAATACATGCTGCCTACCAATCAGAGGCCAGCAGCTGACATTGTCATGCACGCAATCTGCGGCACAAGGCAGTGCTACCTGCCACAGTAAAGGATGCCACACAGCGGGGCAACGAGGGAAAGGTGAATATTTATTTTTTAAAAATCAGTGAGTACACGTTGACGATACTACTACATGGATGACTATGGACTGTGCATTTTATTATATGGATGACTTTGGGCTGTGCATTATATCATATGGAGGACTATGTGCTGCACTACTCTATATGCAGGACCATGGGGTGCACTATACTATATGGAGGACGAGGGACACTATATATATATATATATATATATTCTGCTCAAAAAAGTAAAGGGAACACTATAACATAGGATGTGGTATTTTAGTGTTCCCTTTATTTTTTTGAGCAGTATATATATATATATATATATATATATATATATATATATATATATATATATACAGTGTACGGAAAGTATTCAGACCCCTTTAAATTTTTCACTCTTTGTTTCATGGCAGACATTTGGTAAATTCAAAAAAGTTCCTTTCTCATTAATGCACACTCTGCACCCCAGCTTGACTAAACAAAAACAGAAATGTAGAATTTTTTTAATAAATTTATTAAAAAAGAAAAACTGAAATATCACATGGTCATAAGTGTTCAGACCCTTTGCTCAGACACTCATATTTATGTGACATGCTGTCAATTTCCTTGTGATTCTCCTTGAGATGGTTCTACTCCTTCACTGGAGTTCAGCTGTGTTTAATTAAACTGATAGGAATTGATGCGTAAAGGCACAAACCTGTCTATACAAGACCTCACAGCTCACAGTGCATGTCAGACCAAATGAAAATCATGAGTTCAAAGGAACTGGCCAAGGAGCTCAGAGACAGAAATGTGGCAAGGTACAGATCAGGCCAAGGTTACAAAAGAATTTCTGCAGTACTCAAGGTTCCTAAGAACACAGTGGCCTCCATAATCCTTAAATAGAAGTTTGGGACCACCAGAAGTCTTCCTAGACCTGGCCGTTCAGCCAAACTGAGCAATCGTGGGAGAACAGCCTTGGTGAGAGAGGTAAAGAAGAACCCCAAGATCACTTTTGCTGAGCTCCACAGATGCAGTAGGGAGATGGGAGAAAGTTCCACAAAGTCAACTGCAGCCCTCCACCAGTCGGGCCTTTATGGCAGAGTGGCCCGACGGAAGCCTCTCCTCAGTGCCAGACACATGAAAGGCTGCAAAGAGTTTGCTAAAAAACACATGAAGGACTCCCAGACTATGAGAAATAAGATTCTCTGGTCTGATGAGACAAAGATAAAACTCTTTGCTGATAATTCTAAGCGGTATGTGTGGAGAAAACCAGGCACTGCTCATCACCTGCCCAACAGGTGAAACATGGTGGTGGCATCTTCATGCTGTGGGGGTGTTTTTAAGCTGCAGGGACAGGACGACTGGTTGCAATTAAAGGAAACATGAATGCGGCCAAGTACAGAGATATCCTGGATGAAAACCTCTTCGAGAGTGCTCTGGACCTCAGACGTGGCCGAAGGTTCACCTTCCAACAAGACAATGACCCTAAGCACACAGTTAAATAACAAAGGCTTCAGAACAACTCTGTGACCATTCTTGACTGGCCCAGCCAGAGCCCTGACCTAAACCCAATTGAGCATCTCTGGAGAGACCTGAAAATGGTTGTCCACCAACGTTCACCATCAAACCTGACGGAACTGGAGAGGATCTGAAAGGAAGAATGACAGAGGATCCCCAAATCCAGGTGTGAAAAACTTGATGCATCATTCCCAAGAAGACTCATGGCTGTACAACAGGCAGTGGGACGGACCACCCCAATTAAGGGCACATGAATCTTCACAATAAGTTTATTACCTATTACCACGTATTTGGTGTAGTACGTAACTGAAGAAGGTCAAAATTTGACCAAAACTTTTTTTTACATACTACAATAAATATTCTTCTGAATATCCTAAAGTTGAGTGCTAGGTTTAAAACTTGTATCACACAGGATAGAATTAGATACACAGCTCAGCAGACTGTATCACACAGGAGAGGATTAGATACACACATCACCAGACAGTATCACATAGGATAGGATTAGATACACAGCTCAGCAGACTGTATCACACAGGAGAGGATTAGATACATGGCTCAGAAGACTGTACCACACAGGATAGGATTAGATACATGGCTCAGCAGACTGTATCACACAGGATAGGAGTAGATACACAGTTCAGCATACAGTATCACACAGGATAGGATCAGATACACAGTTTAGCAGTCAGTGTCACACAGCATAGTACTAGATACACAGCTCAGCAGACAGTATCACACAGGATAGGATTAGATATACAGCTCAGCAGTCATTATCACACAGGATAGGATTAGATACACAGCTCAGGAGACAGTATCACACAGGATAGGATTAGGTACACAGCTTAGGAGACAGTATCCCACAGGATAGGGTTAAATACACAGCTCAGCAGACAGTATCACACAGGATAGGATTAGATACACGGCTCAGCAGACAGTATCACACAGGACAGAATTAGATACACTGCTCAGCAGATGGTATCACACAGGATAGGATTAGATACACAGCTCAGCAACAGGATGTGCCAAAGGAGAGGACATTTTCATTCCAAGAATTCCACTCATTCCATCTGATTTCCCTTTTGATTTTAAACGCCTCCAGTTTCCAGTTCGACTGACATTTGCAATGTCCATTAACAAAGCTCAGGGACAGTCCTTGAAAGTAGTAGGGATTGATTTGCAATCTCCATGCTTTTCTCATGGTCAACTTTACGTGGCCTGTTCAACAGTTGGAACTGCCAAAAATCTGTTCATCTTTGCACCGAAAGGAAAAACCAAAAATGTCGTTTATCAAAAGGCCCTTGAATGAGTTGAAAATAAAATACTATCAATACTTAGATAATCCTTTAGTTAATTTGTGTTGCAAATCTGTTGAATATAAGATGTGAAATGTTTTTATGTGCAATATAAACATCATAATTTGTTATAACTAACCACAGTTAAGGGCATGTCACACTAAGCGATATCGCTAGCAATATCGCTATAACTTGTGACGTTATAGCGATATTGCTAGCGATATCGCTGTGTCTGATACTTACCTACGACCGGCTCCCCCGCTGGTTATCGCTGATCGCGCGAGAACGTCCTGGACCGTTTCTCGTCATCTGCTTCCTGCGGCGCTTCCTGTTGTGACGACGAGCGACATGTGGAGCCAGGCGGGAGGACGCAGGATCGCCTGGTGTGACAGGAAAGTAGCGATCCCCGTCTCCAGCGATGTCGCTGGTGAGATCTGCCTGTGTGGCAGCTCACTAGCGACCACTTAGCGATGTACCAGCGATCCTGACTGCGTCATATCGCTGGTCGGGATCGCTGGTACATCGCTAAGTGTGACACTACCTTTAGTTACTATGCCATGGTAACGCCGGGCTCTTCAGCTAGTCTTGAAATAAAAGTAAGTTTTGCAATTGGATTTGTTAAGAAATTGTTCCTTTATTAAGATAATCTTATAAATGTGCCCCTGCTGTGTACTGTGTAATACATCTGACCTTGCAGTAACATGGTCTGATCACACCACAGCTCCTGGGCTGTGGAGGACACAAAAGAGGGTATACAGATATTACAGCATGGGATCAGGGGACCTTTGGGATTCTGTCCTCCGCCTGCTAATCGAAATGATATCTGCATGCTGCTCATTCAGAGTTGTGATGTCAGAGCTTCCCTCCAAGGTCCTGTCATAAGGAGGTTGTGCAGAGGTAGCTTGTGTCCATATGTAGTCTGTTTCCCATCACCAACACTGCTCTCCATCCCTCGGTAGTCCTCCTGAATCACATGTGCCTCCCCAGGTTGATTACAGTGAACAGTAGGGGTAGCTGCTGGGCTTACATATCTGATAGTCTGAGTCAGTGATGTATGATACTGTTGTCAGGCTGGGGAGGCACTTATGATACAGGATGACTACTGAGGGAGAGCAGTGTTTAAATGGACAAAGGCTGCCTTTTCACAACCTCCTGTTGACAGGACTATTGAGAGAGGTTCTGACTCGAGAGCTGTGAATTACCAGCCGGCAGAGCATAAATTGCATAGGATATCAGGCTTGCTTAGGAAATATGACTTGCATTATGAGTGTGACAAACCATGTCTCCTGGATTGGACCCGTAGAAGCACTACCAGAGCACAAAATGTCTGTCGTCCACTTGTTCCCCCGCATGTCTCCCCATGAACGCCGCACTAGCACTTGATAAATGTCCGAATTAATTGAAATAAAGGTCTTTTAAATCTCAGAGGAAACTGGTGAGTGCTGCCTTTCATACTTTCTCCTTCGACTATTACTTTTTGGGTGCACTCAGGGGACAATATTACATTTTAACTGTGCACTTAAGAACATTATTACATTGTAGGCACTGTCAGGGTTTTGTTATCCTCAGAGAGGCATAATTACTTTCCAAGGGGCGAAATGTGAGTGCTACTATTATTTTCTAGGCCACTCACAGAGGGCTTTAATATTTTCTAGAGAGAAATGTAAGGGCTACCATTGTGGGCATTAATATGTGAGAAACTAAGAGGAATACTGTTACCACAGCAGATGCACTAAGGGTGGTTTCACATTAGCATTTCAGGGCATAGCGACGGCCTGCGCACGGCTGCCGCTAAGTCCCACCCCCTGCCGTGCCTCCTCAGGTAGCTCCACCTACGGGCGCATGACGCTGCATGCGTCCTGCGTCCCCTATCTTTATCACTGGGGATGCAGGCCGTGCGCAGTATGCGTTTGGCGGCGTATGCGTCCTTTTGACGGTGCGCCGAGCGCAACCAAATTGCAACAGGTTGCGTTTGGCGCTTGTCGGCGCACCGTCAAAAGGACGCATGCGCCGCCAAATGCATACTGTGCACGGCCTGTGCCTGTGTCCCCAGTGATAAAGATAGGGGACGCAGGACGCATGCAGCGTCATGCGTCCATAGGCGGAGCTACCGGAGGAGGCGCGGCAGGGGCGGGGCTTAGCGGCGGCCGTGCGCAGGCCATCGCTGCGCCCTGAAACGCTAATGTGAAACCACCCTAAGAGTGACAAATGCGGCATCAGCAGCCTCACTATTAGGTGTCAACAGGATGGGGAGTTTTCGTAGGTTAGGAATAAATGGGGACAGTGCTAGAAATGCGAGAAGTCAATTGTGTCTATGTTGTAAATTCTGCAGATGAGTCCTGGCTGGACAAAGTTGTCTTGTTGGTCTGGGCCAGATGGAAAAGAAGAGAAAAGTGAACAATTCTATCAGAATGAACGTCACCTAAAATAACGGTAGTGTAATCTCTTAATATGGAGTGCTGACTTCAAAAATATATAAAAAGTGAAATTTTTATTAATAAATTGAAAAAATACAACATAGTACAAACAACAAGGAAAGATTCCACGCAAGTAATCAAAGGAGATTTGTCTATAGTCCCCTAAGAAGACCCCTAGGGGATTTGTGCGCACTGTTGCTTATTTAAATGGGTAAGTGTCCTTAATTGGCTTGTTTTAAAAAAATTTTTTTGCACTATGCACCTTATGTTCGCCCCACCAGGGCTACCGCTTATACCCTGGTTCTATTATATGGGTGATTGGGTTAGTATATATATAACTTCAGGCCTCTGGCACTAATTTTCCTATGACAAATCTCCTTTGATTACTTGCGTGGAATCTTTCCTTGTTGTTTGTACTATGTTGTATTTTTTCAATTTATTAATAAAAATTTCACTTTTTATATATTATTGAAGTCAGCACTCCATTTTTTCCTATGTTTATTCGATATTGCGGAGTTTCTTCTCTTGATAGTTTTTTTCAAGTGTTCTTTATACAGCTATGAGATTAGTTGTGATGTTTATAGCTGTGGCTGTCTTTGAGTATCAGCTAATATAATCTCTTAATATGTTCGGCAGAACTGGTATCTTCTACTACAGTATATAGTCTTTCTATGGCAGCAATATCGGTCTTGGTCTCAGTATAGCAATTCTTTTCAGAAACAGTGTGGTCATCTCCTGAGGTTCCTCTTTACCTACTGTGATGAGGGTGAGCTACCATAGACATAAGCAGATTTGGTTGCTAAACCCGCTAATTACGCCTCTGTTTCTCAAAAATGTTTTCAAAACTTTTTGGGTATTTCATTTGTATATAGAATAGGATGAATTAAGTAATTTACCTGAGGACCTTTTAAGCCTTGATCTCCTTTACTGCCTGGCACACCAGGACCACCTTTTGTTCCCTGCAGATAAATATTCATGTTCTTTAATATTATTATTTAGTTTATAGTGCTCACAGGTTATCGTACATGTGAAAAAAGTGTAAGCAGGGTTTCCAGAATTTAACAAATATATAGCATACGTATATAACGTGAGATAGAAATCAAGTACAGTAAACACAATTAAATGATGAAAGACTGGCACAGAGGGATAGAGGACCCTGACCACAAGAGCTCACACTCTACAAGGAAAGGAGAGAAGGAGACAGTAGGGATGCTCATATGGCAGTGTATGGGTAGCATAGTTATTAAAGGATTTCTGAAGCGATGGGTTAGTTGCTTTTAAGGGTTAAGGACAAAAATAGATAAAATTTTGATTTTTAGTGAGATCCATAGTATGGGGGATGCACATCAGGTAACTTGGAGGCAATGAAGTGAGGAGGAGCAGTCAAGAGAAGAGCATAGAAGAAGTTTTTGTGAAGATCAGAGATTACTCATAAGAAGGCAGTAGGACACATCATTTACATATCATTACCCCAGTTAACAAAATTATATCTCACATTTGTTATGTGCTACATTAATATTTCAATATAAATAAAGGGATCTCAAAACAGATACATTGAAGAATGTTGCACTGTGTCCTAAAGCAGAACAAATTGTTAGACGTCTTGTGTGATAACAAAATTCCATTGGAATTCATCACCTTTCTTTTGAGAGCACAAACTTGTATGTTGGGCTGTTATATACATTCATTCTGCTAGATATTAAAGGAGTTTTCCACTCTCAAACATATGGATTCCAAATGGTTTCAATCACTTAAAATAGCAAAATCAGACAGCGCTCACCCTCCCCTGCTCCAGGTCTTGTTGTTGGCTGCTGCTCCAGTCTCTGTGCTTTCACTGCAGCAGTGATTTTACATCACAGCTGCAGTCAATCACTGAGCTTAGCGGCTTGTGCTGTCTACATAGGTATAGCTGCTGAGCTCCCTGATGGGCTGAGGCGGTGATGAACACTATAGTCGTGACATCTCCTCTACAGCCAAAAGTCAGACATCTGGGCAGCATTGGAGGTCCAGCACTGGATCTGGGGAAGGTGAGCACCATCTGAATTTTTTATTTTACATGACTGCAAACGTTTCAGGTTAACTTTGTAGAGAGTGGAAAACCCTTTTAATGCAATATCAGAAAGTTCTTATAAAATGTGCTTCCCATAAAGAGGTATTCCCAGTTAAGCCTTATTAATAGGATGAATAGAGAATGAATCAATAATGAAAGAATTAAAGGTCAAGATCAGGCTCCGTGGACCTCCATTCTCGGGATTCATAACATAGTTCTCCTAATCATTAAGTGTCCCAGTGGTTAGACCCTCAGTGATCAATAAGCTAGATAGGACATAACTTTAGAATCTGGGAATACCCATTTAATACTAAGATCATTTATTTTTAAGTTTTCATTCAATTGTTCCATCAGTTGATATTGTAATGATGACTAACTTCTGATATACCTTCAATATGTTGCATTAAACACTTTGAATTATTCCTTCTTTATTTTAAATTACTCTTTCAATACTGGAAATTTATCCTATACTTTGTTGATCTCTAACTGATGACTGACTGTTCCCAAGTTTTAGGTGTCATTTACGAAAATCAGCAAGTGTAAATGCACTATGAGTGTTCCCATGATTGCTTGTTTTCTGATCAGCTTGCAGTGTAAAGATGCTAATATGGCGCCCCTAAGGGTCCAGCTGCCACAAAGTTAGAGGGAATTGGTGTTGGGGACTGGCGCAGTGAGGAGCTCTTCCCGAGACCAGAGGATAGTTGAAAAAGAGAGAAGGAGGACAGAGGAGTCAGAGAGAGAAGCTCCAGAGAGAGAGAGGAAGAAGGGGTCCTAGGGGCACGAGTAGTGAGGATTCCACCCGTGGCGCCTGAATCCACGTCAACCATAGTCATGTGGAGGGACCAGGTCGCAGAAGGAGACTGGCCCCAGACTTGTCAAGAAACTGAGGACTCAGCTAGAAAACCAGAGGCTGCAGCATCAGCAAGGACACAGCACCCCGGCTGGGGATTGTAACCCTAACACCTTGAGTAAAAGTATGAAGACTGAAACCCTGCTGTGTCCTCAGATATATTTGCTGCATCACCTACCCTGCACTACAACTGTTACCACCATCACCGCCATCTTCTTTCACCCTATAACTGCCCTGGGCCTAGCTTTACCCATGGAGAGCGGTAACAACTCTACTGTGTCACCTAGGGCCCCAGCAGTCTCCTTAAGCAGCGTCGGCCATCTCCTTATTGCCGAACACCTCGGGTGGCATCACAAATTAATCACCTATAACCTTTCCCCCTCATCATTTCATTGCATGCCCAGGGCCATGGACCAGGTCACTGCTGCCGTGACATCCCCTGAAGTAACTGCCCGACTCGGTCACGAGTACCCCATGGACCTGCGGGGCGCTGCACTCCCAATGACCCATTGAACAAGCAGAATGCTCATTCATCATAGGAAATTATTTTTAAGCTTCCTTAGTCTAAGTTTATGCACACAAAACGATTTAATACCAATCGCTCTTTGAGCATGTGAGCGCGGTCAGCCTGTCTAATCAAGCTATTCAATAACCACTGATTGGCTTCTATGTAACGATCATTTACAGTCATGGGTTGACCAGTGTAAACAAAGTCGTAGGACTAAAGCTACCCTCTAAATATGAAAACCAGCCTATGGTTGATACCCTAATTACAATACACAAAACACCAATGACATGGGGACCTTATTGATTTTCTGTAAAACACTGTAGAAGTGCAACCATTTCTATGTATACCTGTGGGCCGACAACACCTCTTCTTCCAGGGATATTCTGAAACGCATAAAAATGCAAACTTTAAAAACAACTTTCATTATAATAGTATTATTTTTTATTTTAATAAAGCATATATCAGACACTGGCAACAGAATGAACACACTGATAAATATAAAAAACAGTTTATAACATTTGATTTGTTTTCAGGGGCTAACACTATTTAATTCTTACATCACGTCCATCAGCACCAGGTTCTCCAGCTTCTCCTTCCATTCCCAATTCACCCTAGAGAGGGGTAAAAATATAACTTTATAAGCTATGGAGAAGATATGTGGAGAAGGTGCATGTTTTTATGTGATTCATTTTTTAATGGTTACATATAATTTTACGGTACATGCAAATTAATGGGGAAAACTACATAGGGAAAAGCATCACTCCCATAGAATTTTAAAACAACACTCCAGTATTTTTTTTATTATTGCAGCGTTGGAGTGGTGCTTCTAATGTACGGTCCCTGACCCTACTCTAACATTTAACCGGTGCTGTCTTCCTATTCTATTGCTTCTATTGCTGCGCTCCTACTGTTCTGCTCCTGCTGCAAATGAACATTTTGTCTGATAGTTGATCCTAGTACTGGATGTTGGATGTTGATCCCAGTATATCAACGGAGAAGCTCACCACAGAGGAGGGGCTCCAGTTTGAGAGGCATCATTTTATTTATTTTTTTCACCTTTATTTCACACATTCTTTCACCCATGAAAGTCTTTGGGGGGCATTTCAATAATTAAATAATGTCAGCCCAAGTTACATAACAAATTCAGTCTCCTGGCTGCACTGCAGAGCTAATCTGGGTCTGTTTGGTCCCAAAAGCTCCTGCTCCCTGTTGGTACCTGGCAATCGCATGATTGCTGGGTCTGGAGGAAGAATCGCTATAACTGCTTTCTATGCTAAATATACAGCACTCATTGAGCAGTGTGTATAAATTAATCGGGAAGGCAGAGATGGTAATAAACCACCTTTGCCTTCTTTGTGAGAAGTCTGCAATGACATTTTAGAACACCGTTGTAGGGTAATATGCGAGCTGCTGGAACATGGAAGTCTATAGGCAGTCCAGAAGTAGTTAAAGATAATGTGCAAAGTGATGTTACAGTGCAGGGGAATAGAATTGGTTTTCCTTTAATGGCAAAGTTGTTTTTATTCCCTTCAGACTACAATATCTGAACTCCAAATAATTACCTTATTTATATTTTTCATGTGTCAAACGGGCATGCTATTTTAATAAATCTGCTTTCTAGTTCTTTGTAAATTCTCCACTCACATTATCCTACAGATAAAGCTGAAGATTTAAGAGGCTGGAAGAAGTAGGAAATCTTCTGTTTCTCCTCATTCTGCAAAATGTCATCTAGTCTGAAAATTATGCTCTTTGTAGAACTCAACTATGGTGATAGCTTGAATGGAACCAAAAATGTGCTGATAATAAAGTGAATAATCACCTCTCTCCCTTGTTCTCCCTTAAGACCCGGTGGTCCAGGAATAATGTTTTCATTTCCTGGATTTCCCTGAAAGAAAAATAAAAAAGAGTTCATAACCAAATTGACATACGTGAATTAAGCAATGTATATAATTTAAAAGAGTAACCATCATTTCAATTTCGTTTCCTCAAAAATCAATATTACAATAAGTAATGTATCTTCTTATCAGAGAAATCTTCTCCTTTCTCCTCCTGGACTTAATTTTCATTCTCAAATGTTCAATTCATGGATATAATAATGTCTTCAGTAAACACAGATTTTCTCATTGCGGAGATAGGAGATGACAGTTGGGGCTCATAGTTCTATGGATAACTGTTGAATCTTAAAAGCACCAATTGACATCTCCTATTTCAGTAATGGGAAGATCCGTCTTCACTGAACAGAGATTTTACAGTTTTACCAATGGATTGTGAATGAATGATCAGTCCAGGAGAAGAAAAAAAGCAGATTTCTGTAATTAGCTATATTACATAGTTGCTTATTTTCATGTGCACTGTTGATTGATGAATTAAAAATGGCTGTTACTCTTTAAAGGGAATCTGTCACACCATTTTTCGACTATGAGCTGCCGGAACCGAAATCAGGGGCTTATCTACAGCATTCTGTAATGCTGTAGATAAGCCATTGATGTAATCTGAAAGAGAAGAAAAAGGAGTTAGATTATACTCACCGGGGGGTGGTCCGGTCTTGGTCCAATGGGTGTTGCGGTCTGGCGCCTCCCATCTTCTAACGGTGATGTCCTCTTTTTTGCTACCTGTCGTGGCTCCGGCGCAGGTGCACTGCTCTGCCCTGTTGAGGGCAGAGCAGAATACTGCAGTGCGCAGGCGCCGGACCTCTCCCGGCACCTGCGCACTGCAGGACTCTGCTCTGCCCTCAACAGGGCAGAGCAGTGCGCCTGCGCCGGAGCCACGACAGGCAGCAAAGAAGAGGGTGTCATTGCTAGAAGATGGGAGGCTTCAGACCGGATGGCGACACCCATCGGACCGGACCGAACGCCAGGGTGAGTATAACCTAACTCCATTTTCTTCTCTTTCAGGTTACAATGGCGGCCTATCTACAGCATTACAGAATGCTGTAGATAAGCCCCTGATGTCGGTGCCGGCAGCTCATAGTCGAAAAATGATGTGACAGATTCCCTTTAAAGAGTAACCGCCATTTTTAATTCATCAATCAACAGTGCACATGAAAATAAGCAACTATGTACCAAGTGCTCGGTACTAGAATGGAGCACATTGGATCACTCCAGTAGCAAACATTCTCTCTGTCTCTCATGCAATATATCAGTACATATTATTGACTTTGTGTACATGTATGTATATGCATGTGTGTAAATATATAATGTTATATATATGCTTACCAGGTCACCCTTCAGGCCTTTAAATCCTTTATGTCCTTTAGGTCCCCTTATTCCAGATTTGCCCTGTTAGGAAAATGAATCAGAATTCCATGATCTCATGTCCTGGTTGTTCTGCAGTAGTAATTTAATATCACAGTCCTAGCAGAGCATTTTATACTTTGCTAAGGGTCTGGCCCACCAAAGAGGATGGACCCAGGCTCTGATGCAATAATTGGCTTAAGGCTACATTCACACATACATGTGAGTTTTACTGAGGTTAACGGGCTAATTTTTTTCTCAGGTGTCATTCTAGTTGCTTTGTTTTCTCATTTGTATTTTTTTCACTTTAGCAGGTAGACAGTCTGATTTGTTGTTCCCATGGACTCTTAACAATGTAAGTAGAAGGATGGAACTTAGCTGGCACTCTAAAGTACAAAGTGTGTCTTCTGTGTGTCATCCGCTTTACATGAATCCCTTCAAACTTTAATGGCTGAGTGTGTCCAGCAAAACACATGACAATAGGACAAGCTCTGATCTCACGGACCGGATATATGGATTTGTTTTTAAAACGGATGTGTGTGTTTATCAGTGAAACTATATGGGTCACTGTGATGTCTGGGAAAAAAATGGACAGTACTAGGATGTGTCACAAGGGTGTGTGAATGTACCAGAAGCTCCAACAAAAGGCAGTCCATTTGGAGCAGACTTTGAAGTCAATTACTTATCCCATGGCTGGGTGCAGACGAGTGTGTCTTTGTCATCCGAGAAAATCGGATCAATTATGCTAATTACACTCTGATTAAAATCTGATCAGAGTTTAATCAGCCTGTTATCATAATGTGATTCAATGCATTCGGATGAGGAGAAGATGGAGAATTTTTTTTTCCATCTTCTGCATTGTTAGTCTGTGGAATTCATTGACATACTCATTGACTTGCAAGTCCGAGTGCAATCCGAATATCAGATCAAAATCAGATATGCTGAGATTTTTTCCTCGGATTGTCTCTTTCCGATGAAAAAATTGGACATGTTTGCAGCCATATAGAATAACATTGGTCCAGGTGCTATCCGAAGTTTTGTCGGATCACATGCAGACTGATAAAACGGTTGTCTGCAAGAGCCCTATGTTTTATTTCTTATGGGGTAATGAATAACGAGCATGGCATTGGCGCAACACAAATGGCATAGATACACAAAGATACACAACATTATTGCAGTAGCGTGCCGAGCATGGACAATTTAATTTGCTACATTTATAATTACTACCATGTATAAATCATGTATTTTAAAGGTCACCCAAAAATGTATAGATGGCATCCCCACTTATGGCTGATCCTCAGGACGGTATACTGTAGCAAACAAGCATTTTACCGGTTCTCCTTTTTCACCCTTCTCTCCTTTTATGCCTGGAATTCCATCCTTTCCCTAAAAAAAGTAAGATGAAAGAAATATTGTAATTGAGATTTATATAGAGATAAATGGAAGTTTATACAACAATAAGCCATAACATAAAAAACATGGACAGTTTGCGACAATGGCGTCCATCTAAAGGTGGGATATAGTAGGGTGCAAGGGTGCAGTGAGATCTTGAAGTTGTTATTCACAGTCGGAGGAATATATAAGCACTAGGATCTTGGAACTTTTGACACGAATAAGGGTAGGCCTTGTGTGCCATGTTGCTTCTGAAGTTTAGGACCAGGTTGCTGCGCTCTCTAAACTGGGCAATGTACTTGAGTATGTATAATGATGAGATAAATGGCTAAAAAGCAGCCAGATATACAGGGCCACATAGCAAACAGTATTAACCCATTCACGCCACATACAATTGTAGCTTTTAGGCTTCTATATTTTTATATTTTGCTTTTACAGCTTTAAACTTAACTCGGCAACATTATTATTCAAGTCAGTTCGATTACAGCGATACCAGACTTGTACAGTTTTTTTATTTCAGTATAAATTTTTTTTTTTAATTTGTCAAATGCACCTATTGCGAGCACATGTCAGCTGTTCAAGACAGCTGACACGTGCAACCTTTGATGCGGGCTCACCGCCGGAGCACACATCAAAGCTGGGGAGACGTCCAATGACGGGCTATGTCCGTCATTGGACGTTAAGGGGTCAATAGAAGAAATGAAAATGTGTTAATTCAAATTTAAGAACAAAAATGTTCTTACTTTTTATTATTTTTTTAGTCCTCTAGGCGATTTGACCCTGTGGCCATCTGATGGCTTGTTGCATATACTGCAATACAATTGTGCATAGCAAAGATGATGATTTATGAAAAATGCTGGCGAGAGTAGGATGAGATTAGAAGCGGTGCAGCTTATCTCCTGTGCAGTTTAGAGGGAACACTGCTTAAACGCTGTTTCCAGTATACAGTGGCTAATACCTACTGTACCAAAGTGGAGCAAGGAAGGACAACCAGTGAACTGACCACAGGGACACAGCCATACAAGTTATTTGAGCAACGGCTAGTCTGTTCGCTACAATCCCACAAAAGAGTTACTGTAAAGCTAAATACACCTGAAGGTAAAAAATAAATTGTCCTATTTTTCATCCAGAATAAACGGTTGACTCTCCATTTTTATTGTCATCCATATGTCCAGGTTTTTCTTGACTTAAAAGATCTGCTGCTAAAATCTTGGTGCCAGATACCACATGACTCTTTCAGTTGCTTTGTGGAGTTAAAACATGGAAGGCTCAGAACATGGTGATGTGATCAGCAATATTATGCAGGTGGTTTTAATGTAATGAGTAATTAATTGGAAAACATGTTCTATTTAATAAACAGCATACCTTTTCTCCATGAAGTCCAGCAAGCCCATCTTCTCCATCTTGATTCTTCATAAAAAGCACAATACAGAAAATATAAGTTGTCTATATTTCAGCATTTCTTACATGTATTGGTGTATTCATTATAAAGGGAACGTAAGGTGCAGTATTAGAAAAAATGATACACTGCAGAATATAAGCTTTCACCATGTTTTGTGATATCGAAAAAAAATAAGATAGTCTTCCGTATGTCTCCATAGTCAAATACTTTGAAAAAGTAAAACATAACATCTGTGTAAAACGCTCAAGACAAATTCCATATTGCATAAAAATGAGCGCGATAACGGTCTTTGGGGTATTATGTTTATTATTTGTCTAGAGAGTGGTGACAGATCCAGATATATTCCAGTGCCAGGCTTCTCATTAGGAAACCATGCGAGGAAGGGAAAATTACGTTAAAAAGCTTATTCTAAATATAGTAAGGTTATCTGGACTCAAACATCAGAAAACATTCTTAGTTTCATTTTCTTTTTTACCTAGTAAAAATTTCTCTTATTTCTCGAGGTTCACACGTTATGAGGATGCATTAATGAAGTTTTTTTTCTGGTATAGCATTTTCTTTTAATGAATTTATGAGGATAGAAAATAGGTGAACAAATTAACTCTTCAATCAGGCAAACATGGAAAAACATGTAAATCAATTTTTCTGAACACAACACAAACCAACATGGAGAAACAAAAATACTGACCTGATCTCCTGGTAAACCTCTTGATCCCTGTCAAAGAAGAAGAAAAGAACACGCAAAATATAAGGAACTGATATCATAACCAGGTGTATAATGAAATACCAGTGTTAGTCCCTCATTGTCTAACTTAGTGACCTTCTGGTTCTCCATAAAAATGTAACATAATAAGGGAAATTTATATTATCTGCTGCATTCTTTTTTTAGACAACTATGTAAAAGCTTTCTGGAAAAATCCAGAAGTGTACAGGGTGACAAATCCAAATCTTTCTAGCCCTGATTATTCTCAATAAAACTCCTTATCTGTGATTCTTTCTACAGTGGGCTGTAGTTTGCACACTTTCTGTGTCATGTACACTGATATTTGGGGCGAGATCCAGTCTGAAGCCTTTTATATGTGCCTCTCCTGTGCTCTAGATGCTATGGACCTCTTCAAACAGAAATAAGTACAATATTAGAGCTGTGTTGATATCAGTCAGTAAGTCAGTAAAGGCAACAGCACCCTGAATACACACAAATCTCACACCCAGCCTATATTACTGGGAGAGACACTCCCACAAGAGATAAATCTGAAATTGCAGAAGGTCTTTAAATGAAAATTGCAGACTGAAAGTGCAATGTTTTAACTAAAGGTAACCACTAACATGTGAAAATCAATTTTCCATGTCATACGTATTCAAACACCTTAAATAGCTGTCTGTGGATAGCGATCCCCAGTGGCAACTTAAAGCACAAGCCCTTTTGGAGTGTGCATGTGTTCTTATTAGGGAGAGAGAAATAACCATTGCTAGTTATGGCACTCAATGGCAATGGCTTATCACCTGTCAAAATGAAGGTTTGGGTATCTTGAACTTTAACTTGTTCGATCTCTCTGTCCCGAGCCCCTCAAGTATACCTTTCATAGCCATGGTTTCTATATCAGCTAATGATTTTGTTACATCACGATGGTCATATCTTGACAGTTTGTAGAAACTCTTGCAAATCTGATGTGTATTGTATATGACCAAGAACAAAAGTTAACAGCCAATAAGAAAATGTGGCACCCCTTATCCAAATTTAAAAAAACAAAAAAACTACATTAATATTTTACCTACAATAATACACTTAAAATATACCTTTAGGTCTCAGTAATACCTTAGGCCCTTTAGTTCCTTCACATCCTTTGTCACCACTCTCACCCATTAGACCAGGCAATCCTCGATCACCCTAAAAAAGGCAAAGTATGCTTAAAAACAGAAAAATAACATACTATACATAAACCAGATTGCTTTTCTAAGTTGAACTAAAACTCAGATATTTAAAATTACTTTATACAGTTGTCAACATGCTCAGCCTAGCAATTTTTGCTCAATAGTTCGTTTTCCTAAATGAAAAACTTTAAATATAATAAAAACGGTCAGTTATTTTTGTTTAAATTAATAGGAATTTCAACTTTGAGCTTTTATGTTTATTTTTTTTCTATTTTCCTATAGTGTTCGCAGGTGAAACATTACAAGGATCCCATTGAAAATACAGGGATATACTGTACATATAATTCATGCACTTTCTAGGTCCTCTAGTGAGTTATAATTCATGCACTTTCTAGGTCCTCTAGTGAGTTATAATTCATGCACTTTCTAGGTCCTCTAGTGAGTTATACGTCTCTAGTCTGACTAATATAATAGATCGCCTTAATTAAGGTCGCATTTGAAGAGTATTTTACAAACTCTTTAGAAATGAAGACTTCAAAAGATGTAATAAAGATAAAAAGAATAACTAAAAAGAAAGACCCACCAGTGGACAAATGGCGTTATGGCAAAATATAAACATGAGCCAAAGAAATCTGTCTTTACTGTTTGGAGTAACAATCATTAGGTAGCTGTACTCATAAGATGAGCGAATTTGTTCGGATTTTGTCCCCGAATCAGATTTTGACATATTCGAGCCATATTTGAACACTATTCGTGCAGAAAGTTTGCCTTGTGATTGGTTCCAAATATTTTCGATAATTTCTACTCCCATTGACTCTAATGACGCTTGGCTGTGTTCGACAAATACTGGAAAAACAAAATTCAAATCCGATTGTATTCGGAACCGAATCTGAACAAATTCGCTCATCTCTACTCATAATAAGCACAATGATTATCATAATGTAAGGTTTAATAATCTAACTGAATTCATCCCCTTTAGTTAAGATCAAAGTTTAAATTATATTATACATTTATTGATACATCTCGTTATTTAATGAATATATAATTAGTTTTACAAAAGAATAATACAGCAAAAGCTGAATGAAAATAGCACAATTTTTGTTGATTTTGCATTTAAAGAAGCTTACTTCTAGAAGAACCAAAATGTCTACTATACATTCATTGTTCAGTGTTGTTATCATTGCATCTTTTTGTGTATAAATGACAGAAGACGAACATGAAAAGGAAATAGAAGACTCACTTCTGCTCCTTCTTCTCCAACATGCCCTGGATCTCCTTTTTGTCCAGGCAGTCCCTATATAAATGACAAAAACAGTATGTAGAATATGACTTCAAATAATAACTGTATCTATTCTAATTTGTATATTATCTAACAATAAAATCTCAAAAGAGGTTTATTGCAAGACATCTGAAATATTTTGCCACACAAGAGAAAGAGATACTGTATGTCAAAAGAAAGAGATATCTCAAACCAGGGGTATATGTAGAAATATAAGGAACCCACAGTGAAGGTCAAAATTAGGTCAGTTGGATGACAGAGGTGTCCCTCATATAAATCCTTTTGATGCCAGCATTACTGTTTACCATGGCCTCCAAGGGATTAGACTGCAGCAATCAGAACTACTTCCATTCATGGCAGTTACTTGCACAAGTCTGCTGTGTAAAGCAACCAGCACCAACTTAATATAGAGTGGGTTCAGCATGAAAGGCTGCACCATGCAAATCCTCCTGACTTCTGCTGTATATGTGGGTCAGATGTAAGTGGCAGAAAAGGCATGAGGTGGGGTTGTTCAGCATGGGCCACCACAGTTTATGGGCCCCATGTTGACCAATTGGCCTACTGCCATTGACAGTACTCAGTTGTCATTGACCATAGCCCATGCCAACAAATTTTAAATTATCTCAATTTTTTTTAAATATCTTGTGAACCCAGAAGAACATTGAAATAAACCCAAAATGAGCTATGTTGCTTAATTGGGGATTGCATCAGCCATTTGCAGAATGTCGTCATTAAATTACAATCAGTAAATTGCCTCTCCAGCCTTGCCTCACCAACAACTAGAGGGCACGCCACAGTTTAAGAAGCACTGCTGTCACGCACAAACATGGGTAAGTCCAGTGTATGGCACAGCATAAACCAACAACGGGATGGAATAGGGAGAGGAATGCCCTAACAGTAAGGAGTGAGTGATGGGACACCTCCTGACTCCAACCTGTGCCTATCCCTAAGCTCCCCTAATGCTCTAAACGGGTCCTTCGCCTGCCACTGTCATGTGCCTAGTCTCTAATTGTCGCCTCAGTATTCCCTGGCTAATGCACGGGCCATCAGAGATGCTAGCCTCACCACTGCAAATGGTAAACACCACAGGTGAAGTGACAAACACGAGACAGACAGATAAAGGGAAATAATACTGAACTACTGCAAAGCTCCAAACAGCAGAGGGTATGGCACCAGGAACCTGAACTCCACAGAAACAGCATATACACTACTGACACAAGGAGCTCCTTAACTCCAGGCTGATCTTCATAGAATAACTATTACCGACAGTCAGCTGATGCATCATGTAACTATTTAAAGGATGGTGGGAGTGGACACCACCCACATCAGCTGACCAGTAACAAAGCAGCTTCCAGCATGGATATTGACATTTACCCATGCTGGCCCACCATGGTCACCTCCCTCCACATGACCAGGGGAACACGACTTTTGTGATGGAGTACCAACTTTGGAGCGATATGGGCAGACATTGATATAATGATCAGCTAGACCATAGAAAAAACATGCCTCTGTCCCACGGTGAACCACAGGCAACCTAGTTTTAGAGGAGACTCCTCCCACATGCATGGGTTCATCCATCTGCACCTGTGAGTCCTCCTCCCTAGAAAGAACAATGGTTGTAGATTCAGTGTATGTCTCTCACTGAGGCATCTGTCTACCAGTATAGCAAGGGCCATGGCGGCCTCCAGCGACCCAGGAGTAGCATACTGTACCAGAGTATCCTGAAGCCTAGCATACAGACCCTGACAAAAATGACTCCTAAGAGCAGGGTCATTCCACTGAGTGTCAGTTGCCCATCTCCGAAACTCTGAGCAGTACTCCACAGCCGGCTGGTCTCCCTGCTTGATCTAATGAAGTCTAGACTCAGCCAGGAAGACGCCATCAAGATCCCCACACACCAGCATCAATGCTGCGAAAAACTTGTCCACTGACCGCAAAGATCTCCTTAACTCCAGACTGGTCCTTATAGAATAACTCTATTACCAACAGTCAGCTGATGTATCATGTGACTAGTTAAAAGATGGAGGAAGTGGTTACGACCCATATCAGCTGACAAGCAATAAAGCAGCTACCAGCAAGGATACTGACATTAACTCTTGCTGGCCCAAAAGAGAAAAAAAGCAACATTTAAATTATAACAGAACGAGAGCTGCCACAAATCCAAAAATGAATGGTGACAACTGCTTTAACATATGGAAATATTGATTAATATTGGGATCATTTAGGATTATGATCTCCATTTTCTTTTTTAATGAACTTTTAAAACAATTAATTGCCCAATTGACATACTCTTAAAGGACACTTTATCATATACTGTACAGAAAAATTGAAAACAAGTCCAAGACACGTAAAATCGTGGAAAAAAAATTCTAACATTGTGTTTTAGATTTAGTTCTTATGGTCTTCATTGTGCTGTACAAATGACATGAAACAAAACTATTCTTCCAGGTCAGTACAGTTACTGCTGTACCAAAGTATAGTTAAAGTATAGTTTATTGTATAATTTATTTTCTGTTTTTCTAGCTTAACAATATTGTAAACTTTGCTTAAAAAAAATTTGGCTTGTGTTCCCATTTTCCAAGGCCCATAACTTTTTTACTTTTCGGTGGGGCTGTATGAGGGCTTGGGGAAACTGGGAGTAATTGAAATGTTTGTTTTATTATTTTTTTCAAAAAAACTTTTTTAAACCTTTACTTTTTTTTAGGGAACTTCAAAGTTTTCAAAGTTTAGTCAATTGATTGCTAGCACTACATACTGCACTATAGCTTTAGAATTGCAGTATATTGTTCTTACACTCTTATTTGAAGCCCAATTTGTGGCTGGGCTTCTCAGGAGTACCAATATAACAATGATTGGGGCCTTCAGCAGGCCTCTGACTGCCATTGCAACCCAGCAGCTCCGTATGATCATGTCACAGACGCCGGCTGTGTAACAATCCATATCTGCCCTGCGTGGAATGGACTTAGTACCTAAGCTTGTTCCGCACACCATGATGAATAATCTATCAAATCTCATTAAGAGGATAAATTTATATATATTTTTATTGTGTGTTATGGAACATTCTGTAAGTATATACAGTTTACCGTTGATGCCTAGCTGGCAGTTGAATCCTTCAGCAGTATTCACTGTTTTCAATATTTATTTCATAGGTCAATACCACAAATGAAGATAGGAAACTTTAGAAAATATCTTATCATATAAAAATGCCTCTTTCTCTTCCTGAAGTGGTCATTCATTCTTAATTCACTGATGACATTTTACATTCAGTGAGTCCAGATTTTTCGCTCGCTGAGATGAAACTTGCAGCTCATAAAAGTCTATGACTAGGGAAGGACCAGGAGGAGGGAAGACGAGCAAGAACCAAACAGACACGTTGCTGCCGTTTTGCTAAATGACATTGACACTATCACCAGTCCCCTAGTAAGGAAAAACCTTGAAATAAACACTCTATGGTATCATTCATATCATTCACTATATCCACGCTACTGATAATCTCAACAGTGCAGTCTTTACTTGCTGACTTTAAATTATAATTTATATACATACCTTTTGGCCTTTGTCTCCATGGTGTCCAGGTGGTCCACTTTGTCCAATGCATTTACAGAATACACAACAACATGTCTTCTCGTTAACATGTGACTAATAGGGAAATAAATATTTATTAATTATTGTTATACAACATAGTCAATTATTTTTAAAGTGCCTGTCCATTATTTAGATATTGATGTACAATACTTGAGATAGGTCATCAATAATAGATTGGTGGGGTTCCAGCACCCAGTACCCCCATTATCAGCTGTTTGCAGCTTTGACCACAGCTGGAGTTGCATAGTGCACAGAGCTTTGTGAACTGTATAGTGGCTGTGCTTCTGTGCTGCATCTCTGCTCCTATTGAAGTGAATGGAAGCTAAGCAGTAATACTGAAAAAATGGCCATTACATACAGTAGTGTATGGAGCTGTGCTGTTCTGGCTATGTACAATGTTTACATCTGGCCATCACCAGAGCTTTATCAGCCCATTACTATCTAAGTAGTAAAAAACTTGTTTGAAGAAGCACTTCAGCAAAACTTTTTATTGCCTAAACCTGTGTAAATGTATATGTAATGTAGTGTAAGTGTGATATTATACTCACTGATCAGCATCTTCTGAGTCCAGGGCCAGACTGACAATCAGGCAGTTCTGGCAAATGCCAGATGGGCCGGTCCGGCAGTGGGCCGCATTGCCTACTGTGCTTTTAATAGTATCGGTGTCCTTAGGACGCCGATACTATTAACAATTGTGACTGAACACAGAGCCGCAGACGCCGTCATTTCCTCAGGCAGGTAGCGGGCATCCTTTCTGCCGGGGGCCTGTCGGGACCCAGCATATGCAGATGACTTTGGCGGTGTGATGACATCACTGCATCAAACTGCCACCGTCCATTGAGAGACCAGACAGAAGAGGATACGGACCCTGCAGAGGACGAGGAGTCTCGATTAGATGAATATAAGGATTTTTTTTTTATTTTGGTGGATCCATCATACTATATGGGGGCTGTTTGGGGGACATCATACTACGTAGGGTACTGTTTGAGGGACCATCATATCATATAGGAGGGGCTGGGTGGTGGTTCACGCTGTTTAGGGGAATATCATACTATAAAGGGGGCTGTGTGGTGGACCTCCATATTATATAGGCTGCTATTTGGGGGACATCATAATATGTGGGAGGCTGTGGCGTGGACCACCATACTATATAGGGTGTTGTTGGGTGGACTGTAATATTATATGGAGGCTGATGCGGAGGACCATCATACTGTATGGGAGGCTGTTGCGTGTATCATCATACTATATACGGGTCTGTTGGGGATTTTCAAAGGGTTTTTGGTTTTGTGGTGGACATTATACTGTGTGGAAGTCTATGGGGTACATTATACTATGTGGGAACTGTGGTGACATTCATAATGTATAGGGTGATTATGGGTGACATCAAACTTAATGGGGTGGTTATGGGGGACATCACACTTTATATAGGGGTCTGTGGTGCACATCATACTGCACATCATACTGTATTTTGTTGCTGGGGTGTATGGGCTGCAGTGACCTTCTTACTGTGTGGGGTACTGTGGGGAATCATACTTTGTATACGGTTTGTGCGTCATCATACCATAATGTGACATAATATTCTAGAATGGTCATGAAAAGCTTATCATAGTGGGTAAGACCACTCAGGAGCATTAGTAGGAGTAAAATAGCTGTATTTGCTGCAATACATATCCTTCTACATGTCCTAAAAAGTTGGGAGATATGCCATTCTTTGACTGTGACGTGTTAGGACTTTTTCCATGGGTTCTGTTATTTCTTTCTACGCCCCTACTTAGGAGCCATATTACAATACAGAGGCACTGAGGGTCATTATTATAAGGAGGCATATTGGGGATTGTTATCATTATAGGGGAAGCAAGAGGCAGTATTATTAGTAATGTAAGAAAGCACAGGAGGTGGTTGTATTATTATAAGGAGGCGCAGGGTCATTATTATAAGGAGTCAACGGGAGTATTATTAAATGAGGCATAGGGGAACTATTATAAGGTAGCAAAAGGGGACATTATTACTGTATGGTGCTGTAGAGCTGTAAGGATGCAAAGGAGAAATGTTACAGGGCAGCACAATTTGTGGTTTGTGTAGTGGTTATAGAATATGAGGAGGGTCTTGGAAAAACAGTAAAGTAAAGATGTCTCTGTGTTATATTTTACAGCGACAAATTTATGGATGGAAGAGATCATGGTGGTCTGGACTGAATTCGAAGGAAAAAATAAAATGAACGACAACAATCAGCGAGAATGTCACGGGAGAGAACCTGTTATATATATAACAGTACATATACAGTATATTCAGGGTGGGCCATTTATATGGATACACCTAAATAAAATGGGAATGGTTGGTGATATCAACTGCCTGTTTGTGACACATTAGTATATGGGAGGGGGGAAACTTTTCAAAATGGGTAGTGACCATGGTAGCCATTTTGAATCTAACTTTATTTTTTTCAATGGGAAGAGAGTCATGTGACACATCAAACTTATTGAGAATTCACAAGAAAAACAATGGTGTGCTTGGTTTTAATGTAACTTTATTCTTTCATGAGTTATTTACAAGTTTATGACCACTTATAAAATGTGTTCAAAGTGCTGCTCATTGTGTTGGATTGTCAATGCAACCCTCTTCTTCCACTCTTGACACAGTGATAGCAACACCGCAGAAGAAATACTAGTCTAAGGGGGTCAGATTCCTTGTAGGAATTCTCGGACCTGACACCCATAATGTGGTGGTGCACCATCTTGCTGGAAAAACTCAGGGAACGTGCCATCTTCAGTGCATAAAGAGAGTGACACATCATCATGTAGCAATTTCAGATATCCAGTGGCATTGAGGTTTCCATTGATGAAGAATGGCCCCACTATCTTTGTACCCCATATACCACACCATACCATCAATTATGGGTGTCAGGTCCGAGCATTCCTACATGAACAGTTTCCTGGAAAGTGGATTGGTCGTCGTGGGCTGGTTGATTGGCCACCAAGGCCACCAAGGTCTCCCGATCTGACCCCCTTAGACTTTTATCTTTGAGGTCACCTGAAGGCAATTGTCTATGCTGTGAAGATACAAGATGTGCAGCATTTGAAACAACGGAAACCTGTGCTAGCATTTCTTCTGCAGTGTTGCTATCAGTGTGTCAAGAGTGGGAAAAGAGGGTTGCATTGACAATCCAACACAATGGCCCACCCTGTATATATATATATATATATATATATATATATATATATATATAGTCTGCAGAATACTGGTATAGACCTGATATTACCATTATCTAGTACAGTGGTTTTTGTTAAAGGGGGTGTCCAGGTTTTATGCTAAAGTCTGCAGTCACTCTGTTTGATTATGTGTGACTGCAGTCTTCTGAATTCTCACAGTGGGTGCATTGCATGCTGTCAGGATTCCCCAGTGCCAGTAGTGGGTGATTATGTGACCACAAGTATGCAATTTGAATTCATGCAGTCACGTGCTTGCTGACTAGATATGCATGACCTTGCTTAATACAAGTGAATTTAGTAAAGCAGAGTAAACTTAGTCTGAATGTGGCCTGAGGTGTGGAAACCCCATACTTGCAGTCAACACCAACACCATAGAATCCAGACAGTGCACGCTGTGAGGATTCAGAAGTCTAAAGTCACATAGACTTTAACCCCAAGCCTGGACAACCCCTTTAATGCTCAGTATGTTAGTATTATCACTGCTGTATATGATGTTAATATTTAGTTATGGTTTGTTGGTATTTGTCTGTTATATTACAATATTGTTATTGTGGCATTGTTATTACTATTCAATCTTTTATAGTGGTATTATTGATATTATTAGAAATATTGGAAATCTTGATTTCCTCTGGTGGGGTAATATTAGTAATATATCCCTATCTGGGGCTCGGGGGTGGGGACAGCATGGGCCTGTGTGATTTAAAAGGCCAGGGAAGAATTTCAGCCCCAGTCCGTACTTGTCTGAATCACATGTCTTCTAGATGCTAGATCACAGTGGGGTTTATGTTTGAGCCAAACGCCCCTTTTTCTATAAATCTATGGAGCATGAGAACAAGGCTCCATAGAGTTACATTGTAATAGCAATTTTCGGTTACAAAAATTGACCCCTGATGATTCAGCTTGTTGAATTAAAAGTCACGTAATCCACTATGACACTTACACTATACTACATTTTGATAGATTTAAGCATTAACAATTTTAGTGGTAGTGCTTCGTGCTTCTTTAAGTATAATTAATACAATCCGCAACATTGAATCTGCAAAACCAAAAAAGACAAGCTGTAATGTTATGCATATAAAGAGAGTAGCAGGTGCCGCTAAGATCCGTAAATGATTACGATTATTTTCCAGCACGTAGTTCCATT
Organism: Dendrobates tinctorius; assembly: GCF_039654945.1. Lineage (NCBI taxonomy): Eukaryota > Metazoa > Chordata > Amphibia > Anura > Dendrobatidae > Dendrobates > Dendrobates tinctorius. The sequence continues at coordinate 31,927,205 of NW_027361673.1, read as the reverse complement.
CTGTAGAATGTGAGAGGAACATAAAAGCCAGATTGAAAGCAATTTATTTTAGCTTTTAGAAACCGCAGGAATCGTATCACATCATGTGGGATGCCTCCTGTTCACACAAATGCGAATCAGGCTAAAAGAATGGCGCATAGTGATCCATTTTGTACTGCAAGTAAACTTGGACATCAGATACTGAGCCTAAGACATCAAATAGTGTTTACACAAACCAACATAAGGCGTTTGCACAACATTCGGCTATGGGCCAGACCTCAAACAACAGGTGTCCATTTACCTCATGCCTCCGCTCTGAAAGGATATCATGGTGCAGAACAAAACAGCAATGGTGGTTGGAATTCAGGTCTATCCTTTTCAGTGAAGAGCCCTGCTATTGTCTTGGATGCAATGAAAGCCAGATCTTGGTCTGGAAACTACATGGGCAATGCCATAAAGAGACCTTCATGAGGAAATGCACCAGTCCTATTCTCGTGATTATGGTGTGGGAAGTGTGTGGTGGCACAATGTCTACTGGCTGGAACCCATTAGTCTTCATACCAGATACACTAACAGCTCGGTATTACATTGGTTTGGTCTTGGATCCAGTGATATGGTTATTTCTACAATTTTCTAGGAGACGATTTGCGTTACAACACCAGGCAGCATGTTACTTGTGCTACTGCGTGCAGCCTGCTTGGAGTAAATGTACTACCATGGCCGACAGCATTTCCGGTCTTCTATCAACCACATATGGGATGTCATTGGTCAGCAATTGCAAAGGGAGCTTCCAGCAGCGGATCTTGATAATTTGCATGTCCAAGTGCATTCAGTGTTGCAAAAAATTCCTTAAACATCCATTAATGATATTATTGATAGCATGCCAAAACTTGTAAGTGCATGTATTTCTGGGGATAATGCTCATATTGAATACTGAAAAAATTGAGATATTTTGAAATTTTTGTTTCCGTTTTTTTATGATTTGCATATACGGTAATTAACATGTCTATTGATCCTGTGATTTCCATAATTTCATGACTTTTCCTTCTAGGTTTTGCAATTTCAATGTTGAAGAGCTAATATACAGTAATTCATATTTAAAATTATTTTTACCACTTTGATTCTATCTATCTATAGTAACTATGTTAGGCGTCGGATTCCTGCGTTTACTCAGCAGTGATCCAAATCCTCACATTCTGCACTCTCCTCCTATTTTTCCACTGCAGAGGAGATTGCAGAGGAGATTGCCTTGCAGCAAATCTCTCCTGAGGCTAAGTCCTTCTGTCCTCGGACTGGGCATGCTCATGGGGCGATCTCCCATTGGAGATCGGGAGTCATGTGCTCAGGTCCCGCTCCAGTTCTCATTGGTCCATCTCAGAGATCTGGAAGCGTGCAGAAGGTCCCGGCTGCTATAAAAGGCACGCATGGCTGTTCCGCCATGCGCTAGTATAGTCATACTTGCTGCTGTGTGTATGAGGACGGATGCATGATTCTGCTGACCGACTCATTTGAAACCCCTTCCCTTTGATATTATGCATGTGAATAGGGACTGAGCTAGTTTCAGTGCCAGCGCTCCTCTGCTTCAACTTGCACAGCTGCTAGCGTCCGACATTGTTATTTGTCAACACGCGGGGTCTCAGAATAACAGTGCCCCGCAACAGCCAGATTCTGTAACACCGGGTAAGACTCTTGTTCCTCCCCACCTTCGGCCGAAGGTTCTTGCCTGGGCACACACGTACAGGAGGGGTGGTCACTGCAGCTATATGCAGACCACAAAACTCCTGGTCTTACTGGTGGCCGCACAGGGCTCGGGATGTTAAAAAATATATTCGAGCCTGCGCCTTTTGTGCTCGGAATAGCCTCCTTAAGCGGAGACGCCTGACGACACACAGTGGCATTCCACTTTAACTTCTGCTCCCGCTGTCTCCCACAGGTCCCTTCTCAGACCTGGTGATCTTGCCACCCCTGAGGCCTTCCACGTGTTCCGGGTCATCTACCAGAACATCAGACTTGCCTGCGGACAAGTCTGAGGCCTATACCTCTTACGGGCACAAGTTGGTGGATCGTAAGGCTCAGGGAGGGAGGGCCACGTTAGGAGTCGAATTCCTGCGTTTACTCAGCAGGGATCCAGATCCTCACATTCTGCACTCTCCTCCTATTTTTCCACTGCAGAGGAGATTGCCTTGCAGCAAATCTCTCCTGAGGCCAAGTCCTTCTGTCCTCGGACTGGGCATGCTCATGTGACGATCTCCCACTGGAGATAGGGAGTCATGTGCTCAGTGTTAGGCGTCAGATTCCTGGCACTGCACAGCGGGAATCCAAAGCCAGACATCCTGCGGTCTCCCATTCTCCTCCGACCGCTCGGACTTCTGCTCAGCAATCACGGTGAGCCAGGCATTCTCCTCAGACTCGTTCTGTGAGCCTGGGTGTTGCTGCCACCTCCGGTGCAGCAATGGTAGCGCAACCAGCTTTGCAGGGAACCGCTCCAGAGGCTAAGTCCTCGTGCCGTGCTACTAGGCATGCCCGCAACGTGCCCTCTCAGTGGAGAGCAGGGGTCACATGTGCAGGTCCTGTGTCGGATCTGATTGGTCCTTCCCAAAGTATTGGAAGGTCCCGGAAGCGCATGGCTATAAAAGCCCTGCATGGCGGCTCGGCCAGGCGATAGTGTAGCATATTATTCTGTGTGTGTATGGTGATGGGTGCATGGACTGGTGTCTGACTCATCATGAAACCCCTACCCTCTGATATTACGAGTGGTGACCGAGTGTGTATAGTCAGGTCCAGGGTGGTGGCAAGCTACACGCCACTTGCTCCACGCCTACATTAGCGTCCGTCGGCACCCGGTCCTCGGCGCCGATGCTTGCGGCTTTCTCTGCCGCTGCGCTGTAGTAACAGCAGCTATTGGGGTTCGCGGCTGCGACGCCACACGCAGGCCTCTGTGACGCTAACAGGGCCCGCGCCTTTGCTTTAGTGTTCGCCAAGCGACTCTGTGTTTGTACGGAGCCGCCCTTAGCGTTCGGGTGACGTTAACCCGAGCGCAGTACCACACCTACTAGGTGCATCTGCCATTGTTCAGCAGCGGTCTTGTCACCTACCGCACGGTGGACCCCGGGCGGCGAACGCACCTACTATTATTTATATTTGGTGCGTTCCGCTGACCCTAACATTACACTAGCGCCAGGGTCTGGCTGGCAATGGCAGACGTGCAGCAGCTGCAGCGCTACATTCGGCAGCTGGAGAGCAGGTTGGCGGCTATTGAGAGCACCAACTCAGCTGCGAATGCTGCGCTAGCTGCTGCTCAGACAGTCGCCGAGGCTGTCTCACGTGCGCCCACACTTTTGCCTTGCTGACAATTTCTCGCCTCCCGCTCCTCGATAAGTTTTCGGGTGACAGCGCCACCTGTAGGGGATTCGTTAGCCAGTGCTCCATTCAGCTGGAGTTGCTGGCTGCACGGTTTCCTACAGAGCGGGCTAAGGTGGGGTTTATTGTCTCCTTGTTGTCTGGCCAGGCATTACAGTGGGTCACGCCATTGTGGAAACGTGATGATCCCGTGGTTCAGGGACCTGCTCAGTTCCTCGCGGCTCTGAAGCAAGTCTTCTTGGGACCACGGGTCACACACGATACGGCTCTCCAACTGTTATCCCTATCACAGGGCTCACTCTCGGTTAGCCATTATGCTGTCCGGTTTCGGACACTGGCTTCCGAGTTAGAGTGGCCGGACAAAGTCTTAGTCCCGGTGTTTTGGAGAGGCCTGGCTGAGCACGTCAAGGATGCTCTAGCCACTAGGGAGATTCCCACAAGTCTGGAGGAATTGATCACCGTTTCCACCCGTATTGATCTCCACTACACGGAGCGCGGGTTGGAACGAGCGCAATCCAGACGTAGGGTTAATTTGGCCCCCACCTTTACCGTGCCACTGGAGAAACCCGCACAAGAGCTCTCTTCCTCTGAGCATATGGAGGTATCTCGCACCGGCACTAAGCCACGTCCGCTCCGATGCGAAGCTCTGTGCGCTGTTATCAGTGCCGACAGTTTGGCCATTCGGCTGGCTCATGTCCTCAGCGACCGAAAAGACGACCACGTCCAGTGGTCGTAGGTGGTGGTCAATCCAAAATGGGACCCTTTTCACCCAAACCGGTGTTCCGGGGTACTTTAGATAGTGGGTCCTCCACCTGGGATGCAGAGGTCACCCTGGATTCTGGGGCCGAGGGGAACTTTATGTCCTCGACTTTTGCCCAGAGTCACGCTATCCCTCTGGTGTTACTCTCGCAACCTCTGTCCATTAGGGTGGTAAATGGGGCACCGTTATCGTCTCAGGTGACCCATCAAACAGTCCCACTCGGACTCTCTATTTCACCCTCACATCAGGAGACTCTGCTTATCATGCCCAATGGCATCGATCAGGTGCTCCTCGGAGTTCCCTGGCTTCGTTGCCACTCCCCTCACGTTGACTGGGTTTCCGGGAGGATACTGGGCTGGGGCAAGGACTGTGAGGGAAGGTGTCTGAGGGGCAGTGTTCAGGTGGCTTCCACTGAAGTGCCTGCGGAACTCTCCGCGCTCCCCAGGCCCTACCACCAGTACACGGACGTCTTCTCAAAGAAGTCTGCGGAGACGCTCCCGCCACACCGTTCCTATGATTGCCCGATCGATCTCCTGCCAGGTACAAAGCCTCTCCGAGGCTGTGTTTATCCGTTATCACTCCCTGAAATGGAGGCTATGTCTCAATATATCCGGGAGAACCTGGCTAGGGGTTTTATCAGGAAATCTGTGTCACCGGCTGGTGCAGGGTTCTTCTTCGTACAGAAGAAGAATGGAGAGTTACGTCCCTGCATTGACTACAGAGGTCTCAATGCTATCACGGTTAAAAACAAATACCCCCTACCGTTGATCGCGGAGTTATTTGACAGGTTGCGGGGGGCCCGGATCTTTACTAAATTAGATCTGCGGGGGGCATACAACCTGATCCGCATTCGCGAAGGAGACGAATGGAAGACAGCTTTTAATACCAGGGATGGCCATTACGAAAACCTGATTATGCCCTTTGGCCTTTGTAATGCGCCAGCTGTCTTCCAAGATTTTGTCAACGACGTCTTCCGCGACATGCTCTCTACCTCGGTGGTGGTCTATCTGGATGACATACTCATCTTTTCGCCAGATTTGACCACCCACCGGAGAGACGTCTTCAGGGTCTTCGACCATCTGCGGGCGAACTCGCTATTCGCCAAGCTGGAGAAGTGCCAGTTTGAGCAGGAGTCCTTGCAGTTCCTGGGCTATATCATCTCGGCCCAGGGGCTGGCCATGGATCCTGCCAAACTACAAGTGGTAATGGACTGGCAAGAACCCCATTCCCTCAAAGCAGTGCAGCGCTTTTTGGGGTTCGTGAATTACTACCGTCAGTTCATACCACACTTTTCCACACTGGTGGCTCCTTTGGTTGCTCTCACCAAGAAAGGAGCTAACCCCAATGCTTGGTCGGAACAGGTCTCCAAAGCCTTCTCGGCTATAAAATTGCATTTTGTTGGCGCTCCCATATTACATCGTCCCGATGTGGATAAGCCGTTTATCCTTGAGGTAGACGCTTCTTCCGTCGGTGCAGGAGCAGTCCTTTATCAAAAGGATGCTCAAGGTCGAAAGCATCCCTGCTTCTTCTATTCCAAGACCTTCTCACCGGTGGAGAAAAATTACTCCATCGGCGACAGGGAGCTGCTAGCCATGAAGTTGGCTTTTTCCGAGTGGAGACATCTCCTGGAAGGAGCCCGGTTCCCCTTTCAGGTATATGCAGACCATAAAAACCTGGTCTACCTACAGACGGCCCAACGCCTGAATTCCTGTCAGGCCAGGTGGTCGCTCTTCTTTTCCCGATTCTGCTTCACCCTGCACTACCTCTGTGGAAAGAAGAACGTCCGTGCGGATGCTCTCTCACGCTCGGTGGTCTCAGCGGAAGAAGGAGAAGCCGAGCCTCGGTTAATTCTCCCGCCGGAGAGTTTTACGACCGTGGCCCCAGTCGCTCTCGAGTCAGTACCACCGGGCAAGACCTTGGTGCCTCCTCAGCTACGGCCGGAGGTCCTCACCTGGGCACATGCCTCCAGGGTGGGTGGCCATTTTGGCAATAAACGGACCACCGAACTCCTGGCAAGGTCATATTGGTGGCCACATATGGCTCGAGATGTCAAGGAATATGTGCAAGGATGCATCTCGTGTGCTTGGAACAGACCCTCTAGACAGAGGCCGGCGGGGTTGTTGTTTCCCCTGCCAGTGGCGGATAGACCATGGGAGATGGTTGGCATGGATTTCATAGTTGGCCTGCCCAAGTCTGGTGGCAGTACGGTCATCTGGGTGGTCACCGACCATTTTTCCAAAATGGTGCATCTGGTGCCACTCGCACACCTGCCTTCCACTCGAGGTCTGGCCACCTTGTTCATTAAGCACGTATTCCGTTTACATGGCATGCCAGACAAAATCGTGAGTGACCGAGGTCCTCAGTTTGCATCTCGGTTTTGGAGGGAGCTCTGCAGTTTACTTAACATCGATCTAAATCTATCCTCCGCCTATCATCCCGAGACGAATGGTTTGGTCGAGAGAGCCAATCAGACCTTGGTCACCTATTTACGGCATTTTGTCTCTGCCAGGCAGGATGACTGGGCATCCTTGCTACCTTGGGCTGAATTTGCCCTAAACAATGCGGTGACTGATTCCACTGGTCAGACGCCCTTTCTCCTAAACTATGGTCAACATCCACGCGTCCCTGTCCCGATGCCACTGTCCTCCACTGACTCCAGGGTGGCAGACTGGGCAGTGGAGGCCCAGGACATTTGGGATCGCACTCAGGATGCTATCCGGGCATCTAAAGAAAGGATGAGGGCATCCGCCGACACGCATCGGCGGCCAGCGCCAAGCTTCTCCCCTGGCGACATGGTATGGCTCTCTACCCGAAATATTAAACTGCGGGTCGAGTCTCCCAAGTTCACACCGCGATACATTGGACCATTCAAGGTCCTCAAGCGACTTAGCTCGGTGGTCTACCGCCTGGCTCTTCCTCAACATTTGGCCATTTCGGACGTGTTCCATGTGTCCACCCTCAAACCAGTTCACATGATCCTGTTTTCTGAGTCATCTGCTGGGTCATCAGACTTATCGTCTGATGAGTTTGAGGTTAACACCATCGTGGGGCGCAGGTTTGTCCGTGGCAAAAAATTTTATTTGGTGGACTGGAGGGGTCATGGTCCCGAGGCTCGGACCTGGGAGCCGGTGGAAAACATTCATGCACCGCTCCTGATCACAGCCTTTGAGCGCAGTGAGGCTCAGAGGGGGGGCCCATGTTAGGCGTCGGATTCCTGGCACTGCACAGCGGGAATCCAGAGCCAGACATCCTGCGGTCTCCCATTCTCCTCCGACAGCTTAGACTCCTGCTCAGCAATCACGGCGAGCCAGGCATTCTCCTCAGACTCGTTCTGTGAGCCTGGATGTTGCTGCCACCTCTGGTGCAGCAATGGTAGCGCAACCTGCTTTGCAGGAAACCGCTCCAGAGGCTAAGTCCTCGTGCCGTGCTACTGGGCATGCCCGCAACGTGCCCTCTCAGTGGAGAGCAGTGGTCACATGTGCAGGTCCTGTGTTGGATCTGATTGGTCCTTCCCAAAGTATTGGAAGGTCTCGGAAGCGCATGGCTATAAAAGCCCCGCATGGCGGCTCGGCCAGGCGATAGTGTAGCATATTATTCTGTGTGTGTATGGTGATGGAAGCATGGACTGGTGTCTGACTCATTATGAAACCCCTACCCTCTGATATTACGAGTGGTGACCGAGTGTGTATAGTCAGCTCCAGGGTTGTGGCAAGCTACACGCCACTTGCTCCACGCCTACATTAGCGTCCATCGGCGCCCGGTCCTCGGCGCTGATGCTTGCGGCTTTCTCTGCCGCTGCGCTGTAGTAACAGCAGCTATTGGTGTTCGCGGCTGCGACGCCACACGCAGGCCTCTGTGACGCTAACAGGGCCCGCGCCTTTGCTTTAGTGTTCGCCAAGCGACTCTGTGTTTGTACGGAGCCGCCCTTAGCGTTCGGGTGACGTTAACCCGAGCGCAGTACCGCACCTACTAGGTGCATCTGCCATTGTTCCGCAGCGGTCTTGTCACCTACCACACGGTGGACCCCGGGCGGCGAACGCACCTACTATTATTTATATTTGGTGCGTTCCGCCGACCCTAACACTCAGGTCCCGCTCCAGTTCTCATTGGTCCATCTCAGAAATCTGGAAGCGTGCAGAAGGTCCCGGCTGCTATAAAAGGCGCGCATGGCTGTTCCGCCATGGGTTAGTATAGTCATACTTGCTGCTGTGTGTATGAGTATGGATGCATGATTCCGGTGACTGACTCATTTGAAACCCCTTCCATTTGATATTACGCATGTGAATAGGGACTGAGTTAGTTTCAGCGCCAGCGCTCCTCTGCTTCAATTTGCACAGCTGCTAGCGTCCGACATTGCGCTTGCGCCTTGCCTTTGTCGTTTAGTGGCAGTGTCCACGCCGCGCTGCAGTAGCAGCCTCCTTTGTGTTCGCAGTTGCAACGCCGCGCACACGGTAGGTCTAGACGGAAGTAATGCCGCCGTCTTGGGCTACTCCTGTGACGTATTCCGTGTGTGCGTTTTTTACTGAGTACTGTGACTACAACAGGCTCAGTTATTTGTGTTTGTACTTTTGGCATCTCCATGAGTTTAACTGAGATTGCTCTGCGCACCTGGGTGGAGTTTAACCCTGTGTGCAATTCCGCCATATTGCTCCTGCCACCACTTAGCAGCAGTTATTTCACCTACTGCATGGTGGACCCCGAGCGGCGAACGCACTTTATTTATATTTTTATTTAGTGCGTTTCGCCGTTCCTAACAATCTATCTATCTATCATCTATATATCTAGCAATTTTGCTGTGGAATCAAGACACTAAGAGTTAAAGTTGACTACTTATTACAGCATTGAACAATGATATAAACTCACCGTTTGTCTAGCTAGTCTAATTCCAATATCTGGCATTCCGATATGCATCTGATAGCTGTATTCAAAACCTCTGCCAAATTCTATATATTTGATAATATCATATCCTGTTGCTCCTTCCAAAGCGACAGTTACTAACGCAGTTAGCCCTAAAATACATAAAGTTGGGAATATTACATATTTGCAAACAATGCAATTTATTTACATTACTGTAACTTTATCACTAGGCTTGGACAAAGCTTTTCAATAACGTATTGGGAATCAAAACGAAAAATAAGCAACTCATGAGATTAGGAATATAAATAATAAAGACAAAGAAAATAGAAGATTGGGAAGTAAGGGGTTAATTATGGGACAGTGAGGGTTTCAGTTTCTCTATAGTAGCAATACATGGTCAGGGCCACATCTGCCATGAAGTAAGATGAATACCCCACTTTGGCGACATCTGCTGCATTTGCATCTTGGGTACACCTTGGCGTTGCTGGGATGTCTCTTACGCTTTTTCGATCAAAAACAGTGTTTACAAAGTACCACATGTTATTTATATGCACTATTGGTTTTTAGTTACAGCAGGGTGTTTGTTCATTTTGTTTCTATCTCACATTTTGTCTGTTTAAGGCTATGTGCACTCGTGCGGAATTGCCACGGAAATTTCTGCAGCAATTCGGCAACTCCCTGCCGCAGGAAAAATGCGGGAAATACGCATGCGGAATCCCATGAAAAACTAGCGTTTTGCAAGCGTAATTAGCTTGCAGAATGCTAGCGTTTTCCAAGCGATCTGTAGCATCGCTTGGAAAACTGATTGACAGGTTGGTCACATTGTCAAGCATAGTGAATTAATTCAGTTTTCATCTCACACAGACAGTGTAGGGGTAGAGTGATATTGCAGAGCTGGCGGTGCTATGCAAAGGGAACTATAATGGTAGATGCGTTTCTAATAAGATGAAGCTCATATCTGCTGCACTGTTCCTCCCGTCACACTCGCTGCCTGAGATGGAAGCAGAAGAAGTGTTAGTTGAAGTCAAGCACAGCTCTGCAGCAGGGCTCCCAGCAGTATGATAGGAAAACTACAGGTTTAGCTGTGCTTATAAAGAGACAAAGTTCAGTTCTGCTGAGTATGATTTTAACTGTCAGTCATTACATGTCTCTTATTTGTATCACCCCCTTTGATTTAAAATTTGCTCTGGATGTTGATTCTCAGGGAGATCAGTATCCAGCCCAGAGATCTTAACAGTTAATTTACATATTTGCATAGAAAAAATGTGGATTTATCTGGAATACTACATCAGATCATAGATATCAAAGTATAATTTTATTCAATTTTCTATAACTTACATGCCCATGTAAATGAAGATTGATCCTACTGACAGATTCCCTTTAAGTTATTGTCAATGACTACAGGGTAAGTTAATGGCAATATGCAATGTTTACATTTTGTCTGAGCAGGAAGAAACTGTTGGGATGCTATGTGAATACTGCAGCTGATCAGAGGCCACTTACTGGCTGCAGCAGTCAAAGACTGCTTTATGTATACAGTTAAAGTTACAGTATGTCATATTTGTGAATAATTATTCAAGGGAAACTGTCAGCTAAAAAGGCTATAAATTTGCAGTCATTGTGATAATTTGCATGTAAATACCATTTTAAACATGCTCAATAGTCAAAGTGGACAGGCAGTTGCAGAGTGAAAATAAACTTATATACTCCCTGCAGCTGTAATCACTCCCTTGCACCTTGACTGATAGCCAGATCTTCACACACTGCACACACAGTGCTGAGCAGGATGACAGTTCTGGTGCAGGTGAAGTACTTATTCTGTAGTGAGTGGTGATTGTTCACAATCCCTACACGCATCCAGTTTCTGGAAGCAAGTGGGTGCAGGGAGAATACAATTTATTTTTATCCCTGTAGCTACTTGTTCAAGTAGACTGACAAACATATTTAAAATGGTGTTTACCTATAGATTAACATTGAAGTAAATAGAGTTTTTAAGATGACAGAGTTCCTTTTAAATAATCATGCATTGTTTATTTATTATATCTCTATATATAAAACTGAATGTGTGTGTGTGTATCACCAACCAATCACGAAGCATCTTTCATTTCACCAGAGCTGTTCAAAAGAACCTGAGCTGTGATTGGTTGCTATGAGCAACAGTTTTCCTTGCAACCAATCACTAAGCATCTCTCATTTCACCAGAGCTGGTTAAAAGTAGCTGAGCTATGATTGGTTGCTATGAGCAAGTTTTGCCACTTGACAGCACTTCAGTAGACACTGACATGGTGGGAGAAATCTAGCATCCCCGGGAACATAAGCTCCCAGCCATTGTCTGCCCCCCCAGAAAGGAGTAGAGATCACATGACAGAAATGAATCCCCCCTCCCGTGCCCATATACACATCACACATCCTCCATCCTATAGGCACATCTTCCCTCTTAAAGGGATCATTGGTATGGAAGTCAGAGCAAATCCATCCAGCGCTTTGGTTTTGATCCCAGGCCTCTCTTAAAGGGATCCTCAGTATGGAAGTTAGGACCGTTCCACTCAGCTCTGTGGTTCTGACCCCACAGTCTCTTAAAGGGATCATTGGTATGGAAGTTAGGGCAAATTCACTCTGCGCATTGGTACTGACCCCAGGCCTGACATTCCTGACATTATAACTGACCGTTTCAGGGTTTTTTTCCTCTGAAGAGAAAAAAAAATGTGTGTGTTATATTCATGGACCTCATACAAGCCTTGGCTTATCAGGTCAAGCACTTGACCCAAATGTTCCATAAACTCAATGTGGAACAGCGCACGATGGCCCATACCCAGCAACAGTTGGTGGTTACTGTGAAGGGGGCTGTCGATGCAGGGGCTTCTAGTTCTGGGGGTAGGGATGTGTCATTAGCGTCCCCTTAATCTCTGGTCAAATTGCCCGACCCTTTCTCAGGGGATAAAAAGGAGTTCAGGTCTTTCAGAGAAGGATGCAAGCTTTTTTTTTCTCTAAGGCCCCGCTCCTCCGGGGATGAGTTCCAGAGGTTGGGGGTCATTATTTCCCTACTTCGGGGGGCTCCACAAGCATGGGCTTTCTCTCTGTCTTCCTCTGCTCCTTAACGTATGTCAGTGAACTTGTTCTTTGAGGCTCTGGGGCACATCTATGACGAGCCTGATAGAGTGCATCTGGCTGAGGATATGGTGATGAGTGTGACACAGGGGAGGCACTCTGCTGAATGGTTCTGCTCAGAGTTTAGACGTTGGACCGCCGAAGTATCCTGGAACGACGCTGCCCTGAGAGGGTTGTTTCGCAGGAGCCTTTCTGACCATCTGCAGGACTCTCTGACATTACATCCGCCTCCTGATACCCTGGAGGACGCCATGATGCAGGCGGTCCGTAGGGACTAGAGACTCCATGCTAGGGGAATGATGCAACAAGAGTCTCCCTTGTACCCCAGATTGTGTGACACTGCACCTGTATCTGAGCCCATGAAGGTTAGGTCAGTCTCGGTTAAGGAGAAAGAGAGAAGGCACCTGTCATGGTCACGTGTGTCGGGTCGCAGATGTTACCGCAAGGCGGACCCATAACACACGTGACCCTGGATACACCGCCTCCAGTGGGGCGAATTTAAATAATAAAACGTGCAGGTGGATACGCCGCCTCCACCTGGCGAATTTAGGTATTACACGTTATACATACAATAATCAAATAATAAAGGGGGAACCTGGGAAACTTTAACAATGGTGGGCCCTGCGATAGGGAATGGGGACATGGAGACCTCCTAAGCTCCCCTGAGCCAGTGTCCCTGCACTCCTTACATTCCCTAAACAGGCTCCGCACCTGTCGCCGCACGCGTACCTTAACGCCCTTGCTCACCCTGACCCTAAACCATCACTAGGGAATGGGTCGGTGCGGAGACTAATCCCACCACTGCACTAATAACACACATGAGGAAAGAGACAATACAGGGGAAACACCACTTAGCTTTGCTCTGTTGCGTGCGCTCCTAGCAACAGAGCCCTGCACCTGAGTGCATCTTCTCCTCCACCTGGATCCATCACCATAACAGGATCCTTCACCTTAGTGCAGCCTTGGAGCAGAGTCCAACACCAGTTGCAGCTGCTTAGAACCAGAGTCCCAAGGAAGTGTTCAGCTTCTGCCACGAAGTCAAGCATGCTTGAGTCCAGCTCAGCGGCCAAGTCCCACATGGTGAGTGCCACTCTCCATAGTAGCCACTCCACCAGACCATGCAGACACTTCCCGCTGACTCCATCACTGTGACCCCACCACGCCATGCCAGCCCTTCGTCCAGACACCATAGCTGCAACAAGTCCCCCCTGGCTAAGCTGCGCAGGACTCCTCACCAGCTCCATCCTTCCTCCAGGCTCTCCACTTCAAAGTGAAAGCAATCTCACAATATCACAGGCAGTGAGTGAACACCCTGAGCACACCTTTATAGGGTGTCACACCTGATCCATAATTAAGTGAACATTAACCTAAAGTGCGATACCATTCCCCACCACCGGGCAACTTAGAATGAATGACACCATGTGATAATTCTAATGGCCACCGGGGGCAATCACGACACACTTTGGAACCAAAGGAAAAAAAGTTCACTTAATGCATTTAATACCGCCAGATCCAACACTGGATCATGACAGTACCCCCTCCTTAATGAGGGGCCTCTGGACCCTCAAGACCACCCCTCATTAGGGAAACACCCACAGCAGGGACACCCAGACCCTGAGTTCACCCCACCATTACCTGACACTTCAGGTTTATGACAAACGCACCGCTGGTATTGGCAATAAAGTTCATTTTGGAGGCACCACTCATCTCCACAGCGCCGACCTGGGGAACGAGTTTATGTATGTGTAGGTTTGCTCAGAGCTGATCAGACTCCACAACACAATTCCACAAGATGTATTTTGGTGGCACCCATACATGCTCGTTCACACACAGGTCCGGACCTGAACGTTTATTGCACACATACATTTTTCATAACTTGGTGAACTCACTCTGGACTCAACAGAGGCGTCCCCCTGTGTCACCACACTCACACCCCCACTATTCACCAAGGGACACCACCCTCCAACCCTTTCACCATGAGGACTGCGCCTCCTAGGGTTGGTTAATGGCGAGGGTAGAGATTTGTCCCTACTCCCCCGCAGCACACCTGCTGCACACACCAGGAGGAGAAGGGGACCGGGAAATGGAGGAAATATACTCTCGCTGGTCGCCTCCACACGACCAGGAGGGCGGCTTCTTCGATGGTATGAAGATTTGGCGTAAAACCCCGTGGACTATCACACCAGTCAGCTCACCACAGGGGTGTACCCCTTCACCTCGGGGAATACCAGGCAGCTCCATGGGGCACCATTCCTCCCACCTGCCTGGGTGCGCCCGCCTGCATGAACCAGTCCTGCTCCCCAGCAGCGACTCTAGGGGGTGTTAGTACCATAGCCGCAGGAATATGGAGGAAAATATATATATACTCGCTGGTCGCCTCCACACGACCAGGAGGGGTGGCATCGAAGATTTGGCATGAGCCCCGCGGACTATTCACCAATCTGCTCACTACAGGGATGTACCCCTTCACCTCGGGGAATACCAGGCAGCTCCGTGGGGCACCATTCCTCCCACCTGCCTGGGTGCGTCCCCTGTAAGAGCAAGTCCCGCTCCCCAGCAGCGACTACACACCTAGTCTGCTCAACACAGGGATGTACCCCTTCACCTCGGGGAATACCAGGCAGCTCCGTGGGGCACCATTCCTCCCACCTGCCTGGGTACCTCCCCGTGCATGAGCAAGTCCCGCTCCCCAGCAGCGACTCTAGGGACTTTTGCCAGACCGCAGCCGCCATTTTTTTTTTCCTCTGGTTATCTGAGCAGAGGCCCCAGACCATGATAACTGCTGCTGCAGCGGCTCTAAACACCTTGCCGCTCCCCACTCACATCAGTGAGGCCCGGCAGCAATTACTCAGCGGTCTCCACATGGCCAAAGCTCACCAGAAAAAAAAACTGTAGGGCCTGTGATAATGTCATGGTCACGTGTGTCGGGTCGCAGATGTTACCGCAAGGCGGACCCATAGCACACGTGACCCTGGATACACCGCCTCCAGTGGGGCGAATTTAAATAATAAAACGTGCAGGTGGATACGCCGCCTCCACCTGGCGAATTTAGGTATTACACGTTATACATACAATAATCAAATAATAAAGGGGGAACCTGGGAAACTTTAACAATGGTGGGCCCTGCGATAGGGAATGGGGACATGGAGACCTCCTAAGCTCCCCTGAGCCAGTGTCCCTGCACTCCTTACATTCCCTAAACAGGCTCCGCACCTGTCGCCGCACGCGTACCTTAACGCCCTTGCTCACCCTGACCCTAAACCCTCACTAGGGAATGGGTCAGTGCGGAGACTAATCCCACCACTGCACTAATAACAAACATGAGGAAAGAGACAATACAGGGGAAACACCACTTAGCTTTGCTCTGTTGCGTGCGCTCCTAGCAACAGAGCCCTGCACCTGAGTGCATCTTCTCCTCCACCTGGATCCATCACCATAACAGGATCCTTCACCTTAGTGCAGCCTTGGAGCAGAGTCCAACACCAGTTGCAGCTGCTTAGAACCAGAGTCCCAAGGAAGTGTTCAGCTTCTGCCACGAAGTCAAGCATGCTTGAGTCCAGCTCAGCGGCCAAGTCCCACATGGTGAGTGCCACTCTCCATAGTAGCCACTCCACCAGACCATGCAGACACTTCCCGCTGACTCCATCACTGTGACCCCACCACGCCATGTCAGCCCTTCGTCCAGACACCATAGCTGCAACAAGTCCCCCCTGGCTAAGCTGCGCAGGACTCCTCACCAGCTCCATCCTTCCTCCAGGCTCTCCACTTCAAAGTGAAAGCAATCTCACAATATCACAGGCAGTGAGTGAACACCCTGAGCACACCTTTATAGGGTGTCACACCTGATCCATAATTAAGTGAACATTAACCTAAAGTGCGATACCATTCCCCACCACCGGGCAACTTAGAATGAACGACACCACGTGATAATTCTAATGGCCACCGGGGGCAATCACGACACACTTTGGAACCAAAGGAAAAAAAGTTCACTTAATGCATTTAATACCGCCAGATCCAACACTGGATCATGACAGCACCATAGAGACAACCTACTATGCTTTTACTGTGGAGCCTCTGGACATTGGAAAAGGAATTGCCCCTACTGCCCTTCTTCAGAGAAACCATCAGAGAAACGACTGAGTCTGGGCAACAATCGAGGAGGTTGTCCAGACTCCCAGGTACATTTTTACTCATGTACAAAAATGGTGCTCCAGGTTGAATTGGAAATTGCTGGCGGTCCTGTTATGACCACCGCCTTTGTTGACTGTGGTTCCTCCATTAATCTGATTGATGCCCAAGTTGTGACTCTTAATAAGATAGGGACAGTCAGGTTAAAAGACCCTGTTAAAATTGTGGCTGTGGATTCATCCCCTCTTACCCGAGATGGAATTTGTTTTATGTCTGAAGTTTTTTCTATGAAAGTGGGTTCCACTCATGTGGAAAATTTAAATTGTTTCATTATGAATAATCTGCCTGCAGGACTGGTATTGGGAATGCCCTGGTTGCAACGTCACAATCCTCTTATTGATTGGGTGAAGGGGGAGATCACCCGATGGGGATGTAATGATAATGGTCTGTGTTGTAACCCGGTTCCTTTTGTCAATCTGATAAAATCCGTATCTGTGTCATCTGTCGGTCTGGAGGGTATTCCGGAGTACCTGAGAGACTTTAAAGATGTGTTTTCCGAAAGCGAGGCTGAGGCGCTCCCACCACATAGACCATATGATTGTGCTATCGATTTAGTACCTGGAGCCAAATTACCCAAGGCTCGTTTTGTTTAATTTGTTAAAGAAAGCCTTCGCAAGGGGCATATTTGGCCCTCAGTCTCACCCGTGGCAGCGGGGTTTTTCTTTGTAAAGAAAAAAGATGGTGGGTTGCGACCGTGCCTTGACTTTCGAGAACTGAACAAAATTACTGTTAAGAACACGTACCCTCTCCCGTTGATTTCTGATCTATGCAATCAACTCACGGGGGCCAAATGGTTTTCTAAGCTCGATCTACGAGGGGCTTATAACCTTATAAGGATCCGGGAGGGGGACGAATGGAAAACAGCGTTCCTGACAAATGATGGGCTGTTTGAAAACCTGGTTATGCCCTTTGGACTCACTACCACTCCTGCAGTTTTTCAGAACTTTGTTAATGTTGTTTTTTCTGACTTGATTGGACGTTATGTAGTCATTTACCTGGATTACATCTTGATTTACTCTGAGGACAGTCAGTCACACTTGCATCATCTGCGTACGGTGCTTATGAGACTCCGGGAGAACCATTTGTATGCTAAGCTGGAGAAGTGCTCATTTATTATGCAAGAACTGTCTTTTCTGGGTGTAATTGTATCCGGGGAGGGATTCCGCATGGATCCAGGGAAGGTTCAGGCCATTACAGATTGGGTGCAGCCTCATGACCTGAAGGGGGTTGCAGTGATTTCTGGGCTTCGCTAATTATTATAGGAAGTTCATTAAAGGGTTCTCACAGGTGGTAAAACCCTTGACGGACCTCACTCTTAAAGGGGCAGATGTAAAAAATTTGTCCGTGGCCGCAAAAAATTCATTCCTGGCATTAAAGAAGTGTTTTACTACAGCCCCTGTGTTGGTACAACCCGATTCGTCAAGACCTTTTATCGTCGAGGTCGACGCTTCGGAGGTGGGGGTGGGGGCAGTATTGTCACAGGGCCCCTCTACCCTGACTAACCTCAAACCCTGTGCCTTTTTCTCTAAAAAGTTCTCTTCGGCCGAGAGAAACTATGATGTCGGTAACAGGGAATTGTTAGCAGTTAAATTGGCCTTTGTAGAATGGAGGCATTTTTTGGAGGGGGCCGCTCATCCCATTACGGTCATCACTGATCATAAAAACCTGGCCTATATCGAGTCTGCTAAGAGATTGACCCCCAGACAGGCTCGGTTGGCACTTTTTTTTTCTTGATTTCATTTTACCATCACGTTCCGACCAGGGTCTAAAAATGTAAAGGCAGATGCCTTATCCCGAAGTTTTGATTCTGTGTCCCCTCCAGAACCTCCTTCCTCCTTTCGTCAATCGGGAGTGGTTGCAGCTGAAATCTCCTCTGAGTTACAGAGAGAGATTCTGGAAGCACAAGCACAAGCTCCAAGGAATAAACCCCTAGGTAAATTGTTTGTACCCGAACAATCCCGTCCCACACTCCTTCAAGAATTTCATGACTCTGTGTTAAGTGCACACCCTGGTATTGCAGCTACCCGGTGGGGGGCAGTAGCTAGGGGTTTTTGGTGGCCCTCTATGGGTACTGATATAAAAAGGTTTGTGAATACTTGTGGGGTGTGCGCATGCTCTAAAAGCTCTCAGGTCCGGCCGGACGGGGAATTGGTGCCTTTGCCAATTCCGGATAAAACATGGACACACCTGTCCATGGACTTTATCACTAACCTTCCACCTTCCAAGGGCAATTCAGTGGTATGGGTAGTGGTTGATAGATTTTCTAAGCAAGCCCACTTTGTGCCATTACCTGCATTACCATCCGCTGAAACCTTGGCCCGCTTGTTTATACAGCACATTGTTCGACTGCATGGAGTGCCTGTGAACGTGGTGTCAGACAGGGGTGTGCAATTTGTGGCCAGGTTTTGGAGAGCGTTTTGTATGAAGTTGGGGGTCACGTTGTCATTCTCCTCTGCCTATCATCCGGAATCCATCGGACAAACGGAACGTACCAACCAGTCATTGGAGCAGATTCTGAGATGCCTGGCCTCCTCCAGACAGGAAGACTGGTGTGAGGTATTACCCATGGCAGAATTTGCATTCAACTGTCGGATTAATAAGTCTACCGGAAAGTCTCCCTTTCTGGTCAATTATGGGTTTGTTCCGCAGTTTGGGGAATTTTCCCGTATGGATTCGGATTGCCCTGGTGCCGAGGGGATGGAACAAC
The DNA here is from genome assembly GCF_039654945.1 of Dendrobates tinctorius. NCBI lineage: Eukaryota > Metazoa > Chordata > Amphibia > Anura > Dendrobatidae > Dendrobates > Dendrobates tinctorius. The sequence goes on along the minus strand of NW_027361673.1, from coordinate 31,908,246 downwards.
AATTAAAGATCCTCTGGAAGGAGGTACAGGGGAACATCTCCAAAGCCCAGAAGAAGTTCAAACATTTTGCAGACAGGAGGAGGGGGGTGGTTCCTGCGTTGACAGTGGGGGAAAAAGTCGGTTGTCCACCCGTAACATCAAACTTAAAATATCCCATATGAAGTTGGACCCCAAATTTATTGGCCCATACAAGATTGTAGAGGTGATCAACCTTGTGGCATACAGATTACAGTTGCCCACCTCCTTCAAAATCTCTAACGTCTTCCCCAGTTCCCTATTAAAACCTGTGGGGGCAGTTAGAGAAGATCCCTCATCTTTGACTCCACCAGTGTTGGTAGAGGGTCAACTGGAGTACGAGGTAGGGCGCATTGTTGATTCGCGGTGGGTGCGCCGGAGACTTCAGTACCTTATCCATTGGAAGGGATATTCCGTTGAGGATCGATCGTGGGTTCTGGCCAGTTCGGTGCACGCTGATCGACTGGTGCGGGCTTTTCATGCCAGGTACCCTGAGAAACCTGGGGGTCCAGTGGCCCCCCATTAAGAGGGGGGTACTGTCATGGTTATGACATGGTTAATGTCCTGTTCTCACAGGGTTAACTTTTGCCGGCCTCTCTTGGGATCTGGGAGGGGTATTTATACTCACTCCAAACTAGCATTCTCTGTCAGTTATATTGCTGTTCTGGTGTGTCTGACCCCTGGTGTGTGTGTGTGTACTCTGTGTTGTTTGTTTGCTTCCCATGTATGACCCGGCTTGTTCCTTCACTCTGTACTCTGTCTCTCGTTTTGGTACCATTGTCTTTTCTTGTTCTGACCTCCTGGTTTAGCTATCGTTGCTCCGTTACAGTTTACCCCTATTGTACCGTCTAACGCCCGTTCTGGTTTTCTGATCTATTGCTACGTCCTGACTATCCATTCTGTCTAATCCTATGGTACTGTATTGCTATCTTGTGCTTTGACCTCGGCTTGATCTCTTTTTTTGTCTCTGTCTATGCCCCTTGGTAACATTGTCCTGTAGTTACCTTTCTAGGAGTTTCCCTGCAGCCCCTAGCTCCGTGGAGCATAGGCCATGCCCCCAGCAGTCACGTGATTCAGGTCCTGGAGCATGCATTGTCACCACTGCTGCCCGCTCCGCAGGTATCTTTGTGCACAGTCTTTGTACTCAGGACACACGCTCTGGCTCAGTGAGCAAGTGCAGTGTGGTGTTCCTGACAGCGGCAGTGTCCACGCCGCGTTGCAGTAGCAGCCACCTTTGCTTTCGCAGTTGCAACGCCGTCCAGACGGACGTAGTGCCGCCGTCTTGGGCTACTCCTGTGACCGTATACCGTGTGTGCGTTTGTTACTGAGTACTGTGACTACAACAGGCTCAGTCATTTGTGTTTGTACTTTTTGGCATCTCTGTAAGTTAACTGAGATTGCTCTGCGCACCTGGGTGAAGTTTAACCCTGTGTGCATTACTGCCATATTGCTCCTGCCACCGCTTAGCAGTGGTTACTACTACTGCACGGTGGACCCCGAGCGGCGAACGCACTTTATTATTATTTTTATTTAGTGCGTTCCGCCGTTCCTAACATTATACTAGCGCCAGGGTCTGGCTAGTGATGGCAGAACAGCAGCAACTCTTACAGTGTATTCGGCAGCTTGATGGCCGGCTGGCCACTCTTGAGAAGGCTCTCTCAGCTGCACAATCCACAGAAGCTGCTGTAAAGGCAATCACAGACGCGGTTTCCCGTATGTCCACATCCTCCCCCGTGCCGACAGTTACCAGCCTCCCATTGCCCGATAAATTTTCTGGCGATGGCGCCTCCTGTAGGGGTTTCATCAGCCAGTGCTCCATGCAGATGGAGTTACTGGCTACGCGATTCCCTACGGAACGGGCCAAGGTGGGGTTTATTGTTTCCCTGCTGTCGGGCAAAGCGTTCGAGTGGGCTACGCCTCTATGGGAGCGTGGTGACCCAGAGGTCCGGACCGCTGCTCACTTTCTAACAGCTATTAAGCAGGTCTTCCTCGGTCCACGGGTCACGCACGATACCTCTCTTCAGCTTCTAGCTTTGACTCAGGGTGCTCTCTCGGTTAGTCAGTATTCCGTCCGTTTTCGGACACTGGCTTCCGAGTTGGAGTGGTCCGATAAAGCCCCCATCCCTGTGTTTTGGAGAGGTTTGGCGGAGCACGTTAAGGATGCTCTCTCCACTAAAGAGGGTCCTGCCAGTTTGGAAGAGCTGATTGCCATTTCCACCCGCATTGACCTCCGTTTTTCAGAGCACGTTAGGGAGCGTGCTCAATCCAAACGGAAGGTTACTCCGACTCCCAATTTTTTTGAGCCTCTGGAACTACCCGAGCCAGAGGTTCCACCCCCAGAGCCCATTGAGGTGTCTCGCACCGTTCTACAGGCGTGTCCGGCACAAGACTCCAGTCGCGGTCTTATTTGTCAACACGCGGTGTCTCAGAACAACAGTGCCCCGCAACGGCCAAATTCTGTACCGCCGGGTAAGACCCTTGTTCCCCCCCACCTTCGGCCGAAGGTTCTTGCCTGGGCACACACGTCCAGGAGGGGTGGTCACTGTGGCTATATGCAGACCACAAAACTCCTGGCAGGGTCTTACTGGTGGCCGCACAGGGCTCGGGATGTTAAAAAATATATTCGGGCCTGCGCCTTTTGTGCTCGGAATAGCCTCCTTAAGCGAAGAGCAGAGACGCCTGCCGACACATGGCGGCGTTCCACTTTAACTTCCGCTCCCACTGTCTCCCATGGGTCCCTTCTCAGACCTGGCGATCTTGCCACCCCTGAGGCCTTCCACATGTCCCGGGTCTCTCTGTCATCTACTGGGACATCAGACTTGCCTGCGGATGAGTCTGAGGCCTATACCTCTTACGGGAACAAGTTGGTGGATTCTAAGGCTCAAGGAGGGGGGCCCTAGGAGGGGGGTAATGTTAGGAGTCGGATTTCTGCGTTTACTCAGCAGGGATCCAGATCCTCACATTCTGCAATCTCCTCCTATTTTTCCACTGCAGAGGAGATTGCAGAGGAGATTGCCTTGCAGCAAATCTCTCCTGAGGCTAAGTCCTTCTGTCCTCTTACTGGGCATGCACATGGGACGATTTCCCATTGGAGATCGGGAGTCATGTGCTCAGGTCCCGCTCCAGTTCTCATTGGTCCATCTCAGAGATCTGGAAGCGTGCAGAAGTTCCCGGCTGCTATAAAAGGCGCGCATGGCTGTTCCGCCATGCGCTATTATAGACTTACTTGCTGCTGTGTGTATGAGGACGGATGCATTATTCTCCTCTGCTGCAACATCCACACTGCTAACGTCCGACATTGCGCTTGCGCCTTGCCTTTGTCTTTTAGCGGCAGTGTCCACACCACGCTGCAGTAGCAGCCTCCTTTGCGTTCGCAGTTGCAACGCCGCACACACGGTAGGTCTAGACGGACGTAGTGCCGCCATCTTGGGCTACTCCTGTGACCGTATACCGTGTGTGTTTGTTACGTACTGTGACTACAACAGGCTCAGTCATTTGTGTTTGTACTTTTTGGCATCTCTGTAAGTTAACTGAGAATGCTCTGCGCACCTCTGTGAAGTTTAACTCTGTGCGCATTACTGCCATATTGCTCCTGCCACCACTTAGCAGCGGTTATATCACCTACTGCACGGTGGACCCCGAGCGGCGAACACACTTTATTATTATTTTTATTTAGTGCGTTCCGCCATTCCTAACAGACGGGATGATATGGGATATTAAGGGTAGTAGTCCAGCAGCTGTGACGGGATGATGTGGGATATTAGTGGTAGTTGTCCAGTGGCTCTGGCTGATGGGATGATGTGGGATATTGGGGTAGTAGTCCGATGGCTTTGACGGGATGATGTGGGATATTAGGGGTAGTAGTCCGGTAGCTCTGGCTGACGGAATGATGTGGGATATTATAGTGAATGTGGCTATGTGGAGTGGGTGGGGCTCTGCACTCATCTTTATATATATAGATATAATCATTATAATTTGTTATCACTAACCATAGTTAGTTACTATGCCCGGGCAGCGCTGGGCTCTTCAGCTATTACTCTATATAATGTAATGCATTTCATAGGCCAGTATTCTGTGTGTCTGTTCGGAGGCAATATTTGCTTTGTGCTGCTCCTGTCTGCAATACAATAATGATGACTTATACAACATTAACCCAATATAAATGTATTGCAGTTTATAGTAAAAATCATGGTCTTCTATAAGTGCAACCACAGGCTGTTTATCTTAAGAGCATCTTCATGACAGTCATAGGGGTCTTTATTAGAACCCTGAGTGCTATGGTGCTGTGATCTTGTCCCTGGATGGGCTGATGGGCATTTAGAATTTCACACCCATCATCCTCTAGGAATTGGGTGGGCCCACTCATGATTAGCGTCAAAATGCACATTTCAGTAATCATAAATCCTTGTAGAGGTTCTTGTGCAATAACGAGACAATAGACTTAATTTACCGTAAGTTTTGGAAAAAGATTGTTTATGTTTATATGCATATAAGGTGCTTACTGCACCATAAACCTTGTGGCCCTCCCCATGTTTATAAACATAAACAATCTTTTCTCCAAAACTATCCATCAGATTTTGAAACTAAAGTATGTCTCCTACCAGTGCCAGATTCTCAATCCCTACAAGTATCAATGATACCTTGATATGCATTTCGAAGTTGAATGACTCGCTTTAACTACTTTGCGACCAACTAACATAAAATTACATCATGTGGTGGCAGTGAGCATATGAAGCAGGGTTAGTAACCATACTCAGCTAATGACGGCAGTGTTACACAGCCAGAATTTGCCTATAAAAGCAGTGATTGAAGCAAACTCTGCCAACTACTGCTTATCTATTTAAATGGAGCTGTCAATCTTTCACAGTGTTAAAATAGCACAATCACCTGTGTGTCTGTAAGGGGTGGTGAGCAGTAGATGCATCTACAGTAGTCAACATCACACAGCACTCGCAAGTAAATGCTGCTATCGGTGGTTGGACTAGACAGACAGACAGGAACTAAAGGGTGGAGAATGTGTTCCCTGAGTAAAGAGTTTGAAGAGTGCACTTTATCAGGTGACAGCTGTAGCGCAGTTGCAAAATATAAAAGGCCAGGAAGATGAAGCAGGAATGTAATTGATGTCAGGAAGTGAAAGGAGCAGCAGAACGGGCTTGTGGTTAAGACTGCAGTAGAAGTACCTGAGAGCAATTTGGTCCTTGATCAGACCCAACTTCATAGGTGAAATACCGAAGACTTCGCAGGTCAAGCCCCAAAAGCCAAAGCTGATCACTGTACAGAGAGGAATGCCTTCGATCCTGAAAAATGTTCTGAGTGAACAGGGCCATTGCTTCCTGTGCAAACGTATGGTATTACTTGGGACAAGGTGCTAACTTGAATTGACTTGGGCCGAAGTGGACTGTGCCATAGGCCCGATAGGCCTTGTATGCTGATTTTGTGGAATCATCTACTTGTACATTGAATTGTTCCTATGAAAAGTAGTAATGACCGGTTAGGGTAATACTGTTGTTCCCTGACAGAAAGACCAAGGTTAAAAAATGTTAGATAATTCCCTTTAAATAGTGTCCTAAGTAGCTGAGCGCTGGAATATTGCCTGTATACTTCGTATATTATTGACTGTGTATCGATCTGCCTGAGTCGCTCTTATGGCGCTGTTGCATTTTCGGAAATTATTCACATGTTCTTGCACCATCTTTCATTGCTCGTGTGCGACATGATCGAGGAGAACCGATGGGTTGTCATGGCAGCTGACAGCCTCCTGAAGCCCCCACAGCTGCCATCTTTGATTTCTTGTGAAGCGAGAAGCACAACATCTGGCTGGACTTCATACGAGAATGTAAGTTTCATTGTATACTTCAATATTGTTGTATAACCCGTATAAAGTATAAGAGATTAAATGATCATAGGTTCAAGTTCCCTAATGGTACTAAAAGGTAATGTACATTTAAAAAATAAAATATGAAAAAATAAAGAAATAAAAAAATGTGACAAATAAACATATCTGGCATGGCTGCATTCATAAAAGACATTACAATCAAAATATAAAATGAATTAACCTGATCTATAAACACAATAAATGAAAAGAAAAAGTGAAATGCCAGAAATTGAATTTTTTCAGTTTCTGTAATTCTGCGAATACTGCAATAAGAAGCAAACAGAACATTTACCACAAAATTATGTAAACAGAAAAATTAGCACATCACACAAAATACAAACCCTCAAATAGGTGCATCGATAGATAAATCAAAACGTTACATGTCATGGAAAATGGCAACACAAATTTTTTATTTTTTTTTTATAAATTTCCCAAATTTTATTATCACTTAAGTAAAAAAAAATTTGATAACACAGTAATCATACTAACCTGGAAAATTATGTTACCAGGTCATTTTTACAGCACATTACTGTATAAGCAAACTCCCAAGAGTTTCTTTTCTTGTAAACTGAATGACGTCATTCAAAATTACAACATGTCCTGCAAAAAATAAACCCCCATATCGCTGTGTTGATGAAAAAAAAAGACATTTTTAAATTTAATTTAGAAAAGCTAGAATTGGCCCTGTACATGGTACCGAACCTTTAGCCTTCAGGAATGTTTTAGCTGACATAGGTGTAAAAACTTTAATTGGGTCCATGATTTGCCATTAAATAAGGCTGCTTTGGAGGTTTGGTAAATAAAACATTTTCATATTTTGCAGCATCAAGTTGCAAAATGTATAATGTTGCATCATAATATGTGACCCATGATGCAGAGCTGAAAGTACGCACCATTCTTTACCAAGATCAGAAATACAAATTCCCACACTTGCCCTCTTTACCCTTCTTTGAAACAAAAAAATGAATGAATTGAATTGTACCTTCTCTTCGAAGATCCTCTACTGTTTGCTCAAGATCTTTAACATTTTCATCTAATCCATCTGTAAAGACCAGCATCATCTACAAAGCACAAACACAATGAATGATTTGAGGAACAGAAATTCAGGTTATATGGATGGAAAATAATATAACAATGACTGCACATGCCTTTGCTTTTCCTGTATTTGTGTTTTGAAATGTCTTCCACATTGAAGTAAGAAAAGTCGATGTTAAATTGGAAGTGCCATTGACATTACTCTCTTTGAGGCTCTGAGCTAAATCTGGACTATAGGTGTGAAATAGAGGAGAAATTGATGTATTAGCATTTGGCAAATAAAAAGCAACGCTAATTTGAGGTTTAACACCAGGGTTGCAGCTTGGACTTCTCAAGTTCATCATGTTGTTTAAGATATCAGCAATATGGACTTCTAGATGGTTTTGTTGACTGAATAATTTGGAATTACTGGGATTGGATGAAATGTCAAAACCCACTACAACATCAACAGAACAATCTATAAGGAAAGAAACAGAAAATAAAAGTTGCATAACATTACATAGTAAGGAGTAGTCTATCTTATATGTACAAAAAAACAATAGCTATGAGGCACTTAAAAATCCATGTATCAACTAAGTTAAATGGGGGATAGCACCATTTGATAAGAAGCGATTCTAAACAACTTGAATAGAACAAAGTATTTTTGTTTACTCCAAATTATAAAAACAAATTGCAAGGTTAAAATGATTTAAAAAAGGGCAAAAGTCTCTGCCCCTGGAAGAAGCAAGGGGGCAAAACGCGCGTCGGGGCACAGGGGATCATCACCACCATGCTCTTACACTTCACCCTTCTTCATTCCAGTAAGTTCAGCTGGTACTTGATATATGGATTTAAATGGGGACTGGGTATCTCTTGCCTTAAACTATCCGCTTGACATTACTAAGTGGGAATTTTATTGATATTTGTTTTAGGGAGACTATATATATGGGTATATGTGGAGTATATTGGATATGCCTTGGGCAATAATTATATACTGAAATTGTTACCATTCTGCACATTGATTATGTACTCCCTATTTGTGATTGTTTAATATTTTCCTTTCTCTTGGATATACCATATGTGCAGCAAGAATTTTTGGGTTCCCCATAGGTTATTTGGACCTTTCTAGTGGTTGGTGTCCCCTTTTTGGTATGATCACGGTGATTATGTATAAGTAGCATTTTATGGATTTTATTAATGTTTGAATAAATAATTAATTTTTAAAGGTATATGGTTCTCTTCTCAACAGTGATAGTTTTAGTTTTATTAGCTGTCCTTCAGATTTACTGGTTGATTTATAGTAAGGAGTAGTTTGAGAAATTACAGGAATTAGAATATTGATCAATGATACATTATAGCTAAAGATGAGCAAATCTTTTGAAATTCAAATTTGCCAGCTTCAATAATTTTTTCCAAATTATTTGATTTACACGTACTTCAATTACTGTGAAAAGACATGTACCACATTTTGAGGTCTCATACATCCAACTCAACTACAGGCTCTTTAAAGGGGTTGTCACAAGAACAAAGTACATATTAAGTATTTGATCTTAGAAAAATGTTGTACAAGTGGGTGTATTAAAAAAAATGTTCCTGTGCTGAAATAATTTGCTGTGTCCAACCATGGAGAGCTGCTCCATGTTATGGGGGGCACATACCGGGGGAGAAAGCAAAACTCACTTATGATAAGAAAACATACCGATGGCATTACAGGGCTCACAGCTGCTGCTTTCTAAGGTAAAACATTTCACTTGTTTTATCACAGGAGTCAGTGTTTCTACCTTGTTACCAGCCCTCTGAGCTCATTATAAATCAAGTCAGTGATGCAGTTCCAGTGGCAGCTGAGCTCATATGTCATTGACTTGATTTGTGATGAGCTCAGAGGGCTGGTGACACAGTAATAACACTGACTCCTGTGATAAAACAGGTAGGAAAATGTGTCATCTCTGAAAGCAGCAGCTGTGACCCCCTGCTGTCATCTACAGTTCATACTCTTTTATGATTCCTCCCCTGCCAAGAGATGTGGCATGTGCTAACCATTATTATTCCAAGATCCAATCCCTTGAAGGCAAACACATTCTTAGTAATATCAAAGTGATTTCAATATATATGACTATAGGTAATAAGATGGTAAATATTTTTCACTGTTTTGTTGTAACATATTGTACATCTGTGATGTGTATTTAGTGTCTTAGGGCTTTTTCTCCCTATCTCTACAACTAAGCTATGACCTTTAACGTCCTCTTACTAATCAAATTTATTATAAAAATGGCTGCTTTATTCACTGCCTCTGCTACGATAGTCCCATCATACTAGTATTAAGGGGTTGTCTGGTACAAATTGATACGTCTACAGTCACTCTGTGTGACTGCAGACTTATGAATCTCCCAGCACATGCACTGTGCGCTGTGGGCATTCACTGGTATCTGAGCCAGGACAAGAGGGTTTATAAGGGTTATATATACTAATAGCCAGAGCCCGTCAAGTGGGCATGGCCTTGTTCCATACACTTGTATTGAGCGAGGATACACCATGATTAGTGATGCAGCCATCCAGTGGATGCGGCAGGCTAGAGCGCTTGGCTTCGCTGTATGCAAGTATATGGAGCAAGGCTGTGCCCACTGGCTGGGAGTATGCATAACGAATAAATAACCACCAATCCTGGCTCAGAAACTGGCCAATGCCTGCAGCACACAGTGTTTGCACAGGGGGGTGGATTTATAAGTTTTCAGTCACACGGAGTGACTGCAGACTTATCAATTTGGACCGGACATCTGTAACAATACCATGTAATGTGATTGCTACAAGGCAATGGGGGGAAAGTGCACCAGAGGTTACGTGAGCCTTCTCTTGCTATAAGATTCCCTTTCACATTGTGTTCTTTGCCACGTTTGTTGGTACTGTTGGGGCTTATGTCCAAACCCCCTGCAAAATGGAATTTGCACAATATGCACCAGCGGGGATTTTGACTATATATGTGCTAACAGAGTCAATGTGTGCTCTGTGGTGCAACATTATCGGATGTATACGCCTATTGGAGGAATGATGTACAACAGAGCAGATGGTGAATCAGTCTGCACTATTAAAGTCAATGGCCCTCTTGGTGCATATGCCCGAATCTTGTTTTGTGGCGGATTAGGACATTAGCCAAGGAAGGGACCAATGAACATAGAGCAAGGCGCAGTGTTAAAGCACCTTTACAATTATTGTATAAAATGGCATTGGAATTTTTAGTGAATCAAATCAAAATGCAAATTGTCAAATTTGTCAGGTCTGCCTAATTTCCAAAACTTCAACACAAATTTGATTCACACTGAATCAGTTTGCTCATTTTTAAAGAGAATGTGTCAGGTCATTTTTGCGTATGCTGCTAAGAGTATCCTGAAATAGAGCTTTTGCAGCCCTTTCAGGATATGTAACTTTTATTGTTATATGTTACCCCGTTGTCTTGCTGTTAGCCCAGGAAAATGTATTATCTTATGCTGACAGATCAAGCGTATGTTAATGGTAAATAAGTATTCACCCCTTCCTCCATCCTTAACCCCGTCCACTCCTCTGCCGGTGTCAGTGATTCAATCAGACTGCGGTATGCCCAAGGATCATATTGCAATGCTAGGACTGGCTGTCTGCTCTCCTGACCTGAGCGTGACAGCATGTATTTCTATGCAGTAATCATGCTCAGGTGATTATAGCAGATGGCTAGTCTGAGGAGAAGAGTCTTGAGGAGATCATTTGCATATTCCCAGTGCCTTCTGGGATAAGTGAAGAGTCTCCGCGAGCTCAACGATCACTGGGTTTTGGCCGTTGCAGCTGAAAAGAGGAAATCGGAAAACCAGGGGAAGAGTCTTGAGGAGATCATTTGCATATTCCCAGTGCCTTCTGGGATAAGTGAAGAGTCTCCGCGAGCTCAACGATCACTGGGTTTTGGCCGTTGCAGCTGAAAAGAGGAAATCGGAAAACCAGGGGAAGAGTCTTGAGGAGATCATTTGCATATTCCCAGTGCCTTCTGGGATAAGTGAAGAGTCTCTGTGGGCTCATCTTTCATCGTTTTTAAGAAATCTCAAGATGGAAGAGGCCAGGAGCCATTTGGTGAGCTGCATTTCTTGCTACATGTTCACAGACTTACCAGTGGAAAAGCCAAACTTCACATGCCACAAATGCAAGCTTGTGTCCCTGTTGGAGGAAAAGTTGCAAAATCTCGAAGAGAGGTTAGCTACGTTGAAGATCATTAAGGAAGGTGAAGAGTTCTTGGACAGAGCAGAATTATCTCTTCATGTTACAGAAAGAGAAGAAATTCGAAGTGCACCTGAAGAAACAGAGGAATGGAGACATGTGACCCAGAGAAGCAGGAGGATCAGGAGGCAGTCAGCACCCATACTGCTCAGAAACCAGTACCAGGCTCTCACGCAGGAAAACAATGAAGAAATACATCAGGATAAGACTTTGCCAACAAGCAGCAACCTTGTACGCCTTCAGAGTCCTCCTGGATGGAGAAAGAAAAATGTTGTGAAGAAGAAACGGAGAGTGGTGGTCATGGGGGATTCCCTGTTGAGAGGAACTGAGGCCGCTATCTGCAGACCGGATATAACTTCAAGAGAAATGTGTTGTCTTCCAGGTGCAAAAATTAAAGATGTGTCTGACAGGATATCAGGACTCTTCAGACCTACAGATGACTACCCATTCCTGCTACTACATGTGGGGACAAATGACACTGCAAGAAACGACCTGGAAACCATCTGCAGAGACTTTGAAGACTTAGGCAAGAAAGTGAAAGAACTGGGAGCGCAGGTGGTCTTCTCTTCCATCCTCCCAGTGGATGGCCATGGAACAAGGAGGTGGAATAAGATTCTGCAGGTGAACAACTGGCTACGTCGATGGTGCCGTCAGCAACGATTTGGATTCCTGGATCACGGAGTGAACTACTTATACGATGGACTACTTGCTAGAGATGGGGTGCACCTTACGAAGACTGGTAAGCATGTATTTGGAAGTCGCCTTGCTACACTTGTAAGGAGAGCTTTAAACTAGAACAACATGGGAAGGGAAGCAAAAGACCAGAAAAAGCCATACACCTGACAAATGCTATTGAGAACTCTGCTATTAGAAGTGGAAAGGAAGAACAAAGACGAAAGAATCTAATTAATAAAAATATTGGAGAAAGAGAAACCAATCACAAACTAAAATGTTTCTATACTAATGCACAAAGCATGGGCAACAAACAAGGAGAATTGGAACTACTAACACAGGAAAAGAAATATGATGTCATTGGAATCACTGAAACTTGGTGGGACAATACACATGATTGGAATACAAGACTAGAAGGATACAACTTATTTGCAAGAAACAGACTTGATAAACGAGGAGGGGGTGTCGCATTGTATGTTAGAAACGCGTATATCTGCACAGAGATTGAAGCTTCAGAGACTGGGAGTTCTGTGGAAACTGTTTGGGTAAGAATACAAGGACAGAACAATGGAAAGGACACCATTGTAGGCATTTACTACAGGCCGCCTGTGCAAGCTGAAGCTATGGATGAACTCTTTATGCATCAAATGGCCAAGTTCTCCAAAAAATATGACATAGTTGTCATGGGAGATTTCAACTATCCAGACATTTGTTGGGAATCTCTCTCAGGCAAAACTAACAGGTCAAGGAAATTCTTATCCTCTCTTGCTGACAACTTTATCTTCCAAAAGGTAAGGGAGAAAACAAGGGGAACTGCTACCTTGGATCTAATCCTTATAAACAGGGAGGAAATGGTTGAGGAGGTAAAAGTGGCTGGGACCCTAGGAGGTAGCGACCATGCTATTTTAGAATTTTGGATAACTAGAGGCGGAAGACCTGTGAAGACTCAGACGTCAAGGTTAGATTTCAGAAAGGCAGATTTTAAGGGATTCAGAAAGAGAATTGGAGGGATCCAATGGCTGGATATCCTTAAAGACAAAAATGTCCAGGAAGGATGGGAAATCTTGAAAAATGAAATTCTCAAAGCACAGTTGTTAACAATTCCGAAAAGAGGGAAGAATAGGAAGCAGTTAAGGAAACCAGGATGGATGAACACAGAACTTAAGCACATGCTAAAAAGGAAGAAAAAAATGTTTATAAAATGGAAAGAGGGAGGCATATCTAAAGAAGAATATAATGCTGTCTGCAGAACCTGCAGGGCACAAATCAGATTAGCTAAAGCTGAAAATGAATTGAGGCTTGCAAGAGATGTCAAAAGCAATAATAAAGGATTTTGGGGATATGTCAAAAGTAAAAGAAAAGTCAAAGATGCTATAGGATTTTTACAGGATGAAAATGATGAAATGGTAAGACAGGATGTTGAGAAGGCTGAACTTTTAAATTCCTATTTTGCATCTGTTTTCTCTCAGAAAGGAAATGTAACATCAACTGTTATTCACTGTCCTATTAAGGGAATAGAAGAATCCAGGATATCTATAAACAGAAAGATAGTGAGGAAACACTTAGCTAGCCTAAATGAATTCAAGTCTCCAGGTCCAGATGAATTACACCCCAGAGTGCTGAAGGAGATAGCAGAAGAAATTTTTGAACCCCTCTCTATAATCTTTGAAAATTCTTGGAGAACAGGAGAAGTGCCAGAAGACTGGAGAAGAGCAAATGTTGTTCCTATCTTCAAAAAGGGGAAGAAAGTGGACCCAGGTAACTATAGGCCAGTGAGTCTGACTTCTATACCAGGAAAGATCTTTGAACAAATTATTAAACAACATGTATGTCAATACCTGGATAAGAATGAAGTGATTAAACAGAGTCAGCATGGGTTTGTAACTAATAAGTCATGTCAGACTAACTTAATTTCCTTCTATGACGGTATCACTGATTGGGTGGATCAAGGAAATGCTGTAGATATAGTATATCTTGACTTCAGCAAAGCATTTGACAAAGTCTCTCATACAATCCTTATTGAAAAAATGATTAAGTATGGAATGGACAAGGCAACTGTTAGGTGGATTCATAACTGGCTTAGTGATCGGACCCAAAGAGTGGTCGTAAATGGCTGCACATCCAGTTGGAAGAATGTCTCAAGTGGGGTACCACAGGGCTCTGTCCTGGGCCCTGTATTGTTCAACATCTTTATCAACGATTTAGATGAAGGAATTGAGGGTAAACTGATTAAATTTGCTGATGACACAAAGCTAGGAGGGATAGCTAATACTAGAGAAGAGAGAGAGAGGATTCAAAAAGATTTAAATAAACTGGAGAAGTGGGCAGCAACTAACAGAATGGTTTTTAACAGGGAGAAATGCAAAGTACTACATCTGGGCAATAAAAATGGAAAAAGCATATATAGAATGGGAGGAATAGGGCTAAGTGACAGCACATGTGAAAAAGACTTGGGTATACTAATAGATCACAGACTGAATATGAGTCAACAGTGTGATGCAGCAGCAAAAAAGGCAAATGCAATTCTAGGATGTATTAACAGAAGCATACAGTCTAGATCACGTGAAGTCATTATTTCCCTCTACTCCTCTTTGGTCAGACCTCATCTGGAATATTGTGTCCAGTTTTGGGCACCACATTTTAAAAAAGACATCAACAAACTGGAGCAAGTTCAGAAAAGAGCGACCAGAATGGTGACCGGTCTGCAAACCCTGTCTTATGAGGAAAGGTTGCAGGATTTGGGAATGTTTAGTTTGCAAAAGAGAAGACTGAGAGGAGACTTAATAGCTGTCTACAAATATCTAAAGGGCTGTCACATTGTAGAAGGATCAACTTTATTCTCATTTGCACAAGGAAAGACTAGAAGCAATGGGATGAAACTGAATGGGAGGAGACACAGATTAGATATTAGAAAAAACTTTTTGACAGTTAGAGTGATCAATGAGTGGAACAGGCTGCCACGAGAAGTGGTGAGTTCTCCTTCAATGGAAGTCTTCAAACAGAGGCTGGACAGACATCTGACTGGGATGATTTAGCGAATCCTGCTTTGAGCAGGGGGTTGGACCAGATGGCCCAGGAGGTCCCTTCCAACTCTACGATTCTATGATTCTATGATTGCATTGTAATCCTCAGGTGTGTAATATGGCAGTCTGACTGCATCCAATCAGTGATGCTGATGTAAAGGGGTGGAGGGGATTATGGACAGAGGAAAGGGGAATGTAAATTTGACATTAACATAAGCTTAACTAATATTCCAGCACATCTTCTTACTAAAAAATAGAAACTTTATTGAGAAATCTTCATTAAAAATCCAAAAGCAGGATACAGGTTAAAAAACCATGGTGAAGACAAGCATTTACGCATTTCGACTCAACAGAGTCTTACTCATAAAAAGTAAGACTCTGTTGAGTCGAAACGCGTAAATGCTTGTCTTCACCATGGTTTTTCAACCTGTATCCTGCTTTTGGATTTTTAATGAGGATTTCTCAATAAAGTTTCTATTTTTAAGTAAGAAGATGTGCTAGAATATTTGGATTTCAGTAGATTGTCTATCTATAGCAAAATGTCATTTTTTGGGATGTCAAGTTTAAGCCCTGTAGGCCTTACAACCATTAATGTTGCTTCTTTTTCTACACAAGTCCATTTCAAGATAAGTATGTACATTGTAGATATCAAATAACAATATAATGATGCATCTAATCATTTCAAATGGAAAACTGTAAAGCTATAGAAGAGTTTAGACAGTACTCACTGTTAGATGTTCGCTCTTTGCATATATCTCTTACAAATCTCTTTTTAATTTTTTTTAATTCATCAAAATTGTCAACAGAAAATCTTGCGCTTGCAGATCCAGCAATCTGAAGAAGCTGCGTTTCAGACACCTGTCCCACTCCCACAGCATAGGTGTAAACACCTTTCTTTCTGAGAGCTTCTGCAGGTCCTGCAACTTTATCGTATGAGACTCCATCTGTTACCACTAGTAATATCTGCTGTACACCTTCATTAATACGACTATTCGCTGCTTGACTCAGTAACGCTGAATCTGTTTTCGTCAGAGCCTCTCCAATGAGGGTGGATCCACCAAGTTTGTCAATCTCGTTAACTTTTTCTTTCAAAAGTTCCTTGTCCAAATATGTTTTCAGTTGAAATTCTGTTCTGAACAAATCACTGTATTGAGCAACACCTACATGAACTTTGCCAGGACCGATGTCAAAATCCTCGATTACAGAAACCATGAATTTTTTCATTTCTATAAAATCTGTGTCTGAAATACTACCGGATCCATCGATTAGAAAAGTTATGTCTGCTTCTGTTCTTTCACATTCTGCAAAAATGTCATTATGATAGAAAAATGAATGAATGCTAAATAAAACAATTAAGGCGTAAATACAATACGCATATCAAACATTTTAATAAAGAAACTGGCCTTATAGGCGTCATGACTATTTAGAAAACCTTCAGAAGTAATAATTGAAACCAAATGATCTCTTTATTTTCATATCAGTTTTTGGCTTTACTGTTGACATATTTCAGCCTACTGCTTTTTGTAGAACAGGCATAACTTGACTTGCCTTGCATTAATCATATCGAATACAATTGGCAGGCTGCTAAAATGTAAATTTCTGCCTACTCAATCATTTTTTGTTACTATTTTATATTTTAGCTTTTTTTGCAATAAACTAAGTACATTCAGGCCTCTGGTCACAGATTACTGGACAATTTCTGTTCACGATTACTTAAAAAAGGGGCATTTTCTTAGCGTGACGCTGAATGTTTCTACAATTTAACCACATAAAATTGTTAGCATGATGCTTCCATTGAGAGAATTTACACACAATATTTATACGGCATTTTTTTTTAACTTTTTGCTACTGTAAAAAATATTAATGTGACACTTGCATTGTAGTAAGTTTCTATTCTTTCCTCTCATAGATCATATTTGTGTCTAGCCTAGCTCCTAAAATAAGGAACAATTTTAGTGTAATCTCCAATGAGCATATAAGACATTTTAAGTATTTTATTGATAGAAAGGTCTACTATTTTAACACGAGTTCAACAATTATATAAAATGGCCCTCATTTTGGTTAGAGTCCATGAGTATTAGGATTTTTTTTCAGACTTCAAATTTCAAGACCCTTTTCATATCTAAAAAGACTTTTATTTGACCATTAATTGTCTTCTTCTAATTACCCCTTCATCTTCATGATAAGGTTCAATTTATGAAAAGGTTTAGCATCAATGTGTGAAACTATAGAAATGTTTTCATACTAATTGTTATATAGACCGCACTACATAGATTGCTTCCCGATCCAAACTTGTAGACTCATATATTATTATTTATTTATATAGTGCCATTAATTCCGTGGTGCTGTACATGGGAAGGGGGGTTACATACAAAGTTATAGATATCGTTACATACAAAGTTATAGATATCGTTATCAGTAAACAAATTTACAATGACGGACTGGTACAGAGGGGTGAGGACCCTGTTCTTGCGGACTTACATTCTACGGGATAATGGGGAAGAGACAGAAGGTCGGGGGTGCAGCAGCTCAGGCAGTGGTGAGGCGGCAGAATGGTTATTGCAGGCTATAAGCTTTCCTGAAAAGATGGGTTTTCAGGTTCCGTTTGAAGGATCCAAGGGTGGTGGATAATCGGACGCGTTGAGGCATGGTATTCCAGAGGATAGGGGATATTCATGAGAAATCTTGGAGGCGGTTGTGTGAGGAACGAATAAGTGTGGAGGAGAGTAGGAGGTCTTGGGAGGATCGAAGATTACGTGAGGGAAGATATTGGGAGATTAGTTTAAAGATATAGGGAGGGGAAAGGTTGTGTATGGCTTTTTAGGTCAGTGTTAGTAGTTTGAATTGGATTCATTGGGGAATTGGGAGCCAATGGAGGGATTTGCAGAGAGGAGAGACAGGGGAGTAGCGAGGAGAGAGATGGATAAGTCGGGCAGCAGAATTGAGGACAGACTGGAATGGTGCAAGAGAGTTGGCAGGGAGGCCACAGAGGGGAGTGTTGCAGTAGTCAAGGCGGAAGATGATGAGGGCATGTACAAGAGTTTTAGTAGTTTGAGGACTGAGGAAGGGATGGATTCTGGAAATATTTTTGAGTTGGAGGCGACAGGAGGTGGCAAGAGTTTGGACGTGTGGTTTGAAGGACAGGGCAGAGTCGAGAGTTACTCCGAGGCAGTGGATTTCAGGTGCGGGAGAGAGCATGATGCCATTTACCATAATAGATAGATCGGGTAGGGAAGATACATGAGATGGAGCAAAGATAATGAGTTCAGTTTTGTCTACGTTGAGTTTTAGGAAGAGAGTGGTGAAAAAGGAGGATATGGCTGATAGACACTCCGGGATTCTGGACAGCAGAGCGGTGACATCTGGGCCAGAGAGGTAGATCTGAGTGTCATCTGCATACAGGTGGTACTGGAAGCCATGTGACTTTATGAGTTGTCCTAGGCCAAGAGTATAGATGGAAAAAAGTAGGGGCCCCAGGACAGAGCCTTGGGGGACTCCAACAGAGAGGGGGCGGGATGAGGAGGTAGTGTGGGAGTGGGAAATGCTGAATGTGCGGTCAGAAAGGTATGAGGAAATCCAGGACAGGGCAAGGTCTTTTATCCCAAGGGAAGAAAGAATCTGTAGCAGTAGGCAGTGGTCCACTGTGTCAAAGGCAGAGGACAGGTCAAGAAGGAGGAGGATGGAGAACTGTCTGTTAGCTTTGGCTGTGAGTAAGTCATTAGTAATTTTGGTCAGGGCAGTTTCAGTGGAGTGGTGGGGGCGGAAGCCAGATTGCAGGATGTCAAGGAGGGAGTTAGATGAGAGGTGGTAGGAAAGTTGAGCATGGACATGCTGTTCGAGGAGTTTCGAAGCAAACGGGAGCAGTGATATGTGGCGATAGCTGGGCATAGCAGTTGGGTCAAGGTTTGATTTTTTTGAGGATGGGTGTTATGGTGGCATGCTTGAGAGCAGAGAGGAAGGTACCAGAAGTTAGGGATAGGTTGAAGAGATGGGTTAGGGCTGGAATGATCATGTTAGTGAGGTTGGGGATCAGGTGGGAAAGGATGGGGTCAAGTGCACAGGTGGTATATGAGTTCAGTTTAGGTGACCCACTGCCAGTCCATGCTTTGTGGTCCATATATGAGCTGTGAAATATGGCTGTCTGAGATTGGCCTAATTATTTAGAGACCAGTCAGGGAGTAATTTCTTTTATTTTTTAAATAAAATTAATTTAATATTGTTAAAAAAAGTATAGCGAATTTTTTTAAAAAAATTTAAACTAATAATTATGTAGTAAAATGATACATTTCTTCAATTAGCCTTAGATGAAAGTAAATATATTTCTAGCATTCTAGATGCTTTCCAAAAACTATAATACTAGTGATAAATCCATAAAATAGATCACCAATAGCTTAATTGTGGTGGTCTGACTTCCAGCACCATTGCCCGTCAGATACAGTGGGGAAAAAAAGTATTTAGTCAGTCAGCAATAGTGCAAGTTCCACCACTTAAAAAGATGAGAGGCGTCTGTAATTTACATCATAGGTAGACCTCAACTATGGGAGACAAACTGAGAAAAAAAAATCCAGAAAATCACATTGTCTGTTTTGTTTTCATTTTATTTGCATATTATGGTGGAAAATAAGTATTTGGTCAGAAACAAGCAATCAAGATTTCTGGCTCTCACAGACCTGTAACTTCTTCTTTAAGAGTCTCCTCTTTCCTCCACTCATTACCTGTAGTAATGGCACCTGTTTAAACTTGTTATCAGTATAAAAATACACCTGTGCACACCCTCAAACAGTCTGACTCCAAACTCCACTATGGTGAAGACCAAAGAGCTGTCAAAGGACACCAGAAACAAAATTGTAGCCCTGCACCAGGCTGGGAAGACTGAATCTGCAATAGCCAACCAGCTTGGAGTGAAGAAATCAAGTGTGGGAGCAATAATTAGAAAATGGAAGACATACAAGACCACTGATAGTCTCCCTCGATCTGGTGCTCCACGCAAAATCCCACCCCGTGGGGTCAGAATGATCACAAGAACGGTGAGCAAAAATCCCAGAACCACGCGGGGGGACCTAGTGAATGAACTGCAGAGAGCTGGGACCAATGTAACAAGGCCTACCATAAGTAACACACTACGCCACCATGGACTCAGATCCTGCAGTGCCAGACGTGTCCCACTGCTTAAGCCTGTACATGTCCGGGCCCGTCTAAAGTTTGCTAGAGAGCATTTGGATGATCCAGAGGAGTTTTGGGAGAATGTCCTATGGTCTGATGAAACCAAACTGGAACTGTTTGGTAGAAACACAACTTGTCGTGTTTGGAGGAAAAAGAATACTGAGTTGCATCCATCAAACACCATACCTACTGTAAAGCATGGTGGTGGAAACATCATGCTTTGGAGCTGTTTCTCTGCAAAGGGGCCAGGACGACTGATCCGGGTACATGAAAGAATGAATGGGGCCATGTATCGTGAGATTTTGAGTGCAAACCTCCATCCATCAGCAAGGGCATTGAAGATGAAACGTGGCTGGGTCTTTCAACATGACAATGATCCAAAGCACACCGCCAGGGCAACGAAGGAGTGGCTTCGTAAGAAGCATTTCAAGGTCCTGGAGTGGCCTAGCCAGTCTCCAGATCTCAACCCTATAGAAAACCTTTGGAGGGAGTTGAAAGTCCGTGTTGCCAAGCGAAAAGCCAAAAACATCACTGCTCTAGAGGAGATCTGCATGGAGGAATGGGCCAACATATCAACAACAGTGTGTGGTAACCTTGTGAAGACTTACAGAAAACATTTGACCTCTGTCATTGCCAACAAAGGATATATCACAAAGTATTGAGATGAAATTTTGTTTCTGACCAAATACTTATTTTCCACCATAATATGCAAATAAAATGAAAACAAAACAGACAATGTGATTTTCTGGATTTTTTTTTCTCAGTTTGTCTCCCATAGTTGAGGTCTACCTATGATGTAAATTACAGACGCCTCTCATCTTTTTAAGTGGTGGAACTTGCACTATTGCTGACTGACTAAATACTTTTTTTCCCCACTGTAAATGAAAAAACATTCTCCAATCAAGCACAGCACCACACATTTTGTTAAGGACTTGCCTTTTATTGAGGTTCTAATAAATTGAGTGGAGCAGAGCTGTTGTGTGCTCCACTAAGGAGAACTTCAACAACTAAATGTATGGCATTTTGCCAGGTAAACAGTACATCACAAGTTCACAACCCATTCATTCAGCTAATAGTCGGGGGTGCCAGAGAACAAAGCCTTCCCCCCAATCAGATATTGATGGCATATCCTCAAAATAGCCAATCAATGATATAATAACCCCTGAAAACATACAAACTACTTGCAGATGATGTCTTTGAACCAAGGACCCCCAACTCTGCAAAGTAACAGTGCTAACCACTGAGCCAACATGCTTTGCAAATTATGAATATACACCGTTAAAAATAATTAAAGTGACAGGAGATACGACACAAATTAGGACTACCGTAAATTGTGATAAAGATTGTGACCTGCTTCTACCAACTTGATTACTATTATTTTATTACAGAATTTATAGCAATGTGAGAGGTATCTAGGAATATGACTCACCTGTTCTTTCACATGCAGCATCTGATACATTCTTAAAAATATCGCTTAATCCATCAAAGTCCTCAACAAAGAACCATTTTCCCTTAGTTCCTGCCATTGTCTTTAGCTCTTCAGTTTGGGCCTTAGCTACTCCAATGGCATATATAATTATCCCAGCATCTTGTAGGTATTTCGAGCTTTCATTAAGTTTATCACGATCATGAGATTCGCCATCAGTTATAACGATCAGATACTGAGGGACTCCTTTCTGTTGGCGGCTGCCTTGCTTTTCTCTAAAGAATGCTTTTGAAAATTCCAAGGCCTTAGCGGTATAAGTTTCTCCTGTTATCAGTGGATCATCCTGAATATGCTTGATGATTTCTTGTTTACTGTGGTGGTCATTAAGGTAAAATAACTTATGAGGGTCATTTGAATATTTAAGAGCTCCAAATTGAACATTATTTGGCCCCACAACTGATTTATCCACAAATGATGTTATAAATTTTTTCATTGTATTATATTGATCTATACTTATGCTCCCGGATGAATCCATAACAAAAACAATATCTGCAACTTGTATTTTTGCACATTCTGTAAATATAAAAAGAAAGGCAATGTAAATATACATTTTTTTAATATCATGTAAAAATATAATAGAGTGCATACAGAAAGTGCTATCTCCTACATAATAATTTTTATTTATAGAGCTAAAACATATTTTTCAGCACTTTACATGTCAGAGGGGACTTGTACAGACAATAAAGACATTACAAAGTTACACATAATTCAACAGATACCATGAGAAGTGAGGACCTTAATACTTTGATATTTGCAATCTGATATCTTTTTCCAAAGAAATCTACATTTTTCTTTTATGTAAATGAGCTGTTCAGCGCTATGGGCTGGACAATGATGCGCAGGAGCATCTGCCCCCAGGACTTATCATAAATATAAGTGTAATTACCAGCATGATATGTAATGGTGTCTTTCTGCTCTCCTCATCTCAATGCAGAGCTGTGTGATTATAACTGACGCATCTGCAGGTTCCTCTTCCTTTATTGCAATATTGTTGCAATACAGCAGAGCTCAGAGAGCTGAAAAAATGTGTTTCCAATATACTTTTAAAAATAAATAAATATTTTATTTTACTTGAATTTTGGTGTACAAATATTTTTTGCTCTTTCATTACAAATTTTTCACCATTTGGCTTTTACGTGCTTTTTATCTGCACATTCAACTTTAATGTGATCGGTGGTCATAAATCAGCTGTTAGAAAAAGACAGAAAAAAGTTGCAAACCTAACTACTAAACTGTTGAAACGAGCTCAATGATGGATTCTTCACATAAAGAGGCATACAATGGCTGCCGGTGGAGGAGCAATGACCTGAACTGTCCATCAGGATCCTCCAATAGAAAAAAACTCACATGGGAAAGCTGCTTTTCTATTGCAGGGGGCTGATGGACAGGACTGGTCACTGCTCCTTCACCATCAGCCATTGTATGCACAGAAGTGCTGGTCAGTCTGCGAGGGAAGCTCATTCTGAAAGTCTAGCACTATGAAACACAGTAGAAAAGTCAGGAGATCTGTGCTGGCATCACAGTGAAATGGCTGTGGCAGAAGCAGGGTAAAGAGTTAAAATGAGGCAGTCAAGGAAATACTTGACAAAATGTTGACTCCCATTGATGGTGTTGCTGAGGCTACATTATTCTCCTGTGATTGAGATGAGGGATATCCATTATGCCTTCCTCTTCCTCCCAGCTAATGTGCTTGCCAGAGGCAAAGGAGGCTAAATGTGACTTGTGTTTTGTATTACTACTGCCGGGACAGTAGCTGCCAACACTACTGGTGGTGTTAGAGCTGCTGCTATCATCAAATATATTAGTGGTCATGATATTACAGTTTTCTACCACCCCTGCCATGACCATTGGCTGTGCCATGCTAGGGTTTAGCAGCTAGTTTGGACAAAAGCAAAATTATAACTCTTAATTTATTTATAAACTTTGTGATCATATTTATCCAATTTTTAGTTAAATCTCTCCCATTCCTGACAAAAAGCTTAACCTTAAAGGGGTTGTCCATTTTTATGAAGGGTAAGCATAGTGATTGAGAAGGGGATATATATATATATATATATATATATATATAGCCCCCATTGGTGTCTCCGACATACAGTGGGTGGAGGGCCCATAATTTTGGATATATGTATGAATGCAGATAGATGCAAGTATATACAGTATATATAAGAAGCCCCCCTCCCCATCATCTGACATGATCATAGCGCGTTTGCTGCTGGGGGAGGATTTATCTTATACAACAGAATGTCCACTACTGCCCTTACTGGTGTATGGGGCCCGGTGAACAGAAGCAAAGTGATGGGGCCCTCAGACCCAGTCAAGTCATCTCCTCTTTTGCTTCTGCTCACTGGGTCCAAGGGTATAATAATATACTGTGCGTCAGCGCAATGCCATTGATAGCGCATGACTCGGCACAGGGAGCTTTCCTGGTGCTGCACAGCTGTCAAGACAGAACGGCAGCGCAGCTCCAGGCGAGCTCCCTCCACCGCTCCTGTAATTTGCTGATGATGGATCTTATGCGATGACATAATCTCATACGCGTTGGCATGTACACGCGACACTCGCCAAAGTAGCAGAAGTGTAGTTGCACCTGCAGGAGATCATACGGGAGGTAAGTATGAAAAACTTTCTTTTTTAATAAAATGAATTAAATGGGTGTGGGGAGGAGCAAGTGATGATGAGTTCACAGTGTGGGACTGGGGACAATAAATGATGATGAATTGAGGGTGGGTGGCAGGGGACAATAAATGATGATAAATTGAGGATGAATGATGAGGGACAATGAATGATGGGGAATTGAGAATGAGGGATGGGGACAGTGGATGATCATGAATTGAAGGTGGGAACAGCAAATGATTAATTGAAGATGGGAGGTGGGGAGAGCAAATTGGGAGGAGTAAAAGATGCATCATGTATTGAGACTTGAGGGTGGGGGACAGCAAATAATAATGAATTGAGGGTGGGGAGAGGAAACAATAATGATGCATTGAAGGTGGGAGGAGTAAATGATGATATATTTAGGGTGATGGGAGAGCAAATAATGATGAATTGAGGGTGGGGAAGTAAATGATGATTAATTGAGACTGGGGGATGGGGGACAACAAATGAAGATGATTTAAGGGTGTGGCAGCAAATAATGATAAATTGAGGGTAAGGGAGACAAATGATGATAAATTGAGGGTGGGGGGCAGTAAATGATGTATTGAGTGTGGGGGGAGAGCAAATGATGCTGTATTGAGGGTGAGGGAGAGCAGTTTATAATGAATTGAGAGTGGGGGTGGGAGAGAGAGGACATAATGAATTGGGGCGGAGGTGGGCATGTAAATATATTGAATCAGTGGGGGGTGTTGAGGAAGCAGGAGTGTGACTGCTATGGAGTTGGGGAAAGAGTACAGGTGCTAATTAATTTATATATTTATTGGGTGGTGAAAGTGACTATAATTACTGGAGGGCACATTGATGGATTACAATTGATATTTGGAATGGTGGGTTTCACAACTAATTATATATTATTAGTGGGTGCACGTCTGTATTCAACTGAATAGTGTAGAAATTGTGGAAAAAGTTATGAATGTGCTCTCGAAGGTGTACTATATCTGTGTGCTATTTTCTGCAGAAATGAGTCCTGGCTAGAAGATGTGATGGCGGTCCCTGCTGGATGAAGAGAAAAAGTGAAGATGAAGAACTTCAACTAGACACATCACAGGTGAGTCAGTGTATTACCTGGACACTGACACTATACACTCTACTATGCACAGAGCTTCTCTGTGTATAATGGTACTGGTGATCACTGTATTACCTTTACACTTTATACAGAGCTCCTATGTAGAGATAGGCGGACACCTGGATGTTCGGGTCCGGTGGGTTCGGCCGAACAGTTACAAAAAGTAACTGTTCGGCCGAATAAGATGCGACCGTCCAGACTGAGAACCACTGATGAATGAGCGGCTGCAAACGCAGCTTCAGAGACCGGCTCCGTTCCCAGCCAGACTGAACTGAGGTGACCTCGGTGAGATCCCTGCTAGCAGCATAAGAGCTTTCAGATGATGGGATCAGTAGTCCCATCAGTTGACACCAGGGACCAGAGGTAAACTTTATACCTCCGATCACAGCTGACAGCTCACGCTGTCTTTTGACAGCATGGGAAACGCGGCTCTCTGACCGGTGGGGATGATTTCACCGCTGATCAGAAACGGTGTTTGCTGCACTGTCATGCACATGACAGCATGACAAACACCTCGTGTTTGGGCAGCCGCACCCGAACAGCAACACGGACTTCCTGATGAAGTCTGTGTTCGGTGTCCATGCCTGAACAGCAGGTGTTTGGTACGGATGCTGAACTCTACTGTTCGGGTTTGCCCATCTCTACTCCTATGTATAATAACACTGGTGATACCTGTATTACCTGTACACTATACACTATAAACAGAGCTCCTGCATTTAATGGCACTGGTGATAATTTTATTACCTGTACACTATAAACTATATACAGAACTCCTGCGTATAATGTCACCGGTGATCCCTGTATTACCTGTACACTGATACTATATACAGAGCTCCTGTGTATAATGTCACTTTTGATCATTGTGTTATCTGTACACTGACACTAGCCACTGTATACTATGCACAGTGCTCCTGTGTATTGTCATGATCCATGCTGGATCATGACAGATAAAAAGCACAGGTAACCTTTTTTTTTTCCTTAAGCTGTGTGCTTAAGTTTGGTTTTGCCTCTGGTGGCCATTAGGATTACTACACAGTGGTGTCTTTTGTTCTAGTTTGCCCCCGGTGGTGGTGAGCATTATTGCACATGATTATAAAGCAGGTGTGATTGCTCTGGCTCTGCTATAAAAGCGTGTCAGGTGTTGCAATCACTGTTGGTGAAAGTGTTCATTTCAACCATCCTTGGTGGAGGAAGGATCTAGAGAGAGGTCCTGGCAGCTCAGTCAGAGCCCTGGTGTGGAAGGAGTCAGAGGGGATTTCCTTGCAGCTCTGACAGAGCTTGGTGGCAGCTATTCAGGAGGAAAGCTGCATTCTGGTGGTGGACTCTGTTGCTGGGAGCAAGAGCAACAGAGCAAAGCTAAGTGGTGTTTCCCTGTTTGTAATTTTCCCTGGTGTGTATTAGTACAGCGGTGGGGCCAGTGCCTGCACCACCCAACTCCCTAGCAAGGGATAGGTGTACGGTGTGCTAGGGTGACAGGTATCCTGATCGGCGCCCGGTGCGGAACCGGCCTAGGGAATGTTAGGAGTGTGAGGGACACTGACTCAGGGGAGTGCAGGAGGCCTTCACATCCCCGTTCCCTATCGCAGGGCCCACCATTATAACTGTTTCCCCTTTCCCCATGTCTTGTTGTTTTAGTTATCGGCATGCGGGTTGTGTCACACAGGACAGTTTCACGTGCCATGTCTTGTTGCTTCAGTTACCGGCATAGCGGGTTGTGTCACACAGGACGGGTCCCCGTGACATGTATAATGTCACTGGTGATAACTGTATTACATGTACACTCAGACTATACACTGTATACTATGTACAGAGCTGCTCTGTGTAATGGCAATTATGGTAATATTATTATTGTGTTTTTTTATTAATGATCGGTATTGTAGTTTTCGGTCACTATGTGGTATTATTCGGTCACTATGTGGTAGTAATATGTAGTCTTGTCATGGTGTGGCTTTATTTTTTCCTTGTATGTGATATTATTTGGTCACTATGTGATGGTAATATGTGGTAAGTCATGGTGTGGCTGTATTTGTTCCTGATATGTGGTATTTCTCAGGCACTATGTGGTGACAATAAGTGGTTTGGTCAAGGTGTGTGGTGTTATTTGTTCCTTGTATGTGATATTATTAAGTTACTGTGTGGTGGGAATATGTGATTTGGCCATGGTGTGTTGCAGTATTTTTGATATGTTAGAGTACAGCACTGCTAAAAGAGTCTACATTGTTGTGGTTGCAGGCTTAAAAATCTTTTGGCCAAAGCAAAAGCTGTTGGCTATGTATGTGATATAGTGTTTGCTGGAAACTGTTAAGTTGTGATTGGTGAAAACATGGTGTAGAAGTGAAGTTTTTCCAAGATTGGGCAGTGAGACTGTGGAAGGTTCGAGGGGTGGAAGAGGAGATGGGGAAGAGCCTGAGCGGAGTGTCAAGGGGGTCCAAAATTTTGCCAGTATGGGGCCCTGAAATTCCTGGTAGCAGGCATGATTGAGGACTATGTGATGCATTATACTGTATGGACTATGGGGTGCATTATACTGTATGGAGGACAATGGGGTGCTTTATACTATATGGACTATGGGGTGCATTATGCTGTTTGGACAATGAAGTGAATTATACTATATGGACTGTAGGGTGCATTATGCTGTATGGACTATGAAGGGTGCATCATACTGTATGGACTATGTGGTGCATTATACTGTATGGACTATAGGGTGCAAAATACTTCCGGGGCTTAGTTAACCGGCGCATGCGCAGTCCGGCTTTGCCTGCAGTTGGGCAAAGCATACTGCGCTAGCTATGAAAGCTTAGCGCAAGTGCAAAAAATGGCGTACACCTACTTCAATTCAGCAATAACTTGCGGACGGCGGGCAAGGATGGGGAGGCGGCACACATCGGGAACACCGCCCATCGCACTGGACCGACCACGTTTTCATCGCCCGCCAAAGGGTAGGTGACAGATTCCCTTAAAGGCATCACTAAGTTGTATATTAATTACTAGTCAAAGCTGCCATTAATAAATATCGGACCTCAATAAAGGTGTAGGAGTACCCCTAATACTTTGGGTGGATTTTCAGCCCTTTAGCACTCAGAAAGAAATTTGCAGCAACAACCAACAGTATTGTTGTGGCATCTATGTTTGTTAAATGCAACTAGTCATAGAGTTGCAAAACGTTCAACTGAAATGAAAAGTAACTTAATGAAACCTAAAATGCTAGGCTTCAAAGTTTCTACATGTTTACAACTGGTAATAAATAAATGACAACAATAGTAGTATGGTCGTGAGTTGTGCGGTATCTAGTGTAGACAACTAAAACAGGTATTCCAAAAATAAAAGGAAACCTTTAGTATAAAAGGTGAAGAAAAAAAACCCCACATGCATTTACAAAATAGGATGGCACCAGGAAATATATGTAGGTAGATTCAGTTCCCACAATGAAGCACCTGCAAATGGCTGCTGTATTTAGATGGTGTGTGTAAGTGTCTAATATTATATTATTGGAGCAAGGAAGCACGTTCAAAAAAATTATTTTAGATTACACCCACATTTTGGTAGGTAAACACTTGTATTTACATTTTTGAATATGGGAGATTTCTCTTAAAAAAGCATGGCTCAAAACACAGAGATCACACTTTTATTTACAAATAGAAGCAAGCCTTGAATGCCGACTTTGGATTTAGTTGCAAAATCTACAATGAGTGGTTTAATACTTCACTGGCTTGCTGGCATAGTGTGAAAAAACAGCTATTAAGGCTCTTTTGCAGCTGTATATCAAAGATACCGTATATTTATTTCCAGTCGCATACTGAGTCCTGATGATGAGACTGTTACACCAGTGTAAGGGGGTGAGACACAATTACCGCCTTGGTCCCCTCCCCACCCTCCCTCCCGTTGTTCTTAAATGAGTTATTAGTTATTATGTCCTTTATTGATATCGGGTGGTACTGCTACATAGCAGTATGTATTACCGCCCACATTTATGGTACTGCCATATTCATATATGTGTTACCATTCCTTGTATAACTTTGTAAATGATGTTGCATTCCTGTACCTGTTATCATTGTATGTCCTGTTATGGATTTTTTTCATGTTCATTAGGTAAGGAAAGTCTATTGCACTCTTCGGACAATGAGGGGGCATTATAGTGTTTGCGGTTCTTTATAACTAAGGGTAACTGTAGTACTTGCGGGAACCACTAGATGGGGGCATACTAGTGTGCACTGTTGGTGTAGTTTTTAGTAAGGTTTTAGGGGATTAATATAGGAGGGGCTGCCAGGTGGTAAGCTGCAAGTCTTAGGGAAGTTTAGACAGATAGGCCCGGACGGCTTGGCAGCCACACAACGTTGAATAGCTGCAGCCAACGTTATCCACAGCCACTGGGCATCATTGCAGTGGGCCAGTACAGGAGAAGAAAGATGTGGCGACTCATAGCCTGGGCAGAAGCCTTTAGGGTAGGAGTCTGTTGGAGTGAGGAGTTGAAGGAAGTTAGAGCTTCGACGGGAACAGTACGGGCGGGCCGGATGCTTTTCCAGAGGCAACCAAACCAGGTGGCTGATGATTTCGTGTCTGGGGTGAAACAGGCAGAAGGAATTGTCATCATGGTGAGATTAGGCCAGGAAGGATCTGGGGATCAGTCTAAGATGGTCCGGACGTCTGCCAAACAGAGGCGTCAGAAGTAGGGAAAGGTGAGGAAACAAGTGAATTCCATGATGTGCCAATTGTGGATGTAACGTGTGAAGTATTAAGTAAAGAGAATGTTATCCTGGACTGTGTCTCTGTTACTGGGGGTCGCCTGGAAGGCCGTCGCCGCCTGGGAAGTGCCCGGGGGGACCTGAAACTGGAGGCGCAGGTACACTGGGAAGTAGAATCCAGTTTTCTGTGAGGGAAGGTTGGGACACAGATGCTGCAGTGACTCTGGCCATGACTACAGTCCTGGCCTCCCCTTACACCAGTTCACTGTATATCACTTAAATGTTGGTTTTCTATTCACAGACTGAAACTATGACTCCCATTTTTCATCTTGTATACCAGTACTGAAGTAGTATACCACAATCACATTAGGCCTTTTTCTATCCCTATGCTGGGTGCTCTGATGCTCTCAGTGATCCTATCCATACATACACTACCGTTCAAAATTTTGGGGTCACCCAGACAATCTTGTGTTTTTCATGAAAACTCATACTATTATTAATCAAATGAGTTGCCAAATGAATTTAAAATCTAGTCCAGACATTGACATGGCTCGAAAAAAAGATTTTTATTTCTAATAATAATTTTCTCCTTCAAACTTTGCTTTCGTCAAAGAATGCTCCCTTTGCAGCAATTACAGAATTGCAGACCTTTGGCATTCTAGCAGTTAATTTGTTGAGGTAATCTGGAGAAATTTCACCCCATGATTCCAGAAACCCCTCCCACAAGTTGGTTTGGCTTGATGGGTACTTTTTGTGAAGTATGTGTGAAATGACTCTAGGCATTTTTTCCCGATTGCGAATTGAATCATAAATTGCTCAAATGGAACCGCGAATTCCAGGAAATTTGACTTGAATTCAGTCTTCCGTTGATCGATTTGCTCATTTCAATTGTTACTGCTTTACTGCGAGTGTATAGGTATGCCAAATGAGAATGTTTATGTTAATCTACGTGTGAATGTGTGGGTGGGGAATTATGGAGCAAGGATCTAGACACATATTCTCCACAGGGACACTTTACTGCTAGTGTCCGCCTCTGTATTTCAGAGTGGTGTATTTCTTTACTTCATCTGGTTAGAGCTGTAATTTGAACTTTTGGAGGTTTTGTGCCCCATTCCTTGAAGAACGAATGCTTTTGTGCTGGTTATTTTTACTTTATTGACATGTTATCATGTAAATGCTGTAGATTAAGGGTCCCCAACCTATAAATCAAGAGCCACATGTGGCTCACGGCCCGTGATGTGTGGCTCGCGACTATCTGCCAGCTTGGTGCATTAGCACCAGGTGTAGCAAACATCTATTATGAGTAGATCTCTTGATGATGGCTTTTGTGAGTAGCTCTGCACAGAACTGCAGATCTGAATGGGGGTAAGATAGGAAACCCTTGCGCTTGGCATACTGCCTTGGTGTGACTTCAGTGGGAAAGCTTTGGCTGTCATCATACTGGTAATCGGGGCTCTGGGTGTCACTATTGTAAGTGAGGCTTGCGACCTCATTCATAAATGAATGTGGCTCTCAAGGTCAGAAAAGCTGGGGACCTCTGTTGTAGATCATGATTGCATTTAATTGTGATACATTTTTAATTAGCTGAAGATCCTCATGCATGTGAATATTTTGACTTAGTAGACTTAGTACACTACACTTTTATTGTAGTAAGTACTGTTATAATGCTGTTCAATGTAAGAAAAGAAATATCAAAATATAGAACTACGTGTTGAACTATTTCTTTTCTGTTGTGAATGTTAATTCTATGGGACATTTAGATTTACTGTTTACTTACCTTCAGGAGGATTGCAGATTCCAAAAATTAATTCATCTTCTATAGTCTTCAATGTTTCAAAAGATTCCAGATAATGCACTCTTTCTAGCTTCCCACTAATTTCTAGTAGTTGAGTTTTATTTGCATTAAAAATGCCCACCGAAATAATGTTCACACTACTGTTCCTCAGGGAGGCCGACTGAGTTTTAACATCATCTTGTGCTTTTCCGTCTGTTATAAGTATCAGGAACTTTTTCACCTTAGGTCTTGCACCTTTTTTTTCTGTGAAAAACTGGGAGACATAGTCCAAGGCTTTCCCGGTGTATGTACCCTTTTCCATGTATGCCATATTTTCAATGGCATCCCAGATACTAGCTTTGGTTCCATTCTTGTTTAGCCGTAGCACCTCCATGCTGTCACCACTAAATTGGACAACACCAAACTGAAAGTCATTCGGCCCAACCTTCGTTTTGTTAACCAGGCTTTTCATAAAGTCCTTCATTTTAATAAAGTTATCTGGGCCAATGCTTCCGGAACTGTCAACCAGGAACATGATATCAGCCTCTACATTTTGACAAGCTGTAAAGACAAAAATATAATTTTTAGACTATAATGGCCCTAAACCTGTCATGGTAAAGCCATTTTCCAGAGTCACTAAAAACATCAAATAATTTAGTCAAAATTAGCACAAAGATTTTTGCTTACATTATAGTCATGCCTTAATAAAAAGATTGTGTTGGACCCTTTCAGATATATACCAAAATTTGTTATGGCTTAACATGTAATCCCACTACTCATACTGACAGCCTGGCCAAAAACTATTGTAAAAACATGTCCTGGACCAAATTTTGAAACATTTGTGAAAAGGAAAATCATACTTAAATCGTTGTCATATCTCTTTGGCATAGGGTATCAAAGTATGAGGTACTTGTGACGTCTGCCTGCGGTCTGGGCTGCAGCCGGACAACACCCCGAGAAACACTGATACCCTTTACCCCTATACAGGGATCTGGATTTATAGCAGAGCCCAGGAGGTGCTGTCTGAATAGGAGCAAAGACCAGAGCAGGACGGTCGCCAGAAAGGTGTTCCAATACAGGTCACAGAGGCAATGATATCTGAGATTAAACCAGTCAGGCAGAAATGGTATAAGCACGGTAGACAGAAGCAAAGACAGATACCAGGTCGAAGCCAGAGTCATAAACCAGGAGAGTCGCAGAGGTACAGAATCGTTAGGCAGAAGAAGAGTCAGAATCCAGGCCGAAGTCAGTGTCATAAACCAGGAGAGTCGCAGAGGTACAGAATCGTTAGGCAGAAGAAGGGTCAGAAGTCCAGGCAAAAGTCAGAGTCAGTCAACAGTAATTCACACAGTAACACGCAGGGGAACCAAGAATATATCCGGCGGCCTGCAAGAGCAGTCCCAAGGTATTTGAGGGATCAGGTCATCCCTTACAGGCCCGTGGCCTGATGATGTCATCCGGACCGCCCCCAGGACCAGGCTGGATGGTAATGCACCAGCCCCTTCATGACTGACCGAGGAGCGAAGCCTGCGTCCAGCGGACGCCTGCGCAGGAGCCTCATGACTATCGCCGCCACCACTCGGGGTTGAAGCACAACGCCTCCCAGAGACCAAGGCCGAGACTGCAGGCCACGGGTCAGACGGTGATAGGACAGTCCGGCGCCTCCTAGTGGTCGAGGCCGGAACAGCAGGCCCTGAGTCTGACGGTGATGTGATAGTCCGGCGCCTCCTACTGGCCGAGGCCAGAACAGCAGGCCCTGAGTCTGACGGTGATGTGATAGTCCGGCGGCTCCTACTGGCCGAGGCCGGGACAGCAGGCCCTGAGTCTGGCGGTGCCGTGACAGTACCCCCCCCTCTAAGAGGGGCCTCCGGACCCTCAAAACCCGGTTTGTCAGGGTGGAGGAGGTGAAACCTGCTAATCAACCGCTTTGCACGAATGTCACTAGCGGGGACCCAGGACCTCTCCTCTGGGCCGTAGCCCTTCCAATGCACCAAATATTGTACCGAGTTTCTCACTAGACGGGAATCAAATATGCCCTGGACCTCGTACTCCAAGGCACCCTTGACCAAAACTGGAGGAGGAGGGGACCGGATGGGATGAATTGGGGAGCGGTATACCTTGAGGAGGGACTTATGAAAAACGTTAGGAATTTTAAAAGACTGCGGGAGCTTTAACCGAAACGCTACTGGGTTAATTACCTCTAATATTTCATATGGGCCGATGAACCTGGGACCCAGTTTGGCCGACGGTACCTTAAGTTTGATGTTTCTTGTAGAGAGCCAAACCTTGTCACCAACTCCCAGGTGCGGCCCCTGGGATCGTCGTCTATTGGCTGCCGAAGTCTGTCTAATTTGAGCCCCTTTTAAATTAGAGTTTACTTCGGACCAAATAGTCTTTAGACGATGTATATTTTGCTCAACCCCTGGGATTTCCGACATCTTGGCCGAAAATGATCCAAAGCGCGGATGTAGTCCGAGGTTACAGAAGAAGGGGGTGGTTTTGATGGAGTCTTGGTATCTATTATTGAGAGCGAACTCTGCCAATGGCAAATGTTCCACCCAATCTGACTGATGTGCTGAGACATAACAGCGGAGGTATTGCTCCAGCGTTTGGTTGGCACGCTCAGTTTGACCATTCGTCTCGGGATGGTATGCCGAGGAAAAAGACAACTCAACACCAATACGTCTACAGAACGCCCTCCAGAACTTCGAGACGAACTGGGTACCCCTGTCGGATACGATATTTGCCGGAACACCGTGCAAACGTACAACGTGAAGAACAAACAACTTACTTAAGGTTTCAGAGTTGGGTAAGCCGGACAGGGGAACAAAGTGAGACTGTTTACTGAACCTGTCCACCACCACCCAAATACAAGTTTTCCCCTCGGAGGGTGGCAGGTCTGTAATGAAGTCCATGGAGATGTGGGTCCATGGACTTTCAGGGGTGGGCAAGGGCTGAAGCCAGCCGGCAGGACGGTTATGGGGGGACTTGGCGCGGGCACAGACTTCACACGCTGAGACGTACTCCTTACAGTCCTTGGCCACCGTTGGCCACCAAAAGTTCCTGGTTACCAGCCTAGTGGTATTATTGAGACCAGGGTGGCCTGCCAGGACGGAGTCGTGAGATTCTTTTAACACTCGTAAGCGAAAGGTAGCTGGGACAAATAATTTTTTGGGGGGCGTAGTGTCAGGAACTTGTTCTGATGACCTACGGATCTCCTCCAGAAGGTCCAGAGATACTGCCGACACGAAAATGCCATTAGCCAATATGGGAGCTGGTTCATAGTCCTCGGTGTGTGTGTGTGACAAAAGCTGCGGGAGAGGGCATCTGCCCTCACATTTTTGGTTCCGGGGCGAAAGGTGATTAAAAAATCGATCCTGGAGAAAAACAAGGCCCACCTGGCCTGCCTAGGGTTTAGTCTTTTAGCCGACTCTAGGTAGGTTAGGTTTTTGTGATCGGTAATAACAGTAACTTTGTGTTTGGCGCCTTCGAGGAAGTGGCGCCATTCCTCGAAGGCCCACTTAATTGCCAATAATTCTCGGTTGCCGATGTCATAGTTTCTCTCTGTGGCAGAGAATTTGCGGGAGAAAAAGGCATATGGACGAAGCTGAGTGAGGGATGCAGAGCCTTGTGAGAGCACTGCTCCCACTCCGACTTCGGAGGCATCTACTTCCACAATAAACGGGTGGTCCAAGTTTGGTTGAATCAACACCAGGTTGGCCGCATTTGTGGGCAATACCTGACCCCCAGCGCTGTTCAGGGGGTGATGGTCCAGGAATGTGGATTTCCAACAGCCAGCATTTTCCTTGAAGCTTCCAGGCTGCAGCATGCTTGAGCCTGAGAGTGACTTCCCAGGCTGTGCAATGTAACAGGTGTTTGGGCCAAGAATCAGCTCAGTCAGGAGGAAGGAAAAAAAAAGGTGAGGAAAACTGCTTTTATCTGTGTTAAGTATAGACACAAAAAGCCGTTTTATTTTTTGGGCCGGATATAATGTGACGTCTGCCTGCGGTCTGGGCTGCAGCCGGACAACACCCCGAGAAACACTGATACCCTTTACCCCTATACAGGGATCTGGATTTATAGCAGAACCCAGGAGGTGCTGTCTGAATAGGAGCAAAGACCAGAGCAGGACGGTCGCCAGAAAGGTGTTCCAACACAGGACACAAAGGTAATGATATCTGAGACTAAACCAGTCAGGCAGAAATGGTATAAGCACGGTAGACAGAAGCAAAGACAGATACCAGGTCGAAGCCAGAGTCATAAACCAGGAGAGTCGCAGAGGTACAGAATCGTTAGGCAGAAGAAGAGTCAGAATCCAGGCCGAAGTCAGTGTCATAAACCAGGAGAGTCGCAGAGGTACAGAATCGTTAGGCAGAAGAAGGGTCAGAAGTCCAGGCAAAAGTCAGAGTCAGTCAACAGTAATTCACACAGTAACACGCAGGGGAACCAAGAATATATCCGGCGGCCTGCAAGAGCAGTCCCAAGGTATTTGAGGGATCAGGTCATCCCTTACAGGCCCGTGGCCTGATGATGTCATCCGGACCGCCCCCAGGACCAGGCTGGATGGTAATGCACCAGCCCCTTCATGACTGACCGAGGAGCAAAGCCTGCGTCCAGCGGACGCCTGCGCAGGAGCCTCATGACTATCGCCGCCACCACTCGGGGTTGAAGCACAACGCCTCCCAGAGACCAAGGCCGAGACTGCAGGCCACGGGTCAGACGGTGATAGGACAGTCCGGCGCCTCCTAGTGGTCGAGGCCGGAACAGCAGGCCCTGAGTCTGACGGTGATGTGATAGTCCGGCGCCTCCTACTGGCCGAGGCCGGAACAGCAGGCCCTGAGTCTGACGGTGATGTGACAGTCCGGCGCCTCCTACTGGCCGAGGCCGGGACAGCAGGCCCTGAGTCTGGCGGTGCCGTGACAGTACTGATATCTGGTTGCACTGTGATCAGCAAAAAGAAGGGGCCATGATCCTCCGTGGCAATACCAGATACACTGCCACTCTGTGTTTGGGAATCAGCTTTTGTGGAGGAGAAAAAAGTTTTGCCCTTTCACCTGAAAGTAGAACAACACCCAAAAGACAGCACTCAAAATTACAGATATACAAGTATCCCCTCACATGGTTCAGACTTGACCCTATTGGACTGATCATATATAGTAATTTGAGAACATGTCAATCAATCTTGATATTTTTTAGTATGCTAGAAAATGACATATGTTTAAATTAAACAATATTGGGCAAAGTGTGTGAATGTGTGTATATATACCTACTTATATATATCACCAGGTTTTTGACACCTAATCTGAGAGCAGCATAACGTAGAGACAGAGATCCTGTTTACAGCAATGTGTCACTTACTGGGCTGTTTAGTGTAGTGTGTTTGTTTGGAGAGATTATCACAAGAGGACTGGTAAACCTTCTGCCAGATAGTCACGTATATTCATGAACTCTGTATAACCCCACCCCCTTTACTGATTGGCAGCTTTCTCACTTTACATGGTTAGAAAGCTGCCAATCTGTGATGTGGGTGGGGTTACACAGAGCTTATCATTCAGAGAACTGCTAGATCTTCATCAGATATAACAGGGATTTAAAAAAAAAAAAAATAACAGCAAGCAGCCCAGTGACACATCATTGGAATCAGTGTCTCTGCCCCACATTATGCTGCTCTTGGAGTAGCAAAAAACTGGTGTCATACTCTTTTTTAAATTCTTGGTATGTTCAGTTTTCAGTATCAGTATATATATATATACTGTATATATATATATATAAATATATATATATGTATAGTATATATTTACACAGTTAATATGGTTCAAAAAAGACAAGACACATGTCCATCAAGTACATGCAACAGATGAGAAACGATAAGGAAATAGGGTATATTCACATCCATATTGCACGACCCAGTTTGCCCTATAAGAGCTAATCTTTCCCTCCTGATCTAAATTATCGAGCTACTGGACTAAGCATTCAGAAAACAACTTTACATATTTTCATATGCATTTATGTTATTTTTTTTTTCTAAAAAAAAAACATCCAATTTATAAAATTTGATTTTACCTTTGGAAGTACAAATTTGCTGAGCTATCAGATTTTTTATGTCTTTCAAAGAATCAAAGTTGTGCACAAAGTAGACCCTTTTGGGATCGTCAGTGATTTCCAGCAATTGTGTCTGGTTGGCTTCTTTAACTCCAATTGCATACACATTAACTTTGCTTTTTCTCAGAATCATTGCAGCTTCTTTCACACTATCTTGAGATTCTCCATCTGTAAGAACAATAAAATACACAGGCACATTCCCAGGCCTGATATTGTTGGGATTTACTATTAAGTCATGTGTGTAATTTATTGCAGCTCCGGTTTGGGTCCCTCCGCCTCGCTGTCTGATATTCTGAATGGCCAGTTTTAAGTCTGTTTTTCTGTAATCAGTACCTATACCAAACTCCAGTTGACTGCCTTCTGAGTACTGCACAGCCCCTACTCGAACCTTCTGAGGCCCTATGTCATACATTTCTACCAGCTCCACCAGAAATTCCTGCATGGCTAGAAAATCCGTACGTTGAATACTTCCAGAACCATCTATGAGCAGATGAATATCAGCAAGCTCTGTGTTAAGACAACCTATGGAAAAACACATTTATAATGAAAAATACAAGAAAATGAATATACTTTAAAAAACATTGACACACAAAACACATCCATGGACAAAGGTATTGAGACACACCTCTTAATCATTGACTTCAGGTTTTTCATTTTATCCCATTGCCACAGGTATATGAAATCCAGCCCCTGACCATGACATCTGCCTTTACTAACATTTGTGAAAGTATGTGCCTTTCTGCATGGTGCAGACAGGCCATAGTGGTACTGGCATTTATTACAATGGTATTGAAGGCAGGTATGGGTAAGTATGGCCTCTTTTTCTGTAATTTTTTTTACATTTTATGTCCTTTTCAAGAAATTGTAGGGACTCACGAGACAATGAGCGAGTTGTGTATTTTTGCAAAAATATTGACGAATATCTTAATTTTTTTCATTTGTGTGGGATGCAACCAGGCCCTGTAATGGTGATGGAAACTAGGATGTTTGTACCTGTGGGGTGTTCTGATCTAGTACTGGATATCCCACCTGATCAGTACTTGAAAATCTATCCCTCCTAAATATTTCATGATCAACTCTGAGCGATACTGTTGAAAAATGGAAGCGCTTACAAAATACAGCAACACAGCCATGAAGTAGAGACCACGTAAATTTACTGTGTGAGGTCGCAAAGAGCTGAGGTGATAAATACTTTTGGAGAAGAAATATGCTTTGTTGTTCTTCGTTAATTACCATTTGTAGTTTTCTGCTAATTAGATTTCGGTGCACAGGGGCCGGACTGTGCACAGGATCTTCTCCTCCCTGTCTGTGATTCCCCGTCCCCTCGGATGCCTCCAATCTTTGAATGTGGTCAGTGTTGAGATTTCAAAGCGAGGAGGTAGGTCATTCTCAGGCTGAAAGAAGGCGGAGGGGCCGGAGAATCACAGACAGGGAGGACAAGACCCCATGCTCAGACTGGCCACTGAGCACCGAAACCTAATTGGCGGAAAACTTCAAATGGCGATTAAAGATGAACAACAAAGTGGATTTCTTCTCCAGAGGTATCAATGTAATCTGTATTACAGCATCATTAAAGCTATGTTTTTACTTTACACTGCAAAATTGTGCCGACAGGTTCTCTTTAACTTTGGTGCTTTTGTTCTCAGCGCAGAAAAGCTACAGGCAAGCTTTACATCACCAATACAATGTCAATCACCAGATGTAGATGTGTAAAGCACACAGCCACTGGACTTTGGAGAACTCTAAATGGCTTTTGCAGAGTATTTTGTGGGGGATGAAATCATGCTTATCTATAGAGTACTCTGATGAACAAATCTGGGTTTGTTAGATGCCAGGAGCATCTGTGAAGAGGGAAAGGACAAGAGCAGAGACTAAGAGACTCCAGGGAAGCTGAAATACTGCATATAGCAGACCCCTGAATAAAGCGCTAATAAAGAGAAAAGGGACATCAGAGTCCTAGGCTGACAGGAGCTGTAGGTCCTGATAGCCGAATCTGAAAGTACAGGGGATTGTAAATTCCTGTGCACATTGAACACCTGAGGGCACGGCAGCGGATAAGGAGCCAGGGGCCGACGGTGAAGAGAACGGTCCCCGTGGAATAGGCTCACGCTGACAGCCGTACAGGTTAGTAAAACCATCACGAATAGAGGGTTGCAGCATAGTTATATACAGCGGAGACCCACACACAAAGCTCAGAAAGGAAGGTCCTAAATCCCCACCTGGCAAGGTGGATCCCCTGAATGCCTCCAGGCGAGCCGGGCTCATTCCATCACCTGTATATGGTACTCCAGACTGCAACCTATTACCAGTAAAAGGTAAAGAAACTGCACCTCTCTGTGTCTTTCTCTCATTTATCCGCACCCCAACGTTTACAGCCATTTTTACTATTTATTTAACATCTTTGCCCTGGGACTACAGCCCTACCTGTGGAGGGCTACAACATCATAGCTGCGCCTAACATCCATCCCAGAGAAGCAACACCGAAGCTCTGGTCACCTCTGACTAGAATACCACAGGTGGCGTCACATATTTCACCATCTAATAACTTTATTTTCATTTTTACCACATAAATACCACACAACTTTCCCCTATTTTATTACTGGACGTCTCTGGGCCACGGACCGGGTCGCCACCGCCGTGACACCATCCCCCATGGAAGTCGACGGGCCCAGTACCGAGTACCCCCAGGCCCCGCGGGGCGCTCCACTACGCCAATAAAGTAACCTTTGCAATTTGCATATCTGGCATTCATTTACGTTGCATGATGATTGACCAGTCAATGCATATAGTGTAGGCACCACTGTATCATTTTTATAAAGAGTAGGTTGTAATTTGCCAAAATGGCTTCTGCTACATTTGTACATATTCAATCAGGATGAACAATCTTTCTGGGAATGGGATTTTTTACAGGAAAGATCATAAGAATGAACCATCTTTTTGTCTGACTATTTCATATGTGGTTACCTTTTATATAAAAGTGTCATTGGTCAGCTAAAATTATTGTTCACAGTCCATATGATTAACAGTGTTTCAATATGGCACTGTTCTATGAAGGTGTTATTTCCTATAAGCAATGTTCCTAAGGAAAAAAAGCAGCAAGCGACGGAGTATTGGAGTATCTAGTCTCCATATTAAAGCCGAAGCATAAGCAAGTGCACCATGTATAGTACTATTAAACTTTAATGTACTACTATACAGCATTTCAAAAACAATCTTACCTTGTTTGATCAGATCAGTTTGTTCTGATAAGGCAACGACATCTTGATCAATGATATTCCAGATTTTCTTCAGTAAAATGTCTGCATTTATTGAAAGATCAGAAAACGTCTTCACCTTAACTTGATAATTGTTGAAAGTTGAATATGAAGCAATTTGGTTCATTTGGGTTTCATTCACTTGAGAAATGCCCACAGTAAAAATTCTGACATTTTCTTGCTGAAGTAGATTAGCAGCCTCAGATACACTGTCTGAAGAGGACTTATGAGAGACCAGGATGGCTATCTGTTTTATTCCCTGGCTCTTTCTGCTTGCCACAGTATCACCAAACACTTCACTTCTTGTATAATTAATTGCGCCTCCAATATTTGCAATCTTTTCACTTGATGCAGACAGTTTTCCTATAAATTCTTTAACAACAGAGTCACTGATTCCGGTATTGAGGGAAGCGATAACTTTTGCTTGGCTGTTGAATGACACCAGGCCCACATGAACGCAATAATCATTTATCTCCAAATTGCTTAAGACGTTAGTTAAAAAATTCTTCAAGTCTTCACTTTCTTTGCTTGTGTGTTTTGAAGTGTCCACAATTAACACTAGATCTGTCGCTATTCCTTTGTCACAAACTAAAGTAATAAAAAATTTGTGAATATATTTTTTTTTTTTATTATAAAAAGTCAACTTTTATGTCAATTTAGCCATTTCAAACATAAAACACCAAAATATGAACACTGGATATTTGCATAGTAGAAATTTTTAGATCCTCCATTGAGTATCATATATATTTTGTTTTCTTTTTGAGAACTATAACTTTTTTGTTTTTTGCCAACAGAGTTATTTGAAGGATTGCTTTTTTGGAGAATCATATTTTAAATTATAACATAGGTTAAAAACACTGAAATCTTTTAAATATCTTGCTTTCAAGACTCAGACCTTATAACTATTCAAGGAAATCTTGGGAATTTTATCTTTGAGGATGCACCATCCTTTGTGTACACACATACAACATCACAAAGCTCTCATTGGACCAGGACATTTAGAATTTAAAACTTTTCAAATAAAATGAAATATGTACATGTAATAGTAGAGATGAGCAGTTTATGAGAGTGGAAGAAGAGAGGCGAGCAGATTATAAGACAGAGGAGAGAGATGAACGCATCATGAGAGAGAGGAGGAGCGAATCATGACAGACAGAGGAGAGAGAGGAACGGATTGAGAGAAAAGAGAAGAGAGAGAAAAAGAAATGGAAATGCAAATTTTAGTAAATTTGACTCCAACTCAGTCCTCCACTGATCGATTTGCTCATCACTATTTTGTAAGTTTTTAGATTATTACTATTGTTAAAGAACTTCGAGATTGTGTCCTCTGGTTACAATATTTCCAAACATAAAACATAAACAACGTCTTTCTGGGTGCAGAAAAAGCTCATGGGTACTTTTAATTTGTAGCTTTCTAATTTGCTATTTATTTCTTTCAAAAGGTAAACTTTTTATTAGAGGGATACCTAATTGATTCGCATTTTAGGTGTTCTTTCACAGTAGACCCTTTTCTAAGGGCACAGACAGATGGTGTTGTGACTCATGCAAGGATCTCATCGCAAGCCTCAAACTGAACATCTGGTCTCCCGACCTGAGCTTGACAGACTGCCATATTACACACCCGAGGTTCGCGTTGCAATCCTCTGACTAGCCGTCTGCTCTAATGACCTGAGCATGACAGCTGCATAGAAATCCATGCTGTCACGCTCAGGTCAGGAGAGCAGACTCCATGAGAGCAGAGTCCATGCATTGCAATGTGATGCTGGCACGAGTTATACCAGTTATACCAAAAACCAGCTGATTTTGTGAGGAAAAGTTGAGGCCATCCAGACATATCCTCTGTAATGGCTGCTGCGCTGGAAATTTAGAAGCACCTAAATGTTTAAATAAGCAACCTGAGATTGTGCACTTCTCTATTCTAATTTATAAAAGGGAGTCACAAGGACAGGATCACCTGTATGACATCTATCATATAGGCATGCGTTTTCATGAGACCTGACCTGTAGAAGCATTGTAACACCACGCAACGTCCATTGTCCTCACTCCCCACACTCCCTTCATACCTTGTCTATGTCCTGGATTTTGGAATAAAGGACTATGTTTTTAACGGTCTGGTGAGTACTGCTTTTCCCTACTTATCACATACATTAAAGGGTTTGTACCAGGATAGCAAGTTATCAACTCTCAGAGGATAATATGCTGATTGGAGGGATTCATTCTGTTGGGACTCCCAGACTCTGCAGTGCCTTATCTGAATGAAGCACCGCGGTTATTGGCTATGTTCGGCAGAACAATACAACTGGGCTTCAGTGGTAAGTCCCTCTGTATTGGACTAGGGGAACCCCAGTAATCAACAAGTCATCATTTATCTTATGAATCTGTGCTAAATTTCTATCTTGGTACAAATTCTCTATGGCTGATTTTAGACCATGATGTAAAGATTGGTCACGAGTATCCTGACTTGACCTCTGCGGCCTCATATATGCGAATTTGGGTTGAGAGTCTCAGGGTGAATCTGTACATCATGGTCTGAACGAACGCCTGAATTCAGCCTAAGGCTGAAAACACAGTTATTGTTTTTCAGTGTTTTTCATGGTAGTTTAATTGCTATCAAGAAAAATGTTTTTTCTGTCATAAATGCTATAGCCAGATGTTCCTATGAACTTTATAGCAAATTATTGAAATGCAGTATTATATAAATGTAATGTTTCATCTGTTTTTTCCCCATAAGTTTCTCTATTAGACTTTAAAATGGCAGAAAAAAATAACATGCTGATTTTTACAAGTTTATATAAAAACACTGAAAAAAATTGTGTTTTTGAAGGAAATCTTAATTAATTAAAAAAAATGCAGACTGACTTTAGAAACATTAACAATTTTAAGAACAGTTATGCTGAAAATGACTCAGGAATTATACAATATTTAGGCCACCAGAGAACATTACCTGCAGTTTGGTTAGTTACCATGCTGTAAACTGTTGGAGAAGGTGCAGTAGGAAATATTAAAGTTCCTATGGAAATATTAAAATGAAATATTAAATAGCTCAAAGTCAAAACTGTTGCAGTTAAGGTTTTAAAAAAAACTTTTCCTATGTGAAACTAGCCATTGTAATATTGATACAAGGCCTAACTGGTGGATAAAACAATGGTCCATAGTTCACAGTCCAGTTTACAGTTAATTCTGAATCAAAATTTTTACTACATATAAACCCAGCCTAAAAAGCTCTACAAGTTGACAACTTTTATTATTAATAATAATAATAATAATAATAATAATAATAATAATAATAGTAATAATAGTATTTGCTTTAAATATGATTATGATATAAAGTATAAAAATCATTTGACATCATTATTACAATCTATTAGTGCCAATCAGTAAATGTTAGTTACTTTTTTGGATATTACTTTATTATTTCTTGAGATATTATTTTATTACTTTGTTGCTACTTACATGCAGTGAAAAACGGAAAGGATCTTTTTGGGTTTAGTTATATTGATGACCACACTAATTAAAGAAGGGTTAATAATTTGAATTCTATTTGTGAGATTACTAATGTTAAGTTATAGTTATTAAGTTATGGTTAGCATGTTGTACCTTGAAAGTACATGCTCTAGTTTAAACGCATTTGTTAATAGTCTTGGCAACTATCACAGTTTGCTTTAATTACATTCCTGTTGGTGTCCTTTCCAGTAGGATGCCAATCCAGCAAAGAGGAAGGGACAAATAAA
Organism: Dendrobates tinctorius; assembly: GCF_039654945.1. Classification (NCBI taxonomy): domain Eukaryota; kingdom Metazoa; phylum Chordata; class Amphibia; order Anura; family Dendrobatidae; genus Dendrobates; species Dendrobates tinctorius. The sequence goes on along the minus strand of NW_027361673.1, from coordinate 31,863,501 downwards.
GGAGAATAGCTGACATGCTCTCACCTTGTGTGCTTGGCAAATAATAACTGTTTTTAACCACATCTTGGATAGCAGAGACCAAATCCTTTGAAAATGTATTTAGGTCTCGGACATTATTTATCATAAAAGCAAGCCTGGGTGATGTTGCCATTGCTTCCAGCTGGCTTTTAGAGGCATTCTTTAGGCCCATTGCAATAATCCTGACATTCTCCTGTTTTAGAGCATCGGCTGATAATTGGACATCATCGAGTGAAGGCCCAGAGGTGATCACAACAAGAACCGGCGGGTACTTTGATTTGTCTCTTATATTTATTTCATTAAATAATGATTCCTTTACTTTGTCAAGGGCATTACCCATCTTCAAAGACCCACCTTGAAAATCAAACTTATTTTTTATATAATTTACTATTGGGTTTTTCGCTTTGAATGTAGATAAAGAAAAATCAACCTGTAGATCATCATTGTAACGTGCTAAACCAATTCGATACTGGTTAGCGCCTATTTGCATTTGAGAGACTGTCCTTGATAAAAAGGATTTCACTTGGTTGAAGATCGTTTTTCCCATATTATTTGAATTGTCCACCAGAAATACAAGATCTGCGTATTCCGGGACTGTAATCACAAAGAACAAATTACAAAAAAAAAATAGATCAAGGGCAAAGTTTAGGAACAAGTATTCTGCATTATTAAGCTTACCGGTAACCTGAGTAGATGACGGGTCCAGCTGGATAACCAGCAAAAGTAATCCGAACACAAATCTCATTTTCAAAGCACCACAATGTAGCTATTGAACATCTCTAAAGATAAAAATGTGTAGTAAGCAAGAGAAATGTCAGCTTAACATAACACATAAAAATTAATAAAAAAAAAGACAAATAAATGTAAACAGTAGCTTGTATAGCAAAATTGTACAGCAAGCCCACTTTATTGGAAGCTGTATAAACCAGAATGTTACCTTTTAATCCTTTCGCTATGGGGGCTTGGTTTGTATTATAAAAAACAAAGTTCTGACAACAATAAAAGCATTGTTACTTGGTTATTATTTTTAATTGCTAAAAGTAATGGAGGGAGAGAAGTGATTATTGCAGTGGAAATATTTTGGCAAGAATTAAGAACTATTTTGGTTCCCATAGCATGAGTGAAAAAGAAGTTGTTATACATACAAGAATATAGGTCAGTGACTATCTCTGATCCAAGAGCTTGAAGTCTGATTTATGAAAACATTGCTTCAAATAGTGATTTTTGGATTCTGCAATAGAAGAATGTGCACATTTAAGGAGAAAGTGAGAAACATTGTACTTAAATAAGTAACCAAATAAAATTCCCAGATGTTATTATTTCATACTATGTAGTATTAGTCTTTGTTCACACTAGCATCAAGGATTCCATTGAGTACTGAGCTGTGTCAACCATGATGGATCTTTTCTTTGTAAATATGTTATTCTTGCCATCAAAATACTGGAAAGATTGACTAGCCTTCCTTGAAAAATATAAGATTACAGGTTATGGGCACTAGATTCTGTGATGGGACTTTGCTCCAGGGTACTAGTTTGATTGCCGTATGTAGAGTCAGGAAGGAATTTTTCTCCTATATGGGGCAATCAGGGTCTGCTTCATAGGGTTTTTGCCTTCCTTTGGTTATAGGCTGGACTCAATAGACTTGTATCTGTTCTCTACCATAAAACTATAAAATTTGGAAACATAAAAATATACAGTATAATTGTGAACAAAACCATGAAAGCTGTTGATTTATGAAAAAAATGTATAAGTTACCGTATATACTCGTGTATAAGCCGACCCGTGTATAAGCAGACCCCCCCTAACTTTGCCACAAAAAACTGGGAAAACTTATTGACTCGTGTATAAGCCTAGGGTAGAAAATGCAGCAGCTACCGGTAAATTTCAAAAATAAAAATAGATACCAATAAACATAAAATTAATTGAGACATCAGTAGGCTAAATGTTTTTGATATCCATATTGAATCAGGAGCCCCATATAATGCTCCATACAGTTCATGATGGGCCCCATAAGATGCTCCATACAAAATACACCCCGTATAATGCTGCACAAAGGTTAATAATGCCCCCATAAGATGCTCCATAGAATAGTATGCCCCATACAATGCTTAATAAAGGTTATGGCCCCATAAGATGCTCCATAGATTATGCCCTCATAAGATGCTCCATAGATTATTCCCCCATAAGATGCTCCATAGATTATGCCCCATGAGATGCCCCATAAAATGCTCCATAGATTATGCCCCCATAAGATGCTCCATAGATTATGCCCCAATAAGGCGCTCCATAGATTATGCCCCCATAAAATGCTCCCTAGATTATGTCCCAATAAGATGCTCCATAGATTATGCCCCCATAAAATGCTCCATAGATTATGCCCTCATATGCTGTTCCATAGATTATGCCCCCATATGCTGCCCCATAGAATATGCCCCATATACTGCTCCATAGAACATGCCCCCATATGCTGCTCCATAGACTATGCCCCCATATGCTGCTCCATAGGCTATGCCCCCATATGCTGCCCCATAGACTATGCCCCCATATGCTGGCCTATAGAATATGCCCCCATATGCTGCTCCATTGAATATGCCCCCATATGCTGCCCCATAGAATATGCCCCATATGCTGCTCCATAGACTATGCCCCCATATGCTGACCCATAGAATATGCCCCATATGCTGACCCATAGAATATGCTCCTATATGCTGCTCTGTAGAATATGCCCCCATATGCTGCCCCCATAAGATGCTTCATATATTATGCCCTCATATGCTGCTGCTGCAAAAAAATGCCATACTCACTTCTGCTCAGGACCCTGCACCTGAGATATTCACCTGTCCAGGGTCCACGCTGCTCACCGCTGTCTGCTGCTTCCTGTGTCAGTGACTGTTCAGCCAGTAGAGGGCACATCGCGCACTAACCACATCACCACACCCTTTGCTGCCTAAACATCACCGACACAGGACACAGCAGACAGCCGTGAGGAGCGATGGACCCAGAACAGGTGAATATTGCTATACTTACACCCTCCTGGCACGGTCTCTGCAGCCCCGCTTCTCCACGGTCTCCCTTCCTGCCTTCAGCGGTCACATGACACCGCTCATTACACTCATGAATATGCACATATTCATGAGTTTAATGAGCGGTACCAAGTGACCACTGAAGGCAGGAAGGGAGACCATGGGAGAAGCGGGGGGACTGCAGAAACCGTGCCAGGGGGGGTAAGTGTGATCTCTAACACCTTCGCTCCCCCTCCCCCGCTGACCCCCAGGTATATGACTCGTCTATAAGCCGAGAGGGTGACTTTCAGCCCCAAAAAATGGGCTGAAAATCTCCACTTATTCACAAGTATACACGGTAATTATGTGAATGCTGCTTGTGATGGTCTTTCAGATATTTAGAGAAATCACCGGGAAGTAGGAACACATACCTTCTGCTTGATCAATGAGCCCAGAAGATTCTCCTCAGGCTCCTCTTGTCTTTACCTTGAACTTTTACCACAGCACTGCCAAAATTAGTGTCAGTCCTGTCCCTCCGATTCTAGCGAATATTGAATATCTGTTGAAATGAGAGAAAAAAACAGTTGTCAGTGCAAAAAAAATGTGGAATACAAAGAACACCACAAACATGGAAAAGAGTAATACTGCAAGTTAAAACGATCACAGAGTTAAGACAGAAAAAAATAATTTTTTTGTATGAGTTTTCTGGATTTTTTTGTACAAATTTACTGATATGTAGCTGTGACAAATAGGAGATTGGGTAGGACATGTTTGCTGGATGCTGTAAAACAACAAAAGATAATAAAAATGTTTTAATAATGACAGGTGTCAGGGGTGGACATACCACCGGCCAGAGCAGAGGGAGGAGGCCTGAAGAACTAATGGGAAAGCATAATCCATCACAGAGCCATTGGTTGCATCAGCACTAAAAGATGAAGCAAGGCCCGCTCTGCTGCACTCTACTTTCTTCATCTGTTAATGTTGATGCTGCCGCTGGTCGTATGTATGTGGAGACACTGTGGGGAACGGGTGAGTCACTCATTCTGAGCATCACAGCGTGTGATTCCCCCTGCTCGGTGTGCTGCTGATTACTGCCTACTGCTCTTAATCTGTAGGAGAGTATGAGAAGATGGGGATTCTGGTAGGGAGATGGAAATTTCTGAAGTAGGACATTAACCATGTCATAACCACTATAAGGGAAGAGGGGTGTGCCCAGCATACCCCCTTGTACAGTCTTATAAAGTTACTAGATGGAGGCTCGAGTAGTGTCATGATGAGGGCAGGCTTTGCAGCGTTGAGGATCTCTCCCCCTGTGATCCCCTGCTGCAATGTCAGTATTGTCTTTTGCTTCCTCCCCTGCCCAGGAGATGTGGTATGCTCCGTACACAGTCAGACACAGTCAATTTTTAAAATGAACTTTCGTTCGTGGGAAAACCTCTTTAATGTGACCGGCTTCCTCTGCCTGTAGACACGTTGCACATCTGCCACCGGGATCATCCGAATGATTCACTGCGCCTGAGCAAAATTTGCGCAGGTGCAGTAAATCAGACCGCCACCATCTTTGTGCAAACAGATAGCAGTGGTCACATTAAAACTGTGCATGTGCTTCTCCTGTACAAAGATGGCAGCGGTCAGTGAATCATTCTGCTGATCCCGCTGGCGGCGTGTCCGCGACGTTCTTCCGCTGGTGATACTTCGCATGAGGCTGCGTACGGCATACAGTGTGGGTGTGTCTGTGGTGCGTACGGCATATACAGAGTGTGTATGTGTCTGTGTGTGGTGCGTACGATGTATACAGTGTGTGTGTGTGTGGTGTATACGTCATATACAGTGTGTGTTTGTGTGTGTGTGGTGCGTACAGCGTATACAGTGTGTGTGTGTGTGTGTGTGGTGCGACGATGTTCTGCTAGTGGTACCGCCAACAATCTCCATATTGAGACACCCATCACTTGGGTGTCTCAATATACAAGTGTCTTTTGTGCCCTGGATTCGCAGACTGTAGCAGGAAGCTGCAGCAGAAAGGACTGGACCAGAGTGACAGGATGGGGAGAAGTGCATCCTTACTTGCAGAAATTTTATAGAAATATTGTTTTCAAAACTAAAAATGAATTTATATGTTGGCAATAGGGGTCACCAGAAGAAAGTGTCTGACACATATCAACAAATTGTGTTCACAGCAGCCTGAAAGTGACATGTACTAGCCTGGTATGTGCCCAGCAAGTACAGGCTGCAATCTCTTTCACATAGAACATAAGTCCATATGAAAAATCACTCATGTACCCTGGTACACTGGCTATCACTGGGTCAATTTGCAAGACATCATATAAAACTCAGAATGGTATCAATAAAAACTTCAGCTCAGCACCAATATATAAAGTAATGGCATTCTGTACTGCTTGACAACGAGGCCACGGTAAGCACATCTGAATATGACATCTCAGCTGCATAACTGTTTTGTCTTATATTCAGTTGTCAAATGTGGATGTTGCATTTATTGTCTAGATTTGATAGTTGTGCTCTAAACTAATAATAAATAGTACAATCAACACATTTACAAAGCTTTGTTGTGGTATGGGGGCGGGGGGAGATTTCTTGCACAGGGGCCTTCTGCAGTCTGTGTCCACCCCTTACAGATGTACATGCTGTTTTTGCTTCGCATAGTAAAATAGAGCATGGCAATCACACAGCATAGGAAGTGCTGGGTCAGAGCAGATTGATGGTTGAGCTTCTCAGCTATGAATCCAGGTGGGCACATAAGTGTACATTGATATTTAAGAACTATATTGTGGGAGATTTGTCAAAAGATCTTTGTCCCAAACAGGGCCGGTTTTAGGCAAAGTGGGGCCCTAGGCAAAATTTAAAATGGGGCTCCAAATGCTAACATATTGCACATCACAGAAGTATTTCGGTTGTATTTACATGCGCTGAGTTCAGGTCGCTAAATGAGTGTGATCGACAAAATTGAAGAAGTCGTTCAACACTTGTTTCCCGGCCTCTTTCCACCATCTGAGAAAGAATGATGGGAACAGAACGATCACTAATGAATCACTAACAGATCACCATACAGTATCATGTTATCAGCAGCACACCTACAGTTTACACCCCATAGTCCTCCATATAATATAATCTGCCCCATAGTCCTCCATATAGTATAATACACTCCTCAGACCTCCATATAGTATAATACACTCCTCATAGCCCTCCATATATTAAAATACAGTGCTCAGTCCTCCATATAGTATAATGCACTCCTCATAGTTCTCCATATAGTATAATGCTCTGCCATAGTCACCCATGTAGTACAATTCACTTCCCATAGCATAATGCACCCCATAGTTCTTCATATAATGTATTCCCCATAGTCCTTGATACAGTATAATGCAGCCCACATATAGTATAATGCAGCCACCTCATAGAGCATAATGCAGCCACCCCAGAGTATAATGCAGCACCCGCCATACAATATATTTTAACCCCCATAGAATATAATGCATCCCCCCTCTTATAGTATAATGCAGCCACCCCTTAGAGAATAATGCAGCTACCCCAGAGTATAATGCAGCCACTCCACAGAATATAATGTAACCCCCCATAGAATATAATGCAGCCCCACCCTCATATAGTATAATGCCTACCCATAGAATATAATGTAGCCTCAAATAGAATATAACACAGCCAACCTTCCCATAGAATATAATGTAGCCCCCCATATTATATAACACAGCCTCCCCTATAGCATATAATGTAAAATGTACCCCCCATGGTATATAACACAGCTGCATATAGCCCAGCACCACATGGTATATAGCCCAGCCCACCATGGTGTACAGCACAGCATGGTATATAGCCCACCATGGTATAATACAGCCCAGCATGGTATAATACAGCCCAGCATGGTATACAGCCCACCATGGTATAATACAACCCAGCATGGCATAATACAGCCTAGCATGGTATATAGCCCCCAGAATGGTATAATACAGCCCAGCATGGTATAATACAGCCCAGCATGGTATATAGCCCCCCAGAATGATATAATACAGCCCAGCATGATATATAGCCCCCCCAGAATGGTATAATACAGCCCAGCATGGTATAATAAAGCCCAGCATGGTATATAGCCCCCTAGAATGATATAATACAGCCCAGCATGGTATATAGCCCCTCAGAATGGTATAATACAGCCCAGAATGGTATATAGCCCCCCAGAATGGTATAATACAGCCCAGCATGGAATATAGCCCCTTCAGAATGGTATAATAAAGCCCAGCATGGTATAATACAGCCCAGCATGGTATATAGCCCCCCTAGAATACAAAATACAGCCCAGCATGGTATACTACAGCCCAGCATGGTATATAGCCCCCCCCAGAATAGTATAATACAGCCCTGCATGGTATAATACAGCCCAGCATGGTATATAGCCCCCCCAGAATGGTATAATACAGCCCAGCAAGGTATAATACAGCCCAGCATGGTATATAGCCCCCCAGAATGGTGTAATACGGCCCAGCATGGTATATAGCCTCCCCAGCATGGTATAATATAGCCCATCATGGTATATAGCCCCCCCCAGAATGGTATAATACAGCCCAGCAAGGTATAATACAGCCCAGCATGGTATATAGCCTCCCCAGCATGGTATAATATAGCCCATCATGGTATATAGCCCCCCCAGAGTGGCTCCACAGTCCAGCACTCACACTGATTTATAAAAAAACACTCCTCACCTTCTCCTCGTACCCACGCTGCTGGCTGCTCCTGTCTCCTGCTCTGCCTGGCAAACAGTGAGAGTGCATTGACGTCATCGCGCACCCACTGTGTCAGAGGCAGAGGGGAATGATGGAAGAGGGAGCGTCAGCTGACGCTCTCTCCTCCATCATTGCCTCTTTCAATGCAGCGGCGGCGGGAGTCGGCGCTGGGGGCAGGCGAGCCCCCCTGCAGCTGCCTGGTCTGCCTGCCCCTAATGCCAGCCCTGGTCCTAAAGAAAAAAATTGCTGTCAAAATGAGTGTAGCACTGCTTATCTGTTCTTCACCCAGGAATGCCAGCCATTTCAGGACCATGGAGAGTAGCACACTTCTCAATAAGAATATTGCCACATTGTCATGTATGATATTATCATTATTTTTAAACACACTACAAAATATCACTTTTTTCCCAACAAACTCAATCCCTCTTTACATATTGTGTCTACCTGCTAATTTTCATACTTTGTGAAATTTTTTCACTTTCTCCCTATTGCCAATTCGGTAAATTTTTTGTTCTTCATGGTTTTTGTGTGCCATCAGCCAATCAAATGTGTTCCCCTGCTGCTCTTTGTCCCATCTCAAAATAGTCTCTTACCTACACACTGACTATAGTGGTATCTCTTCCCTCCTTTCCGCTCCTTCATATCTACTTTTAATTGTTTTACATCAAACTGATGACTGAAGTTTGGAGCCATTGCAGACAGCCTTCAGGCAAAGAGAAGAAAATTATAGGATGTTGTATGGTTAGCTTTAGGAATACAAGAATTTATGCTAGTTACATAAGTGAAAAGGTCACATGTCACTGATTTTTGCAAAAATGTTATACACCTTATACTCCCTTCTCAAATGTAACCTCCAATGTGATAAGCTGAAAAATGCCTCCACAGGTCATGAAGTAACCTCCCCCAAACAATAGACTGAAATTTTTTATTGACTTCTATGGGAAAGTGTTTTATGCATGCTATATGACCTGCTCTGTGACCTGCGCAGAAGTCACCAAGCAGAGAGGGACAAGAGGCAAGCTATGATCATCATTTATTGTAAGTTGTGTATTTTGTGTTAGCTATACTGTAGGTTTTACTTTTAGCATTAATCTGCCCGTGATGATAAAGAGATGACTAATAAAAGGTGAACTTTACAGAACAAGAACTGCCAGGCAGCGATCTTGTCACACAGTAACGCTGCTTCTCCTCTGATCTCCCGTCAGTGCGAGATCAGAGTAGAAGTGGCGTTACTATGTGCCAGGCAGCGATCTTGTCACACAGTAACGCTGCTTCTCCTCTGATCTCCTGTCAGTGCGAGATCAGAGGAGAAGTGGCATTACTATGAGTCAGATCGCAGGGTTCAGAGGAGAAACAGTGTGACAAGTGCTGCTGGCAACAGCTGTGCCAGGCAGCGATCTTGTCACAAAAAAAGTAAAGAAAAAAAACAGGTACGCAGGTTAGGGCTAGGGTTAGGGCTAGGGTTAGGGCTAGGGCTAGGGTTAGGGCTAGGGTTCGGGTTATGGCTAGGGTTAGGGCTAGGCTTAGGGCTAGGGTTAGGGCTAGGGTTAGGGTTAGGGTTGGGAATTAGGGTTAGGGGTGTGTTGGGGTTAGGGTTGGGGTTAGGGTTATGGTTCGGATTAGGGTTAGGAGTGTGTTGGTGCTAGGTTTGTGGTTATTGTTATGGTTAGGGTTGGTTAGGGGTGTGTTGATGTTAGGGTTGCAATTAGAATGGGGGGTTTCCACTGTTTAGGCATATTAGGAGCTCTGCAAACGCAACATGATGGCCTCAGACCATTCCATCAAAGTCTGCATTCCAGAACGTCACTACTTCCCTTCCGAGCCCCACCGTGCGCCCAAACAGTAGTTTTCTCCCACAAATGGGGTACCAGCATACTCAGGACAAATTGGACAACAACTGTTGAGGTGCAATTTCTCCTATTACCCTTGTGAAAATAAAAAGTTGGGGGCTGAAAGATCATTCTTGTGGAAAAAAAATGATTTTTTTATTTTCACGGCTCTACAATATAAACTATAGTGAAACACTTGGGGGTTCAAAGTGCTCACCACACATCTAGATAAGTTCCTTGGGGGGGTCTATTTTCCAAAATGGGGTCACTTGTGGGGGGTTTCTTCTGTTTAGGCACATCAGGGGCTCTGCAAACACAACATGATGCTCGCAGACCATTCCATGAAAGTCTGCATTCCAGAATGTCACTACTTCCCTTCTGAACCCCACCGTGTGCCCAAACAGTAGTTTTCTCCCACATATGGGGTACCAGCATACTCAGGACAAATTGGACAACAACTTTTGGGGTCCAAATTCTCCTGGTACCCTTGGGAAAATAAAAAAATTGGGGACTAAAAAATAATGTTTTGGAAAAAATACAATTTTTTTATTTTCACACCCAGGCATTATAAACTTCTGTGAAGCACTGGGGGGTTCAAAGTGCTCACCACACATCTAGATAAGTTCCTTGGGGGGTCTAGTTTCCAAAATGGGGTAACTTGTGGGGTTTTTTCACTGTTTAGGCACATCAGGGGCTCTCCAAATGCGACATGGCGTCCGATGTCAATTCCAGCCAATTCTGCATTGAAAAAGTCAAAAGGCACTCCTTCCTTTCTGAGATCTGCCGTGTGCCCAAACAGTGGTTTAGCCTCACATACGGGGTATCGGCGTATTGGGACGAAATTGTGCAAAAAATTTTGTGGTTCATGTTCTCTTTTTACACTTGTGAAAATAAAAAAAAATTGGTTCTGAAGTAAAATGTTTGTGAAAAAAAGTTAAATGTTTATTTTTTCCTTCCACATTCCATCATTCATGTGAAGCACCTGAAGGGTTAATAAACTTCTTGAATGTGGTTTTGAGTATATTGAGGGGTGCAATTTTTATAATGGTGTCACTTTTGGGTATTTTCTGTCATAATGACCCCCCAAACTCACTTCAAATGTGAGGTGGTCCCTAAAAAAAATGGTTTTGTATATTTTGTTGTAAAAATGAGAGATCGCTGGTCAACTTTTAGCCCTTATAACTTCCTAACAAAAAAAATTATGGTTCCAAAATTGTGCAGATGTAAAGTAGACATGTGGGAAATGTTATTTATTAACTATTTTGTGAGATATGACTCTCTGATTTAAGGGCATAAAAATTAAAAGTTTGAAAATTGCTACATTTTCTAATTTTTCTCCAAGTTTTGATTTTTTTAACAAATAAGTGCCAGTCATATCTAAGAAATTTTACCACTATCATGAAGTACAATATGTCATGAGAAAACATTGTCAGAATCAGCAGGATCCATTGAAGCGTTCTAGAGTTATGACCTCACAAAGTGACACTGGTCAGAATTGAAAAAATTGGCCCGGTCACGAAGGCAAAAACAGGCTCTGGCGCGAAAGGGTTAATAGTGTGTTTGACATGAGAGGAGGATGACAATAGTAAAGAGTTGCCAGCAACATCCTTTCGGTAAACTGAAGTATGAATTTTATGTGTAATCGTTTCACCAGTCAACAGAATATCCAAAAAGGAGATTTCAGAACCAAAACCACTAATTGTAAAGGATAGATTTAAATCATTACATTTCAAAAAATTATAAAAATCCTGCACCTTAGATGGAGGACCTAGTCAAATGAATATCAGGTCGTCCACGTATCTACCAAACCAAAAAATGTCACATGAAAAAGGATTTTTATCCGAAAAAATAAATAACTCTTCCCACCATGCCACGTAAAGGATGGCGAGAGACGGAGAAAAATTAGCACCCACTGGCGCACCAAGCACCTGCAAAAAATAACAATTATCAAACATAAAAAAATTATGTTTCAGTAGATACGTGAGCGACCTGATAATGAGCCGTTTCAGTTCTTCAGAATAATTACTATAGCAATTAAGGTGATGATTAATGGCTTTGATAGCCAAAGAATGTGGTATAGAGGAATATAGGTTAACTATGTCACATGTGAAAAAAATTGAAATTATCTCAATAAACACTTTCCAAAGACGTCAAAACAGAAGAAGAATCCTTTAAATATCCGGGAATCCTAGAAATTAAAGGATGTAGATGGACATTGACCCAGGAGCTAAGGTTCCCATTTAGCGATCCTATACAAGAAATTATGGGCTGTAGGGGAGAGGGGGAAAACATTTTTGTGGGTCTTAGGGAGACCATGAAAAATAGAGACTATAGGATGGTCAGGAATTAGCCACTTGCCAATTTTTGAATCTAAAACATCCGATGATATGTCCTCCTGAATAACTGAGAAAAGCTCCAATTTATAAGACAGAGTGGGGTCAGACTTCAATGACAGATAGGTGGTTGAATCATGCAAAATGGTATGAGCAAGACTGACATATAACTGAGTATTCATTACTATGGTGCAACCACCTTTGTCTGACTACCTAATTACAATGTTTGAGTTTTTTTGCTGCTGGCTGACAGCCAAAGATTGACTGGCAGACAAGTTACAAGAAAAATTAGCATGTTTTGTTTCCTGATCTAACAATTTCAAATCCTTCTCAACCAAAGATTGAAACAAATCCAAAGATGTAACTCTGGATTGGAGAGGATAATAAGATGAATTTTTTAGGGTAACAGATATATCTTTATCAGAAATAGCAAGTGCATCATTCCTATGATCTTCTAAGGATGATAATATCGATATAGCTTTTTGTTCACTGAAAGAAAAAAATGATGACATTGAGTCATTCGAGACATCTAAATAAAGCGGATTCACAGATGGTGAAACAAGATCCTCAGAAAATAAAATGTCTTTTTACAGTCAATAACCGGATAAATTTGTTCACATCTTTTATTGTTTGAAAATGGTCAAATCTTCTGGTGGGCACAAAATTTAAGCCTTTTTGTAAAACTGTCAGCTGGTCTTGAGACAGGATAACAGGGGACAAAATAATCACACTGGAAGGAGAGTCTAGTTCCTCATGCGTCTGTTCCTGACAGGATAACGTTTCCATGTGAACTGATTTCTTCCTTCTACCTCCTCTCCTGCATCTCTTGCATTTTTTGCCGGTGTTGAAGACAAATGTCTGGATTTATTAGGGCGATTTCCTTGTCCACCTACTGAATTATCAGAATCTATTCCCGAACGGTGGAAGTCAGAAGAGGAAAATGACACAGATTTATTGTGTCTTTGTGCATTTTGACGGTCAAAAGATTTTTCTTTCAAAATAGATTTATACAAAGGTGCCTTATTCCAATTTTATATTTTGTTGTTTTTATAATCAAGAGTCTCTCTCCCATTTTTAGATTTTTTTTTGTCTTAATTATAAATTCTTCCAAGGTTTTGACATTTTCCTGGATTTTTTTCATATTCTGATCAAATTCAGACCAGGACTTAAAACCATTCAGCTCAGGATTAATGCCATCTATTTCATTTTTTAATTCACCAAGGCGGGTTTCTTCTTATGAAATAATAAGTTTCATTAAATTTGAAGGAACATTGGGATAGAATGAAATTCCATTTGGTAAAAAATTTGTCAGAAAAAATATATGTTGGCACCTTTTTTAGACGTAAGCCACGTGGAATCATTTCTTTTTACAAATATTTTTTCAACGAATTATGATCCCACCATGTGCGTAATTCTTGTCCCAAAACTTTATCAAGTTTCTTAAATAAATCTTTGGCATTAGAAAATTAATCAGAGACATCATTCACAGGATCTTTAAACACTTGCGCCAGATATACAGCATCCAAAATAGCAAATCCAAATTAAATAAATAAATATCATCCATTGATCATGGAGCTCACCGCTTTCACAAGGAGTGCAGGAGAGAAGAGTGTAGGAGCTTCCACGGGATCCAGAATGAAACCACATAGGTTTGAGCCAAATCAGCAGAGCAGGTGGGTGCACACAAAGGCTGGAAAGCACAGCATTGCATAGGAGCAAAAAGGAGGATGTGGCACACCAAAATGAAGATAAAAAAAACTTCATTCGGCACTCAAGCCATAATTAAAAACCATGCAAAACCTGATGGGTTTCCAGTGCAAAAACGCAACCCTTAGCCATAAGATACACAGATAACACAATGGTCACATTAAATAGAGAGAAGCAACCAATCACAACCACTTAACAATTACTAGGGTATGCATGAACATGTGAGAAACACAACACTTAGAGAAAAAGCTTCAATAGATGTAAAACAAATCGTTTCTTGAGTTCATTCCTTTTGGAAAACGTGTGTCCAATTTCAGGATCCAATATGCCTCTCTTGTAGTTAATATTTTCTGTTTATTACCTCCCCGTAGAGGATTGCGGATCTTTTCAAAAGCACAAAAAGAAAAATTAGTGAGATCTCCATGGTGCACATTGACAAAATGCTTTGATGCGCCAGAATAAGTCGCATTTTTATTATGAATGTTGGTAATGTGATCAGCAATGCGTTTGTGATTTTTCTCGTAGTACATACAATGTATTGCATCTGACATGGCACACAGCAGATGCAATATATCACATATTTTGTATCACAATTCAAAAAAGAAGTAATGGTAGAAGAAAAACCTGAAAAAGAATTAACAGATTTAGTTCTATCAATGGCAAAAGCACAAACATTGCATCGTTTATTAACTCACTTAAAAAAACCCTTTGCCGACAACCACATTTCAGAAGAAGACTGGCGTTTTAGGAGACTCGGTGACAACGCATTGCCCAAACTGTATCCTTTCCTAGCAACAAAATTACAGCCGACAGATACAATTATACGCAATTTTTCGTCCTGGTTGACAATAGGTAAATATTTTTAACAATGTTTTTAATGCTATTAAATTGAGGGCTGTAAGGAGTTGAAAAAACTAACGGAGGATGCCTGTTAGACAAAGACAATTTATTAACGAGGTTAATTCAAAACTTTGATAAAGGCAGAATTAACATCATGTTGGTTATACCCTCTATCCAAAAGACGCTGACAAGCAATTTTGCTCTCCCTCATAAAAGAATCATGATTGGAACACAACCTGTTGATTCTTTTCAGCTGCAAAAAAAACCTCAAACATTGTAATTAGGCAGTCAGACAAAGGTGGTTGCACCATAGTAATGGATACTCAGTTATATGTCAGTCTTGTTCATACCATTTTGCATGATTCAACCATCTATCTGTGATTGAAGTCTGACCCCACTCTGTCTTATATATTGGAGCTTTTTTCAGTTATTCAGGAGGGCATATCATCGAGTGTTTTAGATTCAAAAATTGGCAAGTGGCTAATTCCTGACCATCCTATATAGAGATGAGCGACTTTGCCTTTTTTAGGGTCGAGTCGGGTTTCATGAAACCCGACTTTCTCAAAAGTCGGGTTGAACGAAATCTGCCGACTATAGGGAAAAGTCAGGGTCCGACTGAAGCACGAAACCCAATGCAAGTCAATGGGGAAGCAAAGTCGACAGGGAGTGGAGGACAGTAAACACACCAACAGTGCCCATTTCAATGCCAACAACATCAATTCTTATTACTGCAGCTTGTCAACCTTAATTTACTTCATAATAATATTTACGCATTGAAAACTGGGGGTTATTTGGCTAAAGTTGTGGGGGGGTAGGGCTGGCTCCAGGTTTTCGTGTGCCCTGGGTCAAAGAGTGTCAGCGCGCCCCTTTAACACATACCACAATTCATGATGCTCCGATACGACACAGAAATATAGGTATAGTACAATGAAAAATACTTCACTGCTTACATGACATGACTGATATCTATTTTAAATTCTACAATAGCTCAAAAAAAGGACAGTATATTACTCCATACAGTATTATGGCCACCACATTGTGCGCCATACAGAATAATGAGACCCATATATTTTTCCATACAGAATAATTGGTCACATATAATGTTCCATACAGTATATGATGAGCTCCACATAATGCTACAGTATATGATGGTCCCCATGGACGATGCTCTAGTGTGTTATGGGCCAAAATAATGCTCCATATATAATGGGCCCCATTTCTAATGCTCCAGTGTATAATGTGCCCCATAGATGCTGCTCCAGTGTCTGATCTGCCCCATTTAGAATGCTCCAGTATATGATGGGCACCATGGATGATGCTCCAGTGTCTTATGGGCCAAAATAATGCTCCATATATGATGGGCCCCTTTTCTAATGCTCCAGTGCATAATGTGCCCCATAGTTGCTGCTCCAGTGTCTGATCTGCCCCATTTAGAATGCTCCAGTATATAATGGGCCCCATTTTGAATGAACCCAGGCATGGTATGTGAAAAGAGCTCCATGGAGTAATCTGAAGTGTGTGCTGCTGCATACTTCACTTTTGGTGTGGGTGTAGGACCCAAGGAAAGGGGTTGCTCCTGACCAGAAGCCTGCACTGATGACTCAGTGCTTGCTTTTTTTAAACTTCAGAAGAGGAGGCGATAGAGCTGGAGGCTGTTTCAGCAATGTAAGCCAAAAACAGTTCCTGATGCTCTGGCTTTAAAATCAGTCTACCTACTCCCAGAAAAGGGAGCCTTACAGGCCTTCCAGAGCTAGATCATGATGCAGGCTCAACACCTCCTGCCTTAGCTGCTATTGTGCTTTTGGCACTACCAGCAGATGCACCACCACCATCAGTACTAGGTGGCCCCCCACGCCCATGTCCACGGCCTCTTCCACCATACTTCCTCATGTTTTGGAAAATGGACCCAAAATACCAGCAGATATATGGTACTGTATCAGAAGCGTACAGCTCTAGACAGTCTAGGAATAATAGTAAATCTCCGTATATATTTCATGAGTCATATACAGACGCTCACAGGTTCAGTATGGATTACACAATAAAATAAAAAGTTGAAAATGGGTACAGTATCACCAGATACAAGGTACAGTGGGGAAAAAAAGTATTTAGTCAGTCAGCAATAGTGCAAGTTCCACCACTTAAAAAGATGAGAGGCGTCTGTAATTTACATCATAGGTAGACCTCAACTATGGGAGACAAACTGAGAAAAAAAAATCCAGAAAATCACATTGTCTGTATTTTTTTCATTTTATTTGCATATTATGGTGGAAAATAAGTATTTGGTCAGAAACAAGCAATCAAGATTTCTGGCTCTCACAGACCTGTAACTTCTTCTTTAAGAGTCTCCTCTTTCCTCCACTCATTACCTGTAGTAATGGCACCTGTTTAAACTTGTTATCAGTATAAAAAGACACCTGTGCACACCCTCAAACAGTCTGACTCCAAACTCCACTATGGTGAAGACCAAAGAGCTGTCAAAGGACACCAGAAACAAAATTGTAGCCCTGCACCAGGCTGGGAAGACTGAATCTGCAATAGCCAACCAGCTTGGAGTGAAGAAATCAACTGTGGGAGCAATAATTAGAAAATGGAAGACATACAAGACCACTGATAATCTCCCTCGATCTGGTGCTCCACGCAAAATCCCACCCCGTGGGGTCAGAATGATCACAAGAACGGTGAGCAAAAATCCCAGAACCACGCGGGGGGACCTAGTGAATGAACTGCAGAGAGCTGGGACCAATGTAACAAGGCCTACCATAAGTAACACACTACACCACCATGGACTCAGATCCTGCAGTGCCAGACGTGTCCCACTGCTTAAGCCTGTACATGTCCGGGCCCGTCTGAAGTTTGCTAGAGAGCATTTGGATGATCCAGAGGAGTTTTGGGAGAATGTCCTATGGTCTGATGAAACCAAACTGGAACTGTTTGGTAGAAACACAACTTGTCGTGTTTGGAGGAAAAAGAATACTGAGTTGCATCCATCAAACACCATACCTAGGGGGCAGCACGGTGGCTCAGTGGTTAGCGCTGCAGCGCTGGGGTCCTGGGTTCGAATCCCACCAAGGACAACATCTGCAAGGAGTTTGTATCTTCTCCCCGTGTTTGCGTGGGTTTCCTCCGGGCACTCCGGTTTCCTCCCACACTCCAAAGACATACTGATAGGGAATTTAGATTGTGCGCCCCATCGGGGACAGTGATGAAAAATGTGTGCAAATTGTAAAGCGTTGCGGAATATGTTAGCGCTATGTAAAAATAAAGATTATTATTATTATTATTATTATTATACCTACTGTAAAGCATGGTGGTGGAAACATCATGCTTTGGGGCTGTTTCTCTGCAAAGGGGCCAGGACGACTGATCCGGGTACATGAAAGAATGAATGGGGCCATGTATCGTGAGATTTTGAGTGCAAACCTCCTTCCATCAGCAAGGGCATTGAAGATGAAACGTGGCTGGGTCTTTCAACATGACAATGATCCAAAGCACACCGCCAGGGCAACGAAGGAGTGGCTTCGTAAGAAGCATTTCAAGGTCCTGGAGTGGCCTAGCCAGTCTCCAGATCTCAACCCTATAGAAAACCTTTGGAGGGAGTTGAAAGTCCGTGTTGCCAAGCGAAAAGCCAAAAACATCACTGCTCTAGAGGAGATCTGCATGGAGGAATGGGCCAACATACCAACAACATTGTGTGGCAACCTTGTGAAGACTTACAGAAAACGTTTGACCTCTGTCCTTGCCAACAAAGGATATATCACAAAGTATTGAGATGAAATTTTGTTTCTGACCAAATACTTATTTTCCACCATAATATGCAAATAAAATGAAAAAAAAAACAGACAATGTGATTTTCTGGATTTTTTTTTCTCAGTTTGTCTCCCATAGTTGAGGTCTACCTATGATGTAAATTACAGACGCCTCTCATCTTTTTAAGTGGTGGAACTTGCACTATTGCTGACTGACTAAATACTTTTTTTCCCCACTGTATATATAGTATAGTGTAAACATTCTGAATCTCCATATATATTTCAGGAGGCAGACACAAATGCTCTCTGGCCCAGTATGGATTACACAAGAATATGAAAAGCTGTAAATGGGTAACACAAGCGTACAGCTGTATACAGTGTTGGGGTAATCTTAAATCTCCAAATATATTTACGGAGTAACAGACAGATGTTCACAGGCTCATTAAGGATTTTACCAGAATCTAAATAGCAAAAAAGGGTACTGTATCAGAAGCGTACAGCTGTATACAGTGTTAGCAAAATATGAAATCTCGGTATATATTTCCGAAGTCACCCGCAGACGCTCACTCAGTCTGGGTTTGACCATAATAAAATATATTGTAAAAAAGGTACTGGTAACAAGATACCCTGTTTCCCCGAAAATAGGGCACCCTCCGAAAGTAAGGCATGCTAGGGGGAGCACTGTGCCTGCTAATATAAGGCACCCCCTGAAAATAAGGCATACCTTGTTCTGTGCATGGGGCATGCAGTTGTGTCTCGCTCCCGCTGTCCCTGCTGTCCGGTGCCCTCCAGTGCCTGCCACTGCAGCTGCGCTGTTCGCAGGAGTTAATCACAGCCTCGGAGCTGTGTGCCGATCTCTGCCTATGAGCCCTGCGCCAATCACAGCACAGGAACCATGGGCCAGCTGATGTCATCCATAGCCTCTGATTGTTCCTGGGCTGTGATTGGCCCAGGGCTCCTGCGCTCTGATTGGCCCAGGGCTCCTGTGCTCTGGTTGGCCCAGGGCTCCTGCGCTCTGATTGGCCCAGGGCTCCTGCGCTCTGATTGGCCCAGGGCTCCTGCACCACCAAAGCACTGAAAGCAGCACCGCGGAGGAAACCAGTAAGAAAGTGAAAGTGTGTGTGTGTCTGTGTATAGGTGTGTGTGTGTGTCTGTGTAAGGGTGTGTGTGTGTGTGTCTGTCTGTGTAAGGGTGTGTGTACGGTAGACACATGGGAGGCTGCAGTGGGATACTGTGATAATGGGAGGCTGCAGTGGGATACCGGGATGATGGGAGGCTGCAGTGGGATGATGTGGGATAATGGGAAACTGCAATACTGTACTATAGAATGATGGGGGCTGTAATGGAATGATGGGGGTGCTGTATTGGGGACTGTAAAGGGATGATGAGGGCTGCAATGGGATGATGGGAATATTTGGGGCTGCAAAATGATGATGGGGCTGCTACAGTAAAGGAACTGCTGTGGGTGATTGTTACGGTAGCGGTACAGTGTCCAGAAAGTGTGTGGGAGCCGTTTTAGAGCCCTTATGTTTTGTGGTCCTGTGTGGGAGTCAGGCAATTACAGTACCATACCGTAGTGTGTTACTTTGATTTGTTGTCTGCTTTTCTGCTGAACGGTCTACCGTAAAGTTCCGTACTGTAAAAGAAATACTGTAAACAATGGTGATATGGTATATTTTTACCCCTAGACATGAGCGCTAAAAGAAAGAGCTATTCCGTTGAGTACAAAAAAGGAATCGTGGAAGAATCTTGGGGCAAAAATCTTACTGAATTCTGCAAAGAAAAAATGTTGAGTGTCCGATTGGTCCAAAAATGGCGAGCAGATTACGGTAACCTCAATCAACAAGTGGTCAGTGGAAATGCTAAAAAGCGCAAGGTTGGATCAGGTCAGCAACCATTGAATTCCGAGCTGGAAGACCTGATCTGTGAGTGGGATGCTGACAGGAGAGCAAAGACATTGGTTGTGACTAGGGCTCAGATTCAAGAATGTGCCCTTGCAATGGCACCACAGTTTGAAATTGCCCCTGAAGAATTCAAGGCATCACAACACTGGCTGGATAACTTCCTTCAACGAAGTGAACTGTCTTTGAGAAGATCCACAACACTCTTTAGGCTGGAAGATGCTGAAATTATTAAACGCGCATTTGCATTCAAGACCTTTGTTGATGACGCTGACTTCTCTAATTACAATCTTTCCAACATGATTGCCATGGATGAAACTGCAGTGTTTATGGGCCAAGCATCTCAAACAACAGTTGAACAATGAGGTGCCTCCTCAGTGTGCGTTCCCTCCACTGCTTATGAAAGTGCACGTGTTACCTGTATTTTGGCGATGCGTCTGGATGGCACTAAAGTCCCACCTTTACTCATTTCAAAGGGCAAGAAAGACAAGATTGAACGTGTTTCAGGCATTTATATTCTTGAAATTGAAAAAGCCTGGGCCACACAAGCAGTTATAAGGAAGTGGGTCGATTTAATGCTGCCGCTTGTTATGCGAGGGAGCCAAAGAGGAATGCTGATCTGGGATGCAGCCAGCACACGCCGCGCCAAAGACATGAAGAACTTCCTTCATGAGAGAAAAATAGATCAAATAATGATTCCTGCAGGAATGACGGCTTATCTCCAGTCTCTTGATATCGCCATTAACAAGCCATTCAAGGACAATTTGCGTGTGGAAATCAATGACTACATTGAAAATAGAATGGAGAGAAATCAACGTGGAAACTTTGTGAAACCTAAACTGCCAGAGATTGTGACTTGGGTGAAGAATTCATGGGAGAAAATCACTGACACTTGCATTGCAAATGCACTACGAGCAGGCTACCTTGACAAGAAGTGCTCATTTAAGGACAATGCGATTGCTAGACATGAGAGATATGGGCCAATGATTCTGAAAGAAATGGAGTCACAAGAAATTCCACAGGAACTTCAGAGTTTGGATTGTTATGATGATGTTCCAGAAGATGATGACATGGTTGTCATTGAATAAATCTTGTTTTGTGTTATTAAATATTGAGATCAGTAAATGAACCATTGTTCGTTGTTTTACATGTTGTATATGGAAATACCATAATTATACGGTAGTAACAAGAAATTCTTGATACGATTCAGTTTATTTGATTCTACTGTTTTGTGATGGCTACTGTTCAGCATATGCTGGTATGTTAATAAATGTTAATTTTTTGTTAAAAAAAAAAATTGCCAATACTTTTTCTTGAGAAAATAAGACACCCCCCGAAAATAAGACATGGTGCAACTTTCGGTGCAAAAATTAATATTAGAAGGTGTCTTATTTTTGGGGAAACAGGGTAGCAAGTATATATATTAAAGGGTACAATTTAAATCTCTGTATAGATAGTCCCATAGTCACTCTCAGACGCTAACTCAGTATGGATTTGACTGTAATACTAAATGTCGAACAAAGGTACTGTATAACAAGATACAAGCTGTATCTAGTATAGGGTAAAAATTGGTATCTCCGATTCTCTGTATATATAAAATGAGTAAACCACACACGCTCACTCAGTATGGATGATACCGTAATGAAAAATTTTGAACAAAGGTACTGTATCAGCAGATACCAGGTGTATTCAGTCTAGGGGTAATTGCAAATTTCCGTCTATACTTACGGAGTCAGACACTCACAGGCTCAGTATGTATTGCACCAGAATTTAAAAAGAAGAAAAAGTGAAATTTATTCAAAGCGTACACCAGTATACAGTGTTGTGGTACTTTTAAATCTTCACATATATATTTCAATCTCAGTAAGCCAGTCCCGACTCTCTGCTACTGGAAACAAGTACAGATGGAAAGTCGAGTGTTTGCAGAAATTTGGGAATTACTCATCGCGGGAAAACCTCCTAGTAGATGTTGCAGAGGCAATGCAGACCCTCAGTAACTGTGTCTGTGGAGACAGCCAAAATGGTTCTTTGTGAAGAGAAGATTGCTGTATCACAGTAGCGTGGATCCCATCACTGTTACTCGTCTCCATCAAATTGTGATCACAGGGAGAGATGTAGACATGGTCCTCACTGCCTATCATGATGTGTCTGGTAATTTTGGAGTGCAAAAGACAGAAGCCACAGGCCGTAGGTGATTCTATTGGATTGGCATGAGAGGAGACATTGAAAAATGGTGGCAGGAATGTCACACATCTGTGACTATCAAAACTGTGAAAGGTGATCATAAAGCACCACTGCATCTGCTTGTGAGTTGACGTCCATTACAAATGGTAGCCATTGATCATCTGAAGGTAGAGGCCAGCAGGACAGTCCATAGCTACATCTTAACCATCATCGATCAGTACACCAAATTTGGAGTGGCCGTCCCTGTGAAGGATTTAACTGCCCAGACTACACAGCGGTGGAGCACG
The DNA here is from genome assembly GCF_039654945.1 of Dendrobates tinctorius. Classification (NCBI taxonomy): domain Eukaryota; kingdom Metazoa; phylum Chordata; class Amphibia; order Anura; family Dendrobatidae; genus Dendrobates; species Dendrobates tinctorius. The sequence goes on along the minus strand of NW_027361673.1, from coordinate 31,840,903 downwards.
GAGAGGTAAGTATTGCAACTTGCAAGTGCTGTGGCCATGACCAAGTGGGGGGGCACACTTGTGGACGATGGTACTGGCACATGGCCCCTCATAGTTCGCTGGTGAGTCTGACAGCGAGTGGGCCCCCCACCATCAGAGACACTGTATTGTACTATGAGGGGCCCTGTGCCAGTGCCGTCGGCCATCAGTGGGCCCATCCACCTGTTCAGAGCAACGGCACTTGCCCGGGTGCGCCAGGTGTTGACACCAGCCCTTGGGGGTTTGGGCAGCCCAGTTAGGGAGGTTTAAAAATTGGCATATATTGATGTGTAGGCTGGACATTCAGCAGCTGCAAATGGCGGAATTGGGCAAGTCCGAGGAAGAGGAGGGCAAAAGCGAGGCATTTTTCTGGCAACCTATGTGTCATCAGGGGAAGGTGGGACAAAATCCATTGAAACCCATGCACGGTTCATTTTAATGAAGGCTAGATCATCAACATTTTGGGTCAACAGATGGGTCCTTTTTTTCTGTCAGGATTGATCCAGCAGCACTGAAGACTCTTTCAGATAACACACTAGCAGCAGGGCAAGAGAGCTCCTGTAAGGCATATTGTGCCAATTCAGGCCAGGTGTCCAGTTTACAGGCCCAATACTCAAAAGGGAATGACCTGTGAGGGAGAAGATCGATATGGGAAGAGAAGTAGTTTGTAACCATAGTTGACAACTGCTGTCTCCTGTCACTTGCAATCGATGCACTATTACCAGTCATGTAAGCGGTACTTGAGAAATCAGTCCACAACATGGTCATGAAACCCCTGTCTCCAACGCTGCATCGGCTGTGTGCACCATGAACACCTCTTCCATTGTGCCCACTATGGTTCGTGGGAGAAACAGCACTGCTGCTGTGTGCTGGGAAAGCCTCAAACAAATGGTTTACCAGAGTTGCTTGTTTGTTAGCCAATATTATCTCTAGGTTCTCCTGTGGCATGATGTTGTGTAATTTGCCTTTGTAGCGTGGATCGAGGATGCTGGTCAACCAGTAGTCGTCATCCTTCATCATTTTAGCAATATGGGGGTCCCTTTTTAGGATCCTCAATGCATAATCACACATGTGGACCAATGTTCCAGGTGTCAATAATGCACTGCCACTGCTGGGTGGAGGAGCACTTTCTGGCAAATCCACATCCATACAGTCATGCACAAACCCTGTACCTGACCTAGGAACGCCAACATTTTCTCTTGGCCAATGAGAAGCATCCTCCTCCCCAAAATAATCATCCCCCTCATCCTCCTCCTCCTCTTCCTCTTCTTCCTCCACCTCGTCCAGGACAGTTCCGTGACCAGACAATGGCTGACTGTCATGAAGGCTTCCCTCCTCCTCCTCCTGTTCCTCCTCCACTGCAGACGCCTGATCCTTAATGTGCATCAAACTTTGCATGAGCAGATGCATAAGTGGGATGCTCATGCTTATGATTGCGTCGTTTGCGCTTACCAGCCATGTGCATTCCTCAAAACACTGAAGAACTTTACAGAGGTCTTTTAGCTTTGACCACTGCACACCCGACAATTCCATGTCTTCCCTCAAACTGCCCGCCCGTGTATCCTCCCACAAATGCATCACAGCCTGCCTCTGTTCGCACAGCCTCTCAACCATGTGCAGGGTGGAGTTCCACCTTGTTGCAACGTCTATGATTAGGCGGTGCTTGGGGAGGTGGAGCAATCGCTGCAGCTTCTGCATACGACTGGAGTGTACAGGCGAGCGACGGATGTGCGAGCACAGTCCTCGCACCTTATGGATCAGGGCTGTTAACTCTGGATAATTATTTAGGAAGCACTGCACCACCAGGTTCAAAGTGTGAGCCAGGCAAGGTATGTGTGTGAGTTTAGCAAGGCCTATGGCTGCCACAAAATTACAACCGTTATCACTGGCTACCTTGCCTGCCTCAAGATGTAAACTGCCCAGCCATGACTCAGTTTATCGCTGCAAGTAGTCTGCCAGTACCTCCGCAGTGTGTCTGTTGTCACCCAAAGACATCATCTTTAACACAGCCTGATAATGCTTACCACTAGCTGATCAATAGTGGGACACTTCGTGTGCAACACTGGCAGCTGCGGATGGAGTGCTCATGCGACTGCGCTCTGCGGATGAGCTTTCGCTTATGGAGGAGGAGGAGGGTCGAATGCCTACAACCAACTGTTTCCTATACCGTGGGCTAGGCAGCACTGTTCCACCGCCGCTGTCCCCTGTGGAGCCTGCATCCACCACATTAACCCAGTGCGCAGTGATGGACACGTAATGGCCCTGGCCATGCCTACTGGACCATGCATCTGTTGTGAGGTGCACCTTTCCACTCACTGATTGCTTGAGTGCATGGACAATGCGGTCTTTCACATGCAGGTGGAGGTGTTATGAATGAGTTACCGGAGGAGGAAAAAACAAAAATGCAAGCTAAGTCCAGAAAACTGGAGAGGTTGGTAGCTAGCGGATTGCAGACCCCTGATCCTATTCACAACAACTAACAGTAGCCTTGGAGCATTCCTACGGTGGTCCTAGACGCCTCTTCACAGCCTGAGAACTAAATAAGCCTATAGAAAGAAAGGGGAAATCTAAACTGCCCCAGAGCAGACCCCAAAGCAATAGACAGCCCCCAACATATATTGTCGGTGAAAACAGATGAAAACACAAACACAGACAGAAAGACAGGCAGAGCAAACGATGGGGCCCAATTAACTAGATAGGAAAGGACAGAAAAGATGCTGGCTGCAATCCGCAAAAACCCTACCAAAAATGTCCCAACACGTCTGATAGGAAAAACGGCCCTGAAGTCACTAGACTTCAAAATCCCTATATCAGCACTCCGATATATTCTGAAGACAGAGCAAAAGAGATTTAACTGATCAGGGACAAAAATGGAAATTCAGCAGAGCCCCAGCCGGGGCTGGCAGAACACAAAACTAAGCAAATCAGACAAAATCTCATGGAACAATAGCAGAGCAAAACTTAGCTTTAGAAGACAGGAACTGAACTGGAGGCCAGAGCTCAGAGCAGAGAAATCACCAGCAACCCTACAGGGCATCGGCTGCCTTATATCCACTCAGAGATTCCGGATGTCCAATCGCAATCCAACTGTTCAGGTGACAGTTTTCTCCCATCCAAATCAGTTTCACCACCTCCTTTCACCAGCAGAGGGAGTTCATCGGACATCAAAGGTGAACGAGAAAAAGAGCTCACAACAGTACCTCCCCCTTGAGGAGGGGTCACCGAACCCTCATCCACACCACCAGGCCGATCAGGATGGGCCCGATGAAAAGCACAAGCCAATCTTAGGCATGATTATCAGATGCAGAGACCCAAGAATTATCCTCCTGGCCATAACCCTTCCACTTAAACAAATACTGGAGTCTCCGTCTAGCCAGACGAGAATCCAGTATCTTCTCAATCTCATATTCCACATTACCTTCAACCAATACAAGGTCAGGAGGTGCCACAACAGGAACTACTGGCTCAACAAACCTCTTCGACAGAGACTTATGAAACACGTTATGGATCTTAAATGTAACAGGAAGAGCCAATCGAAAAGAGACCGGATTAAGAATCTCCAAAATCTTGTAAGGTCCAATAAATCTAGGTTTAAACTTTGGAGAAGCCACCTTCATAGAGATATTCTTTGATGACAACCAAACCATATCACCCACCTTAAACCGGGGACCAATGGTCCTATGCCGGTTGGAAAACCGCTGGGCCTTTTCCTGGGAGAGAGACAACTTATCCACCACTTGGTCCCAAATCTGGTGCATTCTCTCCACCACAGTGTCAACACCTGGGCAGGCAGAAGACTCCACCTGCCCTGAAGAGAATCGAGGATGAAACCCAAAGTTACAAAAAAAAGGTGACATCAAAGTGTCAGAACTAGCTCTATTATTTAAAGCAAATTCAGCCAAGGGCAAAAATGAGACCCAATCATCCTGATCAGCAGAGATAAAACATCTCAAATAAGAGTCCAAAGTCTGGTTTGTTCTCTCCGTCTGCTCATTGGTCTGAGGGTGAAACGCAGAGGAGAAGGACAACTGAATTCCCAGCTTGGAAAAAGAAGTCCTCCAAAATCTAGAGACAAACTGAACTCTTCTGTCAGATACAATGTTCTCAGGAATCCCATGCAAGCGAACCACCTGTTGCAAAAACAAGGGCACCAACTCTGAGGAAGATGGCAACTTAGGGAGTGGTACAAGATGGACCATCTTAGAGAATCACAAATCACCCAGCTAACAATCATTCTCTGAGAGACAGGCAGATCAGAAATAAAATCCATTGAAATATGGGTCCATGGCCTCCTGGGCACCGGCAAAGGCATCAACAACCCACTAGAGCGAGAACAAGGTTTAGACCGGGAGCAAGTCCCACAGGACTGCACAAAATTCCTGACATCACGAGATAAGGCGGTCCACCAAAAAGACCAACTCACCAAATCTCTAGTACCAAAAATACCTGGATGACCAGCCAATGCGGAGCAATGAACTTCAGACATTACTCTCTTCCTCCACTGGTCAGGAACATACAATTTTCCAATGGGACAACGCTCAGGTTTGTCCTCCTGAAATTCTTCCAGAGCACGTCTCAAATCGGGCGAGATAGCAGAAAGAACTACCCCCTCACCTAAGATGGTAGCAGGCTTGGTCACAATAGGAGAATCAGCAAAGAAACTCCTATAGAGGGCGTCTGCCTTGACATTCTTAGTGCCCGGAAGAAAAGAGACCACAAAATCAAAACGTATGAAAAACAAGGCCCACCTAGCCTGTCTAGGATTCAAGCGTTTGGCCGACTCAAGGTAAATCAAATTCTTGTGGTCAGTGAGAACCACGACTTGATGTCTAGCTCCCTCCAGCCAATGTCTCCACTCCTCAAATGCCCATTTCATGGCTAACAGTTCCCGATTCCCCACATCATAGTTGCGTTCAGATGAGGAGAAATTTCGGGAAAAGAAAGCACAGGGATTCATTTTAGATGTTACCGGATCTTTTTGGGACAAAACAGCTCCTGCACCAATCTCAGAAGCGTCCACCTCTACCTGAAACGGGAGTGAGACATCAGGTTGCCGCAAAACCGGAGCAGAAGTGAACCTCTGCTTCAGCTCCTGAAAGGAAGAAACAGCCTCTGGAGACCAATTCAGCACATCAGCACTCTTCTTAGTCAAATCAGTCAATGGTTTGGCAATACCAGAAAAATTAGCTATAAATTTATGATAAAAATTAGCAAAACCCAAAAACTTCTGGAGGGCCTTCAAAGAAGTGGGCTGAACCCAATCACAAATGGCCTGTACCTTGGTCGGGTCCATTTCAGTAGTTGACGGAGACAAAATAAATCCCAAAAATGAAATCCTCTGTACACCAAAAAGGCATTTCGACCCCTTAAGATACAGGGAATTCTTCCTCAAAATCCGGAACACAGTCCGAACATGTTCCACATGAGAGTCCCAATCCCTGGAAAAGATCAAAATATCATCCAGATAGATGATCAAAAATGTATCCACAAAGTCCCGGAAAATATCATTCATGAAGCACTGGAAGACAGAAGGGGCATTAGTAAGCCCAAAAGGCATCACCAGGTACTCAAAATGTCCCTCCGGAGTATTAAATGCCGTCTTCCATTCATCCCCATGCTTAATGCGAATAAGATTATACCCCACCCTGAGGTCAAGCTTGGTAAACCAGCAAGCACCTTTAACTCTGGAGAATAGATCAGAAATCAGGGGTAACGGATACTGATATTTAACAGTAATTTTGTTGAGGGAGCGAAAGTCAATACAAGGCTTTAATGAACCATCTTTCTTGGCCACGAAAAAAAACCCAGCACCCAAGGGTGAAGAGGATGGTCTAATATGACCCTTCTCCAATGACTCCTTAATATACGATCGCATAGCCTCATGCTCGGGTACAGATAAATTGAAAAGTCGACCCTTGGGAAATTTACACCCAGGGCTCAGCTCAATTGCACAGTCATAACTCCTATGAGGAGACTTATTCTCACTAAATACATCATAAAAATCAGCCAAATAGTCAGGAACATCATGCGACTGGGGAGAGGTGGAGAAAACAGGAGTGTCACTAAGAGCACACTGACAACCCCAACTCACCACAGACACAGATTTCCAATCCAAAACTGGATTATGGATTTGCAACCAGGGAAACTCCAGAACAATGGTATCATGCAAATTATGCAACACCAAAAATCTGTAATTTTCTTGATGGAAAATGTGGATAAGTAACAGATCAGTGTAATTGCCAAAAGAAACTTAGGTTGTACACCACCCACAGCAAATGTGTGTGCAAAACGTTTCTCTCGTTTAGGGCAGACAGAAATATTATGAGAGGCATCTCCACAGAAAAAACACAGCTTATTACGCCTTATGAACTCCTGACGTTGCGCCCTAGACAAAACTCTATCACATTGCATAGGTTCAGACATTTGTTCAACAAGTGGCAACATTTCTCGTGTAATTTTACATTCACGTAAACGCCGATCAACCTGAATGGCTAATGACATAGAATCATCAAGACCAGAGGGAACAGGAAATCCCACCATAGTATCTTTTACGGTTTCTGACAAACCTTTCCGAAAGAGAGCTGCCAAGGCACCATCATTCCAGGTAGTAAGGACCGACAATTTTGGAATTTTTGACAGTACAACTCTGCAGAATCCTGACCCTGGCTCAATGCCAACAGGGCTTTTTCAGCTTGATCAATAGCATTAGGTTCATCATATAACAACCCCAAGGCTTGAAAAAATGCGTCCACATTAGTTAGAATAGGATAATCAGGTGTCAAAGAAAACGCCCAATCCTGGGGATCGCCGTGCAGCAAAGATATGACAATTTTAACCTGCTGTGCAGAGCTCCCCAATGAGCTAGGCTTCAATGCAAGAAATAATTTACAATTATTCTTAAAATTCAAAAATTTAGACCGATCCCCAAAAAACACATCAGGAGTAGGGATCTTTGGTTCAGCAGCATGTGAATGAGCAAGATAGGCAGAAATTCCCCGCACTTCAGCAACTCCACACGATAAGACAATTGCTTAATCTCCATTAAGAAAAAATTCCTCCTACGGCCCCAGAGAAAAAGAGGAAAAAATATACACTAAAAAAAAAAAAATATTCTGACACTTTTTTTTTTTTTTTTAACAATTCCTTCCTGCTATTGAGTACCCTAGAATCTGCGGTATGGCTGGTGATTCTGTTATGAATGAGTCACCGGAGGAGGAAAAAGCAAAAATGCAAGCTAAGTCCAGAAAACCGGAGAGGTTGGTAGCGAGCGGATTGCAGACCCCTGATCCTATTCACAACAACTAACAGTAGCCGTGGAGCGTTCCTACGGTGGTCCTAGATGCCTCTTCACAGCTGGAGAACTAAATAAGCCTAAAGAAAGAAAGGGGAAATCTAAACTGCCCCAGAGCAGACCCCAAAGCAATAGACAGCCCCCAACATGTGTTGTCTGTGAAAACAGATGAAAACACAAACACAGACAGAAAGACAGGCAGAGCAAATGATGGGGCCCAACTAACTAGATAGGAAAGGACAGAAAATATGCTGGCTGCAATCCGCAAAAACCCTACCAAAAATGTCCCAACACGTCTGATAGGAAAAACGGCCCTGAAGTCACTAGACTTCAAAATCCCTATATCAGCACTCCAATATTTTCTGAAGACAGAGCAAAAGAGATTTAACCGGTCAGGGACAAAAATGGAAATTCAGCAGAGCCCCAGCCGGGGCTGGCAGAACACAAAACTAAGCAAATCAGACAAAATCTCATGGAACAATAACAGAGCAAAACTTAGCTTTAGAAGACAGGAACTGAACTGGAGGCCAGAGCTCAGAGCAGAGAAATCACCAGCAACCCTACAGGGCGTCAGCTGCCTTATATCCACGCAGAGATTCCAGATGTCCAATCGCAATCCACCTGTTCAGGTGACAGGTTTCTCCCATCCAAATCAGTTTCACCACCTCCTTTCACCAGCAGAAGGAGTTCATCGGACATCAAAGGTGAACGAGAAAATGAGCTCACAACATGGAGGGCTGGGATGGCTGTTCGAGAAAAGAAGTGCCGACTGCGTAGGTCATAGCGTGGGACTGCGTAGAACATGAGCTCGCGGAAAGCTTCGCTTTCAACCAAACGGTAGGGCATCATCTCTAATGAGATCAGTTGGGCAATGTAGGCGTTCAAACACAGTGTTTGCGGATGAGAGGATGAGTACTTTCTTGTCATACTCAGAGTATCTGGTAGGGTGAGCTGGAGTGGAGAGCTGCATATGGGGGAACTAGCGGTGGACTGGACGGATTGAGGGGGGTTGGTGATGGTATTGGTGGTGATGGCCTAGATTCTGTGTTTCGTTGCAAAACTATTGTGATTCCCTGAGTGCTTTGGCCTTGCGATGACACCTCAACATTTAGTGCTGGTGGTGTGCTTAACGTTAGCGCTGATCTTACTGTGATGGAAACGATGGAGCGTTGCTGGCTATGTTCAGTCGGAGCAGGTGCACATGTGCTACCTGAGGTTTTGTAGTCCGTCCACGCTTGCAAGTGCATGTTGGTTAAATGTCTAAGCATGCAACTGGTATTCAAATTTCTGAGTTATTTACCTCGGCTAAAGGTCCTTCCGCACTTCTTACAGGTAACCTTTGCCTCATCAGTAGGATTTTGGACAAAAAAGTGCCACACTTCACTCTTCCTACTATGGTATACATTTTCTGGGCTTGCACGCTGTGCTAAGTTGACCGTCTGGCCAAGCTGTCCTGCAACTCTTTTGGTTTTTGGTCCACATTTTGGACAGCTACGGGCCTGCCAGATAACCGCTGCTGCGATGTCAATGCCTGCTGCGGATCCTTCTCCTTATATGAACTAATGCCAGCGACACCCTCTTTCCCCAATGGATGCCAATCTGGGTCAAGAACTGGTCATCCATCACCTCCTCTTCAATGTCATCTGCACCTTCCCCTGTACCTTCCTCTGTGTCACCGTGTAAGGTGGTATAGTATGCGGGAAGGGGCACCTGAGTTTCATCAGGGTCAGATTCTGGCTCAGTAGACTGCAAGGGCAATGAAGTGCTCTGGGTCAATGTACCGGCAGAATCATCTAGCAGTGGCTGTGCATCAGTGCACTCCATGTCAGATTCATCTTGGACTGGGGAATTCAGGATTTGACTGGATAACCCAGGCATGGTATGTGAAAAGAGCTCCATGGAGTAATCTGAAGTGTGAGGTGCCACATCCTTCACTTTTGGTGTGGGTGAAGGACACAAGGAAAGGTGTTCTTCCTGACCAGAAGCCTGCACTGATGACTCTGTGCTTGCAGTTTTTGTAACTTCAGAAGAGGAGGCAATAGAGCTGGAGGCTGTTTTGGCAATGCAAGCCAAAACCTGTTCCTGATGCTCCGGCTTTAAAAGCTGTTTACCTACTCCCAGAAAAGGGAACCTTAAAGGCCTTCATGTGCCAGACGATGATGCAGGCTCAACACCTCCTGCCTTAGCTGCTATTGTGCTTTTGCCAGAACCAACTGATGCACCACCACCATCAGTACCAGCTGCGCCCCCCGGCCCACGTCCGCGGCCTCTTTCACCATACTTTCTCATGTTTGGGAAAATGTACCAAAAATACCAGAAGAGAGATGGTATTGTATGAGGAGCGCACAGCTGTGTAAGGTGTATTAAAAAAATTAAATTTCCGTATATATTTTGTTAGTCACAGACATTCTCCCAGTATGTATTTGACCTTAATCCAACAAGCAGATATACGGTACTGTATCAGAAGTGTACAGCTGTATATGTTTTTGGCTAAACTAACAATCTCTGTATATGTATTTACGGAGTATCACACACACACGCTGACTCTGTATAGATGTGACTGTAATGCGAACAGCAGATATACAATACTGTTTGAGAATCAGACAGCTCAATACGGTGTATGGAGAAATGAAAATGTCCATATATGTATTTACAGAGTGTCACACACACACGCTGACTCTGTATAGATGTGACTGTAATGCGAACAGCAGATATACAATACTGTTTGAGAATCGGACAGCTCAATACGGTGTATGGAGAAATTGAAATGTCCGTATATGTATTTACGGAGTACACACACACGCTGACACTGTATAGATGTGACCGTAATGCCAACGGCAGATATACAATACTTTTAGAGAATCGGACAGCTCTATACGGTGTCTGTATGGAAAATTGTAAATCTCTGTCTATTTTTATACGAAGTGACACGCGCTGTCTCTGTATAGATTTGACCGTAATCAAACAGCAGATATACGATACTGTTTGAAAAGCGGACAGCTCTATATGGTGTAGGTCTGGAAAAATGGAAAATCTCCTCTTTTTTTTTCCAGAGTCACACACATGCTGTCTCTGTATAGATTTGACTGTAATCAAACAGCAGATATACGATACTGTTTGAAAGCGGACAGCTCACGGCGTAGGTCTGGAAAAATGGAAAATCTCCTCTTTTTTTCCAGAGTCACACACAGATAGCTTGTATTTGTTCGTGATACCAGCCGGTACACGGTAGTGTGTGAGGAGCGTACACCGCTATACGGTGTGTGAAAAAATGAACGCTCGGTAACTGAGCAGAGCAAAATAATAAAAGTTGGAGTGCTTTGAAAAAATCAGTTTGAACAGCAGTGTGCACACAGCAATGCAGCTATCAGGTAGCCCTAAAAGGCAGCCTAATCACCACCAGCGCTGTTGCACACAAGAAAAATCCTCCCCTTTCATTGCACACTAACTGTACAGTGAAAAGCGCTATCAGCAGAAGCTATTTTTTTCTTATTCCCTGTCTAACGCTCTCCCTATTCACAATCAGCAGAAGCACCTCTCCCTATTCTAAGATCGGCAGAAGTAAGATGGCGGTCGGCGGTCACGGCCTTTTATAGGCACTGTGACGCCACACAAAGCCAGCCAATCACTTGCATGCTCTTCTCTAACATGGTGGGGGCCGCTGCCGATGTAATCGCGTTGCTCACAGTGTGCGTCCTTGATGATTGGCAGAGAAAAGGCGCTGGAAGCATTATTTGAAACGCGACTTTGGCACTCAAGTCGGCGACCTCATGACCGACCTCACGCTATGGTCGGGTTTCGATCGGCGAAACCCGACTTTAGCAAAAGTCAGCGGATTCTGAATTTGGCTGACCCGTTTCGCTCAACTCTAATCCTATAGTCTCTATTCTTCATGGTCTCCCTAAGGCTACTTTCACACATCAGGTATTCGGCGTCAGGCGCGATCCGGCGTCGTGCCGGAACGCCGGATCCGGCAAATGTTTCGTAAAACCGGATGTGACGGATCCGGTTTTCTGGCGGATCCGTCTTTTTCTGGACAGACAAAACCGGATCCGTCTCATCCGGTTCATCCGTTTTTCTATCCGTTTTTCGACGGATTACGCCGGATCCGGTTTTTAAAATTGACCCTTGTGGCCTTCCGAACGGGATTGGCTACTGGAAAACTATATATAGCATGTTCCTACAGCCCTTCTTCGACAGGTTGTAGAGGAGAAAGTGCAGGTTGGAGAGAAGAGCAAGTTACTGGCGAAGATGGATGTTGTCATTGGAAATATTTTGAAGAATTTGGCGGATTTTACAGCGGAGGCAAATCGTTTGAGGGTGATTGTTCTGGAGAAGGAGAGAGCGAGACAGCAGCGCATCAGGCATTGTAGACGACGTTTGTGGATCCACCCCATCACAGCCAAGAGAATGACGCGTGGGGTCTATTCTACACTATGCATGGACCTTCGACGAAACCCGGATAAATTTTTTGGATATGTTAGGATGAAAATGGAGAATTTTGATTACTTGGTGGAGCGCATTGCACACCTCATAAGAAAAGCGGACACCTATTGCCGCTTCTCTGTTTCACCCGCAGAGCGTCTGATGGTGACTTTAAGGTAAGCCACATTTATTGGATATGATCGCATCAGAGCACACTTTCACTGCAATCTTGTTGGTGGTAATTTGTATCTCCAAGTGTTATAGGTCAGTTTTGGTATGTAATGCTGTGATTTAAAACTAATTTATTGTTTTTTAATTCCCCACAGATTTCTTGCAACTGGAGAATCCCTTTCGTCACTGCATTTCCAGTACAGACTCGGGATTTCCACCATATCTGGAATTGTGAAGTACACATGCCGTGCACTGTGGGACTCCTTAGCTGAAGAGTTTTTACCAGAGCCCACAACAGAGAGGTGGATTGAAATTGCTGACAAGTTTCAACAGATATGTCAGTTTCCAAACTGCTTGGGCGCTGTGGACGGGAAACATATCCGCATTGTAAAGCCAGCTGGATCGGGATCGGAATATTTCAATTACAAGAAATATTTTTCAATTGTCCTCATGGCCATCGCTGACGCGGAATACAAATTTATTGCGGTTGATATTGGGGCCTATGGCCGCTCCAATGACTCTCAAGTTTTCAAACTGTCTGCCATGGGGCGTAAACTGTATGGAAACACCTTCCAGTTCCCACCACCTAGACCGCTGCCGCAAACATCTGGTCCACCTATGCCATTTGTCTGTGTAGGGGATGAAGCCTTCCAGCTGTCAGAACACCTTTTGAAACCGTACTCTAGCAGAGGATTGACAAGACCAAAACGCATTTTTAATTACCGCCTCACAAGAGCAAGAAGAATGGTTGAATGTACCTTTGGTATTCTGACAGCCAAATGGCGGGTCCTATTGACTGCGATCAACCTCAAGACAGAAACTGTGGACGAGGTGATCAAAGCGTGCGTGGTACTCCACAATTTTGTTATCTGCAAGGAACCCATTTCCATTGAGGACACCTCTGAAGAAACCACCTTGCAAGATTACCATGACATTACCACTAGAAGTTCTGTGACGGTTTCAGTAATGAGGGACAATTTTGCACTATACTTTATGTCACCTCAAGGCAGAGTACACTGGCAGGATGACAGAGTGTGAAAGATTTGTGCCCTAACCAAACTTGTGTACCTTCTGTACCAACAGTATATACCTTTGCCAACCAAAGTTGGCTATCTTGTCATGGTCTCTATTTTTAGCTTTAGGCCACAGGTGTGTACCTGGTTGTGTTTTATGCAAAGTATTTCACCTTTTAACAAAAGTTGTGTACATTGTTAGGAAATCACCAACAATAAACACAACTTTTTAGGTGAAATACTTTGCTTCAAACACAACCAGGAACACAACTGTGGCAAAAAGCTAAAATTTACCCACAGTTATATACCTAGTTTTGAATACCATTTCACCTTTTAAATACCCTGTATTTAACCTTTTTCGCCGCAGAAAGAAATGACAGACAACCAGTGTAAAATAATTTAACTTTTATTGAAAAATGTTTTTTTTAGTAAACTTTTTTAAAATTTTAATAAACTTGTTTAATAAAACTTTGAAACTATAAAACTGAAACCATAAAACTGGTCATTTTTATTTAAATACACACATTATAATTCTGTGTAGTGTGTGGTGGAAATACTGCTGTAGGGGCTGCGGGACACTTCGACACTGGGAGTGTGGAGAGAGGACTGGGATCGTGGTGGGGAAGGAACAGTTAGAGGTGAAGGTGTGGAAAAAACTACAGAATGGGTGGACATGTGGGAAGCAGAAGAGGTGGTGGGTGGTGGAGTGGAGGGTTGGGCAGGGACTGTAGGAGCAGATGATGTTGATGGCAAGTTGTATGGGGAAGGAGTTTGGTACGGGGCAGGTTGCTGGAAGTGGGGAGATGTCTGGTACGGGGCAGGTTGCTGGAAGTGGGGAGATGTCTGGTACGGGGCAGGTTGCTGGAAGTGGGGAGATGTCTGGTACGGGGCAGGTTGCTGGAAGTGGGGAGATGTCTGGTACTGGGGAGGTTGCTGGTACTGGGGAGTTTGCAGGTACTGTGGAGGTTGCTGGTACTGGTGAGGTTGCTGGTGCTGGGGAGGTTGCTGGTGCTGGGGAGGTGGATGGTGCTGGGGAGGTGGATGGTGCTGGGGAGGTGGATGGTGCTGGGGAGGTGGATGGTATGTAATAGGAGGGGGAGGATGGAAAGTGGCTGGAGGTGGATGGTATGTAATAGGAGGGGGAGGATGGAAAGTGGCTGGAGGGGGTGTAGATGTAATAGGAGGGGGAGGATGGAAAGTGGCTGGAGGGGGTGTAGATGTAATAGGAGGGGGAGGATGGAAAGTGGCTGGAGGGGGTGCAGGTGGAGGAACTACTGTGGTGGGAGGAGGAGGAGGTTGGGAGGTAACTTGCTGGAGAGCAGCGTGGCATGAATGCATTACATGCATCTGCTGGGCAGGAGAGAGCGTTTCCATGTGCTCCACAACAGACCTGAAAAAGGTGTGGTTTGGCGAAGATCTTGCTTCTGAATGCATGGTTTGCAGAAGTGTCTTCACCTCCAGAATGCTGGAGTTGATCTGCTGACAGCCTGCGGAGATTTGCTCTGACAAGACTTTTAGACAGTTCTGGAAAGATGCATTCAGATGCAAGAACTCTGGCGCATAAGTCTTTTCCTGACCCCTCTGCCGCTGCCGCCCAGTACCCGCAGGTGTACTAGAAGTGGCAGGGGCAGAAGGGTGGGGTAAAGGGAATGCAATCTCCTCACCAGCAGCTTCATGTAATGTAGGCGGCCACGATGCTCCTGTGCTGGTGGATGGGACAGATGGGTCGAATGTGTGGGAAGGCTGGGAAGGTGCAGATGTACCGGGGCGGTCGAAGTGTCCCTCGGTGCCGGTCTCCTCAGGGATCGCCTCAGAAGGGTCCAATCGTGCCGGCTCCCGAGTGCTGCTCACCGTGCTGTGGAATAAAGAGAAAAAAAAAACAATTAAAATACTGACATGGTATGGCCCTGGCTGAAAAAAAAATTTACATATAACATTTTTTTTCACATGTGGTGTGTAATATTTACCTTCTGGTGACCATTGTTTCCCGGAGGAACGACAGGGCTTCTGCGTACTTGTACTTGCTCCTGCGTCCTCCAGATCCACTCGGGGCCCGCATCTCTTTATTGAACTCCTTCTTGAAACGATCTCTCACAGACCGCCACCGATTCACAATTCTGTTCCCTGAAATGAGAAAGGAGTGGTTAGTATACAACATCAGTGTTTCCCAAACTCCAGTCCTCATGGTCCCCAGGGGTCATGTTTTCAGGATTTCCATAGTAAATAGAAATCCTGAACACATGATCCGTGGGGACCACGAGGACTGGAGTTCGGGAAACACTGGTTTACATCAAGCAACCGGTACTGTATATACTTACGCTCTTTAATCTGGGCCCGAGCTTCGAGGTCCTCCCAGCGGCCCACAAGGAGCGAACAGATTTCCTCCCAGAGTCGTCGGGTAACGATCAGGTCAGCGTGGCGGCGGTCAGCCATATTCCAGAGCGGCTCCCTTTCTCTGACGAGATCGATGACGCGGTCCACATCAATCCCTCCATCCTCACCGTCAGAGTCGGGAGCACGCTGTGAAGGCTGTTAAAGAAAAAGACAAAAATAACATAATTAGCCTCCACAAAAGAAATGAAATAAAAAGTGCAAAAAAACAAAGCAAAAATATTTATACTTACACGCTGGTGACCGCCGCGTTGCTGTCGCCGACGACCCTGGGAGGCACTGCGAGGACCTCTTGGCCAAGCACCAGATTGGGAAGACTAGAGAAGAAAACAAAAAATGTTATGTCTTTGGATGTAGGCATTTGTTTGCTGTGTGTGGTCTGCAGAACATTGTTTTCTATGTGTTGTGTGTAGTGTGATGTTGTGTTTCTGCGTTTGATGCAAAAAACTTACCAATTGTGAGCCCACTCCAGGTGTCTGTCCACCCCTTCCTTCTTCTTCTGGGAGCTCCTCTTCATCTTGTGATTCCTGTTTTGAAATAAAAGGCAATGAATAGACATATATTACAGAGAAGATGGATTTTGGAAATAAAAACTTACCGTCAAACGCTGACGATGCGAGGGAGGGCTCCCAGAAGATGATGTGCTGTCTTCCTGGTGGCCACACTCCATGCCTGTGGGTGGTGTTCCAGCTGCTGCCATTGCTGCTGCTGCTGCATCTATTGGGCGGCTGTTGAATAAAGAGAAACAAAGGGCCAATGAATATCTTGATATTCAATAGCCCTAGTTTGGAGGAATGGGTTATTTGATAATTACCGTCTCTCATCTGCTGCTGGCCTCCCCTCCTCAGCATGTTCTATTTGCTGCTCCATTTGGGGTGGTGGTGGTGCGGATGGTGCTGCAGTGGTCTCCTGCCTTCTCCTGCGCCTGGTTGCTGTCTTGGGTGGCATGTTGGGTGTGGCTGTGGGTCCCACTGTCTTGCTTTTATATATGTCTTGTGGGCAGAGCTACTGAGCATGCTCAGACCAAAAAACCGGATCCGGCCGCCGGATCCGGCTTTCGCCGGATACGGCGCATTGCGGCGCTCATAGGCTTTCATTGTGTGAAAAAGCCGGACGCGCCGGATCCGGCGTGTCCGGCTTTTTCGCCGGAGACAAAAAACGTTACAGTCACCGTTTTTTCCAGACGCCGGATCGCGACACATTGCCGGATCCGGCGAAAACCGGATGAAACGCATGGCCATCCGGCGCGATCCGGCGCAAATGCAAGTCAATGGGGGGGAAACCGGATCCGGCATTGCATTTCGTCGGATCCGGTTTCTGTCAAAAGCGCCGGATCGCGCCTGACGGCGAAAACCTGATGTGTGAAAGAGGCCTAAGACCCACAAAAATGTTTTTCCCCCTCCCCTACAGTCCATAATTTCTAGTATAGAATCGCTAAATGGGAACCTTAGCTCCTGGGTCAATGACATCTACATCCTTTAATTTCTAGGATTCCCAGATATTTAAAGGATTCTTCTTCTGTTTGACGTCTTTGGAAAGTGTTTACTGGGATAATAATTTCAATTTTTTTTTACATGTGACCTAGTTAACCTATCCTCCTCTATAGCACATTCTTTGGCTATCAAAGCCATTAATCCCATTAATCATCATCACCTTAATTGCTATAGTAATTATTCTGAAGAACTGAAATGGTTGATTGTCAGGTCGCTCACGTATCTACTGAAACATAATTTTTTTATGTTTGATAATTGCTATTTTTTGCAGGTGCTTGGTGCGCCAGAGGGTGCTAATTTTTCTCCGTCTCTCACCATCCTTTACATGCATGGAGGGAAGACTTATTTATTTTTTTAGATAAAAATCCTTTTTCATGTGACATTTTTTGGTTTGGTAGATACGTGGACGACCTGATCTTCATTTGGCAAGGTCCTCCATCTAAGATGCAGGATTTTTATAATTTTTTGAATTGTAATGATTTAAATCTATCCTTTACAATTAGTAGTTTTGGTTCTGAAATCTCCTTTTTGGATATTCTGTTGACTGGTGATACGATTACACATAAAATTCATACTTCAGTTAACAGAAAGGATGTGGCTGACAACTCTTTACTATTGTCATCCAATTTTACGAAAAATTGCGTAAAATTGTATCTGTCGGCTGTAATTTTGCTGCTAGGAGAGGATACAGTTTGGGAAATGCGTTGTCACCGAGTCTCCTAAAACGCCAGTCTTCTTCTGAAATGTGGTTATTGGGAAAGGTTTTTTTTAAGTGCGCTAATAATCGATGCAATATTTGCGCTTTTGCCATTGATAGAACTAAATTTGTTAATTCTTTTTCAGGTTTTTCTTCTACCATCACTTCTTTTTTGAATTGTGATACAAAATATGTGATATATTGCATCTGCTGTGTGCCATTTCAGAGGCAATACATTGGATGCACTACAAGAAAAATCAAGAACCGTATTGCTGAGCACATTACCAACATTCATAATAAAAATGCGTCTTATTTTGGCGCATCAAAGCATTTTGTCAATGTGCACCATGGAGATCTCACTAATTTTTCTTTTTATGCTTTTGAAAAGATCCGCAATCCTCTACGGGGAGGTAATAAACAGAAAATGATAACTACAAGAGAGACATATTGGATCCTGAAATTGGACACACGTTTTCCAAAAGGAATGAACTCAAGAAACGATTTGCTTTACATCTATTGAAGCTGTTTCTCTAAGTGTTGTGTTTCTCACATGTTCATGCATACCCTAGTAATTGTTAAGTGGCTGTGATTGGTTGCTTCTCTCTATTTAATGTGACCATTGTGTTATCTGTGTATCCTATGGCTAAGGGTTGCGTTTTTTGCACCGGAAACGCGTCAGGTTTTGCATGGTTTTTAATTATGGCTTGAGTGCCGATTGAAGTTTTTTTTTATCTTCATTTTGGTGTGCCACATCCTCCTTTTTGCTCTTATGCAATGCTGTGCTTTCCAGCCTTTGTGTGCACCCATCTGCTCTGCTGATTTGGCTCAAACCTATGTGGTTTAATTCTGGATCCCGTAGAAGCTCCTACACTCTTCTGCAATTTTATGTACAATCTTCTTGGCTATCTCATACATAAATTTGACTTGTAACTATTTAGCATATGATTAGTTATGCAGATTCTTGTCATTTCACTGCATTGTTACTGTTTTGCTCCTAAAGATCTACATTTTAATTTTTATTATTTAGTAAATCCACCTTTGGCTTTCAACACTATGTGAATCCTTCTGAGCATGCTCTTGATCAGATTCAAACATGTGTTTTGACCCTAGGGCTCTTTTACACGCTCCCAAAGGTGATGCATACAGGTCGACTCACTTGTGGGTAGAATTGAAAATTAAGCAGTATAGATTCCCAAGTGTTTGGGTTGAGGTCTGAGGAGTGTATGGACTAATTCAGCTCCTCTACTTAATTGTCGCTGAGCCATTTCTTCACCAATTTTGACTTATGCTTCGTGTTGTTGTCCTGTTGGAACACAATGTCGTCCTTTTCATACCCATAGTACTCAAGTGTACGAAGTAACTCATCTTGTAGGATCTTCACATATAACTCAGCATTGAGATCTTCATGATCAATCCTGGTCAAGTATACAATGCCTTTGACGGTGAAACAACCCCATATCATCAGGCTTCCTCTACCAAACTTGACAGCTCCTTTAATTTCTGGATCCATTAGCCCCCTTTTCTCTTGTTTGTTTCAAACCTATTTGCACCCATCAGAGCTAAGTTTATTGACTTTCATCTCATCGCTCCAAGTCACCCATTTCCAACCATTTTAATGTCCACTTTTCACATTTTTTTTGTAAACTGGAACCGCCACTTCTTATGACAATTTTGAAATTGAGACTTTTTCACCATTTTTCAGGACACTATTCCAGACTTGTGTAATGTGTGTTGCACGGTGCTTGCATCAACGTCTGTGATCTCACTATTGTGAAGCATACAAGCTACATCCATTGTCGTGTTTGTCGTGCCAGAACTGATAGAACTTGGGATGAGGCGACTTGTTTACTCCGATATTTTGCCAGGATGTCAACTCTCTTAGCAGATTGTTGAAATCCAGTCATATCCATGAAATATGTCATATTGTGTTTTCTGGGAAGCTGAACACTTTGTGATTGAATACATTTTTATATCTTGATAAAATTGGACATCTTTTGCATTTTTCCTGACACATGGATAAGAAATATGTTTCTAACAACAAAGAACATTATAATATGTTCAAAAATCCCCCAAAAATTGATTTGCTTAAATAGTTCTGAGGATACTGGAAACACTGGAACAGAAATAGGCTAATAGATGTATTCTTTCTGTTCCCAATTCCAAAAATCAATGTAATCTTGGCAGAAGTTTATTTGAACTGTAAATAGTCTTATTTGTGTTCCGAGAACTTTTCAGATGTACAATGGGAAAAATCTGCTTAGAAGTTACAGTGAGCGTAAAATTCAAAACAATAAGAAGAATATAAAAATGTACAGCACAATGGGGTAAAAAAAGGAAAATGTTTAAGATACAGCAGGACAATATCTGTCTCACAGCAGTAAAGGGATGATTAGCAAGAGAATCTTTGTTGCAGAGACTCAAATACCTGATGAAGACTTGTTAAGAGATCAAATCTTTTGAAAATTCAAATTTAGTGAATTTTTCCCAAAAAATAGACTTGCAGCAAAATAATTTGCAAGTACTTAAAAAACTTGTGTAAAGCAGCCCAGTAAGTGATACATTGCAGTAGTCTTTGTCCCTGCCTAGCAGATGGGGTATCAAAAACCTGCTGACATATTCCTTTTACAAATAATGAAAAAAATGCATAATTGTAAATCAAATGCAGGAGATGCCAGTTATACAATATCATTGATCAATGACACTGAGTCTGGCACTGTTGTTGATGCCTCTTCTATCTTTCTCTCCTCATTATCAGTTGAATCTCTATTGTATTCCCAGACTTAAGCCCCCATTACACACAGCGAGATCACTAGAGAGAACGCTGCTGAGTCACAAATTTTGTGACGCAACAGCGATCTCAGCAGTGATCTCGCTGTGTGTGACACTTATCAGCGACCGGCCCCCCCGCCGGTTATCGCTGATCGTGCTCGAAAGCCCTGGACATTTTTTTGATTGTTAGTCTCCCGCTGGCCAGTACACATCGCTGCGTGAGGCAGGCGGGAGACCAACGATCAGCGAGCTGGAGTTGATATCCAAGGTAAACCGCGGGTATCTAAGTGCGCGCATCACTTTGTTACCTGCTGTGTACCTTAGATACCAGCGTGCTGGCGCTGGGAGCAGGTATCCAAGGTAAACAGCGGGTTTCTGAGCGCTGCACGGCACTTAGAAACCCGCTGTTTACCTTGGATACCAGCTCCCAGCACCAGCACGCTGGTATCTAAGGTACACAGCGGGTAACTAAGCGACGTGAGCGCTTGTTACCCGTGTTGTCGCTGGTCCTGATCACTGGTGAGATCTGCCTGTTTGGCAGCTCACCAGCGATCATTTAGCGACACACCAGCGATCCTGACAAGGTCATATCATTGTCGGGATCGCTGGTGCGTCGCTATGTGTGACGGGGGCCTAATACTCTCATCTTCCTCAGTGCTACCTACCAACTGGAGTATTTTTCTCATTATTTTAGGGCTTTCTCTTCCTATCTCTATTGCTCAGTTGTGAGCGCTGATGTACTCTCACAATTCTAAATTCATTCTAAAATTACTTATGGTTTCCCTGCCTAGGCTTTTATACAGGCTATTATAGTCCCTCCTGATTGGCTGCATTAAACCATGTGATGTGATAGCTTTGAGGCAATATATAGGCAAGCCCATGTGTTCATAACTGATGTCATGTCAACCTTCCTTGACTGATACAATCTTCTACAATGTGTAAAAAGGTGGTGGGCATTTTTTGGCAATCTGTGCAAATCATATCGCAAACTACTGAAATTTGCCACGTCCTGCAAATTTATTACACTTTGACTCATATTTGATTCTCATCAAATCAATTTCATCATCTCTAGTCCCATTTACTTGCATGAACTTAAGCCGCAAACAGCTGCAATACCAGGAACATTCATTACAAAATGTATAGTTCTACACTTGGTAATGGAAAGCAGAGCTCATTATTACAGAAGTCAGATCCTAAAAGATCATCATTTTTAAAATTAAAAAAAAAACAAAACCTCTTTTTAAATCATATTGGTGAACTATGCTGGCAAATCAACCAGTATCACACCCCAATACGGTGACCCAGATTCACGCTCGCTCATTACTGATTATTATGTAGACACACGCAAACTAAAATATCCAATGATCGGGGCGTGGCCTGGATCTCACACAGGGAGGATGTGTCTTATGGCAGCTCCCGCTTCCAGCCACAAAATTGCCTTATTTGGCCAGGACAAAAGTGGCAAAAATGAATTTTAGAGTGCCCCGGGCTTGGAGAAGAAGGTGAGGGGCGGTGGGGAGAAGAGAGGGGCTGCTGCTCTCCGCCGTGATACCGGAGCGCAGAGCGGCCTCGTGGAGGGTGCTGCGGCGCTGGAGGGAGACGGGCGCCATCTTTACATCCCCCTGAGCATAAGGCCTGGAAACCGGACCGCAGGAGGCCCTCGATAGAGGCGTGAGACCGCGGAATAAGGAGCGGTCTCGCCAGGTGGAGCAAAAGGCGGTGAGAGAGAGCCCCCGGTGAGCTGTCTGTGGGGCCTGCGGGGATTACTATCGCTACGTGCGGTGGAGGAAGGTGCTGGCTCTGGGCCAGACAGGTTGTTGACGGCCCCCTGTTTTTTTGCTGAGACATTTCCCAGGGACTGAGTTGTTTTTGGAACGGGGGATATCGCTCTCCCCACATAGAGGTGCTGTTGTCTGCAGATTTATGCGATATTGGTGAGGAGGACATTGTCTCTTTTCTGAAGCGCCGTGGTGGGGAGTTGGCGTCACCCTGTCCCTACCGACTCCAAGCAGATCCCCACGGATGTTTCCATATATTAACCCCTCACCTTCCAAGTTACATGGGGTTATTTTCATATAGAAAAATGCTCTACTAGACTTTTCTTGATGCACGGGTGGTAAATTAAAGGCACGCTTTAATCAAGCAAAATGGTCAAAACTAACAAAGAGCGTGCAAAACCGTTGGCTGCAGAGGCGTATCGAAGCAAACAGGGTGAAATGGATAAATTTTTGAAAAATAAATCTGCTTCGTCTAAGCCTAATGCTAAAAGGCTCCCTGCAGAGGTTGTGGAGGAGGAGCATGTCGAGGACTCAGACTCCAGTGATGATGCTTCAGGCAGCGATGTCACTCAATCAGACTCTGGGAAACTTTCTAGATCATTTTTTAAAAAATTATTAGCACAAGATATAAAACCATTAGTTAATGAGATATCTGGTATGAGAGCGGACTAGCTACACATTGGTAATAGAGTGGAGTCTTTGGAGTCCTCTCAGTCCTCTATCATTAGCCACTCCAATGCCATGAGAGAGCATCTGGACTACCACAGAGCACAGCTTAACAACTCTCTTCTGGCTCTCGAGGATCAGGAAAATCAGAGTCGTAGGAAGAACATTCGGATAAAAGGCTTGCCTGAAAGTGTTTCCACAGAAATATTAGAAAAATCTACGAAGGAGATCTTCGCCCTCTTAATCCCACAAGAAACATGTGATCGAATTGTAATAGAAAGGGTGCATAGATCACTTAGACCAAAGCCGAAGCCAGCGGAACCTCCGAGGGATGTGATTTGCGGCCTATTGAGCTATTTGGATACCAATGCTATTTTGTCTGCCTCAAGAGACATTAAAAATCTTTCTTATGAGGGATCTGCTATTCATCTTTATCAGGACGTTGCGCCGTCAACCCTTGCAAAAAGAAGAGTCCTAAGGCCCCTCCTGGAGGTGTTACGCTCACGTAAAATCTTATATAAATGGCTGTTTCCGTTTGGTATATCTATACAAGGAGATGGTAGACAAATAATGGTTCGGACCCCTGAAGATTTAACCAAAATATGGGACGCTTTTGGCATTGCCCCTTTGGATATTCCTTCCTGGCTACCTCTGGACATGGATCATCGCACACCTCCCCCTGTCCATGCTTTTACTGGAGGACAGGGTGACTGGGTCTTAGGAAAGAAACGCTCGACTCCTAAAAGAGGGAAATCTGGAATGGAAAAGGAGATACCCCCCTGAGCTTTCGTGTGCTTCTCTCGGTTGCATTTTTCCAATACTGGAGCCGGACCCCTCGGTCCACTTGGACATGTTCTATCTTATTTTAGCTTGCTAAGTTTGACATTTACTCAGATGTTGATATCATTCAATTGCCGTATAAGTTAACATGTGCCACTCGTGTGTCAAAAATGTTATTTCCTGCTCTGTTATGGGAGGTATGTTTGACCCCCTACCTCTGCTACAGACAGGTAGTTGGTTCTTGTTATATTTCTCTTGTTTTATCTTAGTAATTTTTAGGTTTTTTGTTCTTTTTTTCATTTCTTCGTATTTTTTTAATTTCGGTGGTTTGATGACAGAGGAATCTTTATTGTTACTTCCTTTACCAAACTATGGGTGATAAGGTGAACTTCGCCACTATGACAGTGGCTTCGTATAATGTAAAGGGCTTACGCTCCCCGAGTAAGAGAAGCCAAGTAATGAATCTTTTGCATTCAAAGAAGTCTAGTATAGTTTTCCTGCAGGAGACACATTTTAAAAAAGGGAGAGTCCCATATATGTCTAGATCTCGCTACCCGACCTGGTATCACAGTGCGGGCGGTTCAGCATCAAGTGGAGTGAGTATTGCTATAAAGAAAAATGTTCCCTTTATTTTGAGTGATTGCTTATCAGATTCAGAAGGCAGGTACATTATAATTAAGGGCTTTTTGGCCAACACTAAGATTACCCTGTGTAACTTATATGCCCCAAACAGGAACCAGATAGGTTGGCTGTGTAAAACAATGAATGTTCTAGAACTTTTTACTGAGGGTCTGTTGTTGGTGGGAGGAGATTTTAATGTATCTTTGAACCCAGCCTTAGATACTTCGACGGGCCGGTCGGCTCTTTCTCAAAGGGCGCTGAGAAGATTACACCTTTCATTACAAAAATTGCATCTGATAGACCCTTCGAGAACACTTTTTCCTTCGGGCAGAGATTACACTTTTTATTCCCATCCGAATAATAGCTATCACAGAATTGATTACCTATTGATACAAACAGCTAATCTCCAATTAGTTAAAAAAGCTAATATAGATATCATCTCTCTCTCAGACCACGCTCCCATTTTTCTTGACATAGAGATAAAAACTCTACCACGGCCGGCTGGGTCATGGTCACTGAATGAGACACTATTGGACTCGGATTCCCACATTGAAAAACTGACAAACACTCTTGACTTCTTTTTTCAAAATAATTTGCACTCAGGCCCACCCTTGCCTATGGTATGGGAATCACATAAAGCAGTAATGAGAGGGGAATTTATAGCCCTAGGCTCCTATTTGAAAAAAGAGCGAACAAAAAAGGTTGTGTCTATTCTACATCAAATTAGTTCCTTCGAGAGACTACATAAGAGATCTCAAGTAAATAAAACATTATCTGAACTGACAGATCTGAGAACCTCATTAAAAAACCTTTTAAACATTCAATCAGCAAAAATTTACATGAGAAGTAAGCAGAAGTTCTATCTTCATGGTAATAAAAGTAGTAAGCTTATGACATCCCTACTTAAGAAACAAAAAGAAAAGACGTTTATTAGACAACTCAGAGCTTTAGATGGCTCTTCAATTCTCGGGACTGCAGATATTGCCAGGGAGTTTAAAACCTTCTATGAAAATTTATACAATTTAAATACACCGGATAGCATGCAGGAGCCAGTCACAGCCTTGGCAAAAATAAAAGAATTCTTGACCTCACTACATCTCCCTAAAATAACTCTTGAAGGCCAGTCCTTGTTAACTGCCCCAGTTACCCCCAAAGAAATTTTAGACACTCTTTCTACTATTCCGAACGGAAAGGCACCGGGTCCAGATGGTCTTCCCATTATCTATTATAAAAAATGTATAAAACCACTGTTAGGCTGGTTTCACATTTGCGTTTTTTAGCGCTGGAAAAAAACGCTAACCTGCGCATGCGTTTTTTCCCCTATATTTAACATGGGTGCGCATACCTGCGCGCTTGTAAGCGCATGTATGCGATTTTCATGCGCTGCGTTTTTTTGGGGTGTGCGATTGGATTTTCCAGACGCATCATGTTGCATTTTTTGGCCCTGCAAAAAAGCGCATGCGCACATATGCGCACGTTTTGCGCTAAAAATGGCCATTATAGCCTATGGATGCGCATATGTGCGCACTGGCATGCTCATGTAAGCGTTTTTTTGCATATGCGTTTTTTTTTTTTAACCATGGAATTTAGGGGTTTGGGTTAGAGTTAGGGTTAGTTAAGGGGGTTTAGGGTTAGGGTTAGGGTCAGGGTCAGGGTTAGGGTTGGGTTTTGGGTCAGGGTTAGGGTTAAGTATGGTTTGGTTAAGGGTTAGGGTCAGGGTTAGGGTCAGGATTAGGGTTAAGTATGGTTTTGTTAAGGGTTAGGGTCAGGGTTAGGGTTAGGGTTAGGGTTAGGGTCAGGGTTAGGGTTAGGGTTAGGGTCAGGGTTAGGGTTAGGGTCAGGGTTAGGGTTAAGTATGGTTTTGTTAAGGATTAGGGTCAGGGTTAGGGTCAGGATTAGGGTTAAGTATGGTTTGGTTAAGGGTTAGGGTTAGGGTTAGGGTTAGGGTCAGGGTTAGGGTTAGGGTTAGGGTCAGGGTTAGGGTTAGGGTCAGGGTTAGGGTTAAGTATGGTTTTGTTAAGGGTTAGGGTCAGGGTTAGGGTCAGGATTAGGGTTAAGTATGGTTTTGTTAAGGGTTAGGGTCAGGGTTAGGGTTAGGGTTAGGGTTAGGGTCAGGGTTAGGGTCAGGATTAGGGTTAAGTATGGTTTGGTTAAGGGTTAGGGTCAGGGTTAGGGTTAGGGTTAGGGTCAGGGTTAGGGTTAAGTATGGTTTTGTTAAGGGTTAGGGTCAGGGTTAGGGTTAGGGTCAGGGTTAGGGTTAGGGTTAGGGTTAGGGTCAGGGTTAGGGTTAGGGTCAGGGTTAGGGTTAGGGTTAGTTAGGGTTTAGGGTTTGGGTTAGGGTTAAGTATGATTTGGTTAAGGGTTAGGGTCAGGGTTAGGGTTAGGGTTAGGGTCAGGGTTAGGGTTAGGGTTAGGGTCAGGGTTAGGGTTAGTAAAGTCATGGTTTGGGTAGTGTGAGGGGCCACCTAAAAATGTTGGAAAAAAACGCAAACGCGGTAAAAACGCACTAAAAACGCATACAAACGCTTAAAAACGCTGCGTTTTTTTCATGCATGCTCATAAAAATGCTTGAAAAAATCGCAGCAGTTGTATGCTTTTGTATGCGTTTTTTCAATGCGTTTTTTTGCGGGAAAAACGCGCTGCAAAAAAAAGCAAGTGTGAAACTAGCCTTACCTCACCTAGTGTCTTTGCTTAATTCCTATTTAGAAGGCCAGCTCCCCCCTAGACAATCCTTAGAGGCATACATCACAGTCCTCCCTAAGGAAGGTAAAGACCCCAACCTGTGCGCTAGCTACAGACCAATATCACTGCTTAATGCAGATATTAAGATGTGGGCTAAAATATTAGCGGGCAGATTAAGCAATTTCTTACCTAAGCTAATTCATGCAGATCAAGTAGGCTTTGTAAGAGGCAGGGAAGGGAAGGATAATTCTACTAAAGTCATTCAGTCTATAATGTTTGCTAAGACTCGGGGTATACCCTTGATGCTCCTGTCGACGGATGCTGAGAAGGCTTTCGACAGAGTGAGCTGGAGGTTCATGGAACAAGTAATGATTAGGTTTGGCTTCCCTCCTCAATATATAACAGCAGTCCTCTCGCTTTATTCTCAAACGACGGCCAAAGTCAGAGTCAACGGCACCCTGTCAGATAGTTTTGGGATTAATAACGGGACTAGACAGGGTTGTCCCTTGTCGCCATCTTTGTTCATTTTAGTTATAGAAACTTTGATACAAAGCATCAGACAAGACCAACGTATAGAGGGGTTGTCGGTGGGTCGAAGGTCACTTAAAACTCTAGCTTTCGCAGATGATCTGCTTTTCCTTATCTCCAATCCATCCCAAGCATTCCCAATTATCCTCCAGGCCTTTCATTACTTTGGTCTCCTTTCTAATTTCAAAATTAATTTGTCAAAATCTGAAGTGCTAAGCGTTGGTCTCCCTCACTCTCAGACCTCCACTATTCGTACGCAGATTCCATTCTCTTGGGCCACTAATTCTATTAGATATTTGGGAATAATGATAACTAGAGATCCCGCCAACCTATTCCATACAAACTACATTCCTTTAATTAAAAAGGTCAAAAGCCTGATGCAGAAGTATAGCCTACCTACTTTACCCTGGATGGGTCGTATTAATGTGTTTAAGGCATATATAATGCCTATTATACTATATACCATGAACATGGTTCTGATTCGGATTCCCCTGACATTTTTTGGAACGTTAAAATCCCTTATTGGAAAATTTATTTGGAAATGTAAAAGGGCTAGGTTGCCATATAAGTTTCTTTCTCGCCCTATCTCTTCTGGAGGATTGGGGGTCCCCGACCTTCTTTTATACTATAAGGCTATTCATCTCAGTAGATGGTTAAAGGTGGTGTCCTGTGCTGGAAGGGAGGAGGGGGATAGTGTTGACTGGGCTTTATTGGGTCCGAGAGGTTTGCCGTATCTTTGGACTAAGGCTAAGCCGCCGGCCTCTCTTAGGTTGGATGACGTAACTACAACTACGTTGCGTATTAAAAGATTGGTAATGGGAGAGTTCCCGGAAGATACCTTCCCCTCAACATTGACACCGATCGGCTCAATTCCCTATTTGTTAGAGTTAGATTTTCAAGACCCATACAATTTATGGTCCAACCTCCCTAGAGAAACGTTGAATAGTTTTTATGATAATAGCATCTTGCGGGAGGGGTCTTGGCCACAGGGTGCGTCGACTCAACCAACAAATTTTCTCCAAAAACAACACATCAGACGTACGCTTTTACAGTTTGGACGGAGATTCCGGTTTAAATTTAATTGGTCCTGGTTAGATATTATGATTAAACTTCCATCCCCACGGCTAAAAATTATATCTCGCATTTACTCACATCTCATCTCTCCGACTGTACATTCTAAACCCTCGTTTATACACTCTTGGGAAATGGAACTTAATACCACGTTTACAGAGGACCAAATATCTAAAATGCTGTCAAATGCTCGGGGTTTTTCCAGATGTGTACTTCTGCAGGAGAATTCTTATAAAATATTAACTAGGTGGCATTTAACTCCAGCTAAATTATTCCAGTTGGGCCTCGCGGATAATGACGATTGTTGGCGATGCCTCAATTCTAGAGGACATCATTCACATATATTCTGGGACTGCCCTAGATTGCGAGTTTTTTGGGAGGGAGTTGAACTAGTTCTCAAGAAATTACGACTAATAAAGGTTGATCTCAGAGCCACGGAAGCTCTCCTTTCATGCCCGTCAAAAGATTTTTTACCAAAAAAACATGGGCTTCTTCCACTGATGTTGAGTGCGGCGAGACAGTTGATAGCTGCCCATTGGAAGGATGTAGCTCCTCCCACGTTGGGAGAATGGTATGCTAAAATAAATCAGATCTATCGCTTAGAGGAGCTGTCTAGCTGGGAAATTTATAATCATAGAGCTTACGTGTTGACATGGGCCCCTTGGAATAGGTATTTAGAAGAAAATCCTCTTTAAGGGCATTTTAGAGTTTCTTAAGTTTAACTGAATCAGATGGCTTCTGCTCTGGGGCTCCTAGCCTCACTGCCCCAAACTAGATAGCCCAAATGTAATGTAGTGTGATGTGTTATTTTCCGAAGTGCACCCATTCAATGATTGTGCTCATGTTGTCAACCACATGATGTTAATGTTAATGTTGTTGATACTGTATAGGAATATGTACCCTTTTTCCCCTTCCCTTTCTTTTTCCCTTTTCTCCCCTACCTATTTTTCCCTCATTTTTTCCTTCCTTCTCGCCCTAAACCAACCATTACTTAACATTTCGCCAACTGTACCTGAGAATTGGGTTGTGTTTAATGGTGAAGTTTAAATATTCCAAAATAAAGAATTTACAAAAAAAAATATCCAATGATCAGTTTTGCTTTTCATTATACATAGGGTCTAATTTTTTCTAACTTTTTTTAGGAAATGATGGTAATTCACTGCTAAATAGCAATATTTCAATATTTCATTATTTTACCAGAAAGTGTTTCAAGATGCAGAAACAAGATCTGGAGGTTTGTTGCCAATACTTCTAAAATTCCCCCCCAAAAAACGAATCAATTTTCCTGCCGTTGGAATACTTAATTACTAAAACTCTAGAGCACATTGGGACTAACACAAGTAATGACTTAGTTTCAATGGGCTTTCATTTAAGGAACAAAAAAAACCCTTTTGTAGGAATAACAAGGTATCTGTGCTCAGTAGATTGTAAAATCTAGGCAAGTATCCAAACACCTGCTAATGGTGTTAGAAACTGAATCGGAGGAAAGGACTTGGCACAAAATTGTGCTCAGATACAGTGTTATGGAGAACGAATGTGCTGTCCAGAGTATAAGTGGATGAGCACCAGTCCAATATGTAAATAATTGTATCAAAGCTCTTAAAATTATACCAGACAGGATACGATATCACATGTGTCCGCTGTGTCTAGACTAATAAATTATTGTGAAAATGTAACATAGTGAAATAGGCTGTGGAAGAGTCAGACATGTTAGAAAGCAAGTATGAAATTAACAAAGACAGTGCAGCACATCTGATGCATGTAAAACAAAAAGTGTAAAGTTGTCTAAAGTTTTGCTTCTTATATTCCAAACTAATGAATAAATAACTTTAGTATTTCTGATGGACAAAGTGCTCTGAGTGTACAAAATATTTATAAATATTATGCCCTTTTTATGACAACCTTTTTTTGTATAGGTGTAGATGCAAACATTGCTGTCAATCACTGATTATAGTCTCGTGTTAAGCCCAGAATGAGCAGGAATTTCAATGAATACAATAAGTGATATTGAATATTTGAATATTTCCCCACATATCTTTCAATAGAACCTGTCGGCTGATATATGCTGCCCAAACAACAGGCAAAATGAATAACAGCCTGTCTGCACAATTGGAGCCAGATACATTTTTTTCTCTGAAACACTCTGGAATTTCAGAAAAAAATATAGTTTAAAGATCCAGCTGCAGACCACAGGCAGAGACAAGACTATACTGACTCTGCCCCCAGATAGCTTCTCCTTGCACTATTCCAGGTGATTGACAGGTCTTTCCCGATGTACATGTAAGGAGGTGGCGGGGAACCTCACGTGCCTTCTCTGTCTTGGTCGCTGTGAGCATGATCGCATGCAGCACCTCCTGATTTATTAATGTTATATATTGTCATGACATGTACTGTAATGCAAATGTACTATATGATGCTGTAATGTGTACTGCATAGAATTAGGGTTAAGATAGGATCTTAGATAGCATAGAGCCATAGGGGATAGAGTAGAGGGGGGCATTATAGAGTTAAGGGATAGAATAGCATAGAGTAGAATACAGGCAGCACAGGGGTTAATTAAATGGGAGGAATAGCACAGAGCAGAGAAGTATAGTCTGGATACTTCCTGATTAGAGGCAGAAGCCCGGGCAGCCTGCCCAAGGGCAGGACGCATGCTGTATAGGAGACAGATGCAAGCTGTGGGGATAAGTCTACAGATGGCAGTAAGGGGCCCCAGGCTGGACAATAGTGCAGATGGGCACCAGCTAAGTAGGCCCATCCCCAGGAAGGATCCGGGGTCTATGACCAGGGAAGGAGTCATTAGGATGGCACTTCTGGCACCTTTCCCAATTGGAAGTGCAGATGGGACACGGATTGTCCACTGAGATGGCCAGGATTACCGGGAGAACAGAAGGAGAGAATATAGAAGTAATGGAGTCTGCCCAGAAGGCAGGGAAAGTGCAGGATATTCGGCTCTGTGTGAATTGTGCTGCCAAAGTGATGAGTGCCAACATTATCAGTAAAGTTGAAATGTTTGGAAAGGACTGTGACTCTGCAATGTTTTATGGAACCTGGAAACCTGAAGATGGAGTGACAGAGACAGAGGGGACTCCAGCAACTGAAGTGAGTACTCTGCTGCACACATCGCACACACAACACACAATCATCTGTGGGGTGCCAGGGGGTGGGAACACTATAGTTCATTGCCACAACTTCCACCCTGGCTGCCTTAAATACACACAAGTGGATTATCACCTGACAGTTTCTCTTTAAATCAATCTGTCCAGTGCCTTCTGCTTTATCACAATCTGCCAATGGAAGACACAGCATTTTGAAGCTCACATGTCTTGCCTCAACTTGCCTCAAAACACCTCTCTCAATATATCATCTATGTGAATGCATACACTACACATGTTGGCAACTGCATTAACCCCTTCACTACCAAGGGTGGTTTGCACGTTAACTCCCGGGCCAATTTTTACAATTCTGACCACTGTCCCTTTATGAGGTCATAACTCTGAAATGTTTCCATGGATCCCGGTGATTCTGACACTGTTTTCTCATGACATATTGTACTTCATGTTAGTGGTAAAATTGCATTCAAATAACTTGCGTTTATTGGTGAAAAAAAACAGAAATTTGGCGAAAATTTTGAAAATTTCGCAATTTTCCAACTTTGAATTTTTATGCCCTTAAATCACAGCGATACGGCACACAAAAAACTTAATAAATAACATTTCCCACATGTTTACTTTACATCAGCACAATTTTGGAACCAAAATTTTTTTTTCTTAGGAAGTTATAAGGGTTAAAAGTTGACCAGCGATTTCTCATTTTTGCAGCACCATTTTATTTTTAGGGACCACATCACATTTGAAGCCACTTTGAGGGGTCTATATGATAGAAAATACCCAAAAGTGACAACATTCTAAAAACTGCACCCCTTAAGGTGCTTAAAACCACATTCAAGAAGTTTATTAACCCTTTAGGTGCGTCACAGGAATTTTTTGAATATTTAAAAAAAAAATGAACATTTAACTTTTTTTCACAAAAAAAATACTTCAGGTTCAATTTTCTTTATTTTACCAAGGGTAACAGGAGATATTGGACTGCAAAAGTTATTTTGCAATTTGTCCTGAGTACGCTGATACCTGATATGTGGGGGGGAACCACTGTTTCGGCGCATGGCAGACCTCAGTAGGGAAGGAGCGCCGTTTGACTTTTTCAATGCAAAATTGGCTGGAATTCAGATCGGACGCCATGTCGCGTTTGGAGAGCCCCTGATGTACCTAAACAGTGGAAACCCCCCCAAGTGACCCCATTTTTGAAACTAGACCCCCCAAGGAACTTATCTAGATATGTGGTGAGAACTTTGAACCCACAAGGGCTTCACAGAAGTTTATAACGTACAGCAGTACAATTAAAAAATCATATTTTTTCCACAAAAATGATCTTTTCACCCCCAATTTTTATTTTCCAAGGGTAACAGGACCCTAAAAGTTATTGTGCAATTTGTCCTGAGTACGCTGATACCCCATATGTGGATGTAAATAACTATTTGGGCGCATAGCAGAGCTTGGAAGGGAAGCAGCTCCATTTGACTTTTTGGCTAGAATTGAGATCGGACACCATGTCGCGATTGGAAAACCCCTGATGTACCAAAACAGTGGAAATCCCCCACAAATAACACCATTTTGGAATCTAGACCCCCCAAGGAACTTATCTAGATATGTGGTGAGAACTTTGAACCCACAAGGGCTTCACAGAAGTTTATAACGTACAGCGGTACAATTAAAAAATCATATTTTTTCCACAAAAATGATCTTTTCACCCTCAATTCTTATTTTTCCAAGAGTAACAGGACCCTAAAAGATATTGTGCAATTTATCCTGAGTGCGCTGATACCCCACATGTGGGGGTAAACCACTATTTGGGCGCATGGCAGAGCTCGGAAGGGAAGCAGCGCCATTTGACGTTTTTGGCTGAAACTGAGATCGGACACCATGTCGCGTTTGGAAAGCCCCTGATGTACCAAAACAGTAGAAACCCCCCACAAATGACACCATTTTGGAAACTAGACCCCCCAAGGAACTTATCTAGATGTGTGGTGAGCACTTTTAACCCCCCAGTGCTTCACAGAAGTTTATAACGCCTGGGCGTGAAAATAAAAAAATCGTATTTTTTCCACAAACATCATCTTTTAGTCCCCATTTTTTTATTTTCCCAAGGGTAACAGGTGAAATTGGACCCCAAAAGTTGTTGTCCAATTTGTCCTGAGTACGCTGCCACCCCATATGTGGGAGAAAACTACTGTATGGGGACACGTCGGGGCTCGGAAGGGAAGCAGTGATGTTTTGGAATGCAGACTTTGATGGAATGGTCTGCGGGTGTCATGTTGCCTTTGGAGAGCCCCTAATGTACCTAAACAGTGGAAACCCCCCACAAATGACCCCATTTTGGAAACTAGACCCCCTGAGGAACTTATCTAGATGTGTGGTGAGCACTTTGAACCCCCAAGGGCTTCACACAAGTTTATAATGCCCAGGCATGAAAATAAAAAAATCATATTTTTTCCACAAACATGATCAATTAGTCTCCAATTTTTTTATTTTCCCAAGGGTAACAGGAGAAATTGGATGCCAATAGTTGTTGTCCAATTTGTCCTGAGTACACTGATGCCTCATATATGGGAGAAAACTACTGTATGGGCACACGTCGGGGCTCGGAAGGGAAGTAGTGACGTTTTAGAATGCAGACTTTGATGGCATGGTCTGCGGGTGTCATGTTGCTTTTGGAGAGCCCCTGATGTACCTAAACAGTGGAAAGCCCCCACAAGTGACCCCATTTTGGAAACTAGACCCCCTAATGAACTTATCTAGATGTGTGGTGAGCACTTTGAACCCCCAGTGCTTCACAGAAGTTTATAACGACCGGGCGTGAAAATAAAAATATCGTATTTTTTCAACAAACATCAAAATGTAGTCCCCATTTTTTTTATTTTCCCAAGGGTAACAGGAGAAATTGGACCCCAAAAGTTGTTGTCCAATTTGTCCTGAGTACGATGATACCTCATATGTGGGAGAAAACTACTGTATGGGCACACGTCGGGGCTCGGAAGGGAAGTAGTGACGTTTTGGAATGCAGACTTTGATGGATTGGTCTGCGGGTGTCATGTTGCCTTTGAAGAGCCCCTAATGTACCTAAACAGTGGAAACCCCCACAAATGACCCCATTTTGGAAACTAGACCCCCTGAGGAACTTATCTAGATGTGTGGTGAGCACTTTGAACCCCCAAGGGCTTCACACAAGTTTATAATGCCCAGGCATGAAAATAAAAAAATCATATTTTTTCCACAAACATGATCAATTAGTCTCCAATTTTTTTATTTTCCCAAGGGTAACAGGAGAAATTGGATGCCAATAGTTGTTGTCCAATTTGTCCTGAGTACGCTGATACCTCATATGTGGGAGAAAACTACTGTATGGGCACACGTCGGGGCTCGGAAGGGAAGTAGTGACGTTTTAGAATGCAGACTTTGATGGCATGGTCTGCAGGTGTCATGTTGCTTTTGGAGAGCCCCTGATGTACCTAAACAGTGGAAAGCCCCCACAAGTGACCCCATTTTGGAAACTAGACCCCCTAATGAACTTATCTAGATGTGTGGTGAGCACTTTGAACCCCCCAGTGCTTCACAGAAGTTTATAACGACCGGGCGTGAAAATAAAAATATCGTATTTTTTCAACAAACATCAAATTGTAGTCCCCATTTTTTTATTTTCCCAAGGGTAACAGGAGAAATTGGACCCCAAAAGTTGTTGTCCAATTTGTCCTGAGTACGATGATACCTCATATGTGGGAGAAAACTACTGTATGGGCACACGTCGGGGCTCGGAAGGGAAGTAGTGACGTTTTGGAATGCAGACTTTGATGGATTGGTCTGCGGGTGTCATGTGCGTTTGGAGAGCCCCTGATGTACCTAAACTATTGAAACTCCCCACAAGTGACCCCATTTTGGAAACTAGACCCCCCACGGAACTTATCTAGATGTGTGGTGAGCACTTTGAACCCCCAAGTGCTTCACAGAAGTTTATAACGCCTGGGTGTGAAAATAAAAAAATCATTTTTTTCCGCAAAAATGATATTTTTACCCCCAATTTTTTATTTTCCTAAGGGTAACAGGAGAAATTGGACCCCAAAAGTTGTTTTGTAATTTGTCCTGAGTAGGCTGATACCCCATATGTGGGGGTAAAACACTGTTTGGGCGCATGGCAGAGCTTGGAAGGGGAGGAGCACCATTTGACTTTTTCAACGCAGAATTGGCTGGAATTGAGATCAGACGCCATGTTGCCTTTGGAGAGCACCTGATGTGCCCAAACAGTGGAAACCCCCCAATTATAACTCCAACCCTAACCCCAACACACCCCCTAACCCTAATCTGAGCCCTAGCCCTAACCCTAGCCCTAACCCTAGCCCTAGCCCTAACCCTAACCCTAGCCCTAACCCTAACCCTAATGGAAAAAAGGAAATAAATACATTTTCTTTTAGTTTTATTATTTTTCCCTAACTAAGGGGGTGATAACGGGGGGTTTGATTTACTATTTATGGCGGTTTTTATGTTTGGCGGCTGTCAGACGCTAAAAGACGCTTTTTATTGTAAAAATAGTTTTTGCATCACCACATATTGTGAGCTATAATTTTTCCGTATTTTGACCCACCGAGTCATGTGAGGTCTTATTTTTTGCGGGACGAGTTGACGTTTTCATTGGTACCATTTTCGGGCACTTGACATTTTTTGATCGCTTTTTATTCCGATATTTGGGACGCAGAATGAACAAAACCCAGCGTTTCATGAATTTCTTTTGGGGGGTGCGTTTACACCGTTCCGCGTGCGGTAAAATTGATAAAGCGTTTTTATTCTTCGGGTCAGTACGGTTACAGCAATACCTCATTTAGGTTGTTTTTTTATGTTTTGTCGGTTTTTTGCAATGAAAACAATTTTATATAAAAAATAATTATTTTTGCATCGCTTTATTCTGCGAGCTATAACTTTTTTATTTTTTTGCGGATGATGCTGTATGGTGGCTCGTTTTTTGCGGGACAAGATGATGTTTTAAGCGGTACCATGGATATTTATATGCATCTTTTTGATTGCGTGTTATTGCACTTTTTGTTCGGTGGTATGATAATAAATCATTATTTTTTGCTTTGTTTTTTATTTTTATTTTTTAAGGGGTTCGCTAAAGGGGTTAACTAATGGGACAGTTTTATAGGGCGGGTCGCTACGGACACGGCAATACCAAATATGTGTACTTTTATTGTTTTTTTTATTTTGAAAAAATGGATTTATTGGGGAATATTTTTTTTTTTTTTTTACTAATTTATTTAGCGATTTTTTTAAAATTATTTTTAACACTTTTTTTTTACTTTATTACCTTGTCCCAGGTGGGACATCACTGTCCTGTGACAGATCGCTGATCTGTCACATCACAGATCACTGTGACAGATCAGCAATCTGTCACAGGCAGTTCTGCAGACTTCCTCATGCCTGCGCTTTGCAGGCAGTGAGGAAGTCAGCTCCCTACAGGCCCCCGAAGGCCCCCGTCGCCATCTTGGATCCGGGGGCCTGTAGGGAAAGAGACCCCCGCAGCAGCGCTGCACATTGCGCTGCTGTGGGGGGCTCAGGGAAGCAAGGAGGGAGCCCCCTCCCTGCCGATGCTTCCCTTTAACCCCCGGTACACCGCGATCACGTTTGATTGCGGTGTACAAGGGGTTAATGTGTCGGGGGCGGTCCGTGACCGCCCCTGACACATTGTGCCGGGTGTCAGCTGTGATAATCAGCTGACACCCGGCCGCGATCAGCGGCGCTCACCACGTGGGCGCCGCTGATCGCTGGGACGTAATATTCCGTCCATGGTAATTAGGTCCAGGGTCACATGGATGGAATATTACGTCCATTGTAGGTAAGGGGTTAAGGGGTTGTCTGAGTGGATAAACCCACATTCATATTCCCTGTCAGAATATGAATAATTTATGGGGTCTCTCAATGGAGATTTCTCTCTTTATAAGCTGTAGCAAAGACCACACAGCAGAGAATAATAGAATGTCAGAGTTGGAAGGGACTTCCAGAGTCATCATGTTCAACACCCTGCTCAATACAGGATTCACTAAACCATCTCAGACAGATATCTGTCCAGCCTCTGTTTGAAAACTTCCATTGAAGGAGAACTCATCTTCTCTCATGGCAGCCTGATTCACTTATTGATCGCACTCACTGTCAAAAAGTTTTTTCTAACATCGAATCTGTATCTTCTCTCTTTCAGTTTAATTTCTTTGCTTGTCATGCTTCTATGTGCAAATGAGAATAATGATGATACCTCTACAAGGCGACATCCCTTCAGATATTTGTACAATATCAAAAAACTGACCATCACATTCAAACATAGATTGGGTCTGAACAGGTGCTTACCTAGAGTCGTCAGCTTATATACAATCAAACAAATAAAGCAGCACTCTGTAGCACTATAGCATGCAAACATGAAATACAAAAATTGAATTGCATTTCTCCACTAGAAATATGAAAAATTGAAAACCCTTAGCGCATAAATTGGCCAATTCATGTGTATCTGGCAGCCACGTTAAGGCGATTCTCGTTGCCAGTACCTAATGCCAATTCTCTCTTAGACAGTCTACATCTCTCAGGGAACCTAATGTGAATCCTCACTTAGACTAAAGTCTTTATCTCTGTGGAGGGGTAGGATCCTGTTGCAATTAAAAATGCCTAAGGGTAAGAGGCATAGTGCTCAGTCAGAAGGCCAATACATACAATATCGAAAAACTGACCATCACATCCAAACATAGATTGGGTCTGAACAGGTTCTTACCTAGAATATATTAGAATAGATTATATTTGAGTAGAGTATTAAATATGAGTTGGCGACTCTAGGTAAGCACCTGTACAGACTCAATCTATGTTTTGATGTGACGGTCAGTTTTTTTTATATTGTATGTATTGTGCTTTATTTGTTCAGATATTTGTAGACAGCTATTAAGTCTCCTCTTAGCCTTCTTTTTTGCAAGCTAAATATTTCCAGATCCTTTAACCGTTCCTCGTAGGACAGGCTTTGCACTCTGCTCACCATCCTGGCAGCTCTTCTCTGAACTTCCAGTTTTTCAATGTCTTTTTTAAAATGTGATGCCCAGAACTAAACACAGTAATCCAGATGAGACCTGACTAAGGAAGAGTAGAGGGGGGATAATTACTTCATGTGATCTAGACTCTATGCTACTCTTAATACATTCAAGAACTGTGTTTGCCCTTTTTGCTGTCACTGTTGACTCATGTGCAGTCTGTGATCTATTAGTATACCCAAGTCTTTTTCACTCGGGTGGTTGCTTAGTTCTGTTCCTCTCATTCTGTAGATGTATTTTTTTGCCCAGATATAGAATCTTGAATTTCTCCCAGTTAAATACCATTCTATTAGTAGCTGTCCATTGTTCAACTTATCTAGATCATTCTGAATTCTTTCTCTGCTTTCTCTAGTGTTAGATATCCCTCATAGCTTTGCATCATTTGCAAATTAGAATAATTTACTTTCATTTCCCTTTTCTAGATCATTTCTAAAAATGTTGAACAACACTAGGGCCAGGACAGAGCCTTGTGGTACCCCACTGTAAATACTCATCCATTTGTATGTGCAACCTGTAACAACCCTGCCAGCATCACTGCATGGCCTCCCATCCCCCACCTACCTTACTCACTACTCCAGGCCAAGCTGTGAGTTCTGTCTGCTGCCGGCTCTATGCTATATGCCTCTTGCCTCATGCCTGCTCTCTGCATACTTCCTGGCTGTTTGTATAGGGGGCAGCACCGGCACTCTCTGGTTCTTATGTAATCAGTGTGCACCTGCCTATGGTGTTCCCAGCCAATTACCAAGAGGCCTCTAGTATTTAGGGCAGCTCCACCCGGTGGAAGCTGCCTGAGCAACGCCTTTACTCAGTCAGTGTCTTGCTGCTAAGTTGCCAGGTCCTGTCCTGTCTCTGCCTGCTCTGGGGGCATCATACCCAGATCTGTTTCCATGTGCTTTGTGTCATGTTTTCCGCCTACCAGGAGGCAGAATATCCTGGTTTCTGTACCCCTGTCTCTGTGCCTTGTGCATTTCTTGTTCAGCCCACCAGGAGGCAGAATATCCTGGTCTGTGTCCTTGTTCCGTCCACTGACTCGTACCTTGCCTTGTCTGAACTCTGTCCTATACCTGTGTCCATCTTATCCCTGTCTCTGTGCCTTGCCCTGTACGTTGCCTAGTTTGAACTCTGTCCTAAACCTCTGTCTGTTTGTCTCCTTGTCTGTGGCTCCTTTCCCTGCTGTGTCTATCCTTAAGTCCTCTCAGTCTGCCTGCTCTGGTTCCTTGCTCTGCCTGCGCTCCGCTCTTGCTGCTGCAGAACGTCTTGTTGCAGCTTCTCTCCACGTACCTTGCGGTTCCACCTTGCTTCGCTCTTACTGCTGCAGAACCTCTTGCTGCAGCTTCTCTCCACATACCTGTAGTTCTGCTTTGCTCTCCTTCTCTGTGGCACCTGCTGCTGCAGAACCTCTTGCTGCAAACTGCAGCTCCTCTCCACAGTCTTGTGGTTCTATCCTGCTCCAATCCTTGTAGTTCTTCTCAGCACCACAATCCTGCAGTTCTGCTCCGTTTCCATTCCTTATCCTGTGGATCCTTGTCCTACCTGTCTGTACTGGTTCCTGAACCAGTTCCTGCATCGTCTGTGTCTCTATCCTGTCACTACCGAGTCAGTTCCTGCTTGCCAGTGCCTCAGCTGTGCCCACCTGCCTGCCAGTGTCTCAGCCGTGCTCGCCTGCCTACTAGTGTCTCAAACCGTGCCCACTAGAGTACCCATTGTGTCAGTTTATACTAGCCTGCACCTGCTCACAGTTTCCAGTCAATCAGTGGGATTAGCAGCCACAGCCAGACACCACCCTGGAGTGGCACTTGGCAGCTACCTGCTGCACAAGCCAGACCTCACCATCAGAGGCTCCAGTGAACACCAAGGTAGCTGCTTAGCTACGCCTCTTCCAGGGTAGTCTGGTTTGTGGTCCAGTAGGGCCACACTCCCCTCGCTTGCATCAACCAGTCAGGGTGCGAGCATTACACAATCATTTATCACCACTCCTTGAGCATGGCCACTGCGCATCTATGAATCCACCTATCTGAGCCAGTTATGAATTCACCTAGCTCTTGATTTGAACTGAAGTTTTGCAAGCTCACGAAAATTTAACATGCTTATTACAATTTGAAGCATACAGTTCAAACTATTCTGTGTTTTATTTAAAGGCATATCTTCACCCTAGGAATTAAAGAATTTTTCACATCTTATGCCAGAAATGCCTAATTTGGCCTGACTTCTGGGACACTTCACTATTGGGAGAATAGAAATCCATCCTATTGCTTGTCTCTTTCTTTTTCAGACTTCAGTGGTGATAGGCATGAGCAAGGCTTGCTCCCTCAAAACTAATTATATTTTGGATCAGTAAATAGGAGTAATTAGATTTCTTATTCTACAAATAGATGAGGCCCCAAGAGGTAGCACCCAAGTCTGATAGAGATGAGCAAATCTTCTGAAATTCCAAATTGCCACCTTTACTGAATTTTCCCTAAAAATCAGATTTGTGGCATCTAATTGCCCCGGAAGTGACGTGTGTAACACTCTGAGGTCTCCCCAGTACTGAAATAAACCCTTTTTGAGCTCTTTTACACAAACACAAAATTAAAACACATTGGTATTAAACTGCCCTCCTTGTTTGCAGTGCATCAACGATAAGAAATTGTGCTATTAAGGTGCTGTACTGAAGTATATCAGAGATTAATCAATTCACATATACACCAACTCTGCAGGTCCTGCACCTCCCTGTCAGTGAAATCTATGTATTATTATTTACAGACTGAGACTGTTAGTCCCATTTTTAATGTTTTTTTACTTCCTACACCACAATCAGATTTTGGCCTTTATATTCCCTATCGGTAATAATGAGTTGTGCGCTATGGCCTACTATCCCTAGGCTGTAAAATCCTATAATGGCCATTTGCTTTCCCTGCCCTCTCTTTTTATTGTCCCTGTGATAGTTCACTTGATTAGCTGCACTAGACCGTATCATGTGATAGGTGATATGCTTTTGTGAAGAAGCCTGAGTGGTCACGACTGACGTCATGAACCCGCTCTCTAAAGCCGATGGGGTCTTCAGGACTGTGTGAAATGGTTTCAGACATTATTTTTTACTATCCTGTCAAACTGAATCGCAAATTGTTCAAATTTGCCGCCAGGTGTGAATTTCAGGTTATTCGATTTGAAGTCAATTCACAATGGGTTAATCTGCTCATCTTTACTGTTAGAAGGAGGTACCATAAATGTAAAAAGTGGTAACCCTTCAATGCTGTGATTTACAGTCCACAAGTGCATTTGAATATTACGGGGTTTTTCAGTAATTCTGTTTTATAACCTCAGTTATAGGATTTGGAGAACTACAACTTTGAGAATATATTTACTAATTCGCAAATGTCTCACATGACAGGTTTCTCGGCCCAGTATTTGCTGACAGAAAAAAAGGAGAGCATGCTTAATATATGTCAAATGAATTGTAGACTTGGGTGTGCTAAATTCATTTGGCCGTGGAAAAAGACTTTCTAAATGTAAATAAACACACTACATAATGATCACTTTTGATTTACTGTGGAAAAAAATTAATTGCACAGTACTATTCTTGGAATAAAATCATTAACATTCCCTCAGCCAATATTTTTTTTATGTGATAGACGATAGAAAGAATGTGGATTAACTATAGGGCCAAACACATGATATTTCTGCTACTAAGTGGGCCAAAATATACAGAAATCTGTGCGTATTTAATCCACGTGAGTGAAATAAAAATATTAAGTAATTTTGAAACACTATAAGATGAAAATGGTAAAATGAAGTTCAGAATTGAACACGTTTCTCAATTTTACAATTCCCTGGGAGTCAGATTTTTATTTCCTTCGTAATCTAATAAGAACCATTTACTTTAATGTTCATTACACGTTATTTTGAATTCTTTTAAGGGGAATTCTAATTTTTCTTTTTGATTATTTGTTTGTAAAGCATAAAGTTATACAATTTTGTCATGTACATGTTATTAACTTCTCCCAAAAATGGTTCCATAATAAAGAAAGTAGGGGGCATCCAACACTTTGACTTTTAAATTATTATAAAAAATAGTGTTAATTTATCAGGTCCATTAAGAAATACAGACAATTAAAACAGGATATCCTGGCAAAAGTGTATAGAAATTGCCATTTCTATTCTGTTTTGCCATGATGTCCTGTTTTTAATTGTGTGTATTTTTTAATAGACCTAATAAAACACCTCTGTTTTTCACTATATTTTGGAAATCTGAATGATGAATGCCCTTTGCCCCTCAATTGTTATATTATTTTTTTGAGAATCCAGTGTCTGCCCAGAATTCCATTGTGCTTGCACCTCTTGTGGATCTTAAATCCTTGAAGGAAATATTCATAAGAGATGAACTGAACAAACAGGCTTCTTTCTGTGTATGTTAACCCCTTCCTGACATCTGACATACTATCCCGTCCATGGGACCCGGGCCCCTATGCCCATGGACAGGAGAGTACATCATAATGATCAGCGGCGCTCACAGGGGGAGCGCCGCTGATCGCAGGCGGGTGTCAGCTGATTATCACAGCTGACACCCAGCACTATGTGTCAGGGGTGTGACGGACCGCCCCCGGCACGTTAACCACTGGCATACTGCGATCAAACACGATCGCAGTGTACCGGGGGTATAGAGAAGCATCGGCAGGGAGGGCGCTCCCTCCGTGCTTCCCTGAGACCCCGCAGCAGCGCGATGTGCAGCGCTGCTGCGGGGGCCTCCTTCCCTGCAGGTCCCTGGATCCAATATGGCGGTGGGGACCTTCGGGAGCCTGCAGGGAGGCGGCTTCCTCACTGCCTGCAGAGCGCTGATCTGTCACAGCGCTATGTGATGTGTCAGATCAGCGATATGACATGCTTCAGTGATGTCCCCCCTGGGACAATGTAATAAAGTTAAAAAAAAGTGTAAAAATGATTTATAAAAAATCGCTAAACAAATTAAAAAAAAAAAAATATTCCCTAATAAATTCATTTTTTGGAAATAAAAGAAAAACAATAAAAGTACATATATTTAGTATCGCCGAGTCCCGCCCTATAAAACTGTCCCATTAGTTA
Source organism: Dendrobates tinctorius (assembly GCF_039654945.1). Taxonomy (NCBI): domain Eukaryota; kingdom Metazoa; phylum Chordata; class Amphibia; order Anura; family Dendrobatidae; genus Dendrobates; species Dendrobates tinctorius. The sequence continues at coordinate 31,797,280 of NW_027361673.1, read as the reverse complement.
ACCCCTTTAGTGAACCAATTAAAAAATAAAAATAAAAAACAAAGCAAAAAATAATGCTTTATTATCATACCTCCGAACAAAAAGTGCAATAACGCGCGATCAAAAAGACGGATATGAATAACCATGGTACCGCTGAAAACAACATCTTGCCCTGCAAAAAAGAGCTGGCACACAGTGTCATCAGTGAAAAAATAAAAAGTTATAGCTCGCAGAATAAAGCGATGCAAAGATAATTATTTTTTATATAAAATTGTTTTCATTGCATAAAAGCGCCAAAACATAAAAAAAGACATATATGAGGTATCACTGTAATCATATTGACCCAAAGAATAAAACTGCTTTATCAATTTTACCGCACGCGGAACGGTGTAAACGCACCCCCCAAAAGAAATTCTTGAAATGCTGGTTTTTGTTCATTCTGCGTCCCAAAAATCAGAATAAAAAACGATCAAAAAATGTCATGTACACATAAATGGCACCAATAAAAACGTCAACTCATCCCGCTAAAAATAAGTCCTCACATGACTCGGTGGGTCAAAATATAGAAAAATTATAGCTCTCAAAATGTGGTGATGCAAAAACTATTTTTACAATAAAAAGTGTCTTTTAGCGTATGACAGCTGCCAAACATAAAAACCCACCATAAATAGTAAATCAAACCACCCTTTATCACCCCCTTAGTTAGGGAAAAATAATAAAATTAAAAAAAAATGTATTTATTTCCATTTTCCCATTAGGGTTAGGGCTAAGGCTAGGGTAAGGGCTAGGGTTAGGGCTGAGATTAGGGTTAGGGGTGTGTTGGGGTTAGGGTTGGAGTTAGAATTGGGGGGTTTCCACTGTTTGGGCACATCTGGTGCTCTCCAAACGCAGCATGGCGTCTGATCTCAATTCCAGCCGATTCTGCGTTGAAAAAGTCAAATGGTGCTCCTTCCCTTCCAAGCTCTGCCATGCGCCCAAACAGTGTTTTACCCCCACCCATGGGGCATCAGCCTACTCAGGACAAATTGTACAACAACTTTTGGGGTTCAATTTCTCCTGTTAACCTTGGAAAAATAAAAATATTGGGGACTAAAAGATCATGTTTGTTGAAAAAATATGATTTTTTTAATTTCACGCAAGGGCGTTATAAACTTCTGTGAAGCACTGGGGGGTTCAAAGTGCTCACCACACATCTAGATAAGTTCCGTGGGGGGTCTAGTTTCCAAAATGGGGTCACTTTTTGGGGGGTTTCCACAGTTTAGGTACATCAGGGGCTCTCCAAAGGCAACATGACACCCGCAGACCATTCCATCAAAGTCTGCATTCCAAAACGTCACTACTTCCCTTCCGAGCCCCAACGTGTGCCCATACAGTAGTTTTCTCCCACATATGGGGTATCAACATACTCAGGACAATCTGGACAACAACTTTTGGGGTCCAATTTCTCCTGTTACCCTTGGGAAAATAAAAAAGTTGGGGACTAAAAGATCATGTTTGTGGAAAAAATATGATTTTTTTATTTTCACACCCGGGCATTATAAACTTCTGTGAAGCACTGGGGGGGTTCAAAGTGCTCACCACACAACTAGATAAGTTCTTTAGGGGGTCTAGTTTCCAAAATGGGGTCAGTTGTAGGGGGTTTCCACTGTTTAGGGTCATCAGGGGCTTTCCAAATGCAGCATGGCGTCCGATCCCAATTCTAGCCAAAAAAGTCAAATGGCGCTGCTTCCCTTCCGAGCTCTGCCATGCGCCAAAATAGTGGTTTACCCCCACCTGTGGGGTATCAGCGTACTCAAGACAAATTGCACAATAACTTTTGGGGTCCTGTTACCCTTGGGAAAATAAAAATTGGGGGTGAAAAGATAATTTTTGTGGAAAAAATGTGATATTTTTAATTTTACGGCTGTACGTTATAAACTTCTGTGAAGCCCTGGGAGGTTCAAAGTTTTCACCACACATCTATATAAGTTCCTTGGGGGGTCTAGTTTCCAAAATGGTGTCATTTGTGGGGAGTTTTATTGTTTTGGCACATCAGGGGCTTTTGAAACGCGACATGGCGTCCGATCTCAATTTCAGCCAAAAAAGTCAAATGGCGCTGCTTCCCTTCCGAGCTCTGCCATGCGCCCAAATAGTCGTTTACACCCACATATGTGGTATCAGCGTACTCAGGATAAATTGCACAATAACTTTTAGGGTCCTGTTACCCTTGGGAAAATAAAAATTGGGGGTGAAAAGATCATTTTTGTGGAAAAAATATGATTTTTTAATTGTACGGCTGTACGTTATAATCTTCTGTGAAGCCCTTGTGGGGGGTTTCCACTGTTTAGGCACATCAGGGGCTCTCCAAACGTGACATGGCGTCCATTCTGAAATCCAGCCAATTTTGCGTTGAAAAAGTCAAACAGCACTCCTTCCCTTCTGAGCTCTGCCATGCGCTAAAACCGTGGTTCCCCCCGCATATCAGGTATCAGCGTAGTCAGTACAAATTGCACAATGACTTTTGCAGTCCAATTTCTCCTGTTACCCTTGGTAAAATAAAAAAAATTGAACCTGAAGTAATTTTTTTGTGAAAAAGTTAACTGTTCATTTTTTTTTTTAAACATTCAAAAAATTTCCTGTGAAGCACCTGAAGGGTTAATAAACTTCTTGAATGTGGTTTTTTGATCACCTTGAGGGGTGCAGTTTTTAGAATGGTGTCACTTTTGGGTATTTTCTATCATATAGACTCCTCAAAGTGACTTCAAATGTGATGTGGTCCGTAAAAATAAAATGGTGTTGCAAAAATGAGAAATCGCTGGTCAACTTTTAACCCTTATAACTTCCTAACAAAAAAAAATTTGGTTCCAATATTGTGCTGATGTAAAGTAAACATGTGGGAAATGTTACTTATTAAGTTTTTTGTGTGCCATAGCTCTGTGATTTAAGGGTATAAAAATTCAAATTTGGAGAATTGCAAAATTTTCAAAATTTTTGCCAAATTTCCATTTTTTCACAAATAAACGCAAGTTATATCAATGAAATTTTACCACTAACATGAAGTACAATATGTCACGAGAAAACAGTGTCGGAATCACTGGGATACATGGAAGCGTTTCAGAGTTATGACCTAATAAAAGGACAGTGGTCAGAATTGTAAAAATTGGCCCGTCATGAACGTGCAAACCACCCTGGGGGTAAAGGGGTTAATGAAACCTCTCACGATACTAATTTTATAGAGAAGTCATTCTGGTTTGCAAAATTAGCAAGGGAAAAGTGGGGCACTGGCCCATGTGTAGCAGCCCATCCTTGACCTATTTATCTCCATCTACCAAGCCACAAATAAATTCACCAAAAATTTGCCAGTAAAACAGATCACTCTTAATGTTTTTATTTCCGCATTTCACATGCCTGTGCAATCCGAAAGGACTGGTACAAGAAGTAGGCAGGGTGGGCTCCCACCTACCTGAATGGAGCGCAGTTTGAAAAAGAAACCTGACATTGCTGAATGCCTGCATCCGTCGGCACCTTCCTCCGGCCACAGGCATTCAGCGCAATGATGACGGACACACAGTTTCCCTCTTTCTGCCTGCTCCCAGGTCGTTGCTCCCTCCTCTCAATTGTATTCACGTCTGTAATGTCTGCAATGGATGTCAGCACCGGCACAGAAGCAGATGAGCTGTGATCACAGAAAAGGTAGACACATCCCCTTTATATCTACCTTTAATGAGAAAAGTAATGCAATTACCAAGATTGTCAAACGACATTAGCTGTTTGCTTGTTGACGAATTTAAAATCCTTCCTCTTATGTCATTTAGAAAGTCTAAATATTTACGTGATAGACTACTACATTCGGATATTGTCCCTTTTAAGACAAATGTTCAATCTGCTTACCCTGGCCAAGTGGGTGAAGGATGATTTCCTTGTTTAGGCTGTAATAATTGTATTAAAGAATATGAGTTTCAACATCCAATCATTTCCTTACCTGCGACTCAGAAAATGTCATCTGCCGGTTAGAATGCCTTTGCAGATTATGGTATCTAGGTGAAAATGGAGAGAAAAAGCCAAAAAAGTCCAGTGTCATGTCGGACGCTATTCACACCACAGCGTCTGGCAGGCAGCGGTAGTTCCATCTCCATCCACTATAGCCTCAGTGGCGCCGGCTTGATTTTACTCAGGTTATTGGGGGTTAATCTAGCTGGAAATCAGGTGGGATGTTTGGTCACGCCCACGGTCTTTAAATAGTCGTGCTGGCCTATGGGCGTCACCGATTATAGCTTGTGTTTTATGCCAAGTGGTTCCGGTCTGGAGAGGAGGTGTTGGAGAGAGAAATTCGTAGCTGGTGGCGTATGATCCGTTGTTACCTTTTCGCCTTCCTATATTTTTGTTTTGTTTTGCCCTGTTCACATTTTGGTATTGTCCTGTGTGTATGCGGCGCGGTGCGGTTTAAGTTCTCCCTGTCTGTCATTACTGTGTGGGCTTTGGTGGTTTGACGACTCACTGGGTGGAGGGTGGAGGGTTCAGCTTAGGGCTGAGCAGGAGATAAGGAAAGGTTGGAGGCTCAGGCCTTTGCACCATTAGCAAAAACCCTGGGTTGAGGGTCAGACAGTGTTTTCCCTAGTTGGAGGGACTCCGCAGGGGCCCCGGGTATTTCAGCCTTCTTTGACCTAAGCCCCGCGTAACATTATAATCGGCCCACAATATTTTGGTAGTCCATGGATTCCATGACTTCCATAAACCGCCAGTTGGCGGCGCTGTCCTTACAGGTCACCGAGTTGAAGGGGGCAGTTCAGCAGCAGGGCCTGGTTGTAGCTAATGTGCAAGCGGCTTCTGCAGGTGCAGGTGCAGAGCCGAAGATTCCACTGCCTGAACGATTTGCTGGGGAACGCAGCAAATTTGTCATCTTTCGGGAGGCCTGCAAGTTATACTTTCGCATGCGCCCTGACTCCTCAGGTAATGAGGCTCAGCGGGTGGGTCTGGTGTTATCCTTACTGAGTGGGGACCCCCAAGCATGGGCGTTTTCCTTACCAGCTGACTCTGCTACGTTTCATTCGGTTGAGAATGTTTTTTCATCACTCGGGCTCATTTATGATGATCCCGACAGATTGGCTCTAGCGGAATCTAAAATCCGCGCCCTCCGTCAGGGGGAACGTATGGCGGAAGACTATTGTTCAGAATTTCGCCGTTGGGCAGTAGACACACAGTGGAATGACCCAGCGCTGCGGAGTCAGTTTATTCATGGGGTTTCAGGAAGAGTTAAACAGGCCCTCCTGATGTATGAGACTCCTGCATCGTTAGAGTCTGCCATAAGTTTGGTTATTCGTATTGATCGCCGTTTGCGTCAGGGGGAGCAGGAGACGCTGCCCCTGGGGGAAAGCAGGGGTGCAAGTGTGGTTGCTGCAGGTGAGCCCACGGAACCTATGCAAATCGCTGGGGTATCACATGTGCAGCGTCGCGTTCCTGGGTTCAGGAAGCAAGGAGCATGTTTTTACTGTGGTAAAAGAGATCATTATGTAAATGCTTGTCCTGTGCTACCTAAGAAAGTCACACCGGCGGAAAACTGGTAAGCTCAGAGGGTATGGAGGAGGCCCAACTGAGCGTATGCATATCCTCCATGATGGTATCTCAGTGTATGCTCCCTGCCAGGGTTATTATTGCGGGCAGAGAGCTACCACTATCAGTGTTTGTGGATAGCGGTTCCACCACCAATCTCATGGATGAGGAGTTTGCACGCACGGCCGGTTTTAAGATTGAAAAACTCCCTCATCCTATTCGCGTGGTTACCATTAATGCTGCTCCCCTCCCACAGGGGGAGATTACTGAGTTTGTAGCTGAGGTTAAACTCCACATTGGGGTCCTACATTCTGAGTGGGTTACATGTAGGGTACTCAATAATCTCCCAGCAGAAATGGTCCTGGGTTTCCCATGGTTGTCCAAGCACAACCCGGTGATTGACTGGAGAACCCAGGACATAGTCCAGTGGAGTGGTTTCTGCCAGGAAAATTGCTTGGCCACATGTGTGTCCGCCGTGAAGTCCAGCCTTCCGGAGGCATTGCTGGATTTTGCGGACGTATTCTCTGAGAGGGGTTGCTCAGAACTACCTCCACATCGAACCTATGACTGTGTGATTAGGATAAAACCCGGGGCCAAATTGCCAAAGGCTAGGATGTTTAGTATTTCTGGTCCGGAGAGACAAGCCCTTAAAGACTACATCGCAGAGAGTCTAAGTAAAGGGCACATCCGGCCTTCATCCTCGCCTGTAGCAGCGGGGTTTTTCTTCATTAAGAAGAAAGATGGGGAGTTACGCCCGTGTCTGGATTTCCAGGAGTTAAACCAGATTACGGTCCGTGATCCCTACCCGATGCCTCTGATCCCTGATTTGTTCAACCAGGTGGCTGGTGCGAAGTGGTTTTCCAAACTTGACCTCAGGGGGGCGTACAACCTCATAAGGGTCCGTCAGGGGGATGAGTGGAAGACGGCGTTTAATACCCCTGAGGGTCATTTTGAAAGCCTAGTTATGCCATTTGGGTTTCATAAATGATGTATTCGCTCATGTGCTGGGGAAATTTGTGATTGTGTACCTGGATGATATCCTCATTTATTCGAGCGACCGGGACACTCATTTAGAGCATGTCAGGCAGGTGTTACAATTGCTCCGTGAGAATAAGCTCTATGCTAAGCTTGAAAAATGCGTATTTTTTGTTCAGGAGTTGCCTTTTTTGGGATATATTGTGTCCGCCGCAGGGTTTAAAATGGACGCCGCGAAGGTGCAAGCGGTGCTGCGATGGGAACGGCCTGATAATCTAAAAGCGCTCCAGCGGTTCCTTGGGTTTGCCAACTATTATAGGAAGTTTATTAAGAATTTTTCTACTATAGCCAAACCGCTCACGGACATGACGAGAAAAGGTACCAATCTCGCTATCTGGTCTGAGGTGGCGGTGCGTGCATTTGAGCTTCTGAAAAACCGTTTTGCTTCAGCCCCCATTCTGGTGCAACCGGACGTATCTAAACCTTTTACTGTGGAGGTCGATGCGTCTGAGGTGGGAGTGGGGGTAGTACTGTCACAGGGCTCGTCCTTGAGAAATATGCGTCCATGCGCCTACTCCAAGAAGCTGTCTCCTGCAGAACGGAATTACGATATCGGCAACAGGGAGCTGTTGGCCATCAAATTGGCTTTTGAGGAATGGCGACACTTCTTGGAGGGGGCGGTCCACCAGGTCACAGTCATCACCAACCATAAAAACCTGCTCTATCTGGAGTCGGCCAAGCGTCTGTCTCCCAGGCAGGCTCGCTGGGCATTGTTTTTTACTCGATTTAACTTTCTGGTGACTTACCGTCCTGGGGCTAAAAACACCAAGGCGGATGCCTTGTCCAGGTGTTTTCCGGGGGGAGAACCTCGGGAAGACCTGGTACCCATCCTCCAGGAAGGTGTAGTGGTTTCAGCTCTCACGACTGAGGTAGAGGCGGAGATTGCCGAGGCCCAGGAGGAGGTACCGTCAGGACTTCCCGCTAACAAGTCATTCGTACCCCTTCATCTTCGTCTTAAGGTGTTGGGGGAACACCACGACTCTGTCCTGGCCGGTCATCCAGGGGTTAGGGGCACCTTGGAGCTGGTATCGCGCCGCTTCTGGTGGCCAAAGATCCGGCAGGACGTGGTCTCGTACGTGGCAGCTTGCATCACGTGTGCCAGGGCCAAGTCGCCCAGATCCCGTCCTGCTGGCACTCTACAGCCTCTGGGGGTACCTAGTAGGCCATGGACAGAAATCTCCATGGACTTTATCACGGACTTGCCTGCCTCGGCGGGGAACACGGTCATCCTGGTGGTGGTGATCGATTTTCGAAGATGGCGCATTTTGTGTCGTTGCCTTCCTTGCCCAACGCGAAGACGTTGGCTCAGGTTTTTGTGCAGGAGGTGGTCAGACTACACGGAGTTTCGTCGGACATGGTGTCTGATAGGGGTACCCAGTTTGTGGCGAAGTTTTGGAAAGCTTTTTGCTCACGATTGGGGATAAAGTTGTCTCATTCGTCGGCGTTTCATCCGCAGTCAAATGGTCAAACTGAGCGCATGAACCAAAATCTGGAGCAGTATTTGCGATGTTTAGTGTCTGACAACCAAGAGGAGTGGTCGACATTCCTTCCCTTGGCCGAGTTCGCGTTAAATAATCACCGCCAAGAATCATCGGGAGAGTCTCCGTTCTTTTGTGTTTACGGGCACCATCCTCAATTTTGTACCTTGCGTCAGCTTGGCTCTGGGGGCGTCCCAGAGGAGGACCAGCTAGGAGTTCAACTATTATCGGTCTGGAGGAGTGTGGAACAGCGATTGCTGAGCATGAGTGCAAGGTACAAACGAGTGGCTGACGCTAGATGCATGCCAGGTCCGGACCTGTGTGTGGGTGATTGGGTGTGGTTAGCTACTAAAAACATAAAACTCAAAATTCCATCATTGTAATTGGGTCCAGGGTTTATTGGCCCTTTTAAGATTGCTGCCATCATTAACCCAGTTGCTTATCGGTTGGAACTTCCTGCGGTATACAAGATACACAACGTGTTTCACAGGGCTTTATTGAAAAAGGTGGTAGGCTCTGTGGACACGACGCCGATGCCACCTCCAGTCACGGTGGATGGCGATTTAGAGTTTGAAGTCTCCAAGGTGGTGGACTCTCGAGTACTGCGCCATACTCTTCAGTATTTGGTACACTGGTGGGGGTATGGTCCGGAGGAGAGGTCTTGGGTACCAGCCACGGACATACATGCGGATCAGCTGGTCAGTTCGTTTCACCACCGTCATCCGGACAAGCCGGGTCCTATGAGTCTTGAGGGCCCTGGGGTCCCTCTTAGAAGACGGGGTACTGTCATGTCGGACGCTATTCACACCACAGCGTCTGGCAGGCAGCGGTAGTTCCATCTCCGTCCACTATAGCCTCAGTGGTGCCGTCTTGATTTTACTCAGGTTATTGGGGGTTAATCTAGCTGGAAATCAGGTGGGATGTTTGGTCACGCCCACAGTCTTTAAATAGTCGCGCTGGCCTATGGGCGTCGCCGATTATAGCTTGTGTTTTATGCCAAGTGGTTCCGGTCTGGAGAGGAGGTGTTGGAGAGAGAAATTCGTAGCTGGTGGCGTATGATCCATTGTTACCTTTTCTCCTTCATATATTTTTGTTTTGTTTTGCCCTGTTCACATTCCGGTATTGTCCTGTATGTATGCGGCGCGGTGCGGTTTAAGTTCTCCCTGTCTGTCATTACTGTGTGGGCTTTGGTGGTTTGATGACTCACTGGGTGGAGGGTGGAGGGTTCAGCTTAGGGCTGAGCAGGAGATAAGGAAAGGTTGGAGGCTCAGGCATTTGCACCATTAGCAAAAACCCTGGATTGAGGGTCAGACAGGGTTTTCCCTAGTTGGAGGGACTCCGCAGGGGCCCCGGGTATTTCAGCCTTCTTTGACCTAAGCCCCGCGTAACATCCAGTTACCGTCAAAAGATTTTTTTTAGAAAAACAAGTGAAAAATGTTTTTAAAAACATCATTTATTACAATGCTATAAAAACGGGAAAAAAAAAAAATAAAGGCCTAAGCGTTTTGAGCACTACCACGCTCTTAATCATAGCACTATTATATGACAATAAAAAAAAGTTTAAATACTAATGAGCATGCTGAAGCATCACATGCGTATCCACCCATAATTGATTAACAAACCAATGCATTGCAGCCAACAATCAAGTTAATTATGGGTATGCTGACATGTGGATGGAAAGAAACATTTTTTTAACTTATACTTCCTCTAGAATGATATATTCCAAAATATATTTTAACAACAGGTTTATTTCCACATTTCAGATACTCCTTTGATGGTTCAGCATATTCTTTAGTATTTGAACTTTTTAATCTAAAGATTATTAATTTTCTTTTCTTCCTTTTTAGAAATACATATTTTTATCTGGACATCATCTGTCTATATGATGGCTCATCCTATACAAGGAACACTACTCTTTGAAGGCATTATGTAATGGCTGTGTTTGACCATACCACAGCTCCTGGACAGGGGCGGAAGCAAAAGGATATACAGACAGGACAGCACAGGATCACAGCTGATTCTTTTGGTGAAATAAAACATTATCCTATCTGTTTTTAAAACATGTTTAACCTCAAAGAAAGAATTATTTGTGATCCTGTGCTGTAATATGTGAACACTTTTTTTGCTTCCATACCTGCTCAGGAGCTGTGGTATGATCAAACCATGCTCCTGTATGGTGATACACGGCCATTACACAGTACACAGCATTTATAAGATTATCTCAGCACAGGGACATTTTATTTAAACTCATCCAATTGTTGAAATTATTATTATTCCAAAATCCATTGATTGAAATTAACTTTGTTCATGGCACAACCCCTTTAAGGAATAACACTGGATCAGGGATGGGCAATTGATTTTCCCCAGGGGCCACATTAGAGATCATGACAGTTGTGGAGGGACGAACCAATAGGCTGAAATTAATTCTGTTCAATATTAATAATAGCATATTAATTATAATAATTGTATATTAATACTAATTGTATAGCTTAATATTGAGCAGATTTGAGTATGCTGACATCCCTTATATACCATTTGAGCCCCCACACAGTCCGCCTACATACCGTAAGAGCCCTCACACAGCCCTCTACATACAGTGTAAGCCCCCACATAGCCCCTTTGTATACAATATTAGCCCCCACATAGCCCCCTATAAACAGTGGGAACCCTCATATAGCCCCTATATACCGTAAGAGCCCACACACAGTCCTCTACATACGGTATAAGCCTCCATGTAGTCCCTTTGTATACGATATGAGTCCCCACACAGCCCTCTGTATACAGTATTAGACCCCAACATAACCCCCTATATACAGTATGAGCCTCACATAGCCTCTCTATACACAATATGAGTCCGCAGCCCCCACATAGCCTCCTATATACAGTATGAGCCTCAACATAGCCCTCTGCATACAGTGAGAGCACCCACATAGAATCTGTATATACAAAATGAGACTCCCACGTAACCCTATATATATAGCATGAGCTCTGTAGCCTCCTGTATACAATATGAGCCCTCACATAGCTTCCTATGTACAACATGAGTCTTCATTAGCCTCCAATATACAGAATACATCCCATACACATGTACTAAAATTATTGCTTCTGCTAATCCTCCATCAATATGCTCACCACTGTCTGTATCCTGAGGGTGTGGATAGCAATGGCAGAGGGCGGTGGCAGCACACGAGAGCATGGCAGTGATGATTCTTTGGTGTCGGCGCCAGGAGCGGAAGGCACGTGACATCAAGTATGCAATTTGCATGCATGCAGTCACCTGCCGACTAGATGTGTATGGCCTCTCTCACTGCTAGTATATTGAGCCAGGTCAGTCATGTCTTGTCGAACTGTGACCCGAAGTATGCAAATCTCATACTTGTGGTTACATGACAATCCTGCTCTCAGCACCTTCAAAGGAGAATTCTCACAGAGCACAGTAGATGTACTGTGAGGATTCCCGAGTCTGCAGTCACGTTGAGTGACCGCAGAATTGTACCTCAAGACCATCCAGTGAATTTAATGTTAGGAAGTTGAGAAAAATGAGTACTCTGAATGTATAAGACAATCTGTCAGTCTTTATATTTAGCAAGGGAAATGCTGAAAACCAGGAACTGTAAACACCATTGAGGTTTGGGACCTATTCATGTACAATTGGTATACTATGCATTTAATTTCTGATACCAAGAAGAAGACACATGCTCACCACTCTAATACTACATGTATAGAAAAAACTTAATGCGTTCATATATTGACAATCCTTCCTAAATATTGACTAATGAAATTAACGTTAAATCACTAAATGTGTGTAATCGCGTATACCAATTTCTAAATTAAATTATTCTTTAAGAACTCAAGCCATGTTTTTTAGCCATGTGAACAATTCTAAATGTTTGAGCCTCTTAAATGTACTCACAGACATACTTTAAACACAGTAAAAAACCTTTTATATAAAAGAACAAAACTATGGTGGAACAAGGCTTTCCTGGAAAACAACATTCTCTAACAATTGATAGGCAGGGGACTGAGGGTACAGGTAATGCCATCATTTCCATTGACAATACTGAATTCATTAAAGAGTGGGAAACCATATGTATTGATGCATCTATGAAATTTATAGACTTACTAATTAAACTGAACTTGAAAACTATTACCGAGACTGATGGAACCTTAGGTACAAGCAACAAAATTTACGATAGATCAAAGAGACTTCCATTCTAATAAAGTATATAAGTGGAGGAAGCAATCACCCCATGGAATAACAAGGGATCGTACTGCTCAAGTAACATCTATCCCTACAGCTAGTGATATGTCCTCCCTCTATCCTCATGTTGATCTTATCGTTCAAGCTCATCAGCTGTGAGTTTGAAAAATTCACTGCTTCCCCACATATAATAATTTGAAATGTTATGAGATGGAAAGCAGGGATTAAAAAGTCTACAAACTCTAACAGATGTGGTCTTTAAACCAGCGGACAAGGGAGGGAATATTGTAGTGTGAGACGGAGGCATTTAGCCATCTAAAGAACATAAAATGTTATCTCAAACTAACATACTCGTATAATTCTCTCTCTAAATTCCAGACTGAGCTTTCCTCTGTTTCACAAACAGCGAAAGAGCCATATCATCACTAAGGAATTACAAACTGCACATCTAGCGTAAGAACTAACCATCCCCACACTGTGTCTGTTACCAAAGATATAAAAGAACATCACAACACTGGCAGGGAGGCCCATTATCTCCTGCCAGGTAAGCTACCTGGTAAAGTTAAAAAAAATTTATTGATGCTGAACTACAACTGAGCTGCTACCATCAGAAATTATAGACAATAGAGACTTCCTAAGAAAGGCTTACATATAGATGACGGTGCAGCCCAGTGTTTTCTAAACATTTCATCATGCTCTACTACGTTTGTCAACTTTCTCATTCAGCTATTGCATCTCACTCTTTCTCACAATTTTTTCTGTTTAAGGGGTTTTTCTACCTGCAGTTCCAAGGTAGGCCACAGGGGCCTCTTTTCTAGCAGCGTATGCTAATGTTTTCTTGGGGCTGTGGGAGAGGGACCTCTTCCTGTCGGATCAGTAAGGCCTCTTTCACACATCAGTTTTTCGCCATCAGGCGTGATCCGGCTTTTCTTTGTAAAACCAGATCCGGCAAAATGCAATGCCGGATCCAGTTTTTCCCCATTGACTTGCATTAGCGCCGGATCGTGCCGGATGGCATTGCGTTTCATCCGTTTTTTGCCGGATCCGGTTACTTGTCTCATTCCGGCGTCTGGAAAAAACGGCTACTGTAACGTTTTTTGTCTCCGGCGAAAAAGCCGGAAGCACCGGAACCGACGCTTCCGGCTTTTTGCCACAATGAAAGTCTATGGGCGCCGGAATGAGCTGGATCCAGAAAAAGACGGATCCAGCCACCGGATCCGTTTTCTTTAAGTCTGCGCATGCTCAGATCCAATTGGCCAGCCCCCAGGAAACAGATATAACCTGCTAGACGGATCCGGCAGAAAAACGGATCTGTTTCTACAGTTCTCCAAAATTTATGCCGGATCCGTTTTTTCTAAAAATAGCCGGATCCTGCCTGACGGCAAAAAACTGATGTGTGAAAGTAGCCTAAGCATCAATGGACAGCATCCCCTTTTAGATGCTGTACATTGATGACATATTTATGATCTGGCAGGATTTCATTGAATCATTACACTCTTTCATGTTTTATCTGAATCAAAATCCATATAATATCCAACTCACCAACCACTGGGACAGGAACTCCATTGAGTTCTTAGATGTCTTGGTAAATAAAACACCATTAATTGCCTACAAACTGATCTCTATTGAAAGACTACGTTGGTTAATGTCTTGCTACATGCGTCTTCTTCGCATCCATTGGCTATAATTAGATCCGTCCCATCAAGTCATTTTCTCGGTCTTTGAAGGATCTGCTAGGATGTCAATTACTTCGAACGACAATCTCTTGACCTCGAACACAGGTTCTATGATAGGCTCTATGCTATAGTCACCGCTCTGTTAAAAGGGCCTATAACAGAGCCCAACACACTTCATGCCATCAAATGCTGTATGAAATGAAACTCTCTCTATCTAACAATCAAGTAAAGGCCCCATTTACATTTAGCGATGCACCAGCGATCCCAACAACGATACGACCTGGTCAGGATCGTTGGTGCATCGCTAAATGGTCACTAGTGAGCTGCCACACAGGCAGATCTCACAGCGATGTAGCGATGCAGCAGCGGTCATTACTTACCTTTCAGATGCGGCGATCCTGATGTCCTCCTGCCCGTGTCCACGCGTCGCTCATCGGCACCAGCAGGAAGTGCCCGACGAGAAATGGAGCTGCACGATCTTGCGGGATCAGAGACAGACAGCGGGGGAGCCGGTCGGAGGTAAGTATCACACATAGCGATATCGCTGCTGCGTCACAAAATCGGTGACGCTTTAGCGATATCGCTAGCGATATCGCTATGTGTAAAGGCCCCTTAAGATTCATCACACACTACCATAGCCAAACAAATTTGATTTGCAAAAGTCTACAATACTTTGGCCTATTCAATGGCCTATCCCATTCTGTCCAAATATCTAGTTGAAACACCAAACATGTTTCGAAGATCTCATAAGTTTGGTGATAGTCTAGTCAAAAGCCACTATGTTCATGAACCTACTACTTTTATTGATTGGTCCAAACCAACTTGGGGCTGTAAACCGTGTGGCAAATGTGTTGCATGACCAAACATTGTCCGGCCCTAAACTTGTAGTAAAGCAGACAGGTCTAGAGTGTACAACATTACACATGCATTATCACACTGCCTGTCCTTGCCCAATGGTGTATGTTGGCCTCACCACACGAAAATTAAAAGTACAGGTGCGTGAACACGTTAACGGTATTTTGGCAGTGAGAGACGTGACAGATTTGTCTACTCTCAAAACGATCTCCAAGCTTTTTAAAAAACACAACTGTGATACCACACAACTAAGAAAAAGGGGTATTGATAGGGTGCTACTGTAAGGGGTGTACCGGGACTGTGTGATGCTCCACTCTCTTCCTTGATGTAGATATTGATATATGTATATTTACCTGTTCTGCTATGTGTAAAGGAATATATGTCATGTAATGTATTATTAGGGAAAGTGTAGTATCGTAGTTTAGCCACTAGATGGGACACATTATTGAACATAGTTCATTAGGAGGAGCCAGTCGTGGATAAGATAGAGGGTTTTCCTTTGTTAGTTCAGTAGGGCCGTGGAGTACATATAGGGTGGACAGCTCCGCAACGTTTAAGTGGGAAGCCCAGCCGTCCAGGGCCCAGTGGGCCAGAAGTGCAGCCAAGGCAGCAGTGGTGACAACAGTGGTGGAGCAGAAGCTGAAGCAGAAGGTCACAACAGTACAGGAATGCAGGTCGCTCTACAATGTGAAGAAAATCCATCTGTTATATTATAACCCAAACAAGGGGATAAATAGAAAAAAGCACAAATCAAAAAATAATTACTGAAAATATTGACAACATTTATTGAGTTCACAAGATAAAAAGTAAGCAATCTGTAGTAACCTCAGATATGATGGACAGATAGTGCTACTGACTCCTTTAAACATACACAAGAATATATGGTATCCAAACAAGATTGTGTAAATAAAGTGCTAAGTGCTATAAATAGAAATGTAAACAACACATCATATATCCCATTCTGCATGACTATTCATTGCCAATTATATATATTCTAAGTGGGTATCCCATATATCTAACATATAGCTATATCACTACTCATAAAATTGTTTAATAGAAGATACAAAGATTCTCAAGTTTATACTTACTATGAGTGTGGAGTCCGTGCCATGTCTCTCCACCCCGACGCATGTTTCATCCACACTTATTCAGGGGGCCAGAAGTGCAGCCAAGGCAGCAGTGGTGACAACAGTGGTGGAGCAGAAGCTGAAGCAGAAGGTCACAACACTACAGGGATGCAGGTCATGCTACAATGTGGCAGCTCACTGCATGGGCAGATGCCCTCATGTCTGGGGTGAAACGGATGAGGGAACTCCTACGCATATTGAGTCTGAACAGGGAGGATGCTGCGGTACCGGATAAGACAGTGCGACCCGGGCACATACTGGAGGACGTAGGAAAGAGTGCAGGGAAAGTGAAGAATATAAACTGTATGGAACCCTATGCTGATGTTGTATCTGACAAGGATGTGCTGCGAAAAGGAAAAAGTAAAGTTCTGCGTTATAAGTTGCAACTGGACTGTGTCTCTGTTTGTGTGCAATCATATGGAAGGGGTCTGCAGCAGCTCAGCGGAGCCCCTGAAGGCGCAGAGAGCAGAGATGTTGCATGTGACAGGAGGCCAGGGTGTGAAGAACCATTAGTCTCAGCCACAACTACAGCCCTTGCGCTCCCCCACACTACCACACATGGGGAGTGGCAACATTAGCAATCAATTAGCCAAACTCAAGACAAAATGGACTTGGACCCTCAATACGGTCTGTCCCCAGGATTTCAATGTGACTCTTAATTTTGTTTCATTTTTGTAAAGCATGTGTCTTGTAACCTGAAATAGCATTTTGTATTGTTTTATTAGTTGGCTACTTTAATTTTATCATTTTACTTATTTCTTCTTTGTGTCACAGGTTCTAGGTATACTCAGGAATTTGTGGTACCCCTGTGAAGAATTCACACTTTCACGAGATTGGATATGCTTTATTCTTTACATTTTTATGCAACAGTACTCCATAATAAGTTCTTTTTATAATTCTATTCATCTCTCTCTCTTGCTCTCTCTCTCTCTCTCTCTATATATATATATATATATATATATATATATACTAGCTGCAGAGCCCGGTGTTACCCGGGCATAGTACCTAACTGTGGTTCCCACTGTCTTCCTTAACATCCCTGCTCTCCACCCGCCGTCTCATTCTATCCCTCCACAGCTGCGCTCTACATCCATGTCCCGGTGTCCCTCCACAGCCCCGCTGTCCCTCCACAGCCCCGCTCTCTTCTTCCACAGCCCCGGTCTCTTTGTCCAGAGCCCTGCTCTACTGCTCTCTCTGTCTACAGCCCCGCTGTCTTCCTTCCTCCACAGCCCCGCTCTCCATGCACCACACGCGGTGACGCCAGGACCAGGAGAGAGAGGTGCGCAGATTGTTCGTTCGGACGGAGCGGATGGAGTGGGTGGAGCTGGGCGGAGCTAGAGTGGAGCTGCAGCGCATTTGATTGGGCGGCCTGCAGGAGGCGTGGTCTAGCGTGGCGTCCGGAGTGGGCGGAGATTGCAGGAGTGGGTGGAGCTAGAGAGGAGCTGCAGCGCGTGTGATTGGGCAGCCTGTGGGGGCGTGGCCTAGCGCTGTAGTAGGCCGCAGTAGAAGCCAGGGACTAAATTTAGGCTGGGAAGCTGCAGGGGAGAGGGGGGATAGTGCAGTTGGCGACGGGGAGCACCAACTGAGACGGGACAGGGCTGGGAGGGTGCTGGCACTATTCGGCCCCTGTCCTGAAGACTGTCTTCCTCACAGCCCCGCTCTCCATGCACTGTCCTGCTGTATCCCTCCTCAGCCTTGCTCTCCAACTGCATCCCACTCTGAGGCTTCGTGATTGGTTGGTGTCCCACTCTGCTGCTTCATGATTGGTTGGAGATACACACACACATTCAGATTTATACATAGAGATATACTGTATATATAATCACAAAATTCAAGATAAAAAGCGGACGGCACCGCTGTTACCGTGTGACTTCAAATGATGTGCGGCATACAGAAGCCCAGCAGCTGGGAATCTCGGGTGCCAGACCTGGAAACAGTCAATCCTGGGAATCCATGCAAAGAGAAAAGGTTGCACTCATCGAGATGGAAGTTTCACTGATTTATTGACATATCATGAACATGTCAAGTCGGGGGAGTGACATAAGGAGTGCAAGAAAGGCTGACAACGGCCGTTTCGCGCTGCTCAAGCAGCACGAAACGGCTGTTGTCAGCCTTTCTTGCACTCCTTATGTCACTCCCCCGACTTGACATGTTCATGATATGTCAATAAATCAGTGAAACTTCCATCTCGATGAGTGCAACCTTTTCTCTTTGCATGGATATACTGTATATATACACTCACTGGCCACTTTATTAGGTACACCTGTCCAACTGTGTGTTAAGACTTAATTTCTAATCAGCCAATCACATGGCGGCAACTCAGTGCATTTAGGCATGTAGACATGGTCAAGACAATCTCCTGCAGTTCAAACCGAGCATCAGTATGGGGAAGAAAGGTGATTTGAGTGCCTTTGAACGTGGCATGATTGTTGGTGCCAGAAGGGCTGGTCTGAGTATTTCAGAAACTGCTGATCTACTGGGATTTTCACGCACAACCATCTCTAGGGTTTACAGAGAATGGTCCGAAAAAGAAAAAAAATCCAGTGAGCGGCAGTTCTGTGGGCGGAAATGCCTTGTTGATGCCAGAGGTCAGAGGAGAATGGGCATACTGGTTCGAGCTGATAGAAAGGCAACAGTGACTCAAATTGCCACCCGTTACAACCAAGGTAGGCAGAAGAGCATCTCTGAACGCACAGTGCGTCGAACTTTGAGGCAGATGGGCTACAGCAGCAGAAGACCACACTGGGTACCACTCCTCTCAGCTAAGAACATGAAACTGAGGCTACAATTTGCACAAGCTCATCGAAATTGGACAGTAGAAGATTGGAAAAACGTTGCCTGGTCTGATGAGTCTCGATTTCTGCTGCGACATTCGGATGGTAGGGTCAGATTTTGGCGTAAACAACATGAAAGCATGGATCCATCCAGCCTTGTATCAACGGTTCAGGCTGGTGGTGGTGGTGTCATGGTGTGGGGAATTTTTTCTTGGCACTCTTTGGGCCCCTTGGTACCAATTGAGCATCGTTGCAACGCCACAGCCTACCTGAGTATTGTTGCTGACCATGTCCATCCCTTTATGACCACAATGTACCCAACATCTGATGGCTACTTTCAGCAGGATAATGCGCCATGTCATAAAGCTCGAATCATCTCAGATTGGTTTCTTGAACATGACAATGAGTTCACTGTACTCAAATGGCCTCCTCAGTCACCAGATCTCAATCCAATAGAGCATCTTTGGGATGTGGTGGAACGGGAGATTCGCATCAGGGATGTGCAGCCGACAAATCTGCGCCAACTGTGTGATGCCATCATGTCAATATGGTCCAAAATCTCTGAGGAATGCTTCCAGCACCTTGTTGAATCTCTGCCACGAAGAATTGAGGCAGTTCTGAAGGCAAAAGGGGGTCCAACCCGTTACTAGCATGGTGTACCTAATAAAGTGGCCAGTGAGTGTATATATTATGCTTTGATACATATGTAGTATATTTTATATTGCTGCTCATATAATTATAAAACATTTTGGCTTTGTAGTACATCTGCCCTCTTACTGCAATTATTTTATCCACTAATAATAATTTATACAATGTGATTTTCTGGATTTTATTTTTGATATTCTCTCAATGTTAAAATTAATCTACCCTTAAAATTATAGACTGTTCATGTCTTTGTCAGTGGGCAACTTTTAAAATCAGCAAGGGATCAAATACTTATTTCCCCCACTGTACATATCCTACATGTGGGGGATATTTACGCTAATATATTCTCAGACTTATCATACTTATTCTAAACACTTAGTTTCTGACTAGTATTGAGCATTCCGATACCGCAAATATCGGGTATCGGCCGATATTCACTGTATCGGAATTCCGATACTGAGTTTCGATACTTTTATCATATCGAATACCGGAATCAGAAGTTCCCATAATGCTATGAGCCAGTTTGATTTGATTCAGCCAATGACAATCCTCAGAAGTGTGGGCACATCCTGTTAGGCATGTAGGCATGTTAACTAATGGCATGGCTGTGATTGGCTGCTGAAATGATGTCATGATGCACTATAAAAGCCGCTGCCGCCGCCATTTAGGGTTCACTCTGCTGTGAATTCAGTTAGGGACAGGCTGCTGTTCAAGACTGTGAGGGACAGTTAGAGATAGCGATTTTCACAATCATAATGTGCTTTACCCAGGCTACATAATCCACCACTGCAGCTTTCTTTTGCCTTGCAGCAGTGTTCACAGCTGTCTGCAAGGTCTGTGTGAGTGCAGCTCACGCTGAGTAGTGTGTCCTGCAGCTACGTCTGGTTGTAGGCCGCTCAGCGTGTGTCACTGCCTCATACAGTTGTGGCCAAAAGTATTGACACCCCTGCAATTCTGTCAGATAATTCTCAGTTTCTTCCTGAAAATAATTGCAAACACAAATTCTTTGGTATTATCTTCATTTAATTTGTCTTAAATGAAAAAGCACAAAAAGAATTGTCCTAAAGCTAAATTGGATATAATTCCACACCAAACATAAAAAAGAGGGTGGACAAAAGTATTGGCACTGTTCGAAAAATCATGTGATGCTTCTCTAA
This sequence comes from Dendrobates tinctorius, assembly GCF_039654945.1. Lineage (NCBI taxonomy): Eukaryota > Metazoa > Chordata > Amphibia > Anura > Dendrobatidae > Dendrobates > Dendrobates tinctorius. The sequence goes on along the minus strand of NW_027361673.1, from coordinate 31,776,824 downwards.
TTTGTGTAATTAACAGCACCTGTAACTTACCTGTGGCACCTAACAGGTGTTGGCAATAACTAAATCATACTTGCAGCCAGTTGACATGGATTAAAGTTGACTCAACCTCTGTCCTGTGTCCTTGTGTGTACCACATTGAGCATGGAGAAAAGAAAGAAGACCAAAGAACTGTCTGAGGACTTGAGAAACCAAATTGAGAGGAACCATGAGCAGTCTCAAGGCTACAAGTCCATAACCAAAGACCTGAATGTTCCTGTGTCTACCGTGCACAGTGTCATCAAGAAGTTTAAAGCCCATGGCACTGTGGCTAACCTCCCTAGATGTGGACGGAAAAGAAAAATTGACAAGAGATTTCAACGCAAGATTGTGCTGATGTTGGATAAAGAACCTCGACTAACATCCAAACAAGCTCAAGCTGCCCTGCAGTCCGAGGGTACAACAGTGTCAGCCCATATTATCCGTCGGCATCTGAATGAAAAGGGACTGTATGGTAGGAGACCCAGGAAGACCCCACTTCTTACCCCGAGACATAAAAAAGCCAGGCTGGAGTTTGCCAAAACTTACCTGAAAAAGCCTAAAACGTTTTGGAAGAATGTTCTCTGGTCAGATGAGACAAAAGTAGAGCTTTTTGGGCAAAGGCATCAACATAGAGTTTACAAGAGAAAAAAAGAGGCATTCAAAGAAAAGAACACGGTCCCTACAGTCAAACATGGCAGAGGTTCCCTGATGTTTTGGGGTTGCTTTGCTGCCTCTGGCACTGGACTGCTTGACCGTGTGCATGGAATTATGAAGTCTGAAGACTACCAACAAATTTTGCAGCATAATGTAGGGCCCAGTGTGAGAAAGCTGGGTCTCCCTCAGAGGTCATGGGTCTTGCAGCAGGACAATGACCCAAAACACATTTCAAAAAACCCTAGAAAATGGTTTGAGAGAAAGCACTGGAGACTTCTAAGGTGGCCAGCAATGAGTCCATACCTGAATCCCATAGAACACCTGTGGAGAGATCTAAAAATGGCAGTTTGGAGAAGGCACCCTAAAAAATATCAGGGACCTGGAGCAGTTTGCCAAAGAAGAATGGTCTAAAATTCCAGCAGAGCATTGTAAGAAATTCATTGATGGTTACTGGAAGCGGTTGGCCGCAGTTATTTTGGCTAAAGGTTGTTCAACCAAGTATTAGGCTGAGGGTGCCAATACTTTTGTCTAGCCCATTTTTGGAGTTTTGTGTGAAATGATCAATGTTTTGCTTTTTGCTTCATTCTCTTTCTGTTTTTTCATTTAAGACAAATTAAATGAAGATAATAATACCAAAGAATTTGTGTTTGCAATCATTTTCAGGAAGAAACTGAGTATTATCTGACAGAATTGCAGGGGTGTCAATACTTTTGGCCACAACTGTACTTATTTTTCTTTTTTTGCTGCTCATTTTTCATTCTCCTATTAGTGTGCACTAGGGTGACCGGATCTCATATGGGGTGGAAAAAATGTCAGAATCTTGTTCGTCTGGACCCCACAAAACGATTCCCCTTTCCAGATATTGAGAGAGCCAAAATTTGAGCTCGATCAAACGACGTTAACCCATGCTGCTCGTCGCTCAAAGTTTGAAAAAATCCAAATTGAGGTATTTTAAGATTTAGGTATTTTTCATAGTCTGTTAGACTATAAAGAATGTGACAACAACATTGCAGAAATAGCCCTGACCAAATTTTCGAACCATTTGTGGTATTTGAATGCAGAGTTGGTGGGATTATCGTTTTTTGATCCCACCATTACAGACAATGAAATGTTGTTAATGGCTAATAAATTGCTCAGTAGCACAGATGAACCATCAGAGCACGCTAACCTACATGAGTTGATAATTTTACATAGTTATCTAATCTATTCTAGAGCTTTTGTTAAAGTAGTTTTTGAAACGTCAGAATATAATGCTCGGCATTTGCTTACAACTTGCAGGACATATTGCTTTTGTTCTTCATCTTTTGTCAGAAGGTCGTTAAAGTCGGTTACTTCCTACCTCTTTTAATTTTTCTTTCCTAACTTTTGGATTTACAACCCTAACGTGCTCTGATGGTTCATCTGTGCTACTGAGCAATTTATTAGCCATTAACAACTTTTCATTGTCTGTAATGGTGGGATCAAAAAACGATAATCCCACCAACTCTGCATTCAAATACCACAAATGGTTCGAAAATTTGGTCAGGGCTATTTCTGCAATGTTGTTGTCACATTCTTTATAGTCTAACAGACTATGCAAAATACCTAAATCTTAAAATACCTCAATTTGGCTTTTTTCAAACTTTGAGCGATGAGCGGCACGGGTTAACGTTGTTTGATCGAGCTCAAATTTTGGCTATCTCATTATCTGGAAAGGGGAATCGTTTTGTGGGGTCCAGACGGACAAAATTCCGACATCGATTTTTTGTGGTCACCCTAGTGTGCACTGTGCATCCATTCGTATCCATATACGTTGGATGCAAACACTATAGGATTAGACAGCGGAGCCTCTCTGCAGCCTTTCAGTGCTTGTGCCCAGTTTGCTGCACTGTTCACGGCTGTCTGAGAGGTCTCTGTGTGTGAGTGCAGCTCACGCTGAGTAGTGTGTCCTTCAGCTACGTCTGCTTGTAGGCCGCTCAGCGTGCGTCACTGCCTCACACATTTTTCTTTTATTGCAGCTCATTTTTTATTCTCCTATACATTTTTTATTCTCCTATATTTTTTATACTCCATATACGGTGGTTGCAAACACTATAGGAGTAGACAGCGGACCCTCTCTGCAGCCTTTCAGTGCTAGTGCCCACTTATCTGCACTGTTCACGGCTGTCTGAGAGGTCTCTGACTGTGTGAGTGCAGCTCACGCTGAGTAGTGTGTCCTGCAGCTACGTCTGGTTGTAGGCCGCTCAGCGTGCATCACTGCCTCACACATATTTTTCTTTTATTGCAGCTCATTTTTTAGTCTCCTATTAGTGTGCACCCATCCGTATCCATCTACATTGGTTGGTTGCAAACACTATATAGGAGTAGATAGAGGAGCCTTTTTTCTGGCTTGTGCCCTTCAGCTGCAGCCAGATTAGTATTATCCTATTTTTTGGAGCTTCATCTTTTGCATTATAGGTTACCTTCCTGCATTGTAATAGCTCCAAAAAGTTTGTGATACTATCGCTTTCAAATCTTTGGTCACATCCTTTTAGTTTTTTTTTCAAAAAAAACAAAACAAAATAAAGTTCACCAAACACTCCATTTGACAGTTGTGTAGGCCACATTAGCTCCTATTAAAGTGTAGTCCACACACTTCATAAAATTAGTGTTTCTTATACCTGTTACCAGCTGTTCAGGAATAAACACACTAAGCCCCCCTTTGTACATTTCTACCTATCTTTATTAGTCTACCAAGATGAAGAAGGCAGGGAGTAAGGCACGTGGGCGTGGGCACGGAGTTTCAGCAGGTAGAGGACGTGGGTATTCTGCAGGGAGAGGACGTGGGAATTCTGCAGAGAGAGGACGTGGGGATTCTGTGCCTGCTGCGGGCACCAGCTAGTCAGCATCCACCAGTTTTAGCAGGCAACAGTCCTTTATGTGCAGCTTTGAAGGACCTCGCCTTACCCCACTGCTGCGGGAGGAACAAATTGAAGCCGTTGTCAGATGGATGGCAGCTAACGCATCGACTTCAATGACATCCATGTCCTCTCAGGGACAGAGCACTGAAGAGCAACCATCTGACTCTTCACCACCTGCCATAGTGCCCAGGCAGTCAGAGAGCCCTGGACAGGAGCCATCACAGTCTCTACTTCTGTTCTCTGAATCTGTTGGCTTGGAAAGAGGGGGCCAGCCAAGCAGCATTCAAGAATGTGAAGAAGAGGGAGTATGCAGTGATACGCAACTTCTTTGTCCCTCTGAATCTGAAGAGGCAGGTGGGCTAGTGCCTATGGTCAGCACACCTCAGTATGCATCAGATGATGACGAGACTCAGGTGCCACTTTCTGATGCGTATGGTGCTGGCGAGACAACCCAGGAGAAGCAGGTGTTTGAAGAGGGGAGTGTAGATGATGAGGTCCTTGACCCATCATGGCATGAGGAACAGGAAGGTGGTGGGAGCAGCTCTGAGGAAGAGATTCCCCGAACGGCCAAAACAGGAGGGAGGGGGCAGACTTGGTTGCATGTAGTCTCCACTTCGGCACCCGTTAGGAGCATTCCTCTTCCAAAAGCCAAAACGGACGCTCCCAAGACTTGCAGTGCGTGGTCCTTTTTTGACACAGTTGCAGAATGACATTTGCTTTGTCAAATGCAAGCTGTGTCATCAGAAAGTCAAAAGAGGGAAAAATGTCAGCAACCTCAATACCACAAATATGTGGAAACATGTGCAGACCAAGCACGAGGTGGAGTGACACAGACACACTGAACACGTAGGCCAACGTACAGCACCACCTACCACCTCTTCAGCTCATGTTGGGGCCTCTTCCTCCAGCTCACACACAGCTGGTTCGGCTTTCTCACAGGATCGCCAAGGAAGAATCTCTGGCACTGTTGTCCGGAGACCCAGTGACATTCCACCCACAGCACCACGTTCTCAGTCATCCTCACACTCCCAGGCCACTCTACAGCCATCGGTAGCACAGGCATGGGATAAAAGGCGGCCATACTCGACAAACCATCCCCGAGCACAGACTCTGAATGCTGGCATTGCCAAACTACTGGCCCTTGAAATGCTCTCATTCAGGCTGGTGGAGACTGACACCTTCCAGAACTTCATGGCATTGGCAGTCCCACAATACACCATGCTCAGCCGCTTTTATTTCAGCAGCCAAGCCATCCCTGCCCTGCAAAAACATGTGGAGGGAAAAATAAAACATGCGCTACTAAACGCCCGTCAGTAGCAAGGTCCACCTGACCACCGATGCGTGGACCAGTAACCATGGACAGGGACGATACCTTTCCCTCACTGCCCATTGGGTCAAAGTTGTGGAGCCGGGTACAGATCTGGAGAGTGGCGCTGTACGTGTTCTGCCAACTCCACGGATTGCAGGAATCCAGTCTCTACACATTGACTCCTCCTCCTACTCAAGTTCCTCAGAAACAGCGCTGCAGGAGCCTGTTACGACCGATATGAACACAGCTGTGGCCAAACGTCAACAGGCTGTACTCAAATTAATTTCTTTGGGGAATCGAAGCCACACAGCGCAGGATCTCTGGAATGCCATCAAGCAGGAGAGCGACGTGTGGTTTGTGCCAGTGAATCTCCAGCCGGGCTTGGTAGTGTGTGACAATGGCCGAAATCTGGTGGCAGCTCTGGGCCTAGGCAACCTCACTCACATCCCATGTCTGGCACATGTGCTGAACTTGGTCGTGCAGAGCTTTCTGAGGGACTATCCGGATCTTGATGCACTGCTGCACAAGGACCGCATAGAGTGCGCTCACTTGCGGCGTTCCAGCACGGCAAGATCGCGCCTTGCTGCTCTGCAGCGCCGATTACGCCTTCTGGAACATCGCATCATATGTGACCTACCCACCAGGTGGAATTCAACGTTACATATGTTGGAGCGGTTGTGTGAGCAGCAGGCAGCAGTCATGGAGTACCAGCTGCATCAGGCGCAAACAAGTCGCACTGTGCGCCGGTCACACTTCAGCACCACCGAGTGGGCCTCTATGAAGGACAGTTGCCTCGTTTTGCGTACCTTCAAAGATTCCACGCGGATGGTGAGTGCAGATGATGCACTAGTCAGCATGACTGTCCCCCTTATCTGCCTGCTTCAAAAAACACTGCAAGCACTAAGGGAGGAGGTTTTGGAAGAGGTGGAGGATGAGGAATCACAAATGCCATCTGCTTCTGGACAGTCTGTGCTACGTGGTTCCTCACAAAGGCCTAGGCAGGGGACACTTTTTGTGAGGAGGAAGAGGAGGAGTCAATGGAGGAGGAAGACATCTCTCCAGAGGAGGGAGGTACACAATGCTCTAGTCAGTATGTACAGCGAGGGTGGGGTGATACAGAGCAGGCAGAGATGAAGACTCAAGCAGGGGACAGCGTTTCTTTGGCATGTGGGAGTCTGCAGCACATGGTTGATTTCATGCTGCAGTGCCTGAGAAACGACCGCCGCATCGCCCACATTCTCAACATGACTGATTATTGGGTGTACACCCTCCTAGATCTTCGCTACCGGGACAACTTACAAAGCCTCATGCCACCGTTGAACCGGGAGCGTAAACTGCTGGAGTGCCAAGACACACTGGTGCAGTCCATCATGTTCTCCATTCCACCCGACAGCAGTGCTGCTAGTGCTTTACAAAGCAGCTCTGTGCATCGAGGCAGTGGAGGAAGCTCAGCACAAAGAGGGAGCAGAGGCAGCACCTCAGCAAAAGGCAAGACCACTATGGCCCAAATGTGGCAAAGTTTTGTGTGTCCGCCACAAATGTCTACACCATCACAGACGGCTCCAGTCAGCAGGAGGCAACGTTTCCGTCCGATGGTGACAGACTACATGTCTTGCCCTGTCAGTGTACTCCCAGATGGCTCTTCCCCCTTCAAGTTTTGGGTCTGTAAGCTGGATACATGGCCAGAGCTTAGCCAGTATGCTTTGGAGGTGCTGGCTTGCCCTGCTGCCAGTGTATTATCGGAACGCGTCTTTAGTGCCACAGGTGGTGTACTAACAGACCGTCGCACGCGACTATCCTCCGATAACATTGACCGGCTTACTTTTCTGAAAATGAACATGACCTGGATCTCGCCAGAATTTGCCAGTCCTCTTCCAGAATAAATAATTGGTTGGCAACAGTATCCAGGTCTCCTGTTGTGTTCATGTTTCTACCACCTGAACTTTAATCCCTGGGCTTCAACACAGCCAGTTGTCGCCCAGAAGTGCCGTCTGAACAGAGAAAAACACTTGCGCCTGTGTTAGTGGGGTTCAGTAACTCCAGCTGCTCCCCTGCTGTGTGGACGGCAAAGTCTCCTGCTCCCTCCACATTCAAGCTACTACTGATTTTTAACCGTGCTCCACTTAGGCCTCTGGCTCCACTGTCTCTAGTTTTTCCCCTGGCCTCCAACCCCGCCAGTTTCTGCTCAGAAGTGGCGTCTGCACAATCCATACTTGTTCCTGTGTTACTGGGGCTCAGTCACGTCAGTTGATCCCCTGATGTGTGTCTGGCAATGTCTCCTGCTCTGTCCACATTCCCATTACTAGTAGTGGGAATGTGGACAGAGCAGGAGACATTGCCCGACACACATCAGGGGATCAACTGACGTGACTGAGCCCCAGTAACACAGGAACAAGTGTGGATTGTGCAGACACCACTTCAGAGCAGTAACTGGCGGGGTTGGAGGCCAGGGGAAATGCTAGAGACAGTGGAGCCAGAGGCAATATTGGAGCACGGATACAATCAGTAGTCGTCTACAACCTATATAAAACTTGCTGCAAGTTGGCCTCCGCCTGGTGCATGATTGATCCTGGGCTTCAACACAGCCAGTTGTCTCTCTGAAGTGCTGTGCGCACAGAGAAAAACACTAGCTCCTGTGTTAGTGGGGTTCAGTAACGTCTGCTGTTCCCCTGCTGTGTGGACGGCAATGTCTCCTGCTGCCTCCAAATGCAAAAACCATCAGGCCTCTGCCTGCTCCATGCTTGATCCTGGGCTCCAACAACGCCAGTTGGTGTTCAGAAGTGCCGTCTTCACAGAGTAAAACACACTAGCTCCTGTGTTAGTGGGGTTCAGTAACATCTGCTGTTCCCCTGCTGTGTGGACGGCAATGTCTCCTGCTGCCTCCACATGCAAAAAACATCAAGCCTCTGCCTGCTCCATGCTTGATCCTGGGCTCCAACAATGCCAGTTGGTGTTCAGAAGTGCCGTCTTCACAGAGTAAAACACATTAGCTCCTGTGTTAGTGGGGTTCAGTAACGTCAGCTGTTCCCCTGCTGTGTGGACGACAAAGTTTCCTGCTGCCTCCAAAATCTCACTACATCTTATTTTCTACTCGCTCCAATTAGGCCTCAGCCTGCTCCATGATTGATCCTGGGCTTCAACACAGCCAGTTGTTGCTTGGAAGTGCCGTCCGCACAGAGAGAAACACTAGCTCCTGTGTCAGTGGGGTTCTGTAACGCCAGCTGCTCCCCTGCTGTGTGGATGGCAAAGTCTCCTGCTGCCTACACAGTCACACTACTACTGATTTTTAACCGTGCTCCACTTAGGCCTCTGGCTCCACTGTCTCTAGTATTTCCCCTGGCCTCCAACCCCGCCAGTTGCTGCTCTGAAGTGGCGTCTGCACAATCCACACTTGTTCCTGTGTTACTGGGGCTCAGTCACGTCAGTTGATCCCCTGATGTGTGTCCGGCAATGTCTCCTGCTCTGTCCACATTCCCATTACTAGTAGTGGGAATGTGGAAAGAGCAGGAGACCTTGCCGGACACACATCAGGGGATCAACTGACGTGACTAAGCCCCTGTAACCAAGGAACAAGTGTGGATTGTGCAGATGCCACTTCAGAGCAGCAACTGGCGGGGTTGGAGGCCAGGGGAAATACTAGAGACAGTGGAGCCAGAGGCCTAAGTAGAGCACGGTTACAATCAGTAGTGTTATGATTGAGTCACCGTAGGAGGCAAAAACAGAAATGCTAGCTAAGTCCAGAAAACCAGAGAAGTTGGCAACTATCAGATTGCAGACCCCTGAACCTATCAACACAACTAGCAGTAGCCGTGGGGGGTTCCTACGATGACCTAGACCCCTCGATCACAGCCGGAGAGATACATAGGCCTAAAGAAGGAAAGGGGAAATCTAACTGCCCCAGAGCAGACCCCAAAGCAATAGGCAGCCCCCCACATATAATGACGGTGAAGCAAGATGAAAACACTTACACAGACAGAAAGACAGGCTGAGCAAACACGGGGCCCAAAAACTACCTAGATAGGAACGGATAGGAAGGCTGCTGTCTGCAATCTGCCAAAACCCTATCAGAGACAAAAGCCAGCAAGCTGATATAAAAATGGCCCTGAAGCAACTAAGCTTCAAAAACTAATCAGCACTCAGGTACTTTCAGAAGACAGAGCTAACGGAACACTGCACACTCCAGCAGGGAGTGGCAGAATCCAAAAAGCAAGAAAAACAAAAAACAAATCTTAAATGCAAAAAGGCAAAACAGAAAACTTAGCTTGAGGAGAGCAGGAATCAGACTGGTGTCCAAGAGTCCACAGAGAAATCACCCGCAGGGCAGAAAGGGCGTAGGCTGCCTTAAATCCAGTCAGTGACTCCACTCAGCCAATCGTCTTCATTAGTCCCAGGTGCCTGATAATCAGGCTCACCTTCCTTCACTAGAATAGGGAGTTCACCAGGCCTCAGTGACGGAGGGGAAAATGAACTCACAACAGTACCCCCCCCTTGAGGAGGGGTCACCGAACCCTCAACAACGCTACCAGGGCGATCAGGGTGAGCCCGATGAAAGGCACGCACCAATCTTTTGGCATGAATAGCAGAGGCAGAGACCCAGGAATTATCCTCCTGACCATAACCCTTCCACTTAACCAAATACTGGAGTCTCCGTCTAGCCAGACGGGAATCCAGTATTTTCTCTACCTCATATTCCAAGTTACCTTCAACCAATACAGGGTCCGGAGGTGCCACCTCAGGCACAACTGGCTCAACAAACCTCTTCAACAAGGACTTATGGAACACATTATGGATCTTAAATGTGACAAGAAGAGCCAAACGAAAAGAGACCGGATTAATAATCTCCAAAATCTTGTAAGGTCCAATAAATCTAGGCTTAAACTTAGAAGAAGCCACCTTCATAGCAATATTTTTTGATGATAACCACACCATATCACCAATCTTAAACTGGGGACCAATGGTTCTATGTCGATTGGAAAACCGCTGGGCCTTTTCCTGGGAGAGAGATAACTTATCCACCACTTGGTCCCAGATCTGGTGCATTCTCTCCACCACAGTGTCAACACCTGGGCAGGCAGAGGGCTCCACCTGCCCTGAAGAAAATCGAGGAAGAAAACCAAAGTTACAAAAAAAAGGTGACATCAAAGTGGCAGAACTAGCTCTGTTATTTAAAGCAAATTCGGCCAAGGGCAAAAATGAAACCCAATCATCCTGATCAGCGGAAATAAAACATCTCAAATACGACTCCAAGGTCTGGTTTGTTCTCTCTGTCTGCCCATTGGTCTGAGGGTGAAAAGCAGAGGAGAAGGACCACTGAATTCACAACTTGGAACAGAACGTCCTCCAAAATTTAGACACAAATTGAACTCCTCTGTCAGATACAATGTTCTCAGGAATCCCGTGCAAGCGAACCACCTGTTGCAAAAACAGGGGCACCAACTCAGAGGAAGATGGCAACTTAGGGAGTGGTACAAGATGAACCATCTTAGAGAACCTATCACAAATCACCCAAATAACAGTCATTCTTGGAGAGACCGGCATATCAGAGATGAAATCCATTGAAATATGGGTCCATGGCCTCCTGGGGACCGGCAAAGGCATCAACAACCCACTAGAGCAAGAACAAGATTTAGACCGGGAGCAAGTCCCACAGGACTGCACAAAATTCCTGACATCATGAGACAAGGTGGGCCACCAAAAAGAGCGACTCACCAGATCTCTAGTACCAAAAATACCTGGATGACCAGCCAATGCAGAGCAATTAACTTCAGACATCACTCTCTTCTTCCACTGGTCAGGAACATACAACTTTCCACTGGGGCAACGCTCAGGTTTGTCCTCCTGGAACTCTTGCAGAGCAAGTCTCAAATCGGGCGAGATGGCAGAAAGAACTACCCCTTCGCCTAAGATGGTAGCAGGCTTGGTCACCACAGGAGAATCAGCAAAGAAACTCCTAGAGAGGGCGTCAGCCTTGACATTCTTAGTTCCAGGAAGGAAAGAGACCACAAAATCAAAACGTGTAAAAAACAAGGCCCACCTAGCCTGTCTAGGGTTCAAGCATTTAGCCGACTCTAGGTAAATCAAATTTTTGTGGTCAGTGAGGACCACAACTTGGTGTTTGGCTCCCTCCAACCAATGTCTCCACTCCTCAAATGCCCATTTCATGGCAACAGTTCCCGATTCCCCACATCATAGTTACGTTCAGATGAAGAGAACTTTCGGGAAAAGAAAGCACAGGGATTCATTTTAGATGTTACCGGATCCTTTTGGGACAACACTGCTCCTGTACCAATCTCAGAAGCATCCACCTCTACCTGAAACGGGAGTGAGACATCAGGTTGCCGCAGAACCGGGGCGGAGGTAAATCTACGCTTCAGCTCCTGAAAGGAAGCAACCGCCTCCGGAGACCAATTCAACACATCCGCACCCTTCCTGGTCAGGTCAGTCAATGGTTTGGCAATACTAGAAAATTTTGCTATAAATTTCCGATAAAAATTAGCAAAACCCAAAAACTTCTGGAGGGCCTTCAAAGAAGTGGGCTGAACCCAATCATAAATGGCCTGTACCTTGGCCGGGTCCATTTCAATAGTTGACGGGGACAAAATAAATCCCAAAAAAGAAATCCTCTGTACTCCAAAAAGGCATTTTGATCCTTTGACATACAGAGAATTCTCTCTCAAGATCAGGAACACAGTCCGAATATGTTCCACATGAGCATCCCAATCCTTGGAGAAGATCAAAATATCGTCCAGATAGATAATCAGAAATTTATCGACAAAGTCTCGGAAAATATCGTTCATGAAGCACTGGAAGACAGAAGGGGCATTAGTGAGCCCAAAAGGCATCACCAAGTACTCAAAATGTCCCTCTGGAGTATTAAACGCCGTCTTCCATTCATCCCCCTGCTTAATGCGGATAAGATTATACGCCCCCCTGAGGTCAAGCTGGGTAAACCAGCAAGCACCTCTGACTCTAGAGAATAGATCCGAAATCAGGGGTAACGGATACTGATATTTAATAGTAATTTTATTGAGGGCACGATAATCAATACAAGGCCTTAAAGAACCATCCTTCTTGGCCACAAAAAAAAACCCAGCACCTAAGGGTGAAGAGGATGGTCTAATATGACCCTTCTCCAATGACTCCTTAATATAGGATCGCATAGCCTCGTGCTCGGGTACAGATAAATTGAAAAGTCGCCCCTTGGGAAATTTACACCCAGGGCTCAGCTCAATTGCACAGTCATAACTCCTATGAGGAGGCAAAGACGCAGACTCATTCTCACTAAATACATCATAGAAGTCCACCAAATAGTCAGGAACCTCATGCGACTGAGGAGAGGTGGAAAAAACCGGAGCCTCACTGAAGGTACACCAGCAACCCCAACTCACCACAGACACAGACTTCCAATCCAAAACTGGATTATGAATCTGCAACCAGGGAAACCCCAGAACAACGGCATCATGCAGACCATGCAACACCAAAAATCTGCAATTTTCTTGGTGGTCTGGGGCGACCCGCATGACCAACTGGGTCCAAAACTGAGGTTTATTTTTAGCCAGAGGGGTAGCATCAATCCCCCTCAAAGGGATAGGCGTCTGCAGAGGTGTCAACGGAAACCACAACGTTTAGCAAAATCCAAGTCCATTAGGTTTAGCGCTGCTCCCGAATCCACAAAAGCCTTGGCGGAAAATGTGGACAGGGAACAGATCAGAGTAATCGCCAAAAGAAACTTAGGCTGAACCCCACCAACAGAAAACGTGTGTGCAAAGCGTTTCTCACGTTTAGGACAAACAGAAATAATATGTGAGGCATCTCCACAGAAAAAACACAGCTTATTACGCCTTCTGAATTCCTGACGTTGCGCCTTAGACAAAACTCTATCACATTGCATAGGTTCAGACGTCTGTTGAACCGGTGGCAACACCTCTCGTGTAATCCTGCGTTCATGTAAACGCCGATCAACCTGAATGGCTAAAGACATAGAATCGTCCAGACCAGAGGGAACAGGAAATCCCACCATAGTATCTTTTACGGCTTCTGACAAACCCTTCAGAAAGAGAGCAGCCAAGGCACTATCATTCCAGGTAGTAAGGACCGCCCACTTTTGGAACTTTTGACAGTACAACTCTGCAGATTCTCGACCCTGGTTCAATGCTAACAGGGTCTTTTCAGCCTGATCAATAGCATTAGGTTCGTCGTACAGCAACCCCAAGGCTTGAAAAAATGCGTTCACATTAGTCAGAATAGGGTCATCTGGTTTCAAAGAAAACGCCCAATCCTGGGGATCGCCGCGCAGCAAAGAGATGACAATTTTAACCTGCTGCGCGGGGCTCCCTGACGAGTTAGGCTTCAAGGCAAAAAATAATTTACAATTATTCTTAAAATTCAGAAATTTAGACCGATCCCCAAAAAATACATCAGGTGTGGGGATCTTTGGTTCAACAGCATGTGAACGAGCAAGATAGGCGGAAATTCCTCGCACTTCAGCAGCGAGCTGCTCCACACGATCAGACACTTGCTTTATCTCCATTGAGAGAAAAAAAAATTCCCTCTACGGCCTCAGAGATGTAGAGGAAAGAATATACACACTCTTTTTTTTTTTTTTAAACAATTTTTTATAGCTATTGAGTACCCAAGGATCTGCGGTTTGCCGGGTGATTCTGTTATGATTGAGTCACCGTAGGAGGCAAAAACAGAAATGCTAGCTAAGTCCAGAAAACCAGAGAAGTTGGCAACTATCAGATTGCAGACCCCTGAACCTATCAACACAACTAGCAGTAGCCGTGGGGGGGTTCCTACGATGACCTAGACCCCTCGATCACAGCCGGGGAGATACATAGGCCTAAAGAAGGAAAGGGGAAATCTAACTGCCCCAGAGCAGACCCCAAAGCAATAGGCAGCCCCCCACATATAATGACGGTGAAGCAAGATGAAAACACTTACACAGACAGAAAGACAGGCTGAGCAAAGACGGGGCCCAAAAACTACCTAGATAGGAACGGATAGGAAGGCTGCTGTCTGCAATCTGCCAAAACCCTATCAGAGACAAAAGCCAACAAGCTGATATAAAAATGGCCCTGAAGCAACTAAGCTTCAAAAACTAATCAGCACTCAGGTACTTTCAGAAGACAGAGCTAACGGAACACTGCACACTCCAGCAGGGAGTGGCAGAATCCAAAAAGCAAGAAAAACAAAAAACAAATCTTAAATGCAAAAAGGCAAAACAGAAAACTTAGCTTGAGGAGAGCAGGAATCAGACTGGTGTCCAAGAGTCCACAGAGAAATCACCCGCAGGGCAGGAAGGGCGTAGGCTGCCTTAAATCCAGTCAGTGACTCCACTCAGCCAATCGTCTTCATTAGTCCCAGGTGCCTGATAATCAGGCTCACTACCTTCCTTCACTAGAATAGGGAGTTCACCAGGCCTCAGTGACGGAGGGGAAAATGAACTCACAACACAGTAGTAGTGTACAACCGATATAAAACTTACTTCAAGTAGGCCTCAGCCTGCTCCATGATTGATCCTGCGCTTCAACACAGCCAGTTGTTGCTCGGAAGTGCCGTCTGCACAGAGAAAAACACATGCTCCAGTGTTTGTGGGGTTCAGTAACGCCAGCTGCTCCCCTGCTGTGTGGATGATAAAGTCTCCTGCTGCCACCAAAATCACACTACATCTTATTTACTACTCGCTCCAAGTAGGCCTCAGCCTGCTGCATGATTGACCCTGGGCTCCAACATCGCCAGTTGCTGCTCAGAAGTGTCTTTGGCACGGGTACTCCCTCCTGCCCAGCCTGGTTCCAGCACGCCTGCTGTTTCCGGGTAGTGTCAACGTCACTTTGCCACCAATACGTTGTCCTGTCGTGTTGCGGTCGGGTTAGCCGAGTCTAGGGTGCCTGCAGTTTCGGTGCTTCCTATGTGGGCTGCGGGTTCTGGTAATAAAGGCTGGTTCCGTAGTGCCAATAGGACAAGCACCCCCTGTTGGACTGTGGGTTTCGGTAACTGCGTCCTGTTCGCGGCCTTGCAACTTTGTTTATTATGGGTACCTTGTGCTACCCATCCGGGTTCCAGCACCGTCAGCTGGTTCTCGGCAGTGCCTTTGGCCTAGGTGCCTCCTTCTCGGTATCCGAGTTCCAGCACTGTCAGCTGGTCCTTGGTAGTGCTTTGTAGCACAGGTACCTCCTGCTTATTAACCATGTTCCAGGACCGTCAGCTGGTCCACGGTTGTGCCATTGGCTCTTGTTCCTTCAGCTGCCACTCTGGGTTCCAGCACCGGCAGCTGGTTCTCGGCAGTGCCTTTGGCCTAGGTGCCTGCTTCTCGGTATCCGAGTTCCAGCACCATCAGCTGGTCCTTTGTAGTGCTTTGTAGCACAGGTACCTCCTGCTTATTAACCATGTTCCAGCACCGTCAGCTGGTCCACGGTTGTGCCATTGGCTCTTGTTCCTTCAGCTGCCCCTCCGGGTTCCAGCACCGTCAGCTGGTTCTCGCTAGTTCCATTGACTCTTGTAGCTTCTGCTACCCATCCGGGTTCCAGCACCGTCAGCTAGTTCTCGGCAGTGCCTTTGGCCTAGGTGCCTCCTTCTCGGTATCCGAGTTCCAGCAAAGTCTGCTGGTCCTTGGTAGTGCTTTGTAGCACAGGTACCTCCTGCTTATTAACCGTGTTCCAGCACTGTCAGCTGGTTCACGGTTGTGCCATTGGCTCTTGTTCCTTCTGCTGCCCCTCTGGGTTCCAGCACCGTCAGCTGGTCCTCGCTAGTTCCATTTGCTCTTATTCCTTCTGCTACCCATCCGGGTTCCAGTACCGTCAGCTGGTTCTCGGCAGTTCCTCAGCCTTCTTGTACCTTCTGCTACTTTTCCAAGTTCAAGCTTGTGGAAATGGTTTATGGTTCTGGATCTCCCTGACGATGACCCTGAAGACGACGACCCTGAAGACCACACCGAAGTAGACAAAAAAGATGACTCTGAAGAAGATGACCAAGAGGACAAAGAACATGAAGACAACCACCAAGATGCAGAACAACAAGAGACAGAAGACCAAGAAGCAGAAAAACCAAAAGCAGAAGAACATTAAGCATAAGACTAAAAATCTGAGCAAATGATATTATTTAAATTATAAGCAGAAGAAGACTAAGCAGTGTATGGGGGTGAGTCCGTTCCTCCTCGTGGTGGCCCTGGAAAATGGCTGCGGCTGCAGGCCAAACTGAACGCGGACAAATCCTGTTGTAAATCTTTTTTGACAGGCAGAACGGAAGGTGTAATCTTCAAACTTTTATAGATAACAACTACAGGAATGCCTGTCACAAATAAGAATATGTTGAAGAAGAAGAATAGGAAGAAGTTGAAGAAGTAGAATATGAAGAAGAATAATCATTGAATAAAAAGAATATGAATAATGTACAAAAAAAGAATAATAGGAAGAAGGTGAAGAAGAAGAAGATGAGTAAGGTGAAGAAGAAGTTGATGAAAAAGATGCTGCTGCTGCTGAGGATCATGAAGGAGAAAGTGTGGGAGAAGTAAAAAAGAAGGTGAAGAGCATGGAAGTAGTGAAACATACATATCTGACAAAATATAAAAGAGAATAAACAGAGGAAAAGGATACAAACTCACAATATATTTATATATAATAATCTTGTGAACATATATAATGGTATAAATAAATCTCAAAAGTGTGGTTAAACCAATCCCCCCAAAAAAAAGGATGACAGACCATCCGGTATAAATGGAAAAAATAACTCAAAGATGGATGGGAATGAGAAATCCCACAGGGTAAAAAAGATGCAACATAAAATGATAATAATAAAATTCTAACAATAATAATAATAAATGACACAATTTTTTTATATAAATAAAAATGCCTTTATTAAAATATTGGCACAACAATTAAGTGCATTAAAAATATATGTATATATATAATAGAATATACAACCACGTTAGCAATGTGTTTATGGATAATGGAAAAACCAATCCATAACAAAAAAGGCTTAATTAATGAACCAGGTAAAAAATACATATATATAGTGACACAAAAATTATGGCATAAAAAGAAAAATAAATATATATATAATAAATGTGCCCAAAGTGCAAAGGTGCAGCTGTGCAAAGAATTCAAATCGCACTGAGGCGTGTGCAACAAAGTACAAAGTGTGAAATACCTGTAAGCCAATTGACGCTGTGAGTTGTATAAGAACGCGCCCCGACGCGCGTTTCGGAAATAAATCTCCTTCGTCAGGGGGATAGATACAATGTGGTGTAGATAGACGGTTTATTTATAGGGAAATAAGCTAATCCAAGTCATGTGATTAAATACTTCCGGGTATGTTGGTATTAGACGCCGTTACCATGTAAACCAACGGCATTTTCAGTGACAGATGCATATAGCGCAATGCTCGTTAATCAAAATTGTAAGTAAAAATATATGTAACGGCACACATATGACCAATCGACGGCATATTCAATAACATACGCTGATGGCACAATGCTCGTTTAATGAGGGGGAACATGGGCAGAGAACATAGCGGCGCATGCGCAGACAAAACAACACGGAACCTGCATGGCAGCAAGCGACAAGACGCCGCCGCCATACAAATCACCGATGTTAAGACAGGGCATGCGCACAGTTCAATGCTGATGACAGCCTCAAACAAATTAGAAGGGGAAGAAAAATAATAATAAATGATTATGAAAAATATACCATATATATGGCCAAATAATAATTGTGGTATTGTGCATATAATAAGTATATGTGACAGAATACATAATTAGATAATAATAAACGCACATATAATAATAGTTCCATAAATGCATGATTTATGCAAATTGCATTCATGGGAGCAACAGTGCACTAAATAAAAATAAAGTCAAAAATAGGAAAATATATATATATATATATATATATATATATAAGATTTTTATATATAAGTAAACAAAAAAATGACATGGTAATAATAAATAGTACCACAATATTACGGTGATTATGGATACAACCGTGCACAAAATAGAAAAATAAAAAAGTGAAAAATATTAATATATAAACCAAAAATATAAACATATAAAAAAATATTCATTGCTTCCTCTTTCCAAAGATGGGATAAATGTAATGGTCCTCATGAAATCACATCCATCATAACTTTAAAAAAATATAAATAAAATAAAATTGTTAAAATGCACAAAAATTTATAAAAATGGAATAAACGAAAGACTCTCATTGAGGCCAAGTGGAGACACAGTACCTAGTGTCCATATCCACTGTGTCTCAAGTTGCGCAAGCAATTTACTAACATTTCCTCCTCTATCACCTGTACACACCATATCAATACCAGTTACCTTCAATAATGAAGAATCACAATTATGGTGTGTTTTAAAATGTTTAGGCAGGGTTTTGAGTGAGGAAATGTCTTCAACATCAACAGCTGCCCTTATACCTAAGACATGCTCCCGCACCCTCACCTTAAGCTGGCAGGTGGTAAGGCCAACTTAGATGAGGGGGCAGGGGCATGTGGCATAATAAATGACAGCTGTGGATGAGCAGGTTATAGATTTCTTAATGTTAAAAACATGAACATTGTCAGAGCTATTAAATGTGCGTGCCCTGACAATGTTACAAAACCCTGCCTAGACATTAAAAAACACACCATAATTGTGATTCTTCATTATTGAAGGTAACTGGTATTGATATGGTGTGTACAGGTGATAGAGGAGGAAATGTTAGTAAATTGCTTGCGCAACTTGAGACACAGTGGATATGGACACTAGGTACTGTGTCTCCACTTGGCCTCAATGAGAGTCTTTCGTTTATTCCATTTTTATAAATTTTTGTGCATTTTAACAATTTTATTTTATTTTTTTTTTTTTAGAGTTATGATGGATGTGATTTCATGAGGACCATTACATTTATCCCATCTTTGGAAAGAGGAAGCAATGAAGATTTTTTTATATGTTTATATTTTTGGTTTATATATTAATATTTTTCACTTTTTTATTTTTCTATTTTGTGCACGGTTGTATCCATAATCACCGTAATATTGTGGTACTATTTATTATTACCATGTCATTTTTTTGTTTACTTATATATAAAAATCTTATATATATATATATATATATATATTTTCCTATTTTTGACTTTATTTTTATTTAGTGCACTGTTGCTCCCATGAATGTAATTTGCATAAATCATGCAATTATGGAACTATTATTATATGTGCGTTTATTATTATCTAATTATGTATTTTGTCACATATACTTATTATATGCACAATACCACAATTATTATTTGGCCATATATATGGTATATTTTTCATAATCATTTATTATTATTTTTCTTCCCCTTCTAATTTGTTTGAGGCTGTCATCGGCATTGAACTGTGCGCATGCGCTGTCTTAACATCGGTGATTTGTATGGCGGCGGCGTCTTGTCGCTTGCTGCCATGCAGGTTCCGTGTTGTTTCGTCTGCGCATGCGCCGCTATGTTCTCTGCCCGTGTTCCCCCTCATTAAACGAGCATTGTGCCATCAGCGTATGTTATTGAATATGCCGTCGATTGGTCATATGTGTGCCGTTACATATATTTTTACTTACAATTTTGATTAACGAGCATTGCGCTATATGCATCTGTCACTGAAAATGCTGTTGGTTTACATGGTAACGGCGACTAATACCAACATACCCGGAAGTATTTAATCACATGACTTGGATTAGCTTTTGACTTCCGGGTTTTAGTAACGGCGCATGCGCTGTTGTAGTACTTTGCATGTAATTGATTCCCCTATAAATAAACCGTCTATCTACACCACATTGTATCTATCCCCCTGACGAAGGAGATTTATTTCCGAAACGCGCGTTGGGGCGCGTTCTTATACAACTCACACAGTGTCAATTGGCTTACAGGTATTTCACACTTTGTACTTTGTTGCACACGCCTCAGTGCGATTTGAATTCTTTGCACAACTGCACCTTTGCACTTTGGGCACATTTATTATATATATATTTATTTTTCTTTTTATGCCATAATTTTTGTGTCACTATATATATGTATTTTTTACCTGGTTCATTAATTAAGCCTTTTTTGTTATGGATTGGTTTTTCCATTATCCATAAACACATTGCTAACGTGGTTGTATATTCTATTATATATATACATATATTTTTAATGCACTTAATTGTTGTGCCAATATTTTAATAAAGGCATTTTTATTTATATTAAAAAATTGTGTCATTTATTATTATTATTGTTATAATTTTATTATTATCATTTTATGTTGCATCTTTTTTACCCTGTGGGATTTCTCATTCCCATCCATCTTTGAGTTATTTTTTCCAAAATATAAAAGAGATTAACATAGTCAATATCTTTGTAACTCCGAACGTCTTTAAAAAAAAAAAAAAAAATTCCTGCTATTCCATTTGATTGGGCTAAACCTCTATGGCTTGAATGTCTCCTACACCTCCCACAATACATTCTACATTATTATTAGTTGTTTTTCTTCATGTAGAATTAACCTACAAGGAAAGAAAGGTTTTTTTTTTTAATTCCGATATTTCTGTTCCTTTGACTTGAATGGGACTTCCGGGATCGGAATCAGCGATACCCGATACTTTTTTTATATTGGCCGATCCAATCCGATCCGATATTTTTCAATATCGGGTGGTATCGCTCAACACTATTTCTGACATATCCTTTCACATTATTGAAGGTTGTGTTTGGACTGCAGTTTAGCATCTTTTTCCATGCATGCTCATTCTTTTGACAATTTTGTGATTTTTCATATACTAACCTTATGTGAGTTCTAACCTGATGTTGCGTCCATTTATAATTGTTTTTACACACGTGCTTTGATCATATTTGTATATATTATTGTGATGTGTGTGCACCTGTCTTCTGCAGTGCCAGCATTATACCAAGCATGTATTTAATAAAGGTTTTTTATCCTGATTATTATGGCATGATCTACGACTAAACAGTTTGGTTCTTCACTATTATTATTTTAGACGTACATTAATGTATAATTTTCCCTGCCAAAGATAATATAGGGTGTTTGAAATGTGTTGTCTCTTGGCACACCTACTGGAAGTCTGGGCATACTACTGCACTGAAATTACAGACTAGAGCTCTAGATGGTGCCAAAAGGGATGTGCCTATATATGGCGGTGGCAGTGTTACAAGTCATAATAACTCTGAGTCCAGCTGTGATCTAGTATGACTAAAGAAAATATACAGAGAGTGTCTTGCCAATGCTTTCTACGTTTTTTTCCACAGGGTGGTTTATGTCTACAAACCAGTCAGTAATGTGAAACAGGCACGTGAATGCTTAATGTCACTTAATTTAATATGCTGGATTGGCCATAAAATCATTCCATTGAAATGTAGTATTATTCATATCAAATCAATGTTGGCAGCTCTAAAAATGTTTGTTATGGGAACAGAGCTATATTGATGAGATGCCACGCAGAGAACCTTTCATGATACTGTGTATTTATAGTGAAATCTCTCTAAAAGAGAAAGGTTTAAAGCCAAAGGTAACAACCAATATGGTTATACTTCCTGTCCCCTGTTTACAAGACTTATGGCCACACATATAACAAAAAATTCTATTATTTCTATAAATGATAGAAACCAACTTTATGTTTTGGGTCAAAATCCTTTATGAGCTGTGATGATATGTACATTGTCATGCTATTTACTAATCATTTATTGGGTATCTCTTCAGAAATCCAGAACCCAAATTTGGAATTCCAGCATTTCTGCTTCAAGAAAACCCAGAAAAGTGAGATGTACCTCTTAACTTTTCTAAGGGCATATGGGGGCCTGACTGTGACCTCCCTCTCTCCTTAACTTCTCTAACCAACTAGCCAACTTCCCTATCCAATCAAGAGAACCGTGCTCAGCATAAGCATAATTGTCAGTGAATTGTACTGCAATCACTTTCCCACACAGGTGAATGGGAGAAAACTTGCAGTACCATTTATGCCCACTATACAATGTATGGAGCTGTGTCACTTCTGGTGCCATTTTATTTGCTGATCAACAGGGAGGTGGGGGGGGGTTGCTGGTAGATAGACCACCACATGGATATTATATTGTTGCCCAATCCTAAAGTTTCTATTCTTCCTCTTGCTGGTCCTGTCATTTTGTTTGCTATTTGTAAACTCTTTGTAAAGTTTTCCATGATCAGGGCTGGACATGCCCCGGTGATCTATATAAGAAAAACATGTGACCACTTGTTATGCAACAACTAGATTTTCGAAATCGAGGTCCTCGCTGTAGAGCTAATTTCTGGTAAAACCTTCAGTGATTTGTCGATGTCTGATGAATTGTGCAGTAATTCATCAGTAATTTTCAGTAAATAGTAAACCTTTGAGATGCTATTGGCCACATCCCATGGGCTGTATAACCTCCACTTGTCTTTCTCAGTGCCAGTTAAAGGGGTTCTCCACTATTATGCAGCTTAACTTAAAGGGGTTATTCTTGACTATTTAGTTCTTTTATTATGGCCTAAAAATTAACAGGCAGGTAGTTGCTCCCTTCCTGCCTGTTGTGCCCAGTATTTGTCACTGCTCCTGTCGGCGATTCAGTAGCTTCCACTGAAGTCATATTTTCAGAACAGCAGCTTTTCTCCCACTCTGCTCTGTCGAGGGGGCGTGACTGGCAGTGTCATGCTGATTGACGGCAGCTCCTCACTGCCTAACTGCAGTGAACCGGCTGTCAATCAGGATGATGTCGGCAGTCACGCCATTCATGTCGGCAGCTCAGAAGAGGAAGAGCTTTTCTGTTGACATGGAACAGCTGAATCGTCGGCAGGAGAGATCAATGACTGCTCTGTGCTGCTGATGGGTAAAATAGGCAAGTAGCAAATACCTGCTTTTTAGTTTTAGGCCCACAGACTGGTGCTAATACCATTTCCCTAATTGTTTGCAGCCTTCACATTCTGCAGGATGAAACTCAAGTCTGCAATAAATTACTGTTTTTCAAGACTTGCTCATGCTAGTAAACTATTGATCCCTTGAATATTTAAGGACACAGATTTAAAAATGTGAAACCATTGTTAAGACAAAATCCATCAGTTTTGCCATTTCTAGGACTTCTATAGCAGGGAGACCAATTCTCGAAACAGACTTCTAACAACATGGGGTCAGTGGAATATTTGCATTTTAATTAGGTGACTTTAACTAAAGGCCCCGTCACACATAAAGATGCACCAGCGATCCCGACAATAATACGACCTTGTCAGGATCGCTGGTGCATCACTACATGATCACTGGTGGGCTGCCAAACAGGCAGCTTCACCAGCGATCAGCACCAGTGAGGACACTGGTCTCTAAGGTAAATATCGGGTTACTGAGCGGCGCGCGTCACTTAGTTACTCGATGTGTACCTTAGAAACCTGCGTGCTCGCGCCGGGAGCTGCCAGCACGCAGGTTTCTAAGGTACACATCGGGTAACTAAGTGACGCGCGCCTAGTAACCCAATATTTACCTTAGAGACCAGCTCCCAGTGCCTGCTTAGAGCGCTGGGAGCCTTGCTGATTGTTGGCTCCCGCTGCCACATGCAGCGATGTGAGCTGGCCAGCGGGAGACCAGTGATCAAAAAATGGCCCTGGCCGATCGAGCACGATACCTGGCGGGGGGCCGGTCGCTGATCCCCGTCACACACAGCGATCTCGATGGTGAGATCGCTGTGGCGTCACAAAATCAGCGATCTCGCTAGCGAGATCGCTGTGTGTGACGGGGCCTTAACTACTTATACTCATCTTGTACCTCTCCATCCCAGACGGTTCACTATCAATTATTTGAGTGAGATCTACCTCATCTACTGTTATCATTTCACTGTTAACATTGTATTGCTTATATGATACTTCTGACATACATTTACTTTTTGTTCTTTCCTAATCTTTGCACTCACTGGTACACTACATTTTGCTTCTTATCTCATTCTTTCTTGGAGTGTTAGTATCTTTTTAAGTTAGCTGTAATGGCCTCTTGCCGCACTTTTTTGCACAATTGTTTATTTTTTATGTTATTTTGTAATCTTTGAAAAAGAATACAGAAACCTTATATGCTTGAAAAATTCTAAGAGGAAGTGAATAACTGTTTTTTGCTGTACTATGACCTATTCAGTGATTATGAACATGTACACTGATTTTTTTTTCAAGATAATTGAAAATGCTACGTCATTAAACAACTCTAACCACATGTACACATTCACTATATAATACTTATGCGTTTTGAGAAAAAGTGGATTAGCTGCCTTTATTTTGACCTGCTGACGATTGACCAAAGCTTTTACACCTTAAACTTAAACTGTCATAAACCATTTTGAAAAGTTATATTTTTGCATAACCCTAAGTTGCACAAAAATGTTGCATCTTTTGAAGCTTTAATGCCAGTTTGAAGCAGATCCTTCAAAATTGGCAGAGCTGGGGAAGATTTGGAGCGGAATAGGGTATAACTATATCCCCCCCCATCAAACTGAACAAAAGTGCTGGCATTTCTTATGCCAGAAACGCTACTCCAGTTTCTGAATAGCGAAGCATTTGTAGCGAGGTGCATGCCACTGAGAAGATGAGCCTAATTCACTAAGTGGCGTGCGCCTCTAAATGAATTTGGCGCATCGTATTCCAGCAAGCCCTTCATTAAGACTGGTGTATGCAATGGTAGTCTAAATGAATTGGCCCTATAATGTTTTCACTGGTTTAGCTTATGGGGTTGTCCAAGATAAATCCAAAAGCTGGAAACATGAATAAGGAGATATAAAATAATGAAATAACACAAACTCACATTTCACTCCAGGCAAATGCAACCCACTTGTTCTGCAACCAATCACTAGCCTCAGTGGTGTCGAACTCTTTACGGCTGAAGCTATTGATTGGCTGTCACATTTAAAGCCCCAGTGTAAACAGAGAGTAGGTGGAAAACAATGCATCGGAATGCTTGGGAGTAAAAGGTGTAGATATGGTATTTCATTTTTTTTATGTATTGCTGCCAGTAATTAGCTTTTGTATTTTTTTTTGACAACTTACTAATGAGCTTATCCTATTTATCTTTCTGACTTCACTATCAATAAGGTGAATATTTATAAAATCTAAATCATATTTTGCCTATTCTTTCTTTGTGCATTTGAAGCATTTTTTTTTCAAATCTGTAGCATGTCTAGTCTATTTTTCACCATTTTTGAAGTGTTTTTCACACATTCAAGTGAATGGGAAAAAGACAAGTAAAACGGCATAAAAAAACACTTGCAAAAATGTGTAAACGTGTAAAAATGTGTGTATTTTGTGCAATATTTTCCCTGTTAACATTCTGATTTTTGCTCCAAAAAATGTGTTCAATATTAGCCTTAAAGGAAACAAATGCAAAGTTAGTGGAAAAAACATCTATGATATTATCAAATGTAGTGCACTCCATAGACAAACGGGTTCATCCAGGTGCATAACTGCTTATATCACTTGGTAAAACATTTAATACATATTTTATGTGTGATGAAGTGCCAGTTTATCACTCTATCAATCTTAAGAAAACATTTTTAAAGTTAATTAAGTTCTATGTAACAGAGAGACGTGAATTGTACAATTGCTCCCACTATGTTTGCTAGACTTGCTAGTTTTTAAGTTTAACAATATATATTTTTTCCAACTAATGCATCTAATTCCCTTGACCTATATCCAGGAAAGGGAATAATAAGTTAGAAGCTTTCATGGAAGTTGCTGCAGACCTGCCAGTCCATTACACTATTCTCCTTAATGACCTGTAAAGAAGCCAGAGAAATATGCTCTCGCCCTTGAAAGCGAAGCTCAGGCATCTGCATCATAAAAACATTCACTTCACATGAAGCGACTTTCTATGAACATGAGGCAATCATAGGGTGATGAGAATTAAATATTTTTAAGCCATAATATTCACTTAATTTTTAAGTGTTATAAAAAAGACCCATTAGATCATCTTCAAAATATTTTTAGACTTGCTTCATACACTCTATTTGCAACAATGCAACATGAATTTAATTTGCTTTGGGTTTTTTTTTAAATTTATGTCTTTTTTTATTCATGCATTCTTGATGCATATTTTGTATTGCTGAGAATAATAGAACTGGGAAAACAAACACATTAAAAAAATCAAAACTGGGCAAAAACGTACTTTTTTATGTATGTTTTCTTTCTGCCAAGTGACACGTTTTTGATGAACAAATGATTTGCAGTAAATACTTAACGTGGGGAATAATAGAAGAGCAATCTTAGCTGAGGGGAACATTATACTAGGGGTTGGCTGTGGGAGCACAACTCTGGGGTCTGGCTGAGGGGACATTATAATTAGGGCTGGCTGTTAGGGACATTATAATGTGGAGCTGTAGGGAACATTTTACTGTGGGAAACATACTGGGGGCTGGATGTGGGGAACATTACAGTATACTGTGGGCTAGCTGTGAGGGACATTATACTTGGGCTGTGAGGACATCATATTATATAGGGTGCTCTAGGGGACATTATACCTGGGCTGTCGGGACATTATACTACATATTTGGGCTGTGGAGGATGTCATGCTGTGTGGGGTTCTGTGCAGGACATTATACTGTATATATGGGGCTGTTGGGATCATTACACTGTATCTGTGTCTGGAGGCTATAATACTGTATGGGGTGCTGTAGGGGCCATCACACTACGTATGGGGGTGCTATGATGGTGACCATACTATATATTGTGGGCTGTTCTGGACATCATACTACATGGGGAACTGTGGTGGACATAATAGTGTATATTGGAGGGCTGTTGTGGATATCGAACTGTATTGACAGCTATGGTAACCATCATATCATGTAGAGGACTGTGCGAAGAGGAGGTACAGTCTGTAGAGAGCAGCATGGTGAGCAGTATGAAGCATAGTGTGAAGTGGGGGCATGGAACTGATATGGAGAGGGGGCGGTGTGAAATGGTGGCACAGTATTTAGAGAGGTTATCATGGCAGGGATATATAGGCCGTGGTTCATAAGGGCGGATGGTGGGGCAGTTATAGCTGATAATGGCGTACAGTGGGGTGGTTATAGTCTGATGGTGTGGCACGTGTGGCTCATTAGGGCTGAGAGGCGGGAGGCCATATACCATAGGAGGTTTATTTAGTTCATAGTATGGACAGATATTTTTAAGCAGAGGGGATTTTAATAACACTCTTATTTTTAAGGGCATCATACGGGTATGTGCTGCAGAAGCATTTCCTTACCAATGTTAAGGACATACTGGCAGTTGTAGGTTCATGTTATACAGAAGTACATGGGGTTGTCTTAACATTATAATGATTGTTTCACGCCGTTCTGTCTTTGTCTGCTTGTCGGCGTGACAATGCATGTTTTTTGCTTCCACCCTTTGCTCCTTTCCCCCTAATTGAGCTGGGATACTGCTGGCTTTTACCTGTGTGGAGCCTGCTCAGTTCCCTGCTCTGCTGCATAGCTGCACATGTGTTGTTAGGTCTTTGCTCTGCTGCTTGACCATCCGCATGTGCGGTCTCTGGTTGCCGTTGTGGAAGCTGTCCGCAGGTTGCGAGGTCATTTGCAGCTGGTGCATGACTTTCCACATGTGTGTTGGCTGGCAGCCATTGCCAGGTGCTCTAGGCTGCAGTTCCTGCACTGACTGTGCTGTAATGGTTTCTGTGTGTGCTTAGGGCGTGTGCAGCCACACCTTCCCTGCTTTTATCAGGGTTAGTGTGTGTACTTGAAATGCTGTCCCCAGCCAATTGCTGAGGGGCAGCTCCTTTATAAACTTACCCTGCCCTATGGGCGTGGCCAGAGCTACTCACAACTCACAAAGCTCCTGTACTTTGCCATGTGTGTCTGTGGACCTCGTCTGTCTCGGTTATGGCACCAAAGTCCCTGCCTTGATTCCTGCTTTGTCCTGTACCCTCACCCTGCCCTGGAGGCGGTATATCTGGGCCTGAATCCTTGATCCTATACCTATCCTGTTCCCTTGCCCTTCCCCGGAGGCGGTATATCCATGCCTGTATCCTTGATCCTGTACCTGTCCTGTACCTGACCCTGTCTAAATTCGCCCTGGCCTGGAGGCGGTGTATCCAGGCTTGAATCCTTGATCCTGTACCTATCCTGTACCTGACAATGTCTGAACTGTCTGCTGTGTTATGTTCCTGGAGTCCCTCGGTGTTTGGAACCCCACACCCAGTGACTCTGAGACTCTGGTAACCGGGGTTCCTGCTGAGCATCTACTATGCTATGCTCTGACTACCATGCGGTGCTAGCTCCAGGCAGGCCCAGCAATCCTGCGGTGTTAGCGCCATCACGCTTGAGTTTCTTCCTAGGTCCGATGCCCGGAGCCTGACGACTGCAGTCTGGAACCTGATGACCGCTGCCTGGAGCCTTGAGCTGGATGACTGCAGTAGTGCCTGTAGGTCGTGTTGGATGTCCGAAACCAAACGACTCCCGTCTGATGTCTGCCGGTGACTCTGATGTCCTGTGGGTGACCCTGATGTCCTGATGACCTCGTGTGTCCTGATGTCCTGATGACCTCGTGTGTCCTGATGTCCTGCCTGTGTCCCGATGTCCCGCTTATGAGTGCCTCGGTGATCCAATGGTGCCTTGGGGTCCACTGGGTGGTACCCTTCTGTGAGGTGTGGAATCAGGAGCCTGGTTTAGCCCTGTTTTGTCTATATACTGTGACTTTACTTTAAGTAAACTTTACTTTATTTATACCTGTAGTTGTGCGGCGTCATCAAGTCCGACATGTCCTTGTCCACATGCTCAGCTGCCACAGTATCCCGGTCGCTGGCCTTCCCTAGTTCGTATAGGCCCAGGTCCCCCTCTGTGGTATAGAGGATCCATATTGCACCCTCATTGTCGGCGTGGAGTCGCCTGCTGGGCCATGTCTGTGGCCGCAGTCGTGACAGATTGCTGTACTACGCTTGGTGATGTAGTTATGTACTTATGGTAGTTCTGGTGATGCATTGATGTGCTGATGGTGGTTCTGGTTGTGTATTCATATACTGATGATGGTACTGGTGAAATTATTTACTGACGTTGGTTTCATGATGTTTTCCTGTACTGAATGTGGTTCTGGTGATGCATTTATGTATTTATGGTGGTTCTGGTGCCATATTCATGCACATATAATTATTCTTGTGATGTATTAATGTAGTGATGGTGGTGCTAGTGACCTATTTATTAATTGATGGTGGTGTTGGTGCCATATTGATCTACTATTGATCGTTCTGGTGTTTTATTCATAACCTACAAAGGACAAAATGGACTGGACACCAGTCAGGGGAAGCCTTTAAATACAATTTCCAGCTCAGGAGAGAGAGGCCAGACCCCAGCTTGCACAGAATGCAAAAATACAAAGAAAAAACACAAAAATTGAGCTTCGTTTGAGTTGGTACACATGCAGCATATAAATGCATGTTCACATGGCCAAAAAGCATAAAAAACCTACAAAGGACAAAATGAAAAAAACCCTGCTATAATTAAATAAGTAAAAAGCAAAAGTGCATTTAAATCATACAGAGTTCTTAGTAATACTGTATTTGATCAAACATAGCATAAAATAAAAGCTGTCCCACCATCGACAAGGTGACTCTGTGGTCGGGGCGGTTCTACACTGTCTAGTATTAATAACCTTATCATGTGTCAAAGTTGACGTCTGTGTGAATAAGGGCAGGCAAGGACCGGGTCCCCACCACTGGACGCCAGTCAGGGGAAGCCTTTAAATACAATTTCCAGCTCAGGAGAGGGAGGCCACACCCCAGCTTGCACAGAATGCAAGAATACAAAGAAAAAACATTTTGGCCATGTGAACATGCATTTATATGCTGCATGTGTACCAACTCAAACTAAGCTCAATTTTTGTGTTTTTTTTTTTTTTTTTGGTGTTTTATTCATGTAGTAATGATTTTAGTTTCACATTCATGTACTGATGATGGTTCTCGCGATGAATACAACACCAGAACAACCGTCACTACTTGAATTTCACAAGAACCACCATCACTACAGGAGTTCAACACCAGAACCAAAAACATGAATACATTACCAGAGCACCAGCAGTTTTGTTGCAAACTCTACTTGTCGCATGCAAAAATCATTATACCCTCCCTTTTTCTATAATAGGGCCTGTTTAGTTTCCATTAGGCTGTCCATCAAATGCTGGTCAACTTAATTGAAACTAAATGGCCCCTTATTATAAGTAATATTAGTTTCCTTGACTATTTTTGTGTCTGACTTTTAAAATATAGGACGTCAGGAATGAATATCGCGATTTGCACCTTGTATTATATAAATGGTCCACAAAAAAATGAACTATTCTGTTTATAACTTTGAAATTTAACTTGGTGTTGAGATTCACCCCTAAAGTAGTTTTTTTCTTACTTTTGCTGGTATTTTTTGGTGAAAAAGGTAACAATTTTAGTGGAAGTGGTCATCATTGCTTATATCGGAAGGGGAGGGGGTTCATTAGGGTCCTGTTACCTTAGTTTCTGACACATTACTTTGATTGGTGACTGAATAATAATGCTCCCTATTTTGCATCCCATCTTTTACTAATGGCCTCTGTTGTGACCTCCATCCACTAACAATATATGCCATTGTGCCCTAATACACTACACTACTGCTACAATTGTATACACTAATCATGTGCGACTTTGTGGAGAGCATATCCAGTATGGGGATACAGTTGAAAGTCGAGCGGGTGGTCACCGTAGCAGTCGAATGATCTGCCACTCTATATAAACTGTTCATATACAGCACTTACAGTTATGTCACAGCAGTACAATATACAAGGAGTAGTATGTAGTGCAAAGCAATTGTCAGGGCTGTAGCACAACAAAAAGTAATAGCTTATGGCAAAATATAAAGTAAACTAAGTCCTCTCCTACTAGTTTAATGGAGTTGTGCTATTTACAACTATTTGTCTCATCATATTCTCTGCTTGTGTCTTCAATATATCTGCTGTATTACCTCCAAACTTACTATCTACTCATACGTTTGGTACATTGTAACCCCATGAGTCCCTCTCTCCTTCCCTCGCCTGTTTACAGCTCACATACACTATTCATTTCTTACAACACCTTGAACCACTGTACAAAGTCAAAACTGTCTCATATATCACTGAACCATCTACTTACTAGTCTCTCTCAATTCTACTGCTATTAGCAGCAAGTGATTTCACACAAGCCTTGGTTCACCCACTTTTACTGCTTCAGTCATTTACATTTACCATAAATACTTGAGTATAAGTCGACCCGAGTATAAGCCGAGACACCTAATTTTGCCATGGAAAGATGGGTAAGCTTATTGACTCTAGTATAAACCGGGTATGCATTGTCACCTCATCCCTGTCCTGGTATGCGTGGCTTCCCTCATCGCTGTCCTGCTATGCGTGGCTCCTCCTGTCCCGTCGTTGTATTTGCATGGCTCCCCCGGTTCCGTCGTTGTATGCATGGCTCCCCCGGTCCATCGTTGTATGCCTGGCTCCCCCGTTCCCCTTTTGTATGTATGGCTCCCCCGGTTCCATCATTGTATGTATGGCTCCCCCTCTGTTCCTGGTTTGCATGCTTAAAACAAAAAAGACACATCCTACTCACCCTCCTCCAGCGTGCATTGCAGGTGCAGTACCTTGTTCCAGCTTCCAGCAGCGCTTCCTGTGCTGAGCGATCATGTGCCACCGCTCATTAAGGTAATGAATATGCGCTCCATGCCTATGGGAGTGGAGACGTATGTATATTCATTACCTTAATGAGCGGTGCCACATGATTGCTCGGCACAGGAAGTGCTGCCGGCACTGGGAGTAATGGAGATGCTGGCTGCAGCTGTCACTGCTATAAGAGAAATGAATATTTATTTCTCTTTAGCAGCAGCATGGTTACATCCGCAGCCGCTGGCTCCTGTCTCTGCTCTGCTCTCTTTCCAATAGCAGGATACAATGATATACAAATTCCAAAGAAGGTCAATCAGTACACTTTAATAATACCAATAACAGCATATTGTCCATAAATAAGTTGGAGTAGGTAGGTAGGATAGGTGTCTCATTACCAAGGTGCCACACAAGAAACATCTCATGATGGGTAAAACCAGTGAACTGTCTCAAGAGCTTTGAAACCTTATTGTTGCAAAATATACTGATGGCATTAGTTACAGAATAATTTCTAAACTACTGAAGTCTCCAGGCAGCACTGTTGGGTCCATTATCTGGAAGTGGACAGAACAATATTTCACCATAAACCAAATCAGGTGCTCCCCATAAAATTTCAGACAGAAGAATGAAAAAAATTATCAGAAGCGTTGTCCAAGAGCCAAGGGTCACCTGTGGAGAACTACAGAAAGACTTTCAATCAGCAGGTACAATTGTTTAAAAAAATATAAGTAATGCACTCAACCTCCATGGCCTGTATGCATGCTCACCACTAGGGATGAGCGAGTAGTGAAATATTCGGACTCGCTGTACTCGTTACGAGTAGCTTCTAATACTCGGGTATTCGTAACGAGTAGTGAGTCCAATGTAAGTCTATGGCAAATGCGAGTAATGGGCTGTGTGTGTGCGGGGCTCTTGCTGGCCTGTGCGGGACTGTGCTGGGCTGTGCGGGACTGTGCTGGGCTGTGCCGGGCTGTGCTGGGACTGTGCAGGGACTGTGCTGGACTGTGCGGGGACTGGCCGGGCTGTGCGGGGACTGCGCGGGGACTGTGCGGGGCTGTGCTGGGCTATGCGCGGACTGGCCAGGCTGTGCGGGGGCTGTGCGGCGACTGTGCCAGGCTGTGCGGGACTGTGCTGGGCTGTGTGGGCTGTTCCGAATATTGCGAGGCGAGTAGTGAAATTTACTCGCCAGGATTCGAGTACTGCGAGTACCGCATTACTTGCCGAGTACCGAATCCTAGCGAGAATACCCGCTCATCCCTACTCACCACGTAAGACTACATTGCTGAACAAAAAGCATGTTCATGAGAGTTTAAAGTTTGCTCAACAACATTTAGACAAGCATGGTAAATATAGGGAGAATATAGTCTGGTCAGATGAGACCAAAATTGAACTTATGGGATGCCATAATACACACCATGTTTGGAGGCCAAAAAGCACTGCATATCACCCCCAAAACACCATACCAACAGTGAAGTTTGCAGGTGGGAATATCATGGTGTGGGGCTGTTTTTCAGCATATGGCATGGCACTGGTAAACTTCATGTAATTGAAGGAAGGATTAATGGATAAATGTTCTGAAACATTCTTGATAAAAATCTGCTGCTATCTATCAAGATGATGGGGATGAAACAAGGTTGAATATTTCAGCAAGGCAATGATCCCAAACACACAGTCAAAAAACTCTCAATTAGTTTCAGAGAAAGAAAATAAAGCTGCTAGAATGGCCCAGCCAATCACCTGATCTGAATCCAATAGAAAATTTATGGAAGGAACTAAAGCTCAGAGTTCATCAAAGGAGCCAACAGAACCGTCAGGATTTGAAGAGAGTTTGAATGGGCCAAAATCACACCTGAGGAATACAAATGACTAGTTTCTCCACCCAGGAGACATCTTGAAGCTGTCACCACCAATAGAGGCTTTTATACAATGTATTAATTACATTTCAGTAAGCGTGTTCACTACTCTTTCCCTATGTCATTTCTCATTATTACACATACAGTACATACTCGTGTATAAGCTGAGATTTTCAGTGCATTTTTTTGGGCTGAAAGTCCCCCCCCCCTCTCGGCTTATACGCGAGTCATATACCGGGGGGCAGGGGAGGGGGAGCGGGGGTGTCAGAGAACATACTCACCTCTCCTGGCACATCTCTGCAGCCCCTGCGTCTCCCTCTGCCGTCTGCTTCCTGCATTCAGTGGTCAAGTGGTACCGCTCATTAAACTCATGAATATGCACATATTTATGAGTTTAATGAGCGGTACCACGTGACCAGCTGAATGCAGGAAGCAGACGGCAGAGGGAGAAGCAGGGGCTGCCGCTGCAGTGAAGACCTTGCGCTAGGAGGGGTGAGTATGACAGGGGCAGAGTGATATTCACCTGTCCCCTTTCCAAGCTGTGCACCGCTGTGTCTCTGGGTCCTCCTGCTGTGATGGCAGAGGGCGCGATGACGTAGTCAGTGTGCGCCCTCTGCTGTCAATGCAGAGGTCGGGGGGAAAAAGCGGTGCACAGCTTGAAACGGGGACAGATGAATATCGCCACTGCCAGGGGCTCAGGACACCGGCATCTGGCCCCCAGCAACGGAAAGGTGAGTATGTCATTTTTTTATTGCAGCAGCAGCAGCAAATAAGGGGTATTTATGGAGCATCTTATGGGGCAGCATTAACCCTTGTGCAGCAGCATATGGAGGGTATTTATGGGGCAGCATTAACCCTTGTGCAGCAGCATATTATGGGGGTATTTATGGAGCATCTTATAGGGCAGCATTAACCCTTGTAGAGCAGCATATGGGGGTATTTATGGGGCAGCACTAACCCTTGTGCAGCAGCATATTATGGGGGGTATTTATGGAGCATCTTATGGGGCAGCATTAACCCTTGTGCGGCAGCATATGGGGGGTTATCTATGGAGCATCTTCTTGGACCACCATTTAACCCAGGCTTATACGTGAGTCAATAAGTTTTCCCAGTTTTTTGTGGCAAAATTAAGGGGGTCGGCTTATACACGAGTATATACGGTAACTTTATGGACTTCTATGGTTTGATTTATTTGACTTTATGAATTGGATTGATTTTTACTCACATTTGGTGGGAATTTTATGTTAATAGCACCTTTAGAAATATATTGACTTAGAAAATTGGTGACGTGTTCAATACTTATTTCTCCCACGGTACAAACTTGTCATGAATATGCTACATTCTGCTGGAACCTGTGGTACTTCTGAGATTAGAAGATTGCAGAAATTAGCTGAACATACAGTATGTCCTCTTTAAATATTCGTTGGGCATTCATAAGGTAACAGGTTTCTTGTGGCATGGAAAGGGTTTAGAGTTCCTCGTGGTCTATTGCCTGTGATTCTTATTTGAACCACACTCTTCCATTATATAAACCTTTGTTTGGCTTCCCTCCATGTGAGAAATAGAATCTCCATTCTGTTCTTGGCTGCATTGGAGAAAAGTGTTCTTGAGTCGTTCTTGTCATCCTGAGATTGTCGCATGCGGTTTGTTGTTTCTACCTCTTCCTCAATCTTCTGGCGTTATTTAGTGTTGCTTTTCTTCCTTGTTACTATACACCCATTTTCCCTTTGTATTTTATACTGTGTGCCTGTTGTTTGATTGTGCCTTGGATTTCCCCTGTTTGTCCAGCCAGTGTTACCCCTGGTTACTCCTGACCCTTTTCTCACTTGGAGGAGGGTGGGAGCTGCGTACGATCTTGTAGCAGTGCAGAGAGGTACGATAAACGGGCATCACCACCTTCAAGAGTAACCCCGAGGTTAAGGATAGACTAGGGCTTCCCTAGATTGAGGGACAGTATCGGGTCCCTCTTCCCTGGCTTCACTAAGTTCACATTATGACAATACCCTAATGTATTGACTATCTCTTAAATCAGAATATGCAACAGAAAAAGCACTGGTATATTAGTAAATACTTTCCTCAACATTGAAATTGCAGCCCCTAACAGGAAAAGTGGTGGAATTGTGGAAATCATTCCGTGGATAGAGATTTTACTGATATGTTGAATTATGAAAAATGGAAACAAAATTTTTGAACTGTCTTGATTTATTCAGTATCAAGCATGAGCCTTACTTACACTCCTTGGCTGATATAAGTGAGTTTTTTAATAGTTGTCTGACAAAAGTTATGCCACGCTGATTGGCAGATACAGGAAATGGCACTTATAAACAGCGAGTGCAGTCAGAGCTTATCATGCTGTCCAGGCTGATAGAACAGCATTTTCTCTATCCCACTGAGGTGACTTATCCCAGAAGACTCCAACATTCCAGCTCCAACAAACTTTCATTGTTTTGTAAGACGCATATATTCCCATCATGGGAGACTACACTTTAGTCCAGTACTCCTCCTGCATCAGCGGCAAACAGTTTCCATTGGGCTACGTCTGCTCTGGACAACCATGGAATTCCTGTAGCCCCTCAGGCATAGCTCCCAACCTTTACAGGATTCAGCGGGACTGTCCTGCATCCTGTCACACCAGAGATTTTGCCCGTGTCTATACTCACCTCTCTGACGTCTTCATGGCTTGGTAGCTCCTGATCTGTCCCTCTTTCTGTTACTCAAAAGTTGGGAGGTATGGTAGTACCCTTGGGTACTAGTCGTTAGGCTGTCCTACATGTTTATTCAGGTTAGTCCATCACCATACGGCTCACTGTAAATGTATCGTTTGAAAAAATCCTTTAAAGAGGTTGTGCCACAAACAAAAGAATATTTTATTCAACAGATCTTGGAATAAAAATAATCTTCACAGCTAGATTGAGTTTATTTTTATTCCAAGATCTATTGGTTGAAATATACTTTTTTTCATGGCACAGCCCGTTTAAATGTTTTCTGGCTATCATTTTGTTTGGTTCTCGCTGATCTCTAATGCTGGGTGCCCACGATCCGGAACTAGCAGCACTTTGGATGCAGTGTATGTTTGCTGTGTGCAAAGCGCTGCCTTCAATTGAAAGCAGGTAAATCTACCCCTCTCTTCTGAGCCCCGGCTGTCGCTCCCTCCATGCACTCTATTGTATTTGCGAATACAGATGCAAATAAAATTGATGTCAGAGCTGCGCAGCCCAGGACAGGAGCAGAGGAGCTGTCATCAGCTCCCTGCCCTGCTGGGAACTCCAGCAGAATGTAGGTCACTCCCGGCCTGCTCCCTGATGAAGAAGGCACAAGCAGGAGATGTCAGATGGCATGATGCAGTGATGACATCGCACCATCCAGCGTCTCCTGCTCACAGGAAGCAAAAAGAGATGGTGGCTGTGGTGTATAGGGAGCCGGGATTAGATGAGTAGAAGCCTTTTTCTTATATTTTGCCAATGAATGGGGGACATAAGAGGATCTGACTATAGGGGACATATGTGGGGCTGGCTATTGGGGAACATGTGAGGAACTAGTTGTGGGGGAAAAAAGAGGGACTGGATGTGGGGATCATATGAGGAGCTAGCTGTGGGGGACATAAGAGGGACTGGCTGTGGTGGAACATAAGACTGGCTGGTTGTGGGGGGACATACAAGGGGCTGGCTGAAGGAGCTGTCACATGAGGTGCCGTGGAAGACATAATATTATATTAGAGACTGTGGGGAACATCATATTATATTAGAGGCTGTGGGGAACATTAAACTGGGAGCTGTGAGGGACATTATACTGGGAGCTGTGGGGGACGATAATTCTGGGCTGTGATGACATCATACTATAGAGAATATGTGGAGGTCATCAATGCATAGGGGGTTGGTGGGGGAAATCATATTGTATAGGGGGCTGTGAGGACATCATAATATATATGGGGGCTGTGGTGAACATCATAGTGTATATTGGGGGATGCTGTGGATGGATCGCTGTGTATGGACGGCTGTGGTCAAAATCATACCATGTAGGAGAACAGTGTGGGGGGTGCAGTTTAGAGGTGACAATGTGGTGGGCAGTATGACGGCATAGTGTGAAAAGGGGAAAATAATGGATATGGAGAAGGGCAGCATTAAATGGGGGCACAGTATGGAGAGAGGTTAGCATGGCGGGGGACAGTGTGGAGATATAGAGAGTGTAAGGGAAAACTAGAGAGGGGACAGCCATGGTAAACTCCATGGTTCATAAGGGCGGACGGTGTGACAGTTAAAGTTGATAATGACAGACAGTTTGGTGAATGTAGCTCATTAAGGCAGACAATGTGGAGGTCATATACCATAGGAGGCTTATTAAGGTCTTAATATGGACAGATATTTTTTATGCAGAGGGCATTTTAATAACACTGTTATTTTTTAAGGGCACCATGTCGGGATGTGCTGCAGGAAACCGGAGAAGAGTGAAGTCTACAGAGACCAGATGTAGATGTGAAAAGTCATTACGGCGTCTGAACAAGATGGGGATGAAAAGAAATAAAAGACTCAATCAGAGAAGATGTAAATGTTTACTTTTTGATACTGATTATGTCTCATCACTATTGTGGTTCCTGTATGGGCTACAATTTGGTAACGATGGATAACAACAACTCCCAGTATCTCTTTACCATTGTTAATTACATACTGGGAGTTGTAAGTTCTTGAGATATAAATGTATATGGGCCTGACTTAAAAGGATTCAGTTAGTTAGCTATTAATCATGTGATGTCAGAGACCTAATGGAAAAGGGTAGAATTAGCTTGGTAGAAGGGCAAAATGAGCAATTTTAAGTACACAGTGGTAAATGATATGATGATTGCAATATAATGAGAGAATAAAAATTTTGATAGGAGGAGTGCCTCTTTAAAAAACAATCATACTCATTCATATCCCTTTATCTGTTCAGTTTCCATTAGGGCATCCGCCAAATGATGGACACATTAATTGAAACCACAGATCCCCACTCCCTGTTGAGCCTCACAGCTAAAGTACATCACTTTTTTTCAACTTTTGCTGGCAGTTTTGGTGAAAAGGGGGGTACTTTAGGAGTCCTTTTACCTTAGTCTCTAACCTGTTCCTTTACTTAGGTTCTAAGTGTTCATTGGGGTGGAGGTGGGTGGGCGCCATCAGCTTCATCTGCCTAGGGCACCAAAATACCTTGTAACGACCTTGTGTGTGTTTGTGTGTGTGCGTATGTGTGTGTGCACGTATGTATTCTGCATTCCACATAAAAACAGTATAAAATTTCAAGTATTTAAACATGCTTTACATTCTAAAAACATTATTGTAATTCCCAAATCTGGGGTATTCCAGAAACACTAAGAAGCTTGTTTAGGGCCTCTATTTCTATGAGCAGGGCTAGGAGTGTTCCTTAGCTGTGTCACTTTCTTTCTGTCCTTCAGAATTAGGATTCTTTTAACTTCTGTGTCACTTATATTTCGTATCGATTGTAAGGGTCAGTTTATTGACCAGAAGAACTAAGTGGCCATCAATTGCTAAACATTTACAGATTGGTGGACATTTAAGAACGTTCACTCATGACAATCCTTCAGTATAAATAGTTTTAAAGAGGTTCTCCACTACTTGGACAACTCCTTCTGAATCCCCATGTTTACCCCAGTAAAATAATAATACTTATACTTACCTACGGCGCTAGTGCCGTTCCAATGGTGTTGGCACTGGCTCTCTCTGGGATTGTGTGACATTGCTATGTCACGTGATCCCTGCGGACAATCAGCACTGGCTTCCCTTTCCTATCCTAAGAACGTAATTGACATTTAAATGAAGTCAGAGCAGGGGCTGCTCTCTTGCTTTCTCCATGTGTCTTGATTTGTTCAAAGAAAGGGAGAGTGAAGGGAGCCCTGATTTGCAGCAGAGATCATGTGACATAACAATGCCAGGCGATCACTAGGAGAGCCAGTGCTGAAACTTCTGAAATGGTGCCGGCACCAGAGGTGAGGTTATATGTTATTATTTTACTGGTAGGAAACATAGTGATTCAGAAGGGAGTGTATAAGTAGTGGACAACCCTTTTAAGTTATCGAAATTAAAATATCATTCCCATTATTTAAATTGTGGATTAGTTTGCTAATCTGTAATGTATGAATCTGCACATGAACCTTTTATTTTGTAAAATTCTGCAAAATATGTTAGTGCTATATGAATAAAGATTAATATTATTATTATTATAAGTCCTTCTATGCCATTATTCATACTACAGTGCTGTGTGTAGGACATATCTTGGATGGTATATAAGGTGAGCAGCATATGCAGCTAGCCAATGAAAACAGAATCCAATCATTCTCATTTTTTTTACTCCAGTTTACCATTGCTATACTTGTAAATACTTAGAGATGCTAAAGGAAGGCACGTTTTACACCAACATCCTCCAGTCACCTCTAAAGCTGCCAATTTCCCAATTAAGTTTAGGTAGAGTTAAAGTGTCTGTTTTAACAGAATATACTACTAAACTAATTACAATGTTATTTATAAGTTACAAACAATCTCTAATAAAGAGGTGAAATCATTCTAAAAAGGAATACATTTTTATCTCCGTATTCAGCAACCTACTTGCCACAAAGATTCACTGTTGCATCCTGTAACCAATACAACACATTATGCTTAGAATCCGCAATATGTCGTACTGGGATTATGTAATATGAGTGAGGCAGGTGCTTCATGAAAAACTTCATCAATCTTAAGTCTGGCTGGAGGCTTTTGTAATCATAAGTATGAAAATGTTCTGTGTACCGTATATATGCAAAATCTATTGGGATGATTCAAACAGCATGGTTCTCATTTCTAGGCATTTTCAGCGTTAGTAAAAGCGTAACGCCCATGAACATTTTTTTCTCTAAAATCGGTGTATATGCGTATGTAGCGTAATGTTGGTGTAATAATATACTCCCTTACCACCTCCTTCTCTGATATCCAGCTCTCTTCAGGTCCTCTTCTCAGTGATGTCACCACTCTGCAGAATCTCCAGGGCACGCTGTGTTCTGCATGACCAGAACTGCTTTTTACAATATAAGTATATGGAGTGTCATTACATGGGTCCATACACTCACACTGTAACAGAGACTTCGGACTCACTTATAGAGCATAGAGTGATCCGGATAGTCTGAAGTGCAGTGACGTCACTCAGAAGAGGAAGGAGCAGTTGTGGCTACTGGAGAAGATGGCAGTAAGTGATTATATTATCACACTGGCCTTATACTACATACACATGTACACAGATTTAGGAGAAAATAAGTTTATTGGCGGCTTCTTTAATAGATCTGAATGGCTTTTTTGTACAGTACTGTAGCACAAAGGAGTCAGGAAGAAGGACAGGCACTGAGATTGTGGAGGAATACAGTACAGGCTGTGGCAGGGGCAGGGAGTAAGTGCAGCACTTGACTCAGGTGCAGGTAAGATGAAGGGGAGACTAGCCCAGGCTAAACGTTATTTAAAAAATATTAAATAGATTGAAATCAGGACTAGATGCCGGCTGTACTGCAAGCAAAAAAGAGCCATATGCCAATGGATGCTGAATTATTAGTGAGTTAGTTCTAGATATTCACATCTACGCTTTCCAGGTTCAGATTTATTTTTGTCATCCTGACAAAGGGTTTAGACTGACTTTGGAATGTGTAGTTGGGACACCTAAAATAAATCCAATACTATTCCAGCAACCATTGGCATACGGGTCTTTTTGTCTGCAGAGCAGCCAGGTATCTAGTTCTGGTTTCCTAGACTTCATTGTATTTTGCATTAACACAAAGCATTCTACTTGCCTATATAGGTCTGGCACCCTCAGCGGAATTAGAAACTTACATTCACGAAAAGGTGCTCTTACCACAACCCACAGAGAGAGAATTATATCCCTTACCCACTCTCCCAACTTTGATTATATAGTATTGTCCTATGAGAGCTTTTCTCCTAGTAAGTTTTTCTCTAGTTCTTACTCTATGAATATTCCAGGTCATGCTGCAGCGTCCGACACTCTTACCAACCCTTCTTCTGTAAATATACTAGATGGCTTCAGCCAGATTTGTAATGTTAAACCATCAGCATCACTTTGCCACTGTAAAATGAACTCATGCTGCAGCTGTCCAGAGCATTTTTTTGTTACTCCTACGATACAGTGAGTCAGTCCCTGTTTGTGGTGACCTCTGCCTTAATCAAGACATAAAGAGGTGTAGACTTTCCTCTTACACAGTGCTTAGTGCCA
Organism: Dendrobates tinctorius; assembly: GCF_039654945.1. NCBI lineage: Eukaryota > Metazoa > Chordata > Amphibia > Anura > Dendrobatidae > Dendrobates > Dendrobates tinctorius. The sequence continues at coordinate 31,735,275 of NW_027361673.1, read as the reverse complement.
CTGCTGCCACCTCACACCTTCTCAATTTCCAAGTGTCCTGACTTTGTCCTTGTTGTAGTTTAGGTAAGTCAGCTTATAAGCCCACATATTGTAATATATCTATCGCTAGCTATGTATATATCTATAGTGCGAGGGAGTAAGATAATGTTCTGGCTGCTCGGACATCAGACACTGTGTTGTAGTGAAGAGTGCCAGCATCATGCAAGCAAAGCAGTTCTTTGCTTAAAGTAGTGCTCTTTGCTGGGCTCGCTGGCTTACTGTATGCTGCTCTTGGGACTAGGGAATATTGTAATAACCTGTGCGCTGGCTGACTCAATGCTGCTATGTGACGAGCCCTAAGGAGTAGGAGGTGAGTCCAACTTCAAGGTTTGACCTGAGGCACCTAGGACTCTAGTTATACCACTATGGGAATGAGGAAGATAGTCAAGTGTATCATTTGGCTAGCTCTCTCAGTCTCAGGCATCAGGCGTTCTCCTCCAAGGAATCTCTTTAGTTGTTTCTGCATTCAAAAGATAAAAAATAGAGGCAAAGTTTCGGCCACGTAGGGCCTTTTTCAAGCCAAAAACAGTAAGAGATGTGCACATCTTGAAATACTGTGTGAAGTTGCACCAAGATTGCACAGTCCACGGAATAGTGCATGGGAGTAAACATTTTTAGCTCACTAGTCTCATAGACTCTGCATGATCAACCACCACTCCATTTCATCAACAGATGTGAGAACCTGTTCTTCCATGGTCGCATCCCAGGAGACACAACTTTTTTTTTTTAATCAGCATAGCTTTATGATGGCTTTTTTTGTGGGATGAGTTGTATTTGTAAGTAGAACCATTGTGGGGTACATTTGAATGTTTATTATTAATTCTTTATGGGGAAAAGGTAAAACAAAACAGCAATTCTGCCATTGTTTTTTATGCTTCAAATTTCACACTATTCACGTCCTTTGACGTCCTTTAAGGTACATGGATCAGTATGATCAGGGGATCAGTATGATTATAGCTATACCAAATTTACATAATTTTATCGTATGTCTTATTACTTTTGTACACTAAATACACAACAAAGTAAATAGCTTTTTGTGTCATGAAATTCCAAGAGCCATACTTCTTAGAATTTTTCATCAATGGATTAGTGTGAGAACTTATTTTTAACATGACAAGATGTACCTTTAATTGGTACCATTTTCAAGTTCGGATGACTTTTTGATGACTTTTTATGACACTTTTTGGCGGTGAAATGAACAAAGGAAACAGAAGTACTAGGTACATAAATACTGTATATTGGAAATTGCCTGCATATTATATGCATATTGCTAGTCAACAATCATGCTTTCAGCCGCTGATCACTGTATATTGTGTGTTTTCCTGGTAATCTAGGGTGTACAGGGCTACCAACGTTGAGAAGGGGCGCCATATCGTCTACAACTAGGGTGCCAACCTCCGCTGGTAGGTAAGGCTTCTTTCAGGGCCTTACAGGGTGAGATAAGCCCCTCTCCCCATATTACTGATTATTTTATGGTTATTATAACTTGGGTTTTTTTACGTGAACACTGTTTATTTGGTGGTTCCTGGCTGACCCTGGTACCTTTTTTAGAAAATAGTGTTTTAATATAATAATAAAAGTTAATTTTTAGTTTTTTTTGTTTTTCTTTGTGGTTTTGCTCCTATATTGAGACCCCAATTATTTCTCTTGTGGTTTTGCTCACTGTATATTGAGCAATAACTGACTTTGCGTGGCACATCTTTTGACTAAAAGACATAAGATGTCGGGAGGAATAACGTTCATTTCCTGACGGTAGCCAGGCTTTCAGTGTGGTGGAAGTACAACTTTATAATGCTATTAATCTTTAGATTGACCCCATATCTGAAGATTAATAGCGTTTGGGGATATAATGAGTTCCCTTTAAATCATACTTTTATTTATATATTTATTTTTTTATTTGGTTACATTTATATTTATTCTTAACTTCACAAAACTATGTGCTACAGTACACTACAACATAAACACAGGGATAAAGTAACATAAATGCAGTATATTGTTGCAATAAATAAGTGCGTATATATCATATATTAACGTAGAACAATGAATGATCTCACGGAAGCCCTGCAGTTTTCGCCTAATGTGTTACGTTTTCAGTTATGGTTGATAAAAAACTAAAATAACGCCTGTCTATTAATGCATATAAATAGACATTAAAGTAGCATCTTACATATTATTAACTAAGGCAAATGTCTCAGCAGTCATCAGTTATAACTTCTTATCATAAATGTCACAATAGTCATTGAAACTGAAAAGCAAAACAATCCTATCATTATATTCATATAATATTCATTCATTCATTCATTCATTCATTCATTATATTCATATTATATTCAGCTATTTGGTCTGTACATTATCAAATGATTATTAGTTTATTGCATTGTACATCATTTAATACTATTTTAAGTGCCTGTCTATGAAAATCTTGCTGATTAGTATGAACATAACATTATCAGTAATAGTGGATTTAAGAAAAACACAAACATATACTGTATATATTTATATATACAAAATTCACACACACATATATTTTTGTAGAGAGGTATATTTAACAATGTATAATATAATAATCGACATATATAAACAAAGATAATTTATAAAGTAAGAAAAGAGAAACTTTGTACTTTGTGGCAGCTTCATGAATAGCAGCAAAAAAAATCTAAGCAAAATGATAATCTTCTGCAGAATAACAAGCATTTTCCATAATGTCCTGGACATTATCTATTCTATATTTGGGCTCTCTGGACAATCACAAATGGACAAGAATGAAAAGCAAACTACATCTGTCAGCAGAATTGGTTTACTTACAAGTACATGAAGAAATTCCTTTTCAATGAAATATCAGAGTTCTCTGACTGTTCTTGCAAGTGTTACACTAGATGATGAAGTATCTGATTTAAATGAATGTAAAGCCCACCCCCCTGAATATAAGTATAACTCCCCCTACACATTCACTGGAACAGATGCTATTCTTTGGAATTTTAAAGAATTCTTTGGAGAGTTAGGAGATGAATACATAATAAACTTTACATAAAAAAGAAAAATGTTGTGTATTTTATCTCAAACCAAAACTATATTTTTTCATGCAAACTACTGTTAGCCACCAATGGGACATATTTTTAGTCTATAAATGCCACTTATTGCTGACAAATATCATAGCTTTGCCTGGAGTGTCTAACAAGCCTTAAGACACCTTTACATTGTAATCGGTAATTTGCTGCATGACAGTTTGTAATTTGAAGTAATTTAATCAGCAATTTGCATTACTGTTAGAAATGTCATGTTGTAAGTCATAAAAGTTGATGCCCTTGAGCTGTGATGCTGGAGAAGACTTCTAAGAATTCCTTGGACAGTTAGGATCACCAACAAAAATGTCCTTAGTCATGCAAACTCAGAGTTGTCCCTGGAAGGGAAGATCACCAGACAGAAACTGTCCAATTCTGGACTTTTGATGAGGGCAAATTCACTAGAAAAGGAGATGCTACTCAGAATGGTCAATGGTAAAAGGGAACAGGAGATCAAAATCTCTGTTGGCTGGATAGCACTAGCATTGACAAGGGAATGAACATCAATTGAAAGGAGCTGTGGAAAACAGGTAGGCACAGCCTGCAGAGTATTTAGAGGTCAGACAAGACTAAGTGGACAGGACCAAATTTGTAAGCCAGAGCCAGGAGTGTTTTGTCTCCAAGTTCTTGCTTACAAATACTGATGCAAAATACTAACCAATAAACTACCATGTGAAGGGAGTCAGTCTTATAATTTATAGAATTGTAGTGTCCAGACACCAAATTAAGTTCCTTTCTAAGGCATATGAACTAAAGAGAAAGTCTTACTGCGTAGGCCTCATTCAGATGTTCATGTTTTTTCACAATTCTAATTTTTATCATTATTTTGGATCTGAACTTCATCAATGTTTGGTCAGAGTTTCAGTTCTTGCAATCAGTGTTTCATCAGTAATTTTTACATATGAAAAAAGAAATAAATTAGAAAGCTTTTCCTATTCATTGCAATATTAATCACAGACAACACATGGATTATGCTGTCTTAATTTTCATGGACCGATAGACTTATGAAGTATGGATAATTTTGATCTGTGACTTGGATAAAAAACGGACATGTCTCTGTGCTTTTTTTGCAGACTAGAGGGGTGATTTGAACTTTTATATTTTAATTTTTTAAATATTTTTATAAACTTTTTTTTAACTTTTGGCATGCTTCATAATCCAATCGGCTCTGCTACATACAGACGATGATCACATCGGCCTGCATGTAGCAGAATTACTCACTTGCTATAAGCGCCTACAACCGGGTGGTGCTCACAGCAAGCCGGCAGTGACAACAATAGAGGGTCACCGATGGGCGGGTGTCCGGGGCGATTGCTGGAAGCACATCATGTTAAATGCCGATGTCAGAGATTGACAGCGGCATTTAAAGGGTTAAGCTGTTCCCGGCACATGTCAGCTGTTCAAAACAGCTGAGGTACTGGGAAAGATGCGGGCTCATGGCCGGAGCCCACATCAAAGTGAGGGAGTCCAACATCGGCATACTATTACACCTGATGTCAGAAAGGGTTTACTATTCTGTGACGGAGTCAAGAGCCATAAAGGTTTCTAGGCTACTAATATCAGCTCATAGCTGTTTGTTTAGCCTTTAATGGTTATTATAGGGGAAATCCCTCAAAAAATGTTGAGGGGTCCCCCTATATTTACTAACCAGCAAAGGCTAAACAGACAGCTGCGGGCTGATATTAATAGACTAGGAAGGGGCCATGGATATTGGCCCACTCCCAGACTAAGGACATCAGCCCTCAGCCACCCTAGAAATGTTACATCTATTAGATGCACAAATTCTGGTGCTTAGCCTCTGCTCTTCCCACTTGTCCTGATGCCTTGGCAAGTGGGGTAATGGTAGTGGGGTTGATGTCAGCTGTGTATTATGACATCAAGCCCAGGGGTTAGTAAAAGAGGGGCATCTATAAGACACCCCCATTACTAACCCCATAGTGAAATTTAATAAAGACACAGAGTAAAGTCCTTTAATTAAAATAAACACATAGAGTCCAAGATTTGAAATAAAATCTCCCCAACTCTCTTTAACCCATTTGTTCCACAAAAATGAAGAAGCAAAGTTGTATGCACTTTTCTGCCGATAATTCATTAATGTCCATGTCCCACAACAATAAGGATGGTTTGGAGACATAGATGTGACCACTTTCTAGCGGGAACACACTGACCTGAGTGTGAGAAGCACTGCCTGTGGCCGGTTGTAACCTTAATTATGTCACATCTGTCACATGCAGCCCCATTCTCACACTCAACTAATGGATGTCACATGGATGTCACAAGGATGTCACATACACACACATGCATGGAACACAGACATGGACCACAAATCTCACCAGTACTGTTTTTTCAGTACAGGATTCACCATGACATTTGAAAGGGGCTCTAGTAAGACTTGTTGCATTAGGAATACAATTAAAGCAGAATATATAACTTAAACAGAATTTTGATTACAAAACTGTCTTCTGCTACTTGTATATAACTGAGTTATTTTACTGGAATTTGGCTACTGAATACACTTCCTACAAAAAAATGATAATGGTATCCCCAGTGAGCGCTTTTTACTGAAAAAGATAACATTGACAGATCATTTATACCAGATGTTTTTAGTTAATTTAAAAATGCACCAAAATTAAAGGAACTTATTTTTAGGTAACTAGTTATTGTTCATTTAATGCTGGGGCTACACAGTGACATGTGTCACTACAGCAAGTCTATGAAGAGTCACATGAAAGAAACATCCGCATAACTTGTCTGCGAGGTGTTGCAGCAAGTCTATTTTACAGCTCTGGTTTTTCTGTTAATAAAACAGCTGCAGATAATTTGCACACAAGTTGCATGTTGCATGGCAAGTAAGTCACCTGCGACCTGACAACTGAGCTCATTTGGAAACATTTGTAGCTCTCTGTTGCAGGAGTTTGCAGGTCACAAAGCAACACTGCAGGTAATCATTAAAGGTGATGCCGACGCTGATTTCACTGTTGTCACACAGATCTCCAAGTAGCCTGAGCCTAAAGGGCCCCGTCACACATAGCGACTCACCAGCGAACCTGACAACGATATCAACATGTCAGGATCGCTGGTGAGTAGTGTTGAGCTTTCCGATACCGCAAGTATCGGGTATCGGCCGATATTTGCCGTATCGGAATTCCGATACCGAGTACCGATACTTTTTTCGTATCGGATACCGGAATCGGAAGTCCAAAATGCAATGAGCCACTTTTGTGGCTCTGATTGGCTGCCGAAATGACGTCATCATGATGCGCTGTCTGTGCGCATCATGATGCGCCGTCAGTTCGGGCCTTCGGGGGGGGCTGTGCCGACTGTCCGGGGGTCTGTACCGGCCTGCCGGTGGTCTGTGCCGGCCTGCCGGTGGTCTGTGCAGGCTCCGGTGGTCTGTGCCGGCCTGCCGGGGGGCTGTGCCGGCCTGCCGGTGGTCTGTGCAGGCTCCGGTGGTCTGTGCCGGCCTGCCGGGGGGCAGGGAATTTCCCACGCAGCAATGGCATAAAGTGAGACTAGGGACTTTTTTTTTTTAAAGTGGTGGAGGAATACAGTGTGGAAGGATACCTACCTTCCGTCATTGTATTCCTGGAGCTGGTAGAGAACGGTAGCATCAGCTGATGCTGCTGTTCTCCACGCAAGATGGACGTGGGACCCTCGTGGACTTCTGCGGATTCAGTAAGCTGACAAATTCAATGGGCGAGAGAGTTCAAAGGCTTCTTTCGATCAAGGGGTCCTATGTGCAAATGTAACATCACCTAAAATAAAGTTTTGACTTGAAAACTGCTTGATTTCATTTTGTAATAAGCTGATAATGCTTATAATTTTACAATTGACCATTTTTTGTTCAAAATAAAAATAAAAAGGTTGAAAACTCTGCTGTGCATAATAATTTGGAACATGCATTTTGAGTGTTTCTTATTTTTAAAAATATACTGTTTTCATAGGCAGTTTGTTCAAAAACATTGCAATTATACTAGAATATTAGATGACTGGAAAATAACAATGACTGCAATTCATATAGGTAATTTAGAGAAAATATGAGGAAATATCTTTTGCATAATAATTTGGAACACAGTGTAAGCTGAGAGGAACTTAAAACCCCAAAATAGACTACTATTTCCCAAATTGTGCCCCCAAGACCCCATTAACATAATCCCCTATCCCCTCCCCTGTCACATCTATTTTCCTTGCTTTGGCAACACTAAGCGTATTTTGGTCCTGCCAATAAGGCTGGGTTCACACGTAGCGGAACTCTCGCGGAAATTAGTCCGAGAATACCCGAATTCCATTCCACGGGAAAATCGCATTTTAAATTCCCACGATTTTCCCACTGAAAAATTAGCATTTTGCAAGCGTAATTAGCTTGCAGAATTGCTAGCGTTTTCCAAGCGATCTGGAGCATCGCTTGGAGAACTGATTGACAGGTTGGTCACACTCGTCAAACATAGTGTTTGACGAGTGTGACCAACTTTTTACTATTGAGGCCGCCTATGCGGCCTCAATAGTAAAAGATAGAATGTAAAAAATAATAATAATAAAAAAATATTGTTATTCTCACCTTCTGACGTCCCGCGCAGCCTTCCTGCCTCTCTCCATGCTCCCGGTCCCAGTAATCTTTTGCGACAATTACCGAGATGCCGTCTGTTCTCGCGAGATCACGTCGTCTTGCGGTCATTTGCAATGACGTCGCGCGAATAACCGCGAGACTTCGCGATCCTGCGTGAACGGACGTCATCGCTCGCAAAGGCTTACTGGGACTGGGAGCGTGGAGAGAGGCGGGAAGGCTGCGCGGGACATCGGAAGGTGAGAATAACAATATATTTTTTTAAATTCTATTTTTTACAGGGATATGGTATCCAAAGCCCGGAGGACAGTCTCCTCTCCTCCGGACCGTGGGTACCATCCGCAAATGTTCTGCTTACTTTACGCATGGTGTGCACAGCCACATGCGGAAAGTAAGCAGAACAATGCATTCCTATGGGTGAAGGATCGCCGTGATTCCGCAAAATTAATGAGCATGCTGCATTTTTTACCGTGAAGCGATTCCGCTGTGGTAAAAACCGCAGCATTAGCACAGCATTGCGGAATCCCATAGGAATGCATGGGATGCTTATTTTTTGCGTTTTCGCGCAAAATCGCGCGGTTAAAACCGCCGCGGAAACGCGAAAAAAACGCCACGTGTGTACTCAGCCTAAAGCCTATTTGAGTTTGAGTTTGAGAAAGTCAGATAATGAATCATAAACAGCATGCCACGGTAAAATGTTAGGTCATACCCTTAAAGGGAATCTGTCATCTCATAATGCTCTAGATAAACCCCCATGTAACCTGAAATATAAGAAAAACAAGTTAGATTATACTCACCCAGGGGGCGGTCCGGTCCGATGGGTGTCGCAGGTCCGGGTCGGCGCCTCCCATCTTCATGTGATGACATCCTCTTCTTTGCTTTTGTCATGGCTCCTGCGCAGATGTAAATCTCTGCCCTGTTGAGGGCAGAGCAAAGTACTGCAGTGAGCAGGCACCGGGAAATGTCAGAGAGGCCCGATGTCTGCGCTTTGCAGTACTTTACGCTGCCCTCAACAGGGCAAATCAGTATGCCTGCGAAAGAGCCATGGCAGAAGCAAGGAGGACAATATCGCTAGAATATGGGAGGCGCCGAACCCGGACCTGTGAAACCCATTGGACCGGACCTCCCCCGGGTGAGTATAATCTAAAATGTTTATCTTATCTTTAAGGTTACATCGGGGACTTATCTACAGCATTATGAGATGACAGATTCCCTTTAATGGTATGATCTAACATTTTACCATGGCATGCTGTTTACACTTCATTATTGTAAAATAATGCATATCCTGTAAAATATTCAGGACTAGTTACCAGATAGAAATATAGTGGTTTATTTGGATTCTTCCATCAAAGAAAGGTTATTACAGAAAAACAGGTGAATAAAAATAAGTGAAAGAGATATTGTCCATTGTTCATGCTCTGAGATCCCACATGGCAAATGGCGTCTGTCTCTCAGTTCGGCTTCTTCGTAGTCAAGTAACATACCAGCTGTTGAGTTATGTCATCTTGCGTCTGTGTCTCATGATGGTGAGGGAAGAAGAAGCGCGACCTCTACAGTTAGCCATGAATTATATACGTCTCCTAAAGCACGTGGTCTCTACATATATGGAGCTGTCTTTCTACCATGAGCCAAGCTTAAAAATAGCCTATGTCATGTAAGCTAAAGCATTCTACAGAACTGAGTCTTATAAGAAATTAACGGATTATTAATATTTAACAATTCCCCCTTTTGAGGGAGACAGACATTAATTGGAACCCTCAAATATAACGATCTTTTTTTCTTCTTTTCTTCTTCTTTGACAAAATAATTTAATATTAATAATAATAATAATAATAATAATAATAATATCAGATTACCGTTATAAGTACTCAATGACATAATTGATGTGAATTCATGTTATGGTAAGCCGTGAACAATATTCATATAAAATATGTATAATTATACTTCCCTAAGTCTAAATTGAAGCATCTCAGGTCCAGTCATCATCATCTGATGTCATCTGGTCTTCATTTTGATGTCTTCTGTCTTCTTCTTGGTTCTTTTAAAAATACAGTTTTCTTATAGCATATAGATGTTGTAGGAATTGTGTGGTGTATCAAATCAAAGTCCATAAATTCAAATGTTGATAAGAAACAAAGTCTATAGATGAAATGCAGCTTTAATATCTGTGCAGTGTCATCTTTAAAAACCTGGGCTTATATTGGCTCGCCTTGGATATTCTGGAATCCTCCATCGGTACTGGTCTTTGAACAGGTGTGACGTCTTTGGTCAGCAAAGCAAGGGTTAAAATGACTCTTCCTTGCTAAACATAGCACCATAACCAGTCCTTGTCCTAATGCACAGGACATATGTCAGGGTTGTAGCTTCCTGATAATTACCTTCATTGTTCACCAGCCTTTCATCGAAGCTTTTCAGGTGATTGAAAACCTCTGGAACTTGATAAGAACGTGATAACACCGTTCATCTCAGCATCATAGGATCATCGTCCTCTGGTTGTCAGGTTAGACACTTTAATTGTGACTGTCAGTGGTGGATACTGCACTTGTGACTGTCAGTGGTGGATACTGCACTTGTGACTGTCAGTGGTGGATACTGCACTTGTAATTAACACAGTCTATTACTCAGTAATCATAGCTTTGTTACCTTCTGGGACTTCTGGATCGCGGCATTCTTCTTCTTGCAACTGATAAAAATCAATGAAGTTTAGAAATGTGAAAAGTCTTTATTAACATAATTTCAGTATCTTGCTTGAAGTCTTCATTCCCTATTCTATACCAAATCTGGTAATTTCCCTATCCCATAATATCACAGCGTACCATAGCAATCAGTAATATCCATATAATTATTATCAGAATTTGTACCATATATGGATTTCAATATTTGAAATAATAAACCAATAATAAGTGATAATACATTATTATCCATATTTTTTCATGTGATAGAACATTTTTATGTCATAGGTGTAATTACCTTTTTCAACCCATAGGTGTCACTGTGTTTTATGTAACCAGTGTTATCATCTTTATTAATAAGGAATATATTTATTATACTAATAATATGTAGGAATGTAAAGCCATGAACCAAAATAAGAATATATGAGTGAGCGAATGAATGAATAAAAGAATTGTTGCATATAACTCAGAAGTGAAACATTTTCCTTAGTAAAAGAACCATATAATTGCTATATTTAATGAAGCAATATTCTCAGTAGATATTACTTTACTAAATATTGGTGAAAGAATTAAAAATAATGAAAAATAAGAATAAAAATAAAAATAAGAATAAGGCCTTTATGTTGATGCAGAGTAGTTATGTCTTCAGTAACATATACCCTTAATATTTCCATGATCTGGATTATTTCATAATTGTCATAAACTTGTGTTATCAAAATATTCAAATCATGCAACTTTGCATGTGATTCCTCTTAGTGTAAAGAAATGACTCTTTATAATACTTGTTATTATACCCAATACTTATACCATTGTACCTTATTAATATTTTTTTTTCCTATTAAAATGTGTGAAGAAGAGGTATTAATCAAATGTGATTATGTAGTCAGGATAAAAAACATATTTCCCCCTTAATACCAAAAAATATTGTTTCATGAAATAATTCATTTATCAAAACCAAAATTAAAAATAATTAATGTATAAATTATGTGAATTTATACTTGCTTATACCATTATTTGTCTGAAGATGTGTAACCATCAAAATTAATTTGAATATCATAAAATTATCCTTTGGAAAAATTAATTTAAATGTAGTTTAAGATTAACACACTTGGACAGAGAAGGAAGGTCCACTATTCCCAGATGCAGCTGGTGAATACCAGGCTCTGTGCTGGTGCCTGTTTAAAAGAGCTAAAGCTGATAAGGAAAGAATAGATTTTCTTCCTAAACTATTTTCTATTTTGTTGTGCGATTGCACTTATCCACAATTAACTAAATCAAGAAATAATTACTATAGAAATACAGAAATATATGTTGTATAGATAATATTTCATTATATATCCTAATATTCTAATAATCTAACTGATCTGCATATTTCTCCTAAAGATAAAAGCTTTGGGGTTTTTTTCTTTCCTCATTCAGAATCCTGAGGCCTCATACAAACGTATCACATCACTCGCTCAGCAGCTGCTCATACACTCAGTCACTGTCACTCAGACTGTGTCACATATTAACTTTAAACCAAATACCTCACATACGAAGGTGTGATGAATACACGTGTTTTAACCCAAATTATCCTAATTATCAATGCATTGTAAACTATTTCAATTTAGTCTCTTAATATTTCTTTGAATATTCCCCAAATACACATGACATAAATATATGTATAGCTATACTTGACATTTAGGCCTGGAAAAAAAAATCCATTGCTTTGCAAAAGTTGAGACCCCCTTTAAAATTCTTTTCCTAAGGAACAGGGACATAGTATACTGGTATACTTGTATTATTAGAACAAGGTTCAAATTCCCCTGCTGTGGTTATCATTCAAACCATGCAGTAAAACACATACCCAGAACATTTTAAAAAGCAATTGGTTATTTCCTTTTAAGGGTTAGATATATAATCATGCAATTATTGCAACATCCTGTGTAAATAAAGGCATAAATCCTTGGAAGAGAATTTTTCTCGATTAAGTCCTGCTTTGAAATGAAAATTCTAAGGAAACATAAAAAATAAGGTTAATATCATATTCATAATTCTAAATATTATTACTGATGTAGATTTTAATTTTCATTAAAAAATACAGTTCTACTATTTCTACTTCTACAAACACTCTATATATACTGTATGACTATGTATATATCCACAAACCATAAAACTACAGGATTATACTCTATAAAATAATTACATATAACTCACTAATTGTATAACACTGTTACACAAAATATATTACTTTTTCTAGCCAATTCCTACACCCATACTTATTTCTCTGCAAAAAATATCCTGAAAGGTTCTTGCCATTTTAAAGCTGATAGATTCTTGGAGCAGAGTATTCAGTTTACAGGCCATGATGTCACTCACCACCTGTTTCTGTCTGTTAAATTCGGCCATCTTTGTTACAGAAAGAAGATCAAAACTCATCATTTTTCTTAATTCCATTTGTGTCTTTTCGGTGTTCTTTTGCATCATTCCATATGGCTTATAACAAACATGTGATCTCCTTTGTTCTTCATATATTTGATTTTGGGGAAAACTCATTTTAGAAGGTTTTGCTAATACAAGCTTTTGATAAGATTTTACTCTGCCTGTCTTTACAAAATTAGCACAATTTACTTTCCTCTCACGATTCTCGTGTTTTCTGGCAAAATCAAGGGATTGCGCACATTCAAACAAAGAATCTTTTTGTGACGCAATAACACGAGATGCAGGATTTAGAAACCAAAATTTGCTTACAAAACTCCTTATGAGGGACGGTGTTTTGACATTCTCACTCAGCATTTTGTACAAATGTTCATATATGGACATGAACGTAAAAATACATTCCTTCCGACCAATTCTTAATTTTTGAAGAATATCAATATCTGGATGATTTTCATTAGATGAACAAAAAATGAGAATTTTTAATCTGTCTTTATCAGTTAAATTCTCATGTGTTTCACCAGATAACTTTAAAGACAATCTCCTAGCAAAATTTACAGGGATCCACATTTTGAACAACTGATTCTTCTCCTCGTTAGATAAATCAAATTTATCAGTACAACTTTCATAAATCTCAGAGTTTCTACAAACATCTATTTTGTTGTCATAAGCAGGAATTATTTGGCATATTTTTATCAAATTCTTCCTCACGCTACTTCGGATTTGAGCCTGTGAGTCTTCTATTTTTAGTGGTACGTCTTTCCCTTGTACGTCCTCTACGTCAGTTCTGAAGTCTCCTCCTACTTCTCCATCTTGTTCCACGTCTGCAAGGTCACCTTCAATGGCCGCTACAGACACTTGATTACAGCCAATCTCGAGAACATCACAACAATCATTTTTGGATTTCTCTGACACAGATCTATGAAATATATCTACCATCTGTAGAATATTTTTTAATCTCTCTCTTTCTCTATTGAAAAACTTAGAATCTAACCTCTGATTCTCGAGTTCACACTCGGCATATAAACTTAACCATAAAACTTCTGAATTAGAATTGTCTACAGACTTAAATTTCAATTTACTCTGCTTAGCAAGACAATTAATGACATCCATTTTATCTTACCTTGAAATGTCTCAGCTTGTTCCTTTGATGGACAACGCTGGGTTCCTGTCTTTACACGTCTGGCTTACGTCTGGTACTTTTGGCACTTGTAGTACTTCTCAATCTATCTGGTACTTCTTACTTCTAGGTTCTATGTGATTCTTGTAAGTAGTGGAATTCCCGATAACTTGCACATATGATTTGACGTTAGCAAAGTCCAATCCCCCGTGTGGGCAAGTTGAGGGAAATCCGCAAAAAAGTACAAAAATTCAGATCTGGCTGGCTCTCCAATGTAAAATAATGCATATCCTGTAAAATATTCAGGACTAGTTACCAGATAGAAATATAGTGGTTTATTTGGATTCTTCCATCAAAGAAAGGTTATTACAGAAAAACAGGTGAATAAAAATAAGTGAAAGAGATATTGTCCATTGTTCATGCTCTGAGATCCCACATGGCAAATGGCGTCTGTCTCTCAGTTCGGCTTCTTCGTAGTCAAGTAACATACCAGCTGTTGAGTTATGTCATCTTGCGTCTGTGTCTCATGATGGTGAGGGAAGAAGAAGCGCGACCTCTACAGTTAGCCATGAATTATATACGTCTCCTAAAGCACGTGGTCTCTACATATATGGAGCTGTCTTTCTACCATGAGCCAAGCTTAAAAATAGCCTATGTCATGTAAGCTAAAGCATTCTACAGAACTGAGTCTTATAAGAAATTAACGGATTATTAATATTTAACAATTATCTGACTTTCTCTGTAGATAAGCCCCTAATGGTGGTGGCCGCAGCTTATATGCCAAAATTGAGGTAACAGATTCCCTTTAACTACACCCATAGCCACAACGATTTGCCATTTTATTCTACCCTTGCCACATGAAAATGTTAAAATAACATAGACAACCCTATTAAGATTGTGTTCACACCACCAAACCTTACCTTTGTCTTGTCTCATTGTAGGATAAAAGCAGCAGAAAACAGCTGGGGATGATTTCATTATTAGATGGACAACAGCAAAGCCAAACTGTCCCCACTGATCATAGTGAGGTCAGATAACTTTCTATCAAGATTCCCAACATACTTCCAATCTAAGTTCTCGTTCTTATAACTCCAAGCTCAGGCTGTATACTCAACGTTCATCTCATTCCTCTGGCTGCCTCCACAGCACTTCTCTCAGGCCAATATGCTCGGCAGTTTAGGACCAGCAATGACAGACCTGGCAGCAGCAGTACTAAAGTAAAGATGACATGATGGACAGTGACCAGATGCCCAGCAGAGTGTGGTTCATCGGCTCTGGCAGCAGCAGGATGGGGTAGATGACAGTCAATGGGCAGGCAAGCAAATAGATGGCTTTAGTAGAAGATCAACATTTTGGAATGGGTTGGCCAGAGCTGAAACCTCAATTCAATTGAAAATCTGCAGATTGACATGAAGAGGGCTGTACACAGGAGATGCCCTCGCAATATGAATGATTTAGAGCACTACTGCAAGGAAGAGTGGGCCAAGATTGACCATTGTAATTGTGCCATGCTGAAAGTCTCCTACCCAAAGAGACTGAAAGCTGTCAGACATTCAAAGGGTACTTTATTAAAGTATTAGTATTAATATTAAAGTATTAGTTCAAGATTCCTTAGAGTGCTGTCTGAGGCGAAATGGTCATCTCACATCACAACAGAAGTGATCTTGTATATAGGTACACAATTGACCATCGGGCAAATGTGCCAATGTGGTGCCCTGCGTCTTTACCGCCACAAAAGGTTTAAATATGTACTGTTTTGTATGTGTTTTGTGAGCAATGGGAGTTATGCTTTCTCTGCTAGAGACCACAACACACACACAATTTACCTCACTCCCTTACTTGTCTCAAGCTTAGAGCTTTGCAGACACACCCTAACTGGGAGGGGGAGGAGTCGAGAGTTGTTTTTCAGTGAAGGAGAAGGAGGGAAGATGCAGAATGCTCTTGAAAGCCATGCCATGTGAACCCTCCAGGAGTAAAGCTAAGAACCATCAGGGAGTCAGCCCCTAGGCCATCCATACTTTCAGAGCAGGGTGGTAAGCTGAGAGACTGTGTGAGTTTATACAACCAAAAGCAAAGTGTTTTCCCTGGGAAGACTGCTGCAAACTAGGATCAGTGAAGGATTGTGCAAGAAGGAACTCAAGCTTCACACAGGATCCAAGCTGCAAGTTGCCAGTGGAGGAAAACACAGTGAGTAGTAGCTATACTGGAAAGTTCTAAACTCCGGGAAGCTTTGGTCCCAGAAGGAATTAGAATAGCAGGAAGCTTACACCGAGTCACAGCAGAGTGAAGGATAACTCCCATTTTGCAAACCAAACTGTAACCTGAACTGCACCTGAACTACAGTAAATGATAAAGTTACTTTCCTTGTCTCCTGCCTTATTACTCCATGCCTTCTACTTCCATCACAATCTCTGGGGGTCAGCCCTGGTTGGAGAGGATTAAACATCTGCACTGCCATCACCATCTACTCCCCCAGGGATCATCTGCAGTGCCGGCTATACTACAGTCGAACACTCCAACTGGCGTCACGAATCACTACATAAACTTTATCCCTAATCAATACTCCCCTTTTACATGACCGCCTGGGGCCACGGACCGGGTCACTGCCACTGTGACATATCCCTTTAAGACGACCGGCCCGGTACCGAGTATCCCTTGGCCCCTGGGGCGCGTCATTTTGGCATCACTAACAGGATTCGAACAGGATACCGTACGTGCATAAAGTCCTACAGGAGCAACGACCTGCAGCAACTGAAGCGGTGAGTCGCACCCCTGCAAGGGTTAACTAGGGGGGAAAGATGTCTAATCCTAGCGACGCTCAGGGTGCAGCAACTGCAGCTCCCATATTGCCTCTCACCATGCCTTATATACTGGGTGCGACATGGCTGCCACAGTACACTGGCGATTCGTACACCTTAAGTGACTTCAAAGGGAAGCTGCGCAGCATGTTTGAAATTTACCCTATGTCAGAGGAGCAGAAAGTCAGTATACTTACAAGTCAGCTCAGTGGCTCTGCTCAGAAAGAAGTTAAATCTTGGCCAGCAACTGATAAAAAAACTGTAAAAGACATTTTTGCTAAATTCAGGGATACTTTTGACACCCGTACTGCTTCAGAAATAAAGATGCGATTTTTCAGCTGCAGACAGAAATCACAGAACACTATTAGAGACTATGCTCTTAACCTGCAGGAGACGCTGCAGGCCATTAAACAAATTGATCCAGGCAGTGTAAGAGATGAGAACAAAATGCTGAAAGAGCAGTTCATTGAAGGTCTTTTGTCTGATTCCAGTAAGACATAACTGCGCATGATGTCATTGCAGAACCCTGACATGGATTTTTTTCAGTTTAAGGGCAGATCCATCTGTATCTTAAGAGAATCTATCTATGTCTGCACTGAGCCAGTTAAACATCCAGCCGTTACATACCACCAGGGGGTAGTATTCTCACTCCATGTGCCTGCAGTACAGCATGTGCAGATTCCAGTTGATGATTCTACTGCAGATTTACAACTGCAAGTACAGGAACTGACTAAAAATATGGCTGCTCTATGTAAAACTGTTCAGACTCTCCAGACTTGTTCCCCCACAGAGAGGATCCAATTAGCATCAAGCCCGGATGATCTTCCATGGCGACGGCCAAAGAGGATGACACAACATCAGCGACGACTGACTCACACCGGCAGGAGAACAACAGACCGATTTGACTCTTCTGGGAGACCCATCTGCAGTCAGTGCCATAAGGTTGATCATATTGAAAGGGAATGTCCCAACCCCCAGGTGTAAGACAATCTGGTCCAACTAACAAGAGAAACAGGTATGTTGGAGGGCGTCCACTTATACCTGTGGTAGTGAATGGTATCCCCTTCACTGCCCTCATGGACACTGGATCACAGGTAACCACAATGCCTCACACACTGTAACAGAGATATTGGACTGATGCTGATTTCACCCAACTTCCTGATGGGAAGTTATTATCATTAATAGCAAGTAATGGTCAACCTTTGACACAGGTGGGGTACCAAGAGGCTGTCATTAAAGTGGGAAAAGTGGAGTTCAAAGCTCAAGGTCTCATGGTGGTATAGGTGGACAGAGCAGAGTGTCAACCTATCATAACACTAAGCACAAATGTGATTGAAAATTGTTTAAGTGAGGTCATCACCATTTTGACATAGACATAGCCGAGTCGGCCCCGTACAAAGAACAGCATGCCGTCAATAAAGATATCAAGGCCCTTGCGCAGCAACGGCAGGTGGTGTTAACTGGTGGAGAGATTGGTAGCGTAAGGGTGAGTGATCCCTACTCCATTATGCTTCCCCCTAGGATTGAGACTCTCCTCTGGTGCAGAGCAGCCATAGGCATCAGAGGATGGGACTACCAAGCTCTCCTTGAACCAATCTATTCAGATAGCAGACCTACTGTGCTGACGGCCAGGGGAATTGTTGATGTTAAAAGGGGCAGGGTCCTGGTAAGTGTTCTGAACTGTGGAGAGGAGGAAGCTTGCTTGCCCCATTATGCAACCGCAGCCAAACTATTCACAGTCAGCAACAATGATATTCAGGCTATAGAACCCTTGGATCCATCAGAAGCGACAGGTGGCAATGGCTCTTCTGTTCAGACGGAAGAATGGTTCCAAAAGATACATGTTGGCACCGACTCCACTCCTGTACATCAGAAAAATGGAGTGCAGCGGGTGGTACAAGAATGCGAGAGGCTTTTCACTAAACATCCCTTGGATTTTGGGCAGGTAAAAGGGTTTCAACATAATATCCCCACAGGAGATCACCCACCTATCAAAGAAAGGTTTCGTCCTGTACCTCCAGCTCATTATCAGTGTGCAAAAGGTATGCTAAGAGAAATGAAACAAGCAGGGATAGCTACAGTCCTTGGGCAGCTCCCCTGATGTTAGTCAAAAAGAAAGATGGTACAATGCGCATGTGTGTAGATTACAGACAATTTAACAAAATTACTCACAAAGATGCATACCCCTTACCGCTCATAGAGGAGTCTCTAGCAGCATTAAAATTAGCTAGGTACTTCTCCACTCTGGACTTAACCAGCAGGTACTGGCAGGTTCCTGTTGCTGAGGCAGACAAAGAAAAAACTGCATTTACTACTCCGATGGGGCTATGTGAGTTTAATTACATGCCATTCGGATTGAGCAGTGCTCCTGGGACCTTTCAGAGAATTATGGAATGTTGCCTGGGACATATGAACTTTGAGACTTTGCTATTGTACTTGGACGATGTGATTGTATATTCCAGGACCTATGACAAACATCTGCAACACCTGGCAGAGGTCTTGGAGGCGTTGTCCAACTTCGGCTTAAAGGTAACACCATCTACGTGTCATCTCCTAAAGCCCAAAGTGCAGTATTTAGGCCATGTCGTGAGTGCAGAAGGAGTAGCACCCAACCCAGACAAAGTGACTGTCATCAGAGACTGGCAGGTACCCACCAACATCCATGAGGTTAGACAATTCCTAGGCCTAGTGGGATACTACAGATGCTTTATCAAGGACTTTACTAAATTGGCAGCCCCACTTCAAGATCTCCTAGATGGCCAACCCAAAAATGCCAGAGGCAAGAGTCCCCTGATTGAGTGGAACGCTAGGTTGGATGAGTCATCCAACAGCCTTAAGCAAGCACTTACTGGAGAAGAGATGTTAGCGTATCTAGACTATGATCAGCCGTTTATTCTGCACACCGATACCAGCAATGTTGGGTTAGGAGCTATCCTATCTCAAGTGCAGCAGGGTAAGGAGAAAGTCATTGCTTATGCCAGTCGGAAGCTTCGTCCTACTGAGAGGAACTCTACCAATTATAGCTCCTTCAAGCTAGAACTCTTGGCTATCGTTTGGGCAGTGACAGAGAGGTTCAAGCACTATTTGGCCTCATCTAAATTTACCATCTATATGGACAACAATCCATTAACTCATCTGGAGACCTCCAGGCTTGGCGCCTTGGAACAAAGATGGATGTCTCCGTTGCCCAATTATGAGTTAATCATTAAATACTGAGCTGGCACTAAAAACGCCAATGCTGATGCTTTGTCCCATATGCCAAATGCTCCTGATCCAGCAGAAGATCTAGAAGACCTGGAAGAAATAGAGATGCCAGCATTCCACCGCCACGGTGCCTCCCAAGACTCTAACCACGTGACAGGGAGAAGTCTTGCCGTTCACAAAATTTCCCTTAATCCACAACCTCACCATGGTTGGGCAGAGATGCAGAGCAATGAACCGGCTATATGTATGGTAAAAGAACTCCTTGGAGAAGCAGATTCGTCTCCAGCTCCTGATGCGCCTGCAGATGTCCAACAGTTGTGGAAAGAGAGAAAGAAGCTGTTCCTTTTTTAAGTCAAGTTGATCCAAAGAGCTATTAACCCATGTATGCATGAACTGGTATGGCAGATCATGGTCCCCAAAAAGGACGTGCCCATGGTCTTGGAAGGTTTCCACAATAAAGCGGGACACTTTGGTTGGAAAAAGCTGGAAGTAGTCATCCGCAACCGCTTCTTCTGGACAGGTATGAGACGGTCTATTGAACAGTGGTGTGTTATGAATGAGTCACCGGAGGAGGAGAAAACAAAAATACAAGCTAAGTCCAGAAAACCGGAGAGGTTGGTAGCTATCGGATGGCAGACCCCTGATCCTATACACCACAACTAACAGTAGCCGTGGGGGGTTCCTACGGTGCCCTAGACCCCTCGTCACAGCCGGAGAACTACATAAGCCTAAAGAAGGAAAGGGGAAATCTAAACTGCCCCAGAGCAGACCCCAAAGCAATAGACAGCCCCCAACATGTATTGTCGGTGAAAAACAGATGAAAACACAAACACAGACAGAAAGACAGGCTGAGCAAATGATGGGGCCCAACTAACTAGATAGGACAGGGCAGAAAAGATGCTGGCTGCAATCCGCAAAAAACCCTACCAAAAATGTCCCAACCGTCTGATAGGGAAAAAGGCCCTGAAGTCGCTAGACTTCAAAATCACTATATCAGTACTCAGGTATATTCTGAAACCAGAGCAAAGAGATCAACTGATCAGAGACAAAAATGGAATTCATCCAGTCCCAACCAGGACTGGCTGAATACAAACACTAAGGAAACCAGACAAAATCTCATGGAATAATAGCAGGGCAAAAACTTAGCTTTTAGTAGACAGGAACTAAGCTGGATGCAAGAGCTCAGAGTAGAAAGGGTCACCAGCAGCCCTGCAGGGCGTCGGCTGCCTTATATCCACTCAGAAATTCCAGATGTCCAATCATACTCCGCCTGTTCCGATGACAGGTTCTTCCCATCCCAATCAATTTCACTACCTCTCTTCACCAGTAGAGGGAGTTCATCAGACATCAAAGGTGAAGGGGAAAATGAACTCACAACAGTACCTCCCCCTTGAGGAGGGGTCACCGAACCCTCATCCACGCCACCAGGGCGATCAGGATGGGCCCGATGAAAAGCACGAACCAATCTTTCGGCATGAATATCGGATGCAGGGACCCAAGAATTATCCTCCTGGCCATAACCCTTCCATTTAACCAAAAACTGGAGTCTCCGTCTAGCCAGACGAGAATCCAGTATCTTCTCAACCTCATATTCCACATTACCTTCAACCAATACAGGGTCAGGAGGTGCCACCACAGGAACTACTGGCTCAACAAACCTCTTTAACAGAGACTTATGAAACACGTTATGGATCTTGAATGTAACAGGAAGAGCCAATCGAAAAGAGACCGGATTAAGAATCTCCAAAATCTTGTAAGGTCCAATAAATCTAGGTTTAAACTTTGGAGAAGCCACCTTCATAGAGATATTCTTTGATGACAACCAAACCATATCACCCACCTTAAACCGGGGACCAATGGTCCTATGCCGGTTGGAAAACTGCTGGGCCTTTTCCTGGGAGAGAGACAACTTATCCACCACTTGGTCCCAAATCTGGTGCATTCTCTCCACCACAGTGTCAACACCTGGGCAGGCAGAAGACTCCACCTGCCCTGAAGAGAATCGAGGATGAAACCCCAAAGTTACAAAAAAAGGGTGACATCAAAGTGGCAGAACTAGCTCTATTATTTAAAGCAAATTCGGCCAAGGGCAAAAATGAAACCCAATCATCCTGATCAGCAGAAATAAAACATCTCAAATACGACTCCAAAGTCTGGTTTGTTCTCTCCATCTGCCCATTGGTCTGAGGGTAAAATGCAGAGGAGAAGGACAACTGAATTCCCAGCTTGGAACAGAAAGTCCTCCAAAATCTAGAAACAAACTGAACTCCTCTGTCAGACTCAATGTTCTCAGGAATCCCGTGCAAGCGAACCACCTGTTGCAAAAACAACGGCACCAACTCTGAGGAAGATGGCAACTTAGGGAGTGGTACAAGATGGACCATCTTAGAGAATCTATCACAAATCACCCAAATAACAGTCATTCTCTGAGAGACAGGCATATCAGAGATAAAATCCATTGAAATATGGGTCCATGGCCTCCTGGGCACCGGCAAAGGCATCAACAACCCACTAGAGCGAGGACAAGGTTTAGACCGGGAGCAAGTCCCACAGGACTGCACAAAATTCCTGACATCACGAGACAAGGCGGGCCACCAAAAATACCGACTCACCAAATCTCTAGTACCAAAAATACCTGGATGACCAGCCAATGCGGAGCAATGAACCTCAGACATCACTTTCTTCCGCCACTGGTCAGGAACATACAATTTTCCACTGGGACAACGCTCAGGTTTGTCCTCCTGAAACTCTTCCAGAGCACGTCTCAAATCGGGCGAGATGGCAAAAAGAACTACCCCCTCACCTAAGATGGTAGCAGGCTTGGTCACAATAGGAGAATCAGCAAAGAAACTCCTAGAGAGTGCGTCTGCCTTGACATTCTTAGTGCCCGGAAGAAAAGAGACCACAAAATCAAAACGTGTGAAAAACAAGGCCCACCTAACCTGTCTAGGATTCAAACGTTTGGCCGACTCCAGGTAAATCAAATTCTTGTGGTCTTGTGGTCAGTAAGGACCACGACTTGATGTTTAGCTCCCTCCAACCAATGTCTCCACTCCTCAAATGCCCATTTCATGGCTAACAGTTCCCGATTCACCACATCATAGTTACGTTCGGATGGGGAGAACTTTCGGGAAAAGAAAGCACAGGGATTCATTTTAGATGTTACAGGATCTTTTTGGGACAAAACAGCTCCTGCACCAATCTCAGAAGCGTCCACCTCTACCTGAAACGGGAGTGACGCATCAGGTTGCTGCAAAACCGGAGCAGAAGTGAACCTTCGCTTCAGCTCCTGAAAAGAAGAAACAGCCTCCGGAGACCAATTCAGCACATCTGCCCCCTTCTTAGTCAAATTAGTCAATGGTTTGGCAATACCAGAAAAATTAGCTATAAATTTACGATAAAAATTAGCAAAACCCAAAAACTTCTGGAGGGCCTTCAAAGAAGTGGGCTGAACCCAATCATAAATGGCCTGTACCTTGGCCGGGTCCATTTCAATAGTTGACGGAGACAAAATAAATCCCAAAAATGAAATCCTCTGTACACCAAAAAGGCATTTCGATCCCTTGACATACAAGGAATTCTCCCTCAAAATCCGGAACACAGTCCGAACATGTTCCACATGAGAGTCCCAATCATTGGAAAAGATCAAAATATCATCCAGATAGATGATCAAAAATTTATCCACAAAATCTCGGAAAATATCATTCATGAAGCACTGGAAGACAGAAGGGGCATTAGTGAGCCCAAAAGGCATCACCAGGTACTCAAAATGTCCCTCCGGAGTATTAAACGCCGTCTTCCATTCATCCCCCTGCTTAATGCGAATAAGATTATACGCCCCCCTGAGGTCAAGCTTGGTAAACCAGCAAGCACCTTTAACTCTGGAGAATAGATCAGAAATCAGGGGTAACGGATACTGATATTTAACAGTAATTTTATTGAGGGAACGATAGTCAATACAAGGCCTTAATGAACCATCTTTCTTGGCCGCAAAAAAAAACCCAGCACCTAAGGGTGAAGAGGATGGTCTAATATGACCCTTCTCCAATGACTCCTTAATATAGGATCGCATAGCCTCGTGCTCGGGTACAGATAAATTGAAAAGTCGCCCCTTGGGAAATTTACACCCAGGGCTCAGCTCAATTGCACAGTCATAACTCCTATGAGGAGGCAAAGACGCAGACTCATTCTCACTAAATACATTATAAATATCAGCCAAATAGTCAGGAACATTATGCGACTGGGGAGAGGTGGAGAAAATAGGAGCGTCATTAAGGGCACACCGACAACCCCAACTCACCACAGACACAGATTTCCAATCCAAAACTGGATTATGGATTTGCAACCAGGGAAACCCCAGAACGATGGTATCATGCAAATCATGCAACACCAAAAATCTGCAATTATCTTGATGGTCTGGGGCGACCCGCATTACCACCTGGGTCCAAAACTGAGGTTTATTCTTCGCCAATGGAGTAGCATCAATACCCCTCAAAGGGATAGGCGTCTGCAGAGGTGTCATAGGAAACCCACAACGTTTAGCAAAATCCAAGTCCATCAGGTTCGTAGCTGCTCCCGAATCCACAAAAGCCTTAGCGGAAAATATGGACAGGGAGCAGATCAGAGTAATTGCCAGAAGAAACTTAGGTTGAACACCACCAACAGCAAATGTGTGTGCAAAACGTTTCTCTCGTTTAGGGCAGACAGAAATAATATGAGAGGCATCTCCACAGAAAAAACACAGCTTATTACACCTTCTGAACTCCTGACGTTGCGCCCTAGACAAAACTCTATCACATTGCATAGGTTCAGACGTTTGTTCAACAGGTGGCAACACCTCTCGTGCAGTTTTGCGTTCACGCAAACGCCGATCAACCTGAATGGCTAATGACATAGAATCGTCAAGACCAGAAGGAACAGGAAATCCCACCATAGTATCTTTTACGGTTTCTGACAAACCCTTCCGAAAGAGAGCTGCCAAGGCACCATCATTCCAGGTAGTAAGGACTGCCCACTTTCGGAATTTTTGACAGTACAACTCTGCAGAATCCTGACCCTGGCTCAATGCCAACAGGGCCTTTTCAGCCTGATCAATAGCAATAGGTTCATCATACAACAACCCCAAGGCCTGAAAAAATGCGTTCACATCAGTCAGAATAGGATCATCAGGTTTCAAAGACAACGCCCAATCCTGGGGATCGCCGCGCAGCAAAGAGATGACAATTTTAACCTGCTGCGCGGAGCTCCCCGATGAGTTAGGCTTCAAGGCAAAAAATAATTTACAATTATTCTTAAAATTCAGAAATTTAGACCGATCCCCAAAAAACACATCAGGAGTAGGGATCTTTGGTTCAGCAGCATGTGAATGAGCAAGATAGGCGGAAATTCCCCGCACTTCAGCAGTAAGCTGCTCCACACGATCAGACAATTGCTTAATCTCCATTGAGAAAAAATTCCCCCTACGGCCTCAGAGAAATAGAGGAAAAAATATACACCAAAAAAAAAAAATTCTGACACCTTTCTTTTTCTTTTTTTTTTTTTTACAATTCTTTCCTGCTATTGAGCACCCTAGAATCTGCAGTATGGCTGGTGATTCTGTTATGAATGAGTCACCGGAGGAGGAGAAAACAAAAATACAAGCTAAGTCCAGAAAACCGGAGAGGTTGGTAGCTATCGGATTGCAGACACCTGATCCTATACACCACAACTAACAGTAGCCGTGGGGGGTTCCTATGGTGCCCTAGACCCCTCGTCACAGCCGGAGAACTACATAAGCCTAAAGAAGGAAAGGGGAAGTCTAAACTGCCCCAAAGCAGACCCCAAAGCAATAGACAGCCCCCAACATGTATTGTCAGTGAAAAACAGATGAAAACACAAACACAGACAGGCTGAGCAAATGATGGGGCCCAACTAACTAGATAGGACAGGACAGAAAAGATGCTGGCTGCAATCCGCAAAAAACCCTACCAAAAATGTCCCAACCGTCTGATCAAAATCACCATATCAGTACTCAGGTATATTCTGAAACCAAAGCAAAGAGATCAACTGATCAGAGACAAAAATGGAATTCAGCCAGTCCCAACCAGGACTGGCTGAATACAAACACTAAGGAAACCAGACAAAATCTCATGGAATAATAGCAGGGCAAAAACTTAGCTTTTAGTAGACAGGAACTAAGCTGGATGCAAGAGCTCAGAGCAGAAAGGATCACCAGCAGCCCTGCAGGGCGTCGGCTGCCTTATATCCACTCAGAAATTCCAGATGTCCAATCACACTCCGCCTGCTCCGATGACAGGTTCTTCCCATCCCAATCAATTTCACTACCTCTCTTCACCAGCAGAGGGAGTTCATCAGACATCAAAGGTGAAGGGGAGAATGAACTCACAACAGTGGTGTAGGGAATGCGGCCCATGCAATCTCAGAAGAAAGAATTCTGCCAATCAAAGGCCCCCCTTGAAGCCCATCATCACTAAACAACCTTTGGAACTGGTGGCCCTAGACTACATGCAACTAACCCCAAGCCGATCGGGGTATACCTATGCCTTAACAATAGTGGATCACAATTACCATTTCCTAGTGGTCATTCCGGTGAAAGACCAAACAGCAAGAACAGCTGCAAAGGCATTCCAAGAAATTTCTGCAGACCCCATGGCTACCCAGATCAAGTGCTGACAGAGGTCCAGCCTTCGAAGCAGAAGTCTTTCAAGAATTTTGCTCCCTCTATGGATGTAAAAAGATCAGAACTACACCATACCATCCACAAGGCAATGGTCTTTGCGAAAAACTGAATCATCTGGTGATCAATTTATTGCAGATCTTAAAAATAATTTATTTTTATAAGGAACATCAATAGCTTGCCAACAATTTTATGTGCAAAAAATTGTTGCATTATGGGGGCTGCTTAATGTCTGTACCCTCATGAGAGTGCACTATGCAACAGCGGTACTGTATAGCTATAAAACCTCAGATATGACTGAAACTGGCTCGGGTTTAGGTGGAGTGACTTTATTTGTTTACTGATGTGAATCAACATGGTTACAATGCTAGGGACAGCGTTTTTCAATAAATACTGGGGGGTTAGGTGTCTTTCATTGAGGTTTTGTGCACATGATTCTTTGCCAAACAGCAGTATAATTCAGGTCGTTTGGCATTAATTTTGGTGAACTTGGACATTTGGGAGTTCTGTTTCCACACAAATGGATGGTTGCAAAATTCTATGGCAGACAAAGACAGTGGAGGAAGAGTACCATGGAAATCAGTAGATAAGGATGATAATGGGCTGATGACAACAACAATCCACTACTTGCTGATGCTCACCGGTTAGCCAAAAGATGATCATGAGAAGAAGTAGGACAACTTGAGCTTTGCTTATCTTGTTGATCAGTTTACTTTTCCCACATGAAAAGGGGATGCCATTTCATGTTCTGATGCAGTGACGAAGTTCCCAGTTGATGGGTGCCAACACACTCGGGTTACAAATTGGTCCTCAGGCAATGTGGAAATAAATATTCATACCCAAGATGCCCGCACAAAGGAATAGCTGCCACCATGACCACCATCGTACCTTTCAGGCACTGTTGAGCCTCCTACAACAACAGCACGTGCTGCATCTCCTGCTCCATAGCTGACAGCAGAAAAACTGATTTTGACCCCAGAAGATCCTTTGTCTGCACTGAGTATCATCAAAGCTAATGCTCTTCTTCTCTGAGAATATCATCTCCATGTCACCCCTGTCTAGTTTCCAGGTTTTGTCCACCACAGAATCATGATCCTAATCAATGATTCACCTGGCAGTTGCATTTCTGTGGGAAATGGCCTGAACTCCTTGCCCCCCAGCCTGATTCCCACTTCCAGGGTTGCCCTGGCTGAGAGTGCTATTAGCCCTGCCAGTGCCCCTATCATCATGGTTTTCTGAGCAGGTAACACAGTTTGTCATTAGAACCATGCCCTTTATCTACTCCTGCCTCATGTTATCCATGTACAAAAGCTGACTATTCATGTCTTTCAAATCAACTGGAAGAAGTTGTCCTGGTGTAGTAAGTTCCTTTTCGTACATGCAGTTTAAAGAGCCGTAAAGTATATTCTCATTTGGATATTCAAATAATTTTGGCATCTTTTTTTCCTGATTCATGGGGCTTCATTTTTATGTCATTTGTCATGCTCTCTTTTACATTTTTTGCTAATATTGGGTGATATCAGTTTTTCACATGTTTTAATTGTTTTTTATAACCACAAAAGAACACTAAAATGTGTTTTCCTTTTTGGAGCAATTATTTTATATATATTGGATACTTTTTTCAGGGGGCAAGACTAGTAACAGAGATTTGAATTTGCAGGGTCTTTTTTTATTTATTTATTTTATTATTTTTTATCTACATTTTTTGTTTTTTATTTATTTTTAATTTATTTCACATACTGTGATGTATATAAATATTTAAATACTTGGAAAAAAAATCTCCGATAACTAGAGCTGACATTAGCCTGAGTTATAGGAGAAATGTAGCCCCTTGGATCCATAGCAGAGCTGACTGGGTCTCCCACTAGCTTCTGCTCCTACCCTCTGCCCAGCAATCACGTGACCTTTGGGTATGTAGGATAAAGTGGCGTTAGTGCTTCCAGTTACTGTACATAGACCTCTGGTGTATACCGTGATCAATAAGGCAGAGGCGGTAACAAACCATCCTTACGTTCTCTACAGGGTGTCCAGGCATGTCTCAGAGACAGTTTTCAGCTGCCAAAGCTCCACGATCACATGCCGCTGCTCCACTATGCAGTGACATTTTAGAATATCACTGCGGAGTAGAATGTGAATTGCCTGAATGTTTATAGACTTTGGGCAGTCCAAAAGTAGTTAAATTCATAAGAGAATAAAAACAGTAACTTTTTTGTATTGCATTTAATTCCTCTTTTTTTTTAATTATCTACTTTTAAATACAACTTAAGCCTAACAATTTAAATTTCCAAGTAGCTACACATACAGTGGCTTCACCCTCTTAGCTTTTTACATATTTTGTTAAATTACAACTTGTGTTTAAATATTTTTGTAATACGATTTGTATGTGACGCATCAGCACTAAATAGTCTAAGTCAGTGAAGTGAGAAAAATATAAGCATAAATTAAATTTATGGGATCAAATAACTAAAACTTGGCATGTACATATGTATTCATCCCTTTTTGCTATGAAGCTCTTACAATTTTCTTGTGCTAGTACCTTCATATGTCACATGCTTAATGAAAGGAAGTCCACCTGTGTGCAATCTAAGCGTCATATGGTCTGTCAGCATATGTGCACCTTTTCTGAAAGTTATGCAAGAGGTATCACTAACCAAGCAACACCATGAAGAGCAAGGCCAACTCCAAACTAGTTGTTGAAACGTACAGTAAAAGTCAGGATTGGCTTATAAAAAAATCTCAATCTTAATATGATCCCCTGGAGCACCATCAAATCCATTAAGGAACGAACACGGTACCACAACAAACCTGCCAAAAGAGGGCCATCCACCAAAACCCTCAGCCTAGGCAAGGAGGGCATTAATCAGAGAGGCAGCACAGAGACCAAAGGTAACCCTGAAAGAGCTGCAAAGTTTCCAAGCAATAGGGACAGGGAAAATGGTCTATGTCCAGGGTAAGATGGATGGTGCAAAATACAGGGATAATCTTGAGCAAAACCTGTTTCAGCCTGTCAGTGATTTGAGACTAGGATGGAAGTTCACCTTCCAACAAGACAATGACTCAAAGCTTACTGCTAAAGCAAGAGTTAAGTAGTTTAAACGTGTAAGTGTTTAGGACTGGCCTAGTCATAGCCTAGATCTTAATGCAATTGAGACTCTGTGGTCAGACTTGAAGATTGCCATTCACCAGAGAAAAACATCTAACTTGAAGGAGCTCAAACTTTTTTTGCCTCAAGGAAAAGGCAAAATTCCCAGTGACACGATGTGGAAAGAACCTAGCAATTTATCTAAAGTGACTTGCAACTGTAATTGCCACAAAAGGAGGTTCTATAAAGTACTGACTTTTGGGGGATGAATAGTTATGTACACTGAAGTTTTCAGTTATTTTGTCCTATTTGTTGTTGGGTTTACAATAACAAGAAAATCAGATGCCCACAATTGTAGGCATGTTCTTTAAATGAACTAATACAAACCATCAAAAGAAACAGTGAAATTCCAGTTTTTAAGGTAGCAAAACACAAAACAAATGCCACAGGGGTGACTACTTTCTCAAGTCACTGTAGGTTCATGAACGAGAATGAACACGGGGCAACAGAATGCAGTATGGTCTGAGGGCTCCTTCCTAAGTCCGTAATCATCAGTCCGATCTCAGATCAAAATGCAAGGAGTGGCCGTGTGTCTTCCAACCCTAAGCGTGACAGCTTCATATACTTCTCTAAGGCTGTGATGCTTGGGATTTGGTTACGTGCTGCCAGTCCGTATATTACCTGAGATCAGACTGATGACAAAGGATGACTGAAAGAGCCCTTAGGGTATATGGCTGTTAAATTGGATAATCAATGCAAGTATTCAAAAATTAAAATGTGGTCTTTCTTTAACATAGTACAAAAAAGATAATAATAATATTCCTTTGCTTGAAAAGGATGAGACAAGAAAATTAAGATAGGTTCACATCCAAAAATCCAGCTCCTGCAACAGACAGCTGAATTTGGGCAATAATTAGAATATTATGACACGGAAGTGTGCAAAATTTTTTTTATCTTTACAATGCACTCACTTTATGAAGTAGACAGTTATGTTAACATTATTTGTTTATAGACTTTACTTTTATATGTAAAAAATAAATTTGGCTTGCCCATTTCACAAGCCAGGAAACACTCTGTAACACACAAGCCTCGGTTTCAGGATTTTTGGATTTTTGTTTATTAAAAAGTCTTAAAATGCCCCTTTTGTTTGCATTGTGTGAAGAATGAAAAAATGGAAGGAAATGAACACAAAAAAATCTGTGTAAACGTATGCATAAACTTTAAAGAAGTTGTCCTCTACTTGGACAACTCCTTATCATGGCCCCAATAAAATAAAAAAGCTTATAATCACCTTCTGCGCCGGTGCCATTCCTGCGGTGTTGGCATTCGTTGTCCCTGGGGCTCTCGTGCTGCTGCTGTGACACGTGACCCTCGGTGCCCAATCAGTGCTGTCCCCAATGTCTCTGATTTATATCGAATGGAACATGAAGAGGAAGTCAGAGATCAGCTGCAGCCCGATCGTCCTCAAGTTGACAAAATACAGCGACACTGATGCCAGCACTGATTTGTGCTGGGCTCACGCATCAAAACAACCACACATGAGCCCCGACACTGCGGGAATGGCGTCGGCATGGGAGGTGAGTATAAGATTTTTTATTTTATCGGGGCCAACTATTTAGCACAAGAAGGAATTGTCTTAGTGGCGGACTACTCCTTTAAGTAGTGTTGAGAAATAGTATATTGAAGTATATGAACTGTTTAATGTAGAAGCAAATATGTTTCACTGTTTCATAGTGTTAAAGACAGTTTGTCACCACCAAAAATGCAATTTACCTGCATATATAGTGGTAATCTTCAGGTAAATAATATTTTAACCGTTTTACTATATAATAACTATGTAATAACTTGAAGCACATCTACAAAGTTAAAATGAAGTTATATTATCTTTTAAAGGGAACCAGTCAGCAGAATTGTGCTCAGTAAACCACAGACAATGTCAGGTCGACGCTGTTATACTGATTACAAAGATATCTTGGTTGATGAAATCCATCTTGGGGTTATTGTTTAATCTCTTTTTGTAGTTTTCAGTTAATGAGTTCTCGTGCTCCGGGGCAGCCTGTGGGAGAGGGGGGCCATCATGTGGTACTCTGTTTAGGTATTCATCTGTATGGGCTTCTGACAGGTCACTGATCTCTCAGTGACCTGCCCCCTATTTTACATAATGAATATTCTATATATTGAAAAAAAAACACCTTCAGCAGGCAGGTGGCGGCAGTGCCTGCACTGCAGCATGATCCGCATGTAAAATGTGCATATAATTCAGTTAATTGGTGTTATAAATAAATTCATTTTAAAAAATGCCTCCTCTAATATGACACCGCCGGCGCCTGCACAGTAGCAGCTATCGGCAAGCGTGGACAGATGCTACTGTGCAGGGTCTGGTAGCGCCATCTTGCTAGAGAAAAAAATTATTTCCACTTAGATGGCACCAGCCTTCCTATGCAGTAGAATCTATCAGCGATCCGATAGATGCTACTGTAGGTAATAGCAGTGACGAGACGCGAGACTAAGTTGTACTTTGGGAAGTAACTTTTATAAATTGAAGCCGCTAGGGCTATACTAAGCAACCAAAACAAAATAACAGCTATTGTCCTCGCAGGGACTCAGCACAAGCAAACACTATTAAAGAGAACACGACTAACCCGGCAAAGGCTGGTTACTATAGGGCCGCGATATGGCCGACTACGGGTTCTTATTTCCTATAGTGTCACTTATCCGTCCTGCTGTCCCTCGGCGTCTCTGATGAAGCTGCTTTGGCGTCGCAGCCGCTTGGCCCAGCTGCTGAAGATCTGGCATAGTCTTCGGGTGCCCCAGCACCCAGGAGGAGTTGGGGCACAACAGGCCCTAGGGGAGTCCTTTGATGAGGTAACCCCCTGTAGAAACAGCGGGGTTCCGTTTGTTAGCGAGTTCAAGGAGACTCCAGTCATCAAGCAGGGTGATGACGCAGTTACGAGGAGTGGCGGTTGGTAGGCCATGTGCACGGCCTGGGCCTGTGCCAAGAGTCTCTCTGTAGGTGAGGAGCAGGCCCCAATTGCCGACTGCAGCGGGGTGATGGCAGATGTGGGTGGTGATGAACAGGCCGCAGCCACGGGCCGAAGCGAGGCGGAAGTGGGCAGGCCGCAACCGCGGGCTGCAGTGAAGCGGCAGTGGCCGCAAGAGGCAGCGGACAAGCCACAACGGGCTGGAGCACAGTGGTAACGGCTGCGGATAACCGTGGGCAGGTCGTGACCCCAAATTGGAGTGAAGCAGCAGTCTCTTGTCGGTAAGCTCGGCGCTTCCTCCCTGAAGGCCACTGTAAATCTCCCCTCTGCTGCTGGTCTCCTCTCTGGTCACCGTCTGTCGCTCTGGCTCTCTCACTCTCCCACAGTCTCTTGCTCCGCATCTGCCGTTCCGCTAACTGACCCCCTGCGTGCTCCCTGCCCCTTTTATACCCCCCTCCCCTTGCTGTTCTGTCACTCTCAGCCGTCCACTCTCCTCCTCCGATCCCCAGGTACAGTTCCCTTAGGAACCTAGATGGCGGTCCCCTTGGTTCTGGCCTGGACACTATGCGGGGGGCCCTCCTCCCTACACTCACCCATCCTGTATGCTCACCAGTCCTCGGGCGAGGGCCTTAGTATACTTGGGTTGGTCTGTGGAGATGTCAGTTTTTGTTGCCATATGAACTGGTCCTGGTCGTATCGTTCGAGGGGTTTGCCGGCTGTTGACCGCTCGGAGCGTATTAGTTCGACTAGGGTGGAGTCTTCTGGGGTGATGGACAGTGGGGGGCTAGCTGGTTCGGGCAGGCTAATTGGGTCAGTTGAGTTGTCATTGAGTGGAGAGCACCTGGATATTGTGGGGAAGTCTTCTTCATCGTCCGGGTCCCAAACCACTGGCAAAGGTTCAGAGACCTGAGCAGTAGGTTCAGGTTGTACCGGGTCGGTGGAAGGACATGTGCGTAACATATTACGGTGCACAATGCGAGTGGGCAGTGTTCTGTCTTTCTCGGGTCGTATTTCGTATTTATGGTCCTTCAGGGTTTATACGGCATAGGACTCGGTAGGGACTCTCTTCCCAGTGTGGTTCTAATTTGTTTTGGGAGCATTGGTCTAGTACGAGTACTCAATCTCCGATTTGGAGGTTGGAAGTTGGGGGTAGATTCTTTCCTGGGTGTTCTAAGTCTTGGAGTTTGGTATGTACAATTCGATGGAGAGTTTGCAGCCGGTGTCGGTGATTTCTCACACATGATGATACCCCAGTCCAGGGCTGGGGTTCCTCTGGGTCCAACTCTACCTCCGTGATCCCTTTGCCTTCGTGTCCGAATAGCAGGAAGTTGGGGGTATAGCCGGTAACTCGGTGCACCCGGTTGTAATAAACCCATACTAGTTCAGGGACATATTCGGGCCAACGGGCCTTCTTGTCACTCTCCAGAGTACGCAACATTTGGATTAATGTCCGATTAAATCGTTTGCAGGCCCCATTTCCCTGCGGGTGGTATGGCGTGGTCCGGAATTTGTCAATACTGTACAGACGGTGTAGTTCCTCCATAATCTTTCCCAAAAAACATGCTCCTTGGTCGGAATGTATACGTTGAGGGCAGCCGTATACTTGTGTGAAGTTTCTACAAATTGCGGAGGCGGCCGACTCCGCAGTCTGGTCTCGAGTGGGAGTGATCACAGTGAACTTAGTGAAATGGTCTACCATGACGAGGCAGTGTTCGTACCCCTGGAATGCGGGATCGATGGTCAGGTAATCCACCGTCAGAAGCTCGAGGGGCACTGAGGTCACTATTGTTTGTACAGAGGCTCGCTGTGCAGGCGGTTTGGCTAATTCGCACAGGAGGCCGGCCCGGCAAGTCTCGTCCACAACGGCATGTGTTATGATTGAGTCACCGTAGGAGGCAAAAACAGAAATGCTAGCTAAGTCCAGAAAACCAGAGAGGTTGGCAGCTATCGGATTGCAGACCCCTGATCCTATCCACAACAACTAACAGTAGCCGTGGGGGGCTCCTACGATGCCCCAGACCCCTCGATCACAGCCGGAGAATTAAATAGGCCTAAAGAAAGAAAGGGGAAATCTAAACTGCCCCAGAGCAGACCCCAAAGCAATAGGCAGCCCCCAACATATAATGACAGTGTAGCAAGATGAAAACACTAACACAGACAGAAAGATAGACTGAGCAAAGACGGGGCCCAAGCTAACTAGATAGGAAAGGACAGGAAGGCTGCTGTCTGCAATCCGTGAAAAACCCTATAAAAATAAGAGCCAACAGACTGACAGTGAAAAAGGCCCTGAAGATGCTAGGCTTCAAAAAAGCTATGTCAGTACTCAGGAATATTCTGAAGACAGAGCAACAGGCAAAAGGAGATTCAGCTCACCCCAGCAGGGAATGACAGAATCCAGTAAAGCAAGGAAAACTAAAACAAAAAAACAAATGCTAACAGGCAAAGCAGAAAACTTAGCTTTAGAGGAGTAGGAATCAGACTGGTGTCCTAGAAGTCCACAGAGAAATCACCCGCAGGGCAGAAGGGCGTCGGCAGCCTTATATCCAGTCCGTGACTCCACTCAGCCAGTCATCCTCATTAGGCTCAGGTGCCTGATAATCAGGCTCATTACCTTCCTTTACCAGAATAGGGAGTTCACCAGACCTCTGTGACGAAGGGGAAAATGAACTCACAACAGTACCTCCCCGTTGAGGAGGGGTCACCGAACCCTCAACCACGCCACCAGGGCGATCAGGGTGAGCCCGATTAAAGGCACGCACCAATCTTTTGGCATGAATATCAGAGGCAGAGACCCAGGAACTATCCTCCTGACCATAACCCTTCCACTTAACCAAATACTGGAGTCTCCGTCTAGCCAGACGGGAATCCAGTATTTTCTCTACCTCTTATTCCATGTTACCGTCAACCAATACAGGGTCTGGAGGTGCCACCCCAGGAACAACTGGTTCAACAAACCTCTTCAACAAGGACTTATGGAACACATTATGGATTTTAAATGTGACAGGAAGAGCCAAACGAAAAGAGACCGGATTAATAATCTCCAAAATCTTGTAAGGTCCAATAAATCTAGGCTTAAACTTAGGAGAAGCCACCTTCATAGGAATATTTTTTGATGATAACCACACCATATCACCAATCTTAAACTGTGGACCAATGGTCCTATGTCGATTGGAAAACCGCTGGGCCTTTTCCTGGGAGAGAGATAACTTATCCACCACTTGGTCCCAGATCTGGTGCATTCTCTCCTCCACAGTGTCAACACCTGGGCAGGCAGAAGGCTCCACCTGCCCTGAAGAAAATCGAGGATGAAACCCAAAGTTACAAAAAAAAGGTGACATCAAAGTGGCAGAACTAGTTCTATTATTTAAAGCAAATTCGGCCAAGGGCAAAAATGAAACCCAATCATCCTGATCAGCGGAAATAAAACATCTCAAATACGACTCCAAGGTCTGGTTTGTTCTCTCTGTCTGCCCATTGGTCTGAGGATGAAAAGCAGAGAAGGACAACTGAATTCCCAGCTTGGAACAGAAAGTCCTCCAAAATCTAGACACAAACTGAACTCCTCTGTCAGATACAATGTTCTCAGGAATCCCGTGCAAGCGAACCACCTGTTGCAAAAACAGGGGCACCAACTCAGAGGAAGACGGCAACTTAGGGAGTGGTACAAGATGAACCATCTTAGAGAACCTCTCACAAATCACCCAAATAACAGTCATTCTTTGAGAGACCGGCATATCAGAGATGAAATCCATTGAAATATGGGTCCATGGCCTCCTGGGGACCGGCAAAGGCATCAACAACCCACTAGAGCGAGAACAAGATTTGGACCGGGAGCAAGTCCCACAGGACTGCACAAAATTCCTGACATCATGAGACAAGGTGGGCCACCAAAAAGAGCGACTCACCAGATCTCTAGTACCAAAAATACCTGGATGACCAGCCAATGCAGAGCAATGAACTTCAGACATCACTCTCTTCTTCCACTGGTCAGGAACATACAACTTTCCACTGGGACAATGCTCAGGTTTGTCCTCCTGGAACTCTTGCAGAGCAAGTCTCAAATCGGGCGAGATGGCAGAAAGAACTACCCCTTCGCCTAAGATGGTAGCAGGCTTGGTCACCACAGGAGAATCAGCAAAGAAACTCCTAGAGAGGGCGTCTGCCTTGACATTCTTAGTTCCAGGAAGAAAAGAGACCACAAAATCAAAACGTGTAAAAAACAAGGCCCACCTAGCCTGTCTAGGGTTCAAGCGTTTAGCCGACTCTAGGTAAATCAAATTCTTGTGGTCAGTGAGGACCACAACTTGATGTTTAGCTCCCTCCAACCAATGTCTCCACTCCTCAAATGCCCATTTCATGGCCAACAGTTCCCGATTCCCCACATCATAGTTACGTTCAGATGGAGAGAACTTTCGGGAAAAGAAAGCACAGGTATTCATTTTAGATGTTACAGGATCCTTTTGGGACAAAACAGCTCCTGCACCAATCTCAGAAGCATCCACCTCTACCTGGAACGGGAGTGAGACATCAGGTTGCCGCAAAACCGGGGCGGAGGTAAATCTTCGCTTCAGCTCCTGAAAGGAAGCAACAGCCTCCGGAGACCAATTCAACACATCAGCACCCTTCTTAGTCAGATCAGTCAATGGCTTGGCAATACTAGAAAATTTTGCAATAAATTTCCGATAAAAATTAGCAAAACCCAAAAACTTCTGGAGGGCCTTCAAAGAAGTGAGCTGAACCCAATCATAAATGGCCTGTACCTTGGCCGGGTCCATTTCAATAGTTGACGGAGACAAAATAAATCCCAAAAATGAAATCCTCTGTACTCCAAAAAGGCATTTCGATCCTTTGACATACAGGGAATTCTCCCTCAAGATCTGGAACACAGTCCGAATATGTTCCACATGAGAATCCCAATCCTTGGAGAAGATCAAAATATCATCCAGATAGATGATCAAAAATTTATCGACAAAGTCTCGGAAAATATCGTTCATGAAGCACTGGAAGATGGAAGGGGCATTAGTGAGCCCAAAAGGCATCACCAGGTACTCAAAATGTCCCTCTGGAGTATTAAACGCCGTCTTCCATTCATCCCCCTGCTTAATGCGGATAAGAATATACGCCCCCCTGAGGTCAAGCTTGGTAAACCAGCAAGCACCTCTAACTCTAGAGAATAGATCCGAAATCAGGGGTAACGGATACTGATATTTAATAGTAATCTTATTGAGGGCACGATAATCAATACAAGGCCTTAAAGAACCATCCTTTTTGGCCACAAAAAAAAAAACGGCACCTAAGGGTGAAGAGGATGGTCTAATATGACCCTTCTCCAACGCCTCCTTAATATAGGACCGCATAGCCTCGTGCTCGGGTACAGATAAATTGAAGAGCCGACCCTTGTTAAATTTACACCCCGGGCTTAGTTCAATTGCACAGTAATAACTCCTATGAGGAGGCAAGGACGCAGACTCATTCTCACTAAATAGATCATAAAAGTCCGCCAAATAGTCAGGAACATCATGCGACTGAGGAGAGGTGGAAAAAAACGGAGCCTCACTAAAGGCACACCGACAACCCCAACTCACCACAGACACAGATTTCCAATCCAACACTGGATTATGAATTTGCAACCAGGGAAACCCCAGAACAACGGCATCATG
This sequence comes from Dendrobates tinctorius, assembly GCF_039654945.1. Taxonomy (NCBI): domain Eukaryota; kingdom Metazoa; phylum Chordata; class Amphibia; order Anura; family Dendrobatidae; genus Dendrobates; species Dendrobates tinctorius. The sequence goes on along the minus strand of NW_027361673.1, from coordinate 31,697,002 downwards.
CAGACCATGCAACACCAAAAATCTGCAATTTTCTTGATGGTCTGGGGCGACCCGCATGACCACCTGGGTCCAAAACTGAGGTTTATTTTTAGCCAAAGGAATAGCATCAATCCCCCTCAAAGGGATAGGCGTCTGCAGAGGTGTCATCGGAAATCCACGCTTAGCAAAATCCAAGTCCATTAGGTTTAGCGCTGCTCCCGAATCCACAAAAGCCTTGGCGGAAAATGTGGACAGGGAGCAGATCAGAGTAATTGCCAGAAGAAACTTAGGTTGATCACCACCAACAGAAAACATGTGTGCAAAGCGTTTCTCTCGTTTAGGACAAACAGAAATAATATGCGAGGCATCTCCACAGAAAAAACACAGATTATTACGCCTTCTGAACTCCTGACGTTGCGCCTTAAACAAAACTCTATCACATTGCATAGGTTCAGACGTCTGTTCAACCGGTGGCGACACCTCTCGTGCAATCCTGTGATCACGTAAACGCCGATCAACCTGAATGGCTAATGACATAGAATCGTCCAGACCAGAGGGAACAGGAAATCCCACCATAGTATCTTTTACGGCTTCTGACAAACCCTTCCGAAAGAGAGCAGCCAAGGCATTATCATTCCAGGTAGTAAGGACCGCCCACTTTCGGAACTTTTGACAGTACAACTCTGCAGAATCTCGACCCTGGTTCAATGCCAACAGGGTCTTTTCAGCCTGATCAATAGCATTAGGTTCGTCATACCACAACCCCAAAGCTTGAAAGAATGCGTTCACATTAGTCAGAATGGGATCATCTGGTTTCAAAGAAAACCCCCAATCCTGGGGATCGCCACGCAGCAAAGAGATGACAATTTTAACCTGCTGCGCGGAGCTCCCTGATGAGTTAGGCTTCAAGGCAAAAAATAATTTACAATTATTTTTGAAACTCAAAAATGTAGATCGATCCCCAAAAAATACATCAGGTGTAGGGATCTTTGGTTCAACAGCATGCGAACGAGCAAGGTAGGCGGAAATTCCCCGCACTTCCGCAGCGAGCTGCTCCACACGATCAGACAATTGCTTTATCTCCATTGAGAGAAAAAAAAAATTCCCCCTACGGCCTCAGAGATATAGAGGAAAGAATATACACACCTTTTTTTTTTTTTTTTTTTAAACACAATTCTTTCCTGCTATTGAGTACCCTAGGATCTGCGGTATGGCGTGTGATTCTGTTATGATTGAGTCACCGTAGGAGGCAAAAACAGAAATGCTAGCCAAGTCCAGAAAACCAGAGAGGTTGGCAGCTATCGGATTGCAGACCCCTGATCCTATCCACAACAACTAACAGTAGCCGTGGGGGGCTCCTACGATGCCCCAGACCCCTCGATCACAGCCGGAGAATTAAATAGGCCTAAAGAAAGAAAGGGGAAATCTAAACTGCCCCAGAGCAGACCCCAAAGCAATAGGCAGCCCCCAAAATATAATGACGGTGAAGCAAGATGAAAACACTAACACAGACAGAAAGATAGACTGAGCAAAGACGGGGCCCAAGCTAGCTAGATAGGAAAGGACAGGAAGGCTGCTGTCTGCAATCCGTGAAAAACCTTATAAAAATAAGAGCCAACAGACTGACAGTGAAAAAGGCCCTGAAGACGCTAGGCTTCAAAAAAGTTATGTCAGTACTCAGGAATATTCTGAAGACAGAGCAACAGGCAAAAGGAGATTCAGCTCACCCCAGCAGGGAATGGCAGAATCCAGAAAAGCAAGGAAAACAAAAACAAAAAAACAAATGCAAACAGGCAAAGCAGAAAACTTAGCTTTAGAGGAGCAGGAATCAGACTGGTGTCCTAGAAGTCCACAGAGAAATCACCCGCAGGGCAGAAGGGCGTCGGCAGCCTTATATCCAGTCCGTGACTCCACTCAGCCAGTCATCCTCATTAGGCTCAGGTGCCGGATAATCAGGCTCATTACCTTCCTTTACCAGAATAGGGAGTTCACCAGACCTCAGTGACGAAGGGGAAAATGAACTCACAACAGGCATGCAAGCGTGGATGGTAAATTATCTGTTGTAACCATTGCAAGGTCTTTTGAGCTTGACATGTCCTTAGTCAAAGTCTGTCTTTGGGAGTCAGTTGGCAGTTTGCCAGCAGCTACCCATTTCCAGAGAAGCCCAATTTCTTCATTTTCTTGCTGCTGTTAGATCCATTTATCACGGGATTGCTCCAGCATGCCCCTTAGGGTTTCCGAGGGGAGTACTTTCTCGGTGGCAGCTGTGAGCACGGCAGCGGTGAGGGCGAACTTTATCTCTTCCCCTTCCAGTTTGTCGTCTCGACTCTTCCCTTGGGTTGTATGTTGGATCCTGGAGAGGGCGTCAGCGTGTACATTTTCGGCCCCTCTTTTAAAGATGATCTTATAGTTGAATTTCGCCATCCGGGCCACCCACCTTTGTTCCAGTGCCCCCAGTTTGGCGTTCTCCAAATGAGCCAGTGGGTTATTGTCGGTCCGCACCACCACTTTGGAGCCCGCCAGGTACTCTGCGAACCGCTCCGTCATGGCCCACACTACTGTGAGGAGCTCAAGTTTAAAGGAGCTGTAATTGTCAGGGTTGCACTCAGAATCATGAAGTGATTGGCTTCCATACGCGATCACTCTCTCCCGGCCGTCTTGAACTTGTGACAACACAGCCCCTAGCCCGTAGAGACTCCCGTCAGTGTGCAGGATGAACAGTTGCGAGAAATCCGCATAAGCTAACATCTGGGAACCGGAGAGTGGAGCCTTAAGGTCTTGGAAGGCCTCTTCTTGGGGTTGTTGCCACTGGATTTTCCATCCATTTGCCCCAGCGGGAGCCCCTTTCAGCAGGACGTGCAGGGCTCAGGCTCAACATGCAAAATTCTTTATGAAACGACGGTAGTATCCGGCCAACCCCAGGAAGGCCCGCATGTCTTTTATCATCTTGGGGGTAGGCCATCCCTGGATGGCAGCAACCTTTTCCTGGGATGGCCTTACGCTCTCCGCCGAGACGGTATGCCCCAAATATTCTATCTGGGTGCGAAATAGGTGGCATTTTTGGGGTTTTACCTTGAACCCATACTTTTGCAGGAGGCCGAGTACCTGCCCCAACCACCTCAGGTGGTCCTCAAACGTGGCAGCATAGATGATGATATCATCTAGGTATATTAACGTGGCCTCAAAATTGAGATCTCCCAGACACCGCCACATCAACTGCTGAAAGGTTCCCGTGGCGTTGGCCAGTCAGAACGGCATCCAATTGAACTCAAATAGTCCCATGGGAAGTATGAACTCCGTCTTAGCCCTGTTTTCTTCTGACATGGGCACCTGACAGTACCCACTGGCCAGGTCCAAAGTCGAAAAGTACGTTGCCTTCCCCAAGGCGGACAAGGATTCTTCTATACGGGGTAGTGGGTACAAGTCTTTGATGGTACAAGCATTCAGATTTCGATAGTCCACGCAGAACCATAGGGTGCCATCCTTTTTTCGGACCAACACAATGGGAGCCGCCCAGGAGCTTTGGCTTTCTCGGATTACTCCCTTCCGCAGCATTTGAGCAAGCAAAGTTTTCACCTCTTGGTAGAGCTGTGGAGGAATCTGTTGATATTGTTCGTGGATGGAGGCTGCTCCTGCCGTGGGAATTTCATGGGTGATGGCGCTGGTACATCCAAAATCTTCCTCATGACTAGCAATTACCTCGTGGTACTGTCCAAGCAGTGTTTTTATCTGGGAAAGCTGAGCTGAAGTTAGACCGGAGAGCTCGACCTGCATTTGTTCCAGGATGTTTTGACCCTTCTCCTGAGTTGAGATTTCGGTAGCCTGTAGAGTCCGGATAGTCACTGCCCAAGGGTCCTTGGATTGCACTCTCAATTGGACCGCAGGGGCCGACAGAACTTCTTCCAAAGGCCTTACTAGCTTGGCCAGTTCTGTCCGGGGCTTCAGGACGACATCTTGGTCTTCAAGGTTGACGCAGCGCACCAGGACGGTCCCATTTAGCAGTGTGGTCAGGGAGCGGGCCACCAGTATGCCAGGAGGCAAGCGCTCTGAGTAGCATGGCTCTACCTGCATCTCTACGCCCTCCAAGGGTATCGAGGCTCGAATTGGCAAGGCCATCACCATCTGCCCAGGGGGCAGTACAAGCAGGGGAGCCGCTGGTGCGATGACTTTGCCAAGAGCCTCGCCCTCCTGGAAGTCCTGATGTACTCACGCTTCCCGCACCAACTGCTGGAATACCTGTCCTTGAGCCATGCGGGAACCCCACTGCTTCAGGATCTCGTGCGTGGGGTCATTGAGGAACAGATTGCTGAACTCCCGCAGTATGTTCCAGAATGACTGGATGCTGCTTATCGGTTTCCCCTTGGGTCAGAACCACCCCTATGCGGCCGAGGGATTTACCGCACAGCGTCATGTTATGAATGAGTCACCGTAGGAGGCAAAAACAGAAATGCTAGCTAAGTCCAGAAAACCAGAGAAGTTGGCAGCTATCGGATTGCAGACCCCTGAACCTATCAACACAACTAGCAGCAGCCGTGGGGGTTCCTACGATGCCCTAGACCCCTCGATCACAGCCGGAGAATTATATAGGCCTAATGAAAGAAAGGGGAAATCTAAACTGCCCCAGAGCAGACCCCAAAGCAAAAGGCAGCCCCCAACATATAATGACGGTGAAGCAAGATGAAAACACTAACACAGACAGAAAGATAGACTGAGCAAAGACGGGGCTCAAGCTAACTAGATAGAAAAGGACAGGAAGGCTGCTGTCTGCAATCCGTGAAAAACCCTATGAAAATAAGAGCCAACAGACTGACAGTGAAAAAGGCCCTGAAGACGCTAGGCTTCAAAAAAGCTATGTCAGTACTCAGGAATATTCTGAAGACAGAGCTACAGGCAAAAGGAGATTCATCTCTCCCCAGCAGGGAATGGCAGAATACAGATAAGCAAGGAAAACAAAAACAAAATAAATGCTAACAGGCAAAGCAGAAAACTTAGCTTTAGAGGAGCAGGAATCAGACTGGTGTCCTAGAAGTCCACAGAGAAATCACCCGCAGGGCAGAAGGGCGTCGGCAGCCTTATATCCAGTCCGTGACTCCACTCAGCCAGTCATCCTCATTAGGCTCAGGTGCCTGATAATCAGGCTCATTACCTTCCTATACCAGAATAGGGAGTTCACCTGACCTCAGTGACGAAGGGGAAAATGAACTCACAACAGTGTCACCTGTACCCACACCACCCTGGCAACAGGGACCGGTAGTTGATTGGCGGCTACCAGTCTGATCATGGGCCCCCATTGGGGTCTTGCTGCCTCGGGAAAATTCTGCCGGAAATAAGTTGCAGGCATAGTTGTCACTTGTGAGCCCGTGTCCACTAGGCACTGGACGGCACGGCCCTCTACTTCTGCCCATACCACCGGACATTTTGCAACAAAATCTTTGGGACTTAAACCACCCCTAATCGTGGTTTCTGGCTCCGAGCGGCGTCCCCCAGCCCGGAGCCCTCTAGTTTAATAGCCGCCGAGGTGGGTATCTCCCATGCCGCAGCCACTCTCGGGCGAAGTGGCCAGGCTCCCCGCACTCATAGCACCAGGTCTGTGAAGACCGACCACCCCGGGTGGAGCAGGGCCCCCAGAGGCCGGGATTGAAACTAGGCCGTCCAGTCCCGGACTCAGTCCTTCTTTTCACTTTGGCCAACTCACACTTGATGTTCTTCAATTCTTGTTTCATCATCTCCACCTATTGAGGCTACTCAACTGCGTTCACGGAAGCCTCCACACTCCGGACCTTCCCCACGGGGACCGCCATTCCCTGCTCCTGCTCTCGAGCACGTGCTTGACTTCCCACCTCTGAAAAGTCCATACATGGGTTCATTCTGACATGCTCCCGTAATGCCTGCTTTATTAACGGGTCCCGCAGTCCAGTCACCAACAGGTCGCATAGTGTAATGTCAATAGGTCCTACCCCTACGCCGTCCTTCCTTTCGATGGCCGTGTGAAACTCTTGGAGGACATTCATATACTGGGTGATGGTCTCCCCCTACATCTGACTGAACAACTGGGTCCTTAACTCTCCCACATTGGTTGGGTCCCCATGGGTCTGTTCTAAAATCTGTAAAACTTTATCAAAGGTGTTGCGGTGCCCCGGGGGCCTCAACATTACTGAATTCCGAGCCTCCCCGTCTAATGCCATGAGAGCTACTTCGGCTTCCAGGTCAGGAGTCATCGGGTGCATCCGAAAGAGCCCCCGCATCTGCTCTGTCCAGCTCCATAGCATGGTATTGGAGCCAGAAAACCTAGGCAGGTTGCTCAGCATAGCCCCCAACGAAATGCTGGAATGGGGGCCCTCATTATCTGTTGAGTTCACTGCCCTGCCCTGGTCTGGGGCGCCATTGTCCGCGCTCCGAGACTGCATCCTGCCGACTACACTAAAAGTAGATAATAGCAGGTACGCAGGATGCAGTGACGAGACGCGAGACTGAGTTGTACTTTGGGAAGTAACTTTTATAAATTGAAGCCGCTAGGGCTATACTAAGCAACCAAAACAAAATAACAGCTATTGTCCTCACAGGGACTCAGCACAAACAAACACTATTAAAAAGAACACGACTAACCCGGCAAAGACTGGTTACTGTCACGTCCGCCATGTCTGCCATGTCTGTTTGTCTCAAGAACTCCTGGAGCGATGTGCATGCGCATGTTTTGTCTGCTGTCCTGCATGTTCGCTAGAGCTGTGTGCAGACTCACCTCATGTCTGAGCTGCAGGATCCCTGCGTTTCTGCTCTGCCTTCTGTGATCTTCTCGTCATGTCTGGAGTCCTTGATCATGTGATGTTTCTTAAGATCCTGCACTGTCTGGTTCTGCAATCATCTCGTCATGTCTAGAATCCCGGATCATGTGTTCTTCCTAGGATCCTGCACTGGTTGGTTCGGTGATCATCTCGTCATGTCTGAAACCCTGATCATGTGACGTTTCCTAAGATCCTGCACTGTCTGGTTCTGCTATCATCTCGTCATGTCTAGAATCCCGGAAGTTCTCCCCTGGTCCTGACCTGGAGGAGGAGGTGCTATGCCCTATATCAGGCCGCCTCTTCCTATGCTCAGGGCCTGATTATTGTGTTGCTTCCCTGCAAGGCTCTGGGTCTGTGGGGTTGCTCCCTCTATCCTGTGCCCTTGCACTTTGCTCTGTAGCGCGTCTCTGCACACGCTCCGTGCTCGTATTCCGCCTCTTGTCTTGTGCCATGTCTTGTGTTGTCTCTCGTGCCATGTTTGTCTTTGCCTTGCTTTGCCTTGTAGTCCTTCTGCTGTTCTTTGTCTTAGTCTGTCTTGCTATGTCTCGCCTTAGCTATGCTTTGACTTGTAGTCCTTCCTTTGTTCTCTGCCTCGCCTGTTTTGCCATGTCTTGCTTTTGCTATGCTTTGACTTGTAGTCCTCCCTGTGTTCTCTGCCTTGCTATTCCTTGTTTTGTGTTCCTCCCTATGGTCTCAGTCTTTGCTTGCTCTGCCTCGCTCTCTCCTATGGTGCTCTGTAGTGCTCCCTGGCACACGCACCATTTCTCCTCTCCTTAGTGCTCGTTTCTTTGTCTAGTCCCAAGGTCTTCCCTTGGCCCGGCTCTGGGCTTCTGCCTACGCTCCGCTGCTAGACTCTGTCCTCTCTCTGACCTGGCTCTGTTTCTGCCTGTATTCCTTGCCTTGTTCCCTGCCTTGTCCTTGCATTGAACCCCGGCGTGGGTTCCCCTTGGCCGTCTCCTGTGCCGTGGTAAGTGCCACGTGTTTGTGTACAGCCGTGTGTACTGGCCAGTGTGGCGTGCCCCCTGCGTGGCTCCTAGCACGCAGCCCTTCCTTGTGCCCTGGCGTGGCTACTAGCACGCACCCTGCCCTGAACCTGGCGTGGCTCCTAGCACGAAGCTTCCTTTTCCCCCTCCTGTGCCTTAGTCGTGCCTCGTGCTGGCGTTACAGCCGTGTGCATTGGCCAGTGAGGTGTGCGTCCCTGCGTGGCTCCTAGCACGCAGCCCTTCCTTGTGCCCTGGCGTGGCTCCTAGCACGCACCCTGCTCTGAACCCTGGCGTGTCTCTACACGCACCCTGTCTTGTGCCTTGGCGTGTCTCTACACGCACTCTGTCTTGTGCCTTGGCGTGTCTCTACACGCACTCTGTCTTGTGCCTTGGCGTGTCTCTACACGCACTCTGTCTTGTGCCTTGGCGTGTCTCTACACGCACTCTGTCTTGTACCTTGAACCTTGGCGTGTCTCTACACGCACTCTGTCTTATACCTTGAACCTTGGCGTGTCTCTACACGCACTCTGTCTTATACCTTGTACCTTGGCGTGTCTCTACACGCACTGTCTTATTCTATGCTTTGGCGTGGCTACACACGCACCCTGTCTCGTTTGCGAACCTTGGCGTGTCCCCTACACACGCACCTCGCTTTGAACCCTGGCGTGTCCCCTACACACGCACCTTGCCTTGCACCTAGTCTTGAACCCTGGTGTGTCCCCTACACACGCACCTAGCCTTGGACCCTGGCGTGTCCCCTACACACGCACCTAGCCTTGGACCTTGGCGTGTTCCCTAAACACGCACCCTGCTTGGATATCTGTCGTGCCTCCTTGCCTGAACCCTGGTTTGCCTGCCGGATGCCCGGAACCTGCCGACCGTTGCCAGAGGTCCGGAACCAGATGACTACGGCCTGATGTCCGGAGCTGACGTCCGCAGCCTGATCCCTGGACCCTGTCGGTTTGCCAGCAGTCCGGAGTCCGATGCCATCTTGCCATTACCTGTGCCTAGGCGTGCCATCTGGCACGTACCATGTTTTGGACCTTGGCGTGCCCACGCGCGCACCTTGCACGTTTTGCTTGTTTTCTCTGTATGTGATCTTGTGTTATTCTAATGAAGATACCTTGCACCTACGTCTAGTCTCGTCTTGCTTCCTGCTTGTCGTCAGACACTCGTCTAGTGTCCCCTGAGCCGGCCGTCTGGTCCCAGCAGTCGTGGTGGCTCACCCCCTTGGTCTTGCCCCTGACACTCCCTGTATAGGGGGTGGATTCTCACAAGGTCAGCTCGCCCTCGGTGGGTGGGTGCCACGACCCAGAGGGTCCACTCAAAAAATGGGCTCAGCAGGAGCTGAGTCCGTCACAGTTACTATAGGGCCGCGATATGTCCGACTACGGGTCCTTATTTCCTATAGTGTCACTTATCCATCCTGACATCCCTCAGCATCTCTGATAAAGCTGCTTTGGCATCGCAGCCGCTGGGCCCAGCTGCTGAAGATCTGGCGTAGTCTTCGGGCGCTCCAGCTCCCAGGAGGAGTTGGAGCACAACAGGCCCTAATGGAGTATTTTGATGAGGTAACCCCTTGTAGAAACAGCGGGGTTCCATTCGTTAGCGAGTTAAAGGAGACTCCAGTCCCCAAGCAGAGTGATGATGCAGTTACGAGGAGTGGCGATAGGTAGGCCACGTGCACAGCCTGGGCCTGTGCAAACAGTCTCTCTGTAGGCGAGGAGCAGGCCCCAACTGCCAACTGCAGAGGGGTGATGGCAGCTTTGGGCGGTGATGAACAGGCCGCAGCCGTGGGCCGAAGAGAGGTGGCAGCGGGCAGGTCGCAACCGCGGGCTGGAGTGAAGCGGCAGCGGCTGCGAGAGGCAGCGGACAGGCCGCAACGGGCTGGAGCACAGCGGTAAAGGCTGCGGACGACCGTGGTCAGGTCATGACCCCGAATTGGAATGAAGCAGCAGTCTCTTGTCGGTAAGCTCGGCGCTTCCTCCCCGAAGGCCACTGTAAATCTCTCCTCTGCTGCTGGTCTCCTCTCTGGTCACCGTCTGTCGCTCTGGCTCTCTCACACTCCCACAGTCTCTTGCTCCGTGTCTGCCGTTCCGCTAACTGACCCCCCTGCGCGCTCCCTGCCCCTTTTATACTCGCCCCTCCCCTTGCTGTCCTGTCACTCTCAGCCGTCCACTCTCCTCCTCCGTTCCCCGGGTACAGTTCCCTTAGGAACCTAGATGGCGGTCCCCTTGGTTCTGGCCCGGACACTCTGCGGGGGCCCTCCTCCCTACACTACAGCGCAAGCGCCTCCGTCTTTGAGGAGCCAATTTTTTTTCTCTACCAAGATGTTGCCACCAGCTCCTGCGCAGTAGCATCTATTGGCAATTGTGTCACCATATCTTGCTAATATTTTGTCATGGTATAAGTGTATTATTTCCCAACTATATAGTACACTGCAAAAGTTTTAGTCAGGTATGAAAAAAATTGCAAAGTAAGATGCTTTCAAATGTAGATGTTTTAATACTTTATTTTTATAAATTAACAAAAAAGAACAATCTAAATCAAATCAATATTTAGTGTGACATGACAGCCTTTTATCCTCAAAATAGCATCCTAGCATCAAGTCTCCCAGGTACACGTACACAGTTTTGAAAGAACCTGGAAGGGAGGTTGTTCCAAATGTTTTGGAGATATTCTATGGATGTTCGCTTATAGAAATCCTTTCGTCTCTTCATGTAATCCCAGATGAACTTGATGATGTTTAGATCATGGCTTTGTGGTGCCATATCATTACTTTTAGGACTCTTTATTCTTTACACTGAAGATAGCGCTTCATGGCATTGTCTGTATGTTCGGCGTCGTTGTCCTGCTGCAGAATAAATTTGGGGCCAATCAGTTGTCTCCTGATGATGTTGCATGACGAATAAGCATCTGCCTGTATTTCTTGGTTTTGAGCCCACCAATAAATGGGCAATGTTTGGGACCGTTTAGGACTGAGGATGCAATGGTTGGTTGGCCAAGTAGACTTAGTACAGCAGAGTAAATACATATCTTTCTCACTTTCCAAAATTATATGTTCAGTAATGCTATAAGCTCAGAACTGGCAGGAACCAATGTGACTCAGCTACACCCATCTTCCGTGCAGAGAAGTCTGTCTGGGATTGTAAATTATGGAAGAATTGTGGCCAAAAGTCATATCTTCAAAACGGAAACAAGCAAAGTGTCCCAAATATTTCTTGAGAAATGACATAGGAGAAAGATCTTGTACTAGTAATTTTAATTTAATCAAGAAACTGGACATAAATTAGCCTTGGCTTATAATGACTAAAGGTTTTGTAAATGCAATGCTTTCCAAAGTGACTTCATAGCTGTGCAAACATGATACATGTCCAAAAGATTGCAGATTATATTATATTATTTACTAACTAAAACCTCATGTGTTTTGAGTCTATGGACTCTACGCTGTGTGGATTTTCAAAATAATGCCCATTAAGCTGCTACAGGACAATAACGTACCTGCATCTGCTTCTCATTCCATGAGAAATGCTGCATGCTCTAATGCAAAGTAAATTACAGAAGTATTCTTCTCTTTTAGAAATAGTGATAAGCTGATCGATTCACAGAGGATCAAGTTGGAGTCTAATTTCCTGAAATTCGTGGTTCCACATAAATTCGAGCCCTTTGAGATTCGATTTGCAAAAAAAAAAGTTGACTGGCACCATTTTCCATATTGATAAAGCATCAGGGAGCTGGCTAACATCCTGCAGCCAAGCGGGTTTCCCTATGTTACCTAGCAGCTATGACATCATAGCCTAATTCATCAAGTAGATGGTCATATCTTGTACAGTGGTGATCAGTAGATCAGCGATTCCCAGTGTTAGTGGAGATCAGTGATTGCCAGTGGAGCACAATTGGGCACAAGACGGGTAATACATATGGCAAATTTGGATTCCATCTTCAGAGATGTATTACTCTTTTGTTTTTCTCTTTCTAATCATTCTTTCACAGTATTGTGATGTGCATAAGTTTGTTTGCCACAAACCACATTTTTGCAGAAAATTTGGCAAAAAACATCTGATCATCTCTCTTAAGAATGTTTTGAAGAAGTTCCTCATGAAGTTACAAAATGTTGGATACACACAGCATACCAACAAGGCAACACCTCTACTGGCCACAGAAGAACTCTCATGTGATTCTTAACAAACCTCCACCATACTTCATTGTTGCCTGCAAGTGCTCATTATTGTACCACTCTTCAGCCCTTCAGCAAACAAACTGTTACATTCAAATATTTTAAATTGTGTCTCAACAGGCCACCTGCTGCTATTATTCTGTACCCCAGTTCCTATGTTTTGCATAGTTAAACACTTGGCTTCATTTCCATTTCAAAGATATCGATTTTGGCCATAATTCTTCCATGAAGACTTCTTCTAGTGAGACTGCTGCACTAAGATTCCTTGGCCAAACACTGCAACTGCTGTCCTTAATGTTGCCGATTTCTTTGTGCCTTTAATAATGAAAAATACAGATGTATAATTATCCATCATGTAATATCATTAGGGTGCCATCTGATTGGCTCAAAAATTTTTCTACAGCAGAACAACATTCCACCATATAGAGCAAATGTCATTAAGAAATGGAAAAGGCAATGCAACATTCATGAATGGAAATATGAACAAAGCATACACTATACACCAAATGCTAACAAACTTTTAAGGAAGATGATTTACTGTAAACGTTGCTTAACTTTTCATTTAGGAAATAAACAAAAAAATCTGTGTAGTGTTCACAGCCTTTGGTATAGAATCATAGAATCGTAGAGTTGGAAGGGACCTCCTGGGCCATCTGGTCCAACCCCCTGCTCAATGCAGGAAAATAAAAGCAGATTAATCCGACGAGGATGGGATGGTAATGTTGAGTAACTCCATATTGAAGAAAAATATTCAGAATTGAGAGTCCTCAGTCGTTGATACCTTTTAATGGCTAAGGCTGGAGTCACACACAACGATGAAAAAAACGGTCCAATTTTAACGGTCCGAATCGCACAAAGGTATCTTAACCTGTGATCCGTTTTTGATGCGATTTTTGTTCATTGATGCGACTTTAATCGCATGTAAGGATTCGTTTCACATCCATCTGCCGATTTTTTTTTTTTTTTTTTTTTTTTTTTTTTTTTTTTTTTATCTGACCATTCCAAAATTGACAAATAACGGTTTTTAGGCCTGAAACTCATTTAACAAATCATCACACCCTATATTTATGGCCTCTCCTACAGGTGTGAGGCTGATACCTTAGAAATACAGTCACTGCTTGGATTTGGTTAGCTCTGCTTTGTGCTAAACATGACAGACAGGCTCACTTTTAACACCACTGAGCGTGTTCTTTTCTATTGGGTTTTATCCCGACGTTTTGGGGAGCAATACCCTGTGATTGTGGATCCGAGGAGGCGTAGGCGAATGTGGGTCCATCCCCTTTTGCTCCGAAGGATATCTAAAGGCCATTTCCACCGTCTCTACACATCTCTGCGTAGCCATCCGGAGAAGTTCTATCAATATTGTCGGATGAGCCTTGCTACCTTTGATATTTTGCTGGAGATTGTGCGCCCTGGGATCACGTTTCAGGACACGAGGATGCGCAAAGCTATTTCTGCAGAGGAGCGTCTACTCCTCACCTTATGGTATGTCTCAAACCAATATGTTGATGATGTGTGAAGCTGCATATTTATTTAACACACCTTGAATCTGATTTTGTATTGCCCTATTCTCTTAAATGATGTAGAAATCATTTACCAAAAAAATTTGTATGCTTGTGGCTTACGTAACCAAGCCATGGCATGTAATGTAATGTTCATCATGCCTACTTTAGATTTCCTCGACTTTAAATGTTTTTGAAACTGTATCTGTTTGTTGGCCTGTGTACTCAATGTTTTTTTTTTTCCTTTTTTTAGTTTCCTTTCAACTGGCCTTTCATATGCTGGTCTGCATTTAAAATTTTTAATTGGGAAATCAACAATCTCTGGCATTGTACGGTCTACATGCCCCGAAATCTGGACCAGACTCCATCATGTGGTAATGCCGGAGCCCAAAATGCCTGACTGGTTGCGTATCTCCCTTGGATTTGAGGACACGTGCCAGTTTCCACAATGTATTGGAGCCATAGATGGGAAGCACATCCGTGTGTGTAAGCTGCCCAACTCAGGGTCCCAATTCTATAATTATAAACAATATTTTTCAGTAGTATTGTTGGGTTTCGTTGACACTCACAACAGGTTTATAGTTGTAGATATTGGGGCCTATGGAAGAACTGGAGACTCCAGAGTCTTCACTTCTTCCATTATGGGTCGGCGGCTGCGTAACAATGAGCTTGACCTACCACCACCACGTCAACTTCCCAACTCAAATCTGGAACCGGTGCCTTATGTTATTGTAGCAGATGAGGCCTTTCAATTGAGCAGACATGTCATGAGGCCATATCCACGATGAACCCTTGACCACCGGCGGAGAATATTTAACTATCGCCTATCACGTGCTCGGCGACTGGTGGAGTGTGCCTTTGGCATTCTTACGGCCAAATGGAGGGTACTACAGTCCGCAATTCAGCTGAGTAAAGCTAATGTCAATGAAGTTATTAAAGCCTGTGTTGTCCTACATAACTTCACAAGAATTCATGACTGCCCCTCATATGATGATGCTCAATTGGACTCTGCTAATGTGTCTAGGCCTAGGACACATGTAAACCCACCCCGTTGCCCAATTTCTGGACTCAAAGTACGTGATGTGTTTACAAATTATTTCATAACACCTCAGGGTGCAACTCCATGGCAAGATGATGCCTTATCTATGTAGTGGTTTGGTAGTGTTGTGTTATCATAAATATTGTTTGCTTCACCTTTTTGTTAATATTTTTGAACCAATACTTGTTACTATATCTATCTAACACATTACAGAACATGTACGTACATGAACAGACACACATTGTGAATATAACCAAGTTTATTACTTGTTTTTTTTTGCTTATTGCCGTACCAAATAACCATGCCTCTTTTACTTGGTCACACCTCCCAACGAAGCCATAGGCGAAACGCGCGTTGAGGCTCCCGGTGTCCCACACGTGCCTGCTATACCTACTCTCTGCCATACCATGACTGAAGGTATTTAGTCAGGGCCGTATCAAGGGGGGGCAGCCGGGGCAGTTGCCCTGGGCGCAGCCAGCAGGGGGGCGCAGTCGGGCCGCCTAATGCAGCGGTCCGCAGTGTCCTCCCTGGCGGCTGCGTTCCACCGCCCCCCCGGCCTGAGAGTCGGCGGTTCTCTGTGTCAGCTGTCAAGCTGACAGCCGGCGCAGAGAAGGAGCGCGTGCCGGCTCCCAGGGAACAATTGTACTGGCGTCTGTATAGACACCAGTACCATTGCAGCTCTGACCGCCGGGCCAGAGCGACGTCAGCATCGTGATTAGGTCATGTGATCACGCTGTTGACGTCACTCCCCGGCGCCCAGAGCAAACGCTGGTGGTAAGTGTGCTCCTCTGTGGAGCTGAAGAACCACAGAGGATGGGAGATGAGGGGGAGTTAATGAGTGGAGATGGGGGGGATTTGTAGAGGGAATGGCGGTTAAAGTGTGGGGGTATTTAGAGTGGGGATGGGGGTTAATGTGTGTGGGTGTTAATGAGTGGGGATGCCATGGGGTTAATGTGTGGGGGGATTTGGAGTGGAGATGGGGTTATTTAATGTGATGGGGGTTAATGAGTGGGGATTGGGTTAATGTGTGCGGGGGTTAATGAATGGGGATGGGGGTTAATGTGTGGGGGCGTTAATGAGTGGGGATGGGGGTTAATGTGGGGATGGTGTTAATGAGTGGGGATGGGGGTCAATGTGTGGGGGGGTTAATGAATGGGGATGGGGTTAATGTGTGGGGGTATTTGGAGTGGAGATGGTTATTTAATGTGTGTGGGGATTTGGAGTGGGGATTGGGTTAATGTGTGCGGGGGTTAATGAATGGGGATGGGGGTTAATGTGTGGGGGCGTTAATGAGTGGGGTTGGGGTTAATGTGTGGGGGTATTTGGAGTGGGGGTGGGGGAATTTGGAGTGCTGATGGGGGTTAATGAGTGGGGATTGGGTTAATGTGTGTAGGGATTTGGAGTGGGGATGGGGGTTATTTAATGTGTTGGGGGATTTGGAGTGGGGATGGGGGGTACTTAATGTGTGTGGGGGATTGAGGATGGGGGGATTTAATGTGTGGGGAGATTTGAGGACACAAAATAAAGAGTATGTATGAGGAAACAGTATGGGGGATTGGTGCAGACAGTATGGGGAGCGAATGGGTTAATGTAAGTGGACACAGTATGGGGAGTCAGGGATATGTGTGAGCAGACAGTATAGAGAGTGAGGGGGTAAATATATGAGGAGACAGTATGGTGAACAGGTGGGATGCTAGAGGGGAATAGTGTGAGGCCACAGTATATTGCAGATATTTTTATTTAGGGGCATTATAATGACACTTCTATCTTTAAGGGCATAGTGTGGAGATTTCCTGCAGAAGACCGGAGAAGATGGAAGTCTGCAGAGACGAGATGTGGATGAGAAAACTCATCATGGGGTCGGGACAAGAAGAAAAGGTGACTGACTGCAGAGACGACGTCATCTATAAGGTACCTGGATGTAAATGTTATTTGTGACACTGACTTATTCTCATGTTTTTATTTGTTAGGAACATTAAAGGGGTTTCCAGGTTTGTGCTGAGTCTGCAGTCATTCTATGTGACTATGTTAGGATTCTCTCGTGCCGGTAATTTACATACATACGGTCACATGCTGACTAGACATGTGTGGCCTCACTCAATGAAAATGAACGGAGCGAGGCCGGGCACATCTAGTCGGAATGTGGCCAGAAGTATATAAATCACATGCTTGTGCTGACATGACTGTACATCGGCAAGGGAGAATCCTAAAAGTGTGCAGTGCATTCGTTGTGAGAATTCAGAAGCTGCAATGTCAGGATTCAGCTCTGCAGGTTCCAGTACTCATCACATGGACACTTCATTCATATGCGATTTTCATAGTTATGGTCCTGTGACAACGAGCTTCTCTTCCTGCTTTTCTCAGTTTTTTACTGAACATTGAGAGCATTAGGAAGAGCAGCTCGCAGGTACATGGCTAAGTGTGCAAGTTGCATATGTACTTGGGCGGGGGGGGGGGCGCCGAACCGAATTCTTGCCCCGGGTGCCAGAAAGCCTAGATACGCCTCTGTATTTAGTATATGGGTATATCTACTCATCTGCTCCTACTTACGTTTTATAATGTATGACATAGCGATTACTTCATTTGCTCATGAGATCTTCATAATAGCTATGCTAGATATGTTAAAGGGGAGCATTTAACCCTATTGAGAGCAGCTGCAGTGACTATGTAAGGCAGTGTGAGACAGTTTCCCTCTTCTTATGTTCACATACCCTGCATAGGGAGACATATGTCCTCTTCATATGCTCTTGCACGCCTTCATGTGTATATTTAGCTATTTAAGCCTATTTTTTTTTGTGAATATTCTATGCATTTATCTGCTGTGCTTGAATACACTGCTGTGTATGAAGGACATATATGTTCTCCTTGTCTTGGTTATTTATGATATTCCATAACCATAATTTTCACTATCCCGCGTCTTTTTTGCTCTCTGGTTGTCACTATTTATGTATTATGCTTAATAAAAAAAAATTTCTATGCTGATTATCAATTATGTATGGAGCCTCTATTATATCAAGGAGTAATACCATTATACATTTATATTTGTGGTTATGAACTGGTGAAGGACATCTATCTATGAGACTTCATTGATAACTCTTGACAGATATATATATTCTTCTCTTTCACCATAGAAGAATCCTGTTTACCCTTGACTCTTTTTGACGTCAACGGTCTCTTTTTTCGGTTTTTATGTTTGCGGTCTAGAGGCTTCTTCCCACCTGACCATGTGGAATTCTGTCTTGGTTATATAACCATAGTACTAGCCTATGGCCTAATGTTGTCAGCACATTAGTATTAAACATTACAATCAAAAAATTAAACATCATGTAGAATACACAAAACCTACCAACAAGGTAAAAAGGAAAACGTACAAGTCATGGTAGGTTGGGGGAGGTGAAGGTGGGGGGCCTGTTTGTACATTTGGCCTTGGTTGCTGGCCCACATCTCTGTCCCCCTGTGCACTGGCAGCTGGCTGTGGCATCTGTTGCATCCTGCCAGGATCATTTTGTTGGTTTTGGTAGGGGTAATTTGAATATTGTTGTGGGTAGTCCTGGTAGGGCTACCCAAATTGCCCATATCCCCCAATATGTCCATGTCTAACATACCCATGTTGGGGCTAACCGCCAACATTGGGTAAGTTAAAGTGGCCATATTGGGCATGTGCGCCCTGGCCCATATATTGGACCTGTGGAGCCACATTGAGGATGTGTGCAGGCTGAGGCGGAGGTGTTGGCACCCGTAGAGGAGGAGGAACAGGTTCCAAGGATGGTTGATTTGTCACATCAAGTCCATCCAGCCTATCAATCTGATTCTCATCTGACAGCTGCCACCTTTCAAGAAACTGAAAGACACTGCAGGGATTATTGGGTGGTGTGCTGGCATCCAAAATAATTTAGAGAGCCCCTCTCGTACGCAGCCTGTACCCACGGGGAATTGCCCTCAAATACTGTGCGAGACCGCGCCCATAAGCCTCCTCCTCATCATCATGAGCAGCTGTGGACAAGTAGTCCAATACACCTCGGTCAACCTGCATCCTTGTTCCCGAAGCTGCTCCTTCTCTCCTGCGCCTGCCTCGTCGTGGTAGGGCAGAAGGCTGTGGCGAGGTCTCCAGTGGCATGGTGGGGCTGCTACTGTTGCCCCGGTCATCAGGCTGTGCTAGCTGGCAAACTGATTCTGGTGGTGGTGATCTTGGTAATGGTGGTGGTGTTGCTCTGGGAAGTCCTGCAGATGGGCCGGAGCCTGCAGCAACATCCGACTCAGGAACATTCAGCACCTCAGAGTCGGAACCCGTCTCCCTCTCTGTAAGGTTTGACTCGGTGCTACCATGGTAAAAATAACATAAAGTAAATTGTGCATACAGAATATACAAAGTACTACATTAAACCATGTACTTACGGTCTCAGCTCCATCACAGGAGCCAGGAAATGTAGGCGGTCGTAATAGAGGTATTTCCTCTTGGTGGTTCCGGCCGCTCCACTACGGGACCTCAGCTGTCTCTCCCTCCTATATGTGTCCCTGCAGCTGCGCCAACGCCTTGTCACATCATTCACTACAATGTTAACAAAAACACAGGATTTAGTTACAACACACATATGGCTATGGTATCAAGGGTTAACCTATGCTTAGGCACACATTTTACAAATGATATGATTTATATTCCTGTTGACTCCACACCAATCCAAAATAAAAAAAAAGGTTGAGGCCTACTACAAAGGACCTTCGAAACAACATAATTGCTAAAAAATCCTGTGGTATTAATGTGAACATCTATGATGTTTTTCTTACAAAAACACTAGCTATATAGTGGCTAAGATATGGGCCATAAAAAAAGAAGATCACTGCATTTGGTGGCAGAACAATTAGCTAACTGATTTAAATTTTTTTAAGGCAAAATCTTCATGCTGCCACCAGTCATGGAGTTGGAATGTAGATGTTGTATATATGGGCCAAAAAAACCCCCCAAGTAATTAATTACTGATATCTGAGCAATGACCACACTTATTGGGCCTTACATTGTGCAGATTAGATTTGGCGATTTGATTATGTGTACACATTCTTTCACTTACTAATTTGGTCACGCTCCTCACGAGGTCTTGCCGCATATCCAGGGAACATCTGGCCACAGATTCTTGTCCACGATGCCTCCCTGCGTCTGCGGTCAGCATAGTGGGGATCACTCTGGTCCCATAGTTCTGGCCTCTCCTGGACCAGAACTATCAGCATTTCCACATTGACTGGCGTGGACATGATGGAGGACTCCGTGGAGGCGTTCTTCCTGGTTTTTTTTTATGCTGCAAGAGAAATTTGCATACCCAAGCTTCCTGGCCATGCCTCCTGCTCTTTCCTGTTGCCCAGGAGAAGTCTTGCGATTTAATCGCAAGTCACACGTGTGGTGCGTTTTCAATGCGATTTTTAATCGCATCCATAGACTTGCATTGTCGAATCCGATCCGAAAATCGGTGACAATCGCAGCATGCTGCGATTGTCTCGGTCCGACGATCGGATCCGATAAAAAAACGCATGATGGGAGCTGCCCCATAAAATAACATTGGGACGAATGCAATGCGATTTTTTATCGCATTGCATTCGTCCAATTTAATCGCTAGTGTGACTCCGGCCTAACAGAAAAGATGGTAACACATTGCAAGCTTTCGAGACTACGCAGGTCTCTTCATCAGGCTAGACTAATACAACATCTGAAGAATCACATATTTATGCACAGCACAGAAAAAATGCAATAGATAAGACAAGTGACGTGAAGCAGAACTATCATTATGGGGGAGTGATAGACAGTTATGGCCATAAATATTGGACCAGTTCACAGATAAGGAGTGAAGGTTTTATTGTTCTCTGATTGGGGTCTGGTAATGTGTTGTGATGCCCCTAGAAGGTCTGAAGAGCAAATTCCTTAATCAGTGGATACTGTGTCCGGTGGCACAAGTGCCCGATCTTCATGCACGACTAAGATATTTTACAGCTCTATATGCTCAGCCTCCAACAAAGATCTCCGTTATAATATAAAGCACATCAGGTCTCGCATCAGAGATATTCTCGCACCTTGCATACTGAGTGTAACACAACAGACCGAAACGTTTTTCGTGTGCTACAATAAATTTGTTTTTTCATGCATCTAAGTTGAGTGCTAGGTTTATACTTAATTCACATCAAAGGGGGAGACACAACATGTGCAGTACTAGTACAGCGCATGTCGTGAAGGGGTTAATAACACATTTGCACATAAAGTTTGCAAAAGCTATGATGTAACTTTGGAACGCATTGAACTTACAAAACCTTTAGTTGTTTGAAGACAAGATGAATTTATGTATAGCATCTTGATGAAATTAAAATTATTAGCAC
Source organism: Dendrobates tinctorius (assembly GCF_039654945.1). Taxonomy (NCBI): domain Eukaryota; kingdom Metazoa; phylum Chordata; class Amphibia; order Anura; family Dendrobatidae; genus Dendrobates; species Dendrobates tinctorius. The sequence continues at coordinate 31,676,183 of NW_027361673.1, read as the reverse complement.
AAGATCATTCTCATATGTCATTCATGCTTCTCAAGAAACAGTTGAGTCACTTGCTATATTTCTATGTTGAAGAAATGGAAAAACAAGGGAGGGGGCGCAGACATAGGGCTTCACCTGGTATAAATCAATGAAAATGAAAAAAGTACTCTGAAGTACTCACCCTTTATGGGTTGTGTTCAGACACAACCACTCACAACATTTTTTGCAGTTGTATAGCTGCTGCAGAGCTCGTGCAGGTGGAAATGTCTACTAAGAATCACAAGTTGAGGATCAAGAAAAGCACTTCTGAGCAACCGCGCTGCTACAGTGACACGAATTCTTCAGAAATCCATATAAATATTTCAAGTTCTTTATTAAATGTACTACAAAAACTACGCGTTTCGAGGAGACAAACCGCACCTCTTCTTCAGGTTCCAGTACAGAGTTGTAATCGGTCTATACAAGTGATAGCTTTATATGCTGTGTGGACATGGCCCCCTGTCGTAAGAAAAGGGCATCATCCCAAACATGTTGCACATAAAGATATTTGAGAAGAAAAACAAAAACAGGCAAAATAACATATATATCAAAAAACATATATTTCAAATAGTGATAGTATTGTGTATCCCATTCAGACAATCAATATGATAACATAGACTTCTATAATTAAATAAAAAGAAATATAAGAAATATATAAAACACAAAAAAAAAGGAAACAAAAGAGGATAAGAACCAATTTCATCGTGGTGAGTTTAAGACAAATGTCTGACGATTTCACCACTGAGCCATCATAAGTGATCAGTTACCAGTAGTGTTGAGCATTCCGATACCGCAAGTATCGGGTATCGGCCGATACTTGCTGTATCGGAATTCCGATACCGACTTCCGATATTTTTTCAATATCGGAAGTCGGCATCGGAATCGGAAGTTCAAAGTTGATTGACAGCCTGACGTCATCATGATGCGCGGTGTGTGCGCATCATGATGCGCCGTCATTTCGGGCCTTCCGGGGGTCTCTGCCGGCCTGCCGGGGGGCTGTGTGGACTGCCCGGGGTCTGTACCGGCCTGCCGGGGGGCTGTGCCGGCCTGCCGGTGGTCTGTGCACCCTGTGGGGGTCTGTACCGGCCTGCCGGGGGGCTGTGCCGGCCTGCCGGTGGTCTGTGCACCCTGTGGGGGTCTGTACCGGCCTGCCGGGGGGCTGTGCCGGCCTGCCGGTGGTCTGTGCACCCTGTGGGGGTCTGTACCGGCCTGCCGGGGGGCTGTGCCGGCCTGCCGGGGGGCTGTGCTGATGTCCGGGGGTCTGTGCAAGCATCGTCCGATGGGACTACAAGTCCCATCTGGCGATGCCTGCTACCATGACAGTCCACACAGCATATAAAGCTATCACTTGTATAGACCGATTACAACTCTGTACTGGAACCTGAAGAAGAGGTGCGGTTTGTCTCCTCGAAACGCGTAGTTTTTGTAGTACATTTAATAAAGAACTTGAAATATTTATATGGATTTCTGAAGAATTCGTGTCACTGTAGCAGCGCGGTTGCTCAGAAGTGCTTTTCTTGATCCTCATCTTGTGATTCTTAGTGGACGTTTCCACCTGCACGAGCTCTGCAGCAGCTATACAACTGCAAAAAATGTTGTGAGTGGTTGTGTCTGAACACAACCCATAAAGGGTGAGTACTTCAGAGTACTTTTTTCATTTTCATAGATTTATACCAGGTGAAGCCCTATGTCTGCGCCCCCTCCTTTGTTTTTCCTTTGTAGTGATCTCAGTGGATCCAGTGAGGAAGGATCAAAGCAGAATTTGGTGTTTAACAGCATCAATGTTTGGTGAGCTGCAATTTTTTTGGCATTTAGGCTTTATCTTATTAAGGAGGATAAAATGGATTATTTCCAATTCCAGTTGTCTACGAGGGAAAGACTAATATTTCAGTCTATTGGAAACCCCTTGAAGCATCAAACTGTGAGTGAAAATGAGACTATTAAATTCTCTGAGGAGGAAACAACTCAAATGAAAAACTTGTTCCATGATTTGGATAGAACTATTAGGGAAGAATTACAACATAGTCTGGATGCCAGATATTTGAGCATATACTTAGATGAAAATATCTGTCCAAGGGGGCTGAGAATCAATCACAGATCCCCCTTTCCCAATGATTTGGCTTTTTATATTGAATGGGATTCTATTTTAAAAAATTGTCTGCAGAACTTACTCGCATGTTTGTTTAGGAAACGGTCTGAATTAAGTGAGAAGGCTACAAATTTAGTAGAGAACATTACATCTAAACTGCAAATATTCAAATTACATCCTGAGTACACAAAGATAAATGTAAATATATCTACTACAGGAAAGATGTATATCTTTGTACCGTGTTAGCCAATATTCAGGATTGAGAGTCCTCAGTAGTTGATACCTTTTAATGGCTAACTGAAAAGATGGTAATACATTGCAAGCTTTCGAGACTACTCAGGTCTCTTCATCAGGCTAGACTAATACAAAATCTGAAGTCACATATTTATGCACAATACAGCCTAGAAAAAATGCAATAGATAAGACAAGTGACGTGAAGCAGAACTATCAATATGGGAGAGGGAGAAACATAAATATAAACATTGGACCAGTTCATAGATAAGGAGTCTGGATGTTTTATGGTTCTCTGATTGGGGTCTAGTTCTGTGTTGCCCCGCAAGGTTTTAAAAGGAAATTCCTTAATTGATGTAAAAAGACATAAATCCATGCGACACATTCATTCCAGCACTGAGAGTGTCAAAGTTCGTCATAAATTTGTACTCCCAAACTCGTCTCTCTCTCTGAGACTTGAAGTTACCTTTCAATACCAAAATATTCAGGATTGAGAGTCCTCAGTAGTTGATACCTTTTAATGGCTAACTGAAAAGATGGTAATACATTGCAAGCTTTCGAGACTACTCAGGTCTCTTCATCAGGCTAGACTAATACAAAATCTGAAGTCACATATTTATGCACAATACAGCCTATTGATGTGAAGTTACCTTTCAATACCAGTAATTTCATATCCATGCTGCTGTGATCAGGGATACAGAAATGTTTTGCCACAGGTAGATCCATTCTTTTTTCTCTTATAGTGTGACGATGAGCATTCATCCTTGTTCTAAGCTTTTGCCCTGTCTCCCCCACATACAGACCCCCAGTTGGACATTTAGTACAAATAATTAAGTACACCACATTAGATGTAATGCAGGTGAAAGTACCTGGGATCTTGTAGTCCTGATGTGAGTTGGGGATCTTTATCTTGTCCGTGGTCATTATAAATGGACAGGTTTTACATTTTTTCTGGTTGCAAGGAAAGGTTCCTGCAGCTGTTGGAGAGGACAGGGAGCTTCTGACAATGATGCTTCTTAAATTGGGGGGCTGCCTAAATATATCTACTAGTTTGCTCAAACAAGAGCATGATGCGGTTATGCGAAAAACTAGCAAACTATTGAGAGATAGGAGATTTTATGAGGATAAAACAAATATAGGATTAAATGAGAATATTGAAAACAAGGGAAATGAATGGTAATCTAAATTTACTACAGATAGAGAAAATCCCATACCGTTTGTGAGAAATAGAGTTTTTTCTAATAGAAATAATTTAAGAGAAAAAGAAAAAGAAATAAAAAACTCAGAAAAATGTCAGGAAAAAAATCCAGTTATTAAAAAATCTATAGAGCAAAAATCCTGTAAAAAAAGAGTGGAGAATAATATAAATGGTAAAATAATTATACAAAAAATTGATAAAAAGTCTGAAAAATCAACTGCTAAAAAGGAGGATATACCTGATATAAGAGAAAAACCTAAAGGGAAAAACTTGGAATTAAAGAATGGTTTTAATATCATTGAGAGTAATATGAATAAAAATATAGAGGAATTTGAAACCCGAGATGTTGAGGTTTTAAAAAAACAGTATATGGAGAATAGGAGAATCTCTACTTCTTTCTCAATGCCACTATTTAATCCAGGTGAGATTCCCAGTACCTCCTCTGATCTGATTAATCTAGATGAAATACAGGTAGAAGACTTACTGGATCTCTCCCTACATGAGAACACACAACTGAGTGAGAGCCAAAACACTGTTCTCATAGATAACAGTAGAAATAATTCTGAGTGCCTAGTACCTTTTCTGCCAGGAGCAATATCCAAGAAAAATAATATTGAGGATTTTTTTCTGGTAAAAAAGAAAAAAATGAAAATTCCCTATAGAGGTTGCAGGGAGGAGGAAGAAAAAATCGTAGTAAAGAGAGGAAAAATAGATCCGAACAAAAAAACTATGGATCAAACATTTTCAACCTCTCCTCCTATAATCTAAAACCATTAGAAAAACAAGTGTTGTCTAAAGGACTTTCTTACTGTCCAACGTACACACCCAAGGATTTTGATACTTTCTTTGACATTCAAAAGTTCTTAAGAAATCTTACCTTGAAACGACATTTCATTATGAATAAAAATAAAACCGCTAACAAATTAGAACAGGCACTAACACATGTAAACTCAGAAGTGAATGCACATTTTGAGGTAAAACCCAAATCAGGTTTTTATCCCATTGAAAGCAAAGTGAACTATATAACTGTATTTGGGGATATCATTCTCAATGAGATGAAACAATTGGGATTGAAAAAATCTGGAATAAAAAATAGATACAAAAACAATTTAACAAAGGAGGAAAAAAATGCCATTCAGGATCTTCTAGAGAATAATGAAATTGTTATACGCCCTGCTGATAAGGGAGGAGGTATAGTGATTCAAAACTATGATATATATTGCCAGGAAGCTAACCGTATCTTATCGGATCCAGAATTTTATAGTGTTGTAAAAAATTACCCTTTAATTGAATTAACAACAACCTATTTGGATTTAATAAAAAGAGGGACTGAGGAAGGAATATTTAATGAAAAAGAAAGTAAATTTCTGAAAACAAAAAACCCTGATATACCCTTCTTCTATCACCTCCCAAAATTACACAAAGTTATTAATAATCCCCCCGGACGTCCCATAATATCTGGAATAAATTCCATCTCGAGTAATCTTGCAGAGTATATTGATAAATTAATGAAAGTACATGTGACTAATTTACCCAGTTACCTGAGGGATTCATCTCATCTTATAGAATTATTGAATGAATTTACATGGAAAAAATCCTATGCATTTTTTACTTTAGATGTAGCAGCCCTATATTCGAATATTCAACATGAATTGGGATTAGCAAGCTTTTATTATTATGTTAGAACTGATGAGCGTTTTTCAGTGGCACAAAAGAGGTTTATTTATGATGGATTATTATTTATTCTTAAGAACAACTATTTTACTTTTTTAAAAAACACCTATCACCAAGAGAAGGGAATGGCAATGGGGTCAAAAGTGACGCCAACTTTCGCAAATCTCTTTATGGGGAGATTCGAAGAGATTTTTATTTATAAATCACGCTTTTATGATTGTATAAAAATTTTTAAACGCTTTATTGATGATATCTTCATAATATGGGATAGTAGTAAAGGGAATATTGAGGATTTTGTCATAGATCTGAATAGTAATGATTGGGGGATGTCTTTTTTTCCATGCCACAATGAGAAAGAAATTAACTTTCTAGATCTTAATATTTATGTTGAAAATCATCTTCAAATTAATACTAGAACATATTTTAAGAAAGTGGGTGCGAATAGTTTCTTGCATTACCACAGTGGCCATTATAACAAATGGCTGGTAAACATACCTGTGAATCAGTTTAAACGAATTAGGAGAAATTGCACTACTGAAGTTGATTTTTTAAATCAAGCTAGAATATTAGAAGAAAGATTTGAGGAACAAAAATATCCTAAGAAGCTAATAAAGGAATCCCTGGGTCATGTGCAAAATAATTATGATCAAAAATCACTTTTAGCTAAAAAGATTAAGACTAATACTGATGATTTTAATCTTAATTTTATCACCACTTTTAACAAATACCATAAGGAAATGCGTGAAATTTTAAAGGATAATTAGCACATTCTTTTAAATGACCCTATCTTAAAAACCATTTTACCAAGAACCCCAGGTGTCACTTTTAGGAGACCACCCAATATTAGAAACCTTGTGGCTCCGAGTAGATTGAGAGGACAAAAAATCTCTGGGATAACTAAAAAGAAAACTACAGCACTACCAGGAATTTATAGATGTGGGAAAAAGAAATGTTTGTGTTGTAGGGGCATTGGTCATAAAAAAACCCTCTTTAACTCAACATCAACGGGTGAAAGTTTTACCGTTAAAGCCAATCTCACTTGTGAATCAAGTTTTATTATATATTTAATACAATGTATTTGTGGAAAACAATATGTGGGACGAACTACTCAGTGTTTTCGAAAAAGGATGAACTCCCACAGGCATAATGTGAGGATTGGCTATATGAAACATGGACTTTCTAGACATTGTGCCCTACATCATAAAAATGACTTTTCTCTCCTAACATTTTTTCCCATTGACCATATACCGGAAAATGCCCCGAATAGATTGCTACAATTTAGTAGAAAAGAAATATATTGGATTTATCGACTTGATACTATTAATCCAAAAGGTTTAAATGAAATATGCGATATTTTTATATAAGTCTTATTTTGAGGAATGTTTTTCATTTTTTATATTAATTTGAAATATATTTTTATTTAACACTTTGGTTTTATATTCTTTATCCGCATATTTGCACACTGGGAATTGTGGCAATATGCGCTTAGTTCTTTCATAGATCTGCTATGAGAATGGCAAAATATACAAAAAAATCGGTCTTTTTTTCTGAAGAAGGCTCCCTGCCTTGATTCCTCTCCATTCTTATTTAGTAGCCGCTCTGCCCGTTTTTTTATCGGGACAGAGCGGTATACACACTTGAACCCATTAGATATGGGTTCAGTGTGTTGCATACTTCTAACTTACCAATTAGATTGTGTTGATGTAGGAGACTAGCTTGCCTTTTTTGGCAACTATTGCTCTCCACACTTATGTAGGGAATATACAGTGGTTACTGTCACCGTGATAGCCCATCTTTTTGACTGAAAGGAGGGACTAATTATTCTCTCCCTAAATATATTATAAAGTATGGCCGCTTATATATAAAGATTAAAGAAATTATCACTATTATTGGTGAAAGGATACTTTTTGCACTCTTTATTTACACTAGTTATATCAAATGAGTAATTACTCTTTATTACTTTTCACCACTGCTAACTGATCACTTATGATGGCTCAGTGGTGAAATCGTCAGACATTTGTCTTAAACTCACCACGATGAAATTGGTTCTTATCCTCTTTTGTTTCCTTTTTTTTTGTGTTTTATATATTTCTTATATTTTTTTTTATTTAATTATAGAAGTCTATGTTATCATATTGATTGTCTGAATGGGATACACAATACTATCACTATTTGGAATATATGTTTTTTGATATATATGTTATTTTGCCTGTTTTTGTTTTTCTTCTCAAATATCTTTATGCGCAACATGTGTGGGTTGACGCCCTTTTCTTACTACGGGGGGCCATGTCCACACAGCATATAAAGCTATCACTTGTATTGACCGATTACAACTCTGTACTGGAACCTGAAGAAGAGGTGCGGTTTGTCTCCTCGAAATGCGTAGTTTTTGTAGTATATTTAATAAAGAACTTGAAATATTTATATGGATTTCTGAAGAATTCGTGTCACTGTAGCAGCGCGGTTGCTCAGAAGTGCTTTTCTTGATCCTCAACTTGTGATTCTATGTTGAAGAAATGGCTTTTGTTCATAAATCCTCCATGAAGAACACTGTTAGCCAGACTTCTCTGAATAGTAGGTGTAGCTAGGTCTGAGTGCTTGCTGCCAGTTCTGAGCTGATGCCATTGCTATAAATGATGTCTTTCATCTTCTTCACTCAGTTTTCTTCATCAACTACTGCGTCTACAGTCCATAATTTTGCCCATTCCCTGGTTCTCTCAAAACTGAGAAATACACGCAGTTACTTATTCATTATAATGTTACAAAATGTTGGATACAAACAAGGCAATATCTCTACTGGACATACGAAAGAAGCAGGCTCTTACGATTTTTAACAAACTTGCAAGGAACCTATACCATGCTTCACTGTTGCTTACAAACACTCATTATTGTAGCGCTCCCCAGCCTTTTCGGCAAAAAACTGGTACAGCCAAATAGTTTTTCTTTCTCTTCAGGCCCCCTGCTGCCATTTCCTAATTCAGCAGAGAAACAACTTCAGGAGCCATGTTTAATAGTGATGAGCGAATGTGCTCAGATACTATCTTATCGGATGTTATCCGAGCATCTGGGAGTGCTCGTGTATTATGTTCGAGTCCCTTCGGCTACATGATTTGTGACTGTTAGATAGCCTGAACACATGCCTGTTTGTTAGGCAATCCCCACATATGTGGAAGCTGTCTAAAAGCAAATCATGCAGCTGCTGAGACTTGATCATATTATACAAGCACTCCCAGATGCTCCGATAACACCCGAGCATGTTCAGATAAGACGTTATCCGAGCATATTTTCTCATCACTAATGCTAAAACTAGAAACTTCTTATTTGGATAAGTGGATCTTCAGTAGACATGAGTTCGAAAAATGATAGACAAACATAGATTTAGCACGAATTTGGCACATTCGGATTCGTGATCTGGAACATGAGCAAATTTTCATAAAATCAGTAAAAATTGGTAACTAGTGTTGAGCATTCCGATACTGCAAATATCGGGTATCGGCCGATATTCGCGGTATCGGAGTTCCGATACTGAGTTCCGATATTTTTACAATATCGAATACTGGAATCAGAAGTTCCCATAATGCAATGAGCCAGTTGAGGATCCTAAGAGTGTGGGCACATCCTGTTAGGCATGCTGAAATGATGTCATCATGATGCGTTATTATGGAGTGTGGGCGGTGCATGGGCGGAGACTGTGTGTGACCGTGGGGGGTCTGTGCGGGCCTGCCAGGGGTCTGTGCGGGCCTGCCGGGGGTCTGTGTGGGATGCCGGGGGTCTGTGCGGGCCTGCCGGGGGTCTGTGCAGGCCTGCCGGGAGTCTGTGCGGGCTGCCGGGGGTCTGTGTGGGCCTGCCGGGGGTCTGTGCGGTCTGCCAGGGGTCTGTGCGGGCCTGCCGGGGGTCTGTGTGGGGCTGCCGGGGGTCTGTGCGGGGCAGCCGGGGGTCTGTGCAGGCTGCCGGGGGTCTGTGCGGGCCTGCCGGGGGTCTGTGCGGGCCTGCCAGGGGTCTGTGCGGGCTGCCGTGGGTTTGTGCGGGCTGCCAGGGGTCTGTACGGGCCTGCCGGGGGTTGTGTGTGTGTGCAGGCATCGTCCGATGGGACTACAAGTCCCATCGGGCGATGCCTGCTACAATGACAGTGATGGACACATTAGCCAATGATGGGAAAGTAGTAGCCCCATCATCTGGCTAATGTGTTGAATGTAAAAAAAAAAAACATACAGACTACATACATACTACATATATACTACATTCATACAACATATATACATACTACATACATTCTACATATATACTACATTCATACAACATACATAGATACATACTACATACAGACGCCCGGCAGCCCACACAGACCCCCGGCAGGCCCACACAGACCCCCGGCAGGCCCGCACAGACCCCCGGCAGGCCCTCACAGACCTCCGGCAGCCCGCACAGACCCCCAGCAGCCCGCACAGACCCCGGCAGCCCACACAGAACCCCGGCAGGCCCTCACAGAGCCCCGAGAGGCCCGCACAGACCCCGCCCGCACACACAGACACACACAGTCTCCGCCCATGCACCGCCCACACTCTTCCCCCCTCCCGAACTGGATGTGCAAGGAAAGAAAGGGTTTATTTTCATTCCGATATTTGTGTCCCATTGACTTGCATTGGTTTCCGGTATTGGAATCGGCGATACCCGATAATTTTGGGGTATCGGTCCGATCCAATCCGATCCGATATTTCACGATATCAGAAGGTATCGCTCAACACTATTGGTAACCTACGGCAAAAGTGCAGTAAAATATTTGCGCTGCCATTAAAGTATTTTGAGCACTTTGGCTAGAATAGTGGTGGTGTATGATGAGTGTGGGGCACGTTTTTGATGAGCGTGGGGGTCAGTAGACATGAGTTCGAAAAATGATAGACAAACATAAATTCAACACGAATTAGGCACATTCGGATTCGTGATCTGGAACATGAGCAAATTTTCATAAAATCAGTAAAAATTGGTAACATTCGGCAAAAGTGCAAGAAAATATTTGTGCTGCCATTAAAGTATTTTGGGCACTTGGGCTAGGATAGTGTTGGTGTATGATGAGTGTGGGGCACATGTTTGATGAGCGTGGGGGGTCAGGAGAGCTCAGAGGAGTGGCGAGTTTGTGAAAAAAAATTTTCTAACTTTATGTGTGCACATTACGCCTAGCCAATCAGGGTGCTGAAAACATTCACAATGTCCAGATACAATGGCTTGTGTCATTGGCTGCTGAAATCACATGACCCTCTCTATATAAAAGCAGACATCTTGTTTTAGCTCCATTTTGTCAGTATAACAGAGCAAAGATGCTGCTCCTGACACTGGTCCTGGGTGCTGACAGATTTTCGCTTGTTAGCTAGGCAGATGTTTCTAAGTCAGATAGTTTAAATAGCCAGTGTCCTGTGTGGCTGTGAAATTGACCTTCCAGCAGATTTTTTTTTCTTGAGCCATTAGCAGGTGTGCTTTCATAGAAGTGTGTTGTGCACTGCTTCTAGTGTGCTCCATGCATGAGTAGACCTTTCAAAATCTTATTTTTTCAGTTGCTAAATGTGATACAGCACTCCATATCCCACCTTGTCATTTAGTGGCGGTGAGATTCATCTTTGTACACAGCTGTTGCAGAGTAAAAAAAAAATGTTTTTTTCTGTTGCTAAATGTGATACAGCACACCATATCCCACCTTGTCATTTTGTGGCAGTGAAATTGATCTTTGTGCACAGATGTTGCAGAGTAAAAAAAAAACATTTTTTTCTGCTGTTAAATGTGATGCAGTATGCCATATCCCACTTTGTCATTTAGTTGTGGTGAAATTGATCTGCGTGCAGAGCTGTTGCACAGTAAAAAAAGTATATTTTTTGCAGTTGCTTACATGATACAGTACGCCATATCCCACCTTATCATTTAATGCAGTGAAAGTCACCTTTGCGCACAGCTGTTTAGAATAAGAAAAAACTTTTTTTCTGCTGCTAAACGTGATACAGCATGCCATATCCCACCTTGTCATTGAGTGGCAGAGCTGTAAAAAAAATATTTTGTTACAGTTGCTAACATGATTCAGCATGCCAAATCTCACCTTGTCATTTAGTGGTGGTGAAATTCATCTTTCTGCACAGCTGTTGCTATTTTGGGCTGGTATTGTGCTTCAGCCAGGAGTCCACGATTCACAATATAAATTCTTTGTGCTAATTGGGTGGTCCTGAAACCATGCCACACTTAAGCATTGGACAGGGCTTGGAGCAGTATATTTTGCTTAAGGCCGGGTCACACTTGTGAGTGCGATGCGAGTAACTTGCGCGAGTCTCTCTCATCAATTCCCGACGCTGCCACCATCAATCGGGACTGGAGTGTGCGGCTGTATGTATTTCTATGCAGCTGCACACTGTGGTCCCGAGTGCCGGCGGCAGCGTCGGGAATTGATGAGAGAGACTCGCGCAAGTTACTCGCATTGCACTCACAAGTGTGACCCGGCCTTAAAGTTTAATCAGTAACTGGTGGATAAGTGACATATGTAGGCTTGGTGCTCTGACAGCTTTGCCAAATTCAGGCAACACAAAAGAAGGAGACCCAACTTGGAGGCCAAACATTTCCAAAATATTATGGGCAGATAACATTAAAAAGTGTCATCAATTTTTATGTATTTCTTACTCACTTAAATTACGCCAATAATTCCACAGCGCTTTACAGATATTAGTGGCACTGTCCCCATTGGGTCTCACAATCTCAATTTCCTATCAGTTTGTCTTTAGAGTATGAGAACAAAAATGAGTACTTGGAGGAAACCCTAGCAAACATGGGGAGAACATACAAGCTCCTTGAAAATGCTGTCCTTGGTGGGGTTGGAACCCAGGACTCCAGCACTGCAAGGCTGCTAATGTTTTTGTGTTGATGATTCAACGTTCCCAGGGTTGGAAGTCTATTGCTGCGATGCACACTGTGTGCCTCACTGGTGTCTTGAGAAAAAACCATTGTCAAGATTATCTTCAAGCATGTTTTGATACTGCATCATGGGCACCTCCCTTTCCAGGGGGGAAGCAACTGGAAAAATGTACTTTTGTATTGTGGATCGAACAGACTGGCAACCCAGTAGTCAGCACTATTTCGAATCCTAACAATACGGGCAACAATCATGTTATAGTGCTGCAAGAAGGTGCTCATGGGTCGGTCTCTTTCTTGAGGTCCAAGTCCATAGTGTGTTGGTGGTGGGATAACTGTTTTGCAAATTCTAGCTGGCGATATTGAGGTCGAGGCTTATTCACCTATTTTCAGGCCACCATTCCAAACTTGTGTAATGTGCATCACATGGTGCTTGCATGGATGTCTATGATTTCACTATTACAAAACATACAAGTCACCTTCACTGCCATGTTTGTCGCTCCAGAACTGATAGACCTTGTGATGAGCCAACTTGTTGACTCCAATATTTTGCCTGGTCATCCACCTCTTGGCTTTTGAATGGATGGACAGATTTCATTTTGTATTTTTCCAACTCTCATGGCCCTCACATGAAGCAGTTTGGCAATTTTCTTGGCAGAGAGACAGCTATTGATGAGCTGGAAGATGCTGTTTCACTTTTCTTGGGAAATCTTCTTCATGGCTACTCCTCGATTCAGACCAATGACCTTTCACTTGGGAATCAATCTAATAACACACTGAGCTATTAGGGAATGTGAGAACAGGTTTTAATTTGTAGTATACAGGAAGAAAATAGGAGCAAGACAGTAACAATGCAGTGACTAGTGTTGAGCATTCCAATACCGCAAGTATCGGGTATCGGCCGATATTAGCTGTATCGCAATTCAGATACTTAGTTCCGATACTTTTTTCATATCGAATACCGGAATCGGAAGTTCCCATAATGCTAGGAGCCCGCTTGATTTGATTCAGCCAATGGGGATCCTCAGAAGTGTGGGCACATCCTGTTAGGCATGTAGGCATGTTAACTACTGGCATGGCTGTGATTGGCTGCTGAAATGATGTCATGATGCACTATAAAAACCGCTGCAGCCGCTATTTCTGGTTCACGCTGCTGTGAATTCAGTTAGGGACAGGCTGCTGTTGAAGACTGTGAGGGACAGTTAGAAATAGCGATCATCAAAAATATCTATTGCTCTACCCAGGCTACATAATCCACCACTGTAGCATTTTTGTAGCCCAGCAGCGCTGTTTTAATAGCTGTCTGCAAGGGCTGTGTGAGTGCAGACCCACGCTGTGTAGTGTGTCCTGCAGGCCCGTCTGCTTGTAGGCCGCCCAGCGTGTGTCTCTGCCTCATACACATTTTTCTTTTATTGCTGCTTTTTTTTCTCCTGTATAGTGTGCTTCCATACGTATCCATATACGTTCGTTGCAAACATAAAGGAGTGGACAGCGGAGCCTTTCAGCAGCCTTTCAGTGCTATAGCCCATTTCTCTGCACTGTTTTTGGCTGTCTGATAGGTCTCTCTGTGTGTGAGTGCAGCTCATGTTGCAGTGTGTTCTACAGCCACCGCTGGTTGTAGTCCGCTCAGCGTGCGTCACTGCCTCATACACAGTCCTTTTTTTTTATTTATAGCAGCAAATTTGTCCAGATTTTTGCTCCTATATTAGTGTGCTTCCATCCGCATCCATTGTCATTGGTTGGTTGCAAACACTATATAGGATTAGATAGAGGAGCCTTTTTGCTGGCTTGTGCCCTTCAGGGCCAGCCAGACTAGTATCACCCTATTTTTTGGAGCCTCATCGATTGCATTGTAGGTTAGCTTCCTGCTTCCTGCATTATAATCGCTCCAAAAAGTTTGTGATACTATAGCTTTCAAACTTTGGTCACATCCTTTTATTTTTCCCAACAAAAAAAAAAAAAGGAAGTAAAGTTCACCCAACACTCAACTTTAGAGTTGTGAAGGCCATATTAGATCATATTAAAGTGTAGTACACACACTCTTGTCAAAATTAGTGTTTCTTATACTGGTTAGCAGGTGTTCAGGAATAAGAACACTAAGCCCCCCCTTTTTTACTTTTCTGCCTATCTTTATCAGTCTACCAAGATGAAGAAGGCAGGGAGTAAGGCACGTGGTCGTGGCCGTGGAGTTTCAGCAGGGAGAGGACGTGGGGATTCAGCAGGGATAGGACGTGGGGATTCGATGCCTGCTGCGGCCACCAGTGACCCGGCATCCCTCACTTTTACCAGGCAACAGTCCTTCAGGCGCAGCTTTGTAGGACCTCGCTGTACCCCACTGCTGCGTGACGAACAAATTGAAGCCGTTGTCGGATGGATGGCAGCTAACGCATCCACTTCAATGACTTCCGCATCCTCTCAGGGCCAGAGCACTGAAGAGCAACCATCTGTCTCTCCACCACCTGCCAAATTGCCCAGGCAGTCTGAGAGCCCTGGACAGGAGCCATCTCAATCTTTACTTCTGTTCTCAGAATCTGTTGGCTTGGAAAGAGGTGGCCAGCCAAGCAGCATTCTAGAGCATGAAGAAGAGGGAGTATGCAGTGATGCGCAACTGCTTTGTCCCTCTGAATCTGAAGAGGCGGGTGGGCCAGTGCCTATTGTCAGCACACCTCAGTACTCATCTGATGATGATGAGACTCAGTTGCCAATTTCTGGTGCGTACGGTGCTGGCGAGACAACCCAGGACCAGCCGGTGATTGAAGAGGGGAGTGTAGATGATGAGGTCCTTGACCCATCATGGCGTCAGCCACAGGAAGGTGGTGGGAGCAGCTCTGAGGAAGAGATTCCCCGAACAGCCAAAACAGGAGGGAGAGGGCGGGGGCAGACTTGGTTGCCTGTAGCCTCCACTTTGGCACCCGTGAGGAGCAATCCTCTTCCAAAACACAAAACGGGCACTCCCAGGACTTGCAGTGCGTGGTCTTTTTTGACACAGTTGCAGATGACATTTGCTTTGTCAAATGCAAGCTGTGTCATCAGAAAGTTAAACGAGGGAAAAATGTGAGCAACCTCAATACCACAAATACGTGGAAACATGTGCGTACCAAGCACGAGGTGGAGTTACACAGACACACTGAAGATGTAGGCCAACCTTCAGCAGCACCTACCACCTCTTCAGCTTGTGTTGGGGCCTCTTCCTCCAGCTCACACACAGCTGGTTCGGCTTCCTCACTGAAACACCATGGAAGAACCTCTGCCACTGTTGTCCAGAGACCCAGTAAAATTCCACCCACTGAACCACGTTCTCAGTCATCATCACACTCCCAGGCCACTCACCAGCAATCGGTAGCACAGGCATGGGAGAAAAAGCGGCCATACTCGGCAAACCATCCCCGAGCACTGGCTCTGAATGCTGGCATTGCCAAACTACTGGCCCTTGAGATGCTGTCATTCAGGCTGGTGGAGACTGACACCTTCCGGAACTTGATGTCATTGGCAGTTCCACAATACAATGTGCCCAGCCGCTTTTATTTCAGCAGGCAAGCCGTCCCTACCCTGCAAAAGCATGTGGAGGGAAAAACTAAAAAAGCGCTACTAAACGCCGTCAGTAGCAAGGTCCACCTGACCACCGATGCGTGGACCAGTAGCCATGGACAGGGACGATACCTTTCCCTCACTGCCCATTGGGTCAATGTCGTGGAGCTGGGTACAGATCTGGAGAGTGGCTCTGTACGTATTCTGCCAACTCCAAGGATTGTGGGAATGCAGTCTGTACATATTGAGTCCTCCTCCTACTCTAGTTCCTCGGAATCAGCACTGCATGAGCCTGTTAGGACAGATATGAGCACAGATGTGGCCAAACGTCAACAGGCCGTACTTAAATTAATTTCTTTGGGGAATCGGAGCCACACAGCACAGGAGCTCTGGAATGCCATCAAGCAGGAGAGCGATGTGTGGTTTGTGCCTGCGAATCTCCAGCCAGGTTTGGTAGTGAGTGACAATGGCCGAAATCTAGTGGCAGCTCTGGGCCTAGGCAACCTCACTCACATACCATGTCTTGCACACGTGCTCAATTTGGTTGTGCAGAGCTTTCTGAGGGACTTTCCGGATCTTCATGCACTGCTGCACAAGGTTCGCCTAGAGTGTGCTCACTTGCGGCGTTCCAGCATGGCAAGATCGCGCGTTGCATTTCTGCAACGCCGATTCCGCCTGCCAGAACATCGCATCATATGTGACCTCCCCACCAGGTGGAATTCAACGTTACAAATGTTGGAGCGTTTGTGTGAGCAGCAGGCAGCAGTAATGGAGTACCAGCTGCATCAGGCGCAAATAAGTCGCACTGTGCGCCGGTCACACTTCACCACCACTGAGTGGGCCACTATGCAGGACATCTGCCAAGTTTTACGTGCCTTCAATGACTCCACGCGGATGGCCAGTGCAGATGATGCACTAGTCAGCATGACTGTCCCCCTTATCTGTCTGCTTCAAAAAACCTTACAAGCACTAAGTGAGGAGGTTTTTGAAGAGGTCGAGGATGAGGAGTCAGAAATGCCATCTGCTTCTGGCAAGTCTGCGCAACGTGGTTCCACACAAAGGCCTAGGCAGGGGACACTTAGTGAGGAGGATGACGAGGAGTCAATGGAGGAGGAGGAACACATCTCTCTAGAGGAGGGAGGTACACAAGGCTCTAGTAGTCAGTGTGTACAGCGAGGGTGGGGTGATGCTGAGCAGGCTGAGATGCTGCCTCAAGCTGGGGACAGCGTTTCCGGTCCAGTTGGCAGTCTGCAGCACATGGTTGATTTCATGCTGCAGTGCTTGTTAAATGACCGCCGCATCGCCAACATTTCCACACGGCTGATTATTGGGTGTACACCCTCCTAGATCCTCGCTACCGGGACAACTTACAAAGCCTCATACCACAGTTGAACCCTGAGCGTAAAATGCGGGAGTACCAAGAAACACTTGTGCAGGCCATCATGTTCTCCATTCCCCCCGCGAGTGTTGCTGGTAGTGCTTTTCAAAGCAGCCATGTGGGTAGAGGCAGTGGAGGAAGCTCTGCACAAAGAGGTAGCAGAGGCAGTGCCGCAGGACAAGGCAAGGCCAGTATGGCCCAAATGTGGAAAAGTTTTGTGGGACCGCCACAAACGGCTACACCATCACAGACGGCTCCAGTCAGCAGGAGGCAACGTTTCCGTCAGATGGTGACAGACTACTTGTCTTGCCCTGTTAGTGTACTCCTGTGAGACTTTGGTAGTACTCTAGGAGTGGACCCGCTGGACCGTGGCAACGAACCTCCCACAGGCGAGCTGACCAGGTTATACAGGGAGTGTTTGGGGCAGGCCCGCGGGCAACTATCACCACGGCAGCTGGTACCCAGGGAGGGGGCCGCGAGGACCCAACAGAACACCGGCGAGGAAGGCAGGAGGACTCCTTAGAAGAGGACCATCGGAAGGGGACAAGTCAGGAACACAGATGGAAACGCAGGCGGCAGACACGGACTGGAAGCACCACCAGGAAACCAGGACAGCACGGATCAGGACCACGGGAATCTGGATCCTAGGAAGGAGAACAGCGGAGAATCACTATTAGGTGAGAATGGGTCAGAAGCAGAAGCGCGCGCAGGGCACAGAGGGCCAGGATCCAAAGCAGGGCTCAAAAGGATCATCAGGCACTGCGTGGAGGAAGGGGCGGCCTGATATAGGACACTGCTCAGAGCTTCCGGGTCATGACCCTAGATTGAGGAGGACGCGCGCCCTCAGAGGGGTTAGCAAGCGCGCGCGCGCGCCCCTGACAGTAGTATGAGCGCGCGTCCGGCGAGGGGCAGGAAGCCGGAGGAGGAGCGCGCGCCCGTGGACGCTGAGGAGGACGGACGGGAGCAAGCACCCGGTAAGCAGACCGGGAGGATTGCGGTGAGGGCCGGGGCAGGTGAAACCGCGGCGTGAAAGCCGCCAGGGACCGCGGCGGAGAGTGTGACCGCGAGGAGAGCCGCAGCTGCGGCGTGACAGTACCCCCCCCTTACGCGCCCCCCTCCGCAGGCTGGAAAAAAACTTGGCCAAAATTCGAGGAGCTTGGATATTCTCCCGAGGCTCCCAGGATCTCTCCTCAGGACCGAAACCCTTCCAATCGACCGGAAAAAAGGTCCTCCCACGTTGTCTTTTCATGGCAAGAATATCTTTAACCTCGAACTCATCCTCAGCGGAAATGGGCGGAGGCACCAGAGTAGTAGAGGCATGGAAATGATTGAGAACGACCAGTTTTAGAAGGGAAACATGGAATGAGTTCGGGATGCGGAGAGAGACGGGAAGCCGTAGTTTATAGGAGACTTCGTTAATATGGGACAGGACTTCAAAGGGTCCAATGTAGCGGGGTCCCAGTTTACGTGAAGGGATCTTTAAACGAACGAATTTGGAAGATAGCCACACCCTATCCCCCGGATGATATGGCGGAGTATCTAAGCGCCTTTTGTCAGCGTGTCTCTTTACCCTATCTTGTGTCAACTCGAGAGCGGCCTTGGTCTCCTGCCAGATCCTAGAGAACTCCCCGGACAGAAGATCAGCCGCCGGTACACCCGAGGCGGGAGGAACCGGTACCGGCACTCCCGGGTGTTGCCCGTGCACGACAAAAAAAGGAGACTTGCCAGACGATTCGCTGATGTGATTATTGTAGGCGAACTCGGCCCAAGGGAGTAAGTCAGACCAGTCGTTCTGGTGGGCATTAGAAAAGTGCCGAAGGTAGTTTACTAAACTCTGGTTAGTCCTCTCTGCTTGACCGTTGGACTGTGGATGGTAAGATGAGGAGAAGTCGAGTGTGATGTCCATAGACCGGCAAAGGGCTCTCCAAAATCGAGAGGTGAATTGGACTCCTCTGTCAGAAACGATGTGTTGGGGCAAGCCGTGAAGGCGGAAGATGTGGTGAACGAAAATCTTCGCCAGCTCCAGTGCAGAAGGCAACCCTGGGAGAGAGATAAAATGTGCCATCTTAGAAAATCTGTCGACTACCACAAGGATGACGGTACAATCTGCAGATGAGGGTAGATCGGTAATAAAATCCATGGCGATGTGTTGCCAAGGAGCCGAGGGAACAGGAAGCGGATGGAGGAGACCAGAAGGCAGGTGCCTAGGAATCTTGTTCTTGGCACAGGACGGGCAGGAGGCAACGAAATCTCGGACATCCCGGAGGAGAGTCAGCCACCAGTAGTAACGGGATATAAGGGCAAGTGTCTTCTTATGTCCGACATGACCAGCCAGTTTGGAAGCATGCCCCCAACGCAAGACCCGTCTTAGATCCCTCTCGGGCACCAAAGTCTTACCAGGAGGTGGCGATTCTAAGGAGAGCGGTGCCACCGTGATGAGCCTGAATGGGTCCAAGATATGCCTGGGTTCCTCCTCCATATCTGCCGAGAGGAAGGATCTGGACAGAGCGTCGGCTTTAAGATTCTTGTTGCCGGGACGAAAGTGTAGATCGAAGTCGAATCAGCCGAAAAACAGGGACCAGCGGGCCTGTCGAGGGTTGAGTCTCTGCGCCGATCGAATGTATGCCAGGTTCTTATGGTCCATGTAAATCGTGAAAGGATGCACGGCTCCTTCCAATAAATACCTCCATTCCTCCAGGGCCAACTTGATGGCGAGCAATTCCCTATCTCCAATAGAATAGTTCCGCTCCGAAGTGGAGAAGGTCTTGGAAAAGAACCCGCATGTAACGAGCCTACCGGAGGGAGATTTCTGAGATAGGACTGCGCCGGCCCCAGTCGCGGAAGCATCGACCTCGAGGACAAAAGGTTTGTTGGTCTCTGGACGGTGGAGCACGGGAGCCGAGGCGAAGGCTTGTTTCAGGGACAAGAAGGCGTCTTCGGCTTCGGAGGACCAGACATGAGGACTGGCACCCTTACGGAGCAAGGAGGAAATAGGACCAGTCAAGGAGGAAAAATGAGGAATGAACTGCCGATAGTAATTTGCGAAACCGAGAAATCGCTGAATGGCTTTTATGCCCTGAGGTCGTGGCCAGTTGAACACGGCAGCTAGTTTCTCCGGATCCATGCGCAAGCCAGAGTCGGAGATGATGTAGCCTAGGAACGGAAGAGATGTCTGCTCGAAGGCGCATTTTTCCAACTTAGCATACAGTCGGTTCTCTCTCAGGCGCCACAGTACTTGTCGGACATCCCTCCTGTGGGTAGACAGGTCAGGAGAGAAGACGAGAATATCGTCCAAATATACTACCACGCAGGAGTACAACAGGTCCCAGAAAATGTCGTTTACAAATTCCTGGATTACTGCGGGAGCATTGCACAAACCGAAGGGCATGACGAGGTACTCGTAGTGCCCATCCCTGGTGTTGAACGCGGTCTTCCATTCATCTCCGGAGCGAATACGGACGAGGTTGTAGGCTCCACGGAGGTCCAGTTTGGAAAAGATTTGTGCTCCCCGCAGCCGATCAAACAACTCTGGAATGAGGGGGAGTGGGTACTTGCTTTTGATAGTAATTTCATTAAGCCCCCGATAGTCGATGCAGGGACGAAGAGACCCGTCTTTCTTCTTGACAAAAAAGAAACCTGCTCCGGCGGGTGAGGAAGATCTCCGGATAAAGCCTCTAGCCAAGTTCTCCCGAATGTACTCTGTCATGGCTTGGGCTTCGAGGGGATTCAGCGGGTAGATTCGCCCCCGCGGCGGAGTTGCACCCGGGACAAGGTCGATCGGGCAATCATATGGCCGGTGCGGTGGAAGAGTCTCTGCCTCCTTTTTGCTGAAGACATCGGAGAAAGCCCCGTGGGCCGAGGGCAGGCCCGCGAGGACCGAGGCGGAGGGTTTAGTCTTGAGAGGCTGAACAGGAAGAAGGCACTTAGTCTGGCAGACCGGACCCCAGCGAAGAATGTCCCCGGATTGCCAATCCAGGGTAGGCTCATGTATTCTTAACCAAGGGAGACCGAGAAGCAAGGTGTGAGATAGCGAAGGCAATACGAAGAAGGCAATCCTCTCTCGGTGCAGGATCCCGACCTGTAACTCCACCTCCTCGGTGACCAAAGTAACGGTCTCGCGCAGGGGAATACCGTCGACTGAAGCTAACTGCAGGGGAGACTCCCAGGACCTGACAGGTATCTGCAATCTTTTCACCGCCTCGAGTTGGATGAAATTCCCGGCAGCGCCAGAGTCAATGTAGGCTACCTCAGAAACACGTTTAGAGCCCAGAACAAACAAAACGGAAAGGGTCAAGGGTAGAGAGGTATCATTGACACCTAGGGAGGCCTCTCTTACCTGTCCTAGGCGGAGGCGTTTCCCGGCCTCACCGGACAAGCACGCAGGAGATGGGAGGCACTGCCACAATAGAGACAAAGACCATGCATAACCCTCTCCTGGCGACGCAGTTCCGCCGGTCTGAGTCGGTCCACCTGCATTGGTTCTGGAGCAGACGCCGTGGTGGAAGGTCGCGGATGAGGAGGCCTGCGTGTAGATGAAGAGAAGCGAGAAGGTCTTCTCTCCCGAGCGACTTCACGGGAACGCTCCTGAAAACGCAGATCGATTCGCGTTGCCAGAGAGATGAGGTCATCCAAAGACGAGGGAGTGTCTTGCCCAGCCAACTCGTCTTTAATCCGGGCCGATAAACCGCGTCAAAACGCCCCTACCAGGGCCTCATTGTTCCAACCAAGCTCGGAAGACAACGTGCGGAACTGGATGGCGTACTGTCCCACAGAGAGAGTACCCTGGCGGAGGTTGAACAAGGACTCGGTGGTTGAGACCAGGCAGCCAGGCTCATCGAAGACCTTGCGAAAAGTCTCCTGGAAGAGCGCAAGTTGGGAGACAACAGGATCGTCACGTTCCCACAAGGGGTTCATCCAGGCCAGTGCCTCACCCTCCAAGTGGGAAATCACGAAGGCTACTTTGGCCCGATCGGTGGGATACTGCAGGGGCGATAATTCAAAATGCAGTTGGCATTGGTTAAGGAACCCCCGACACAGCCTGGGATCACCACAATAGCGCGGCGGTTTGGCCAACCGGGGAGACGGATGCAAAACCGCCGCCTGGCCTGTGGCTGCCGCTGCGGTCTGAAGAGCCAGCAGACGGTTATCTATCGAGGCCATAAAATTCAGAATGTGGGCCTGGGTGTCGCGCTGCTGGGCAAGCTCCTGCTGAAGGCCGGAGATCTGAGAGGCAGTCCCCGGGTCGGAGGCCTGTAAAGCAGATAAGCGGGACTCCATGGATTTGAGGAATGACATTATCCTCGCCTGTTTTTTTCGGAGGAACAAAAGTTCCTTCTGGGTCGGGGTCTGGGCACCAGCGGGATCCATGGCCTGATGATTCTGTGAGACTTTGGTAGTACTCTAGGAATGGACCCGCTGGACCGTGGCAACGAACCTCCCACGGGCGAGCTGACCAGGTGGACCACCCCCTATACAGTGAGTGGTTGGGGCAGGCCCGCGGGCAACTATCACCACGGCAGCTGGTACCCAGGGAGGGGGCCGCGAGGACCCAACAGAACACCGGCGAGGAAGGCAGGAGGACTCCTTAGAAGAGGACCATCGGAAGGGGACAAGTCAGGAACACAGATGGAAACGCAGGCGGCAGACACGGACTGGAAGCACCACCAGGAAACCAGGACAGCACGGATCAGGACCACGGGAATCTGGATCCTAGGAAGGAGAACAGCAGAGAATCACTATTAGGTGAGAACGGGTCAGAAGCAAAAGCGCGCGCAGGGCACAGAGGGCCAGGATCCAAAGCAGGGCTCAAAAGGATCATCAGGCACTGCGTGGAGGAAGGGGCGGCCTGATATAGGACACTTCTCAGAGCTTCCGGGTCATGACCCTAGATTGAGGAGGACGCGTGCCCTCAGAGGGGTTAGCAAGCGTGCGCGCGCGCCCCTGACAGTAGTATGAGCGCGCGTCCGGCGAGGGGCAGGAAGCCGGAGGAGGAGCGCGCGCCCGTGGACGCTGAGGAGGACGGACGGGAGCAAGCACCCGGTAAGCAGACCGGGAGGATTGCGGTGAGGGCCGGGGCAGGTGAAACCGCGGCGTGAAAGCCGCCAGGGACCGCGGCGGAGAGTGTGACCACGAGGAGAGCCGCAGCTGCGGCGTGACACTCCCAGACGGCTCTTCCCCGTTCAAGTTTTGGGTCTCTAAGCTGGATACATGGTCAGAGCTTAGCCAGTATGCATTGGAGGTGCTGGCTTGCCCTGCTGCCAGTGTATTATCGGAACGTGTCTTTAGTGCTGCAGGTGGTGTGGTAACAGACCGTAGCGCGACTATCCGCCAATAATGTTGACCGGCTTACTTTTGTGAAAATGAACAAGGCCTGGATCTCACCTGAATTTGCCAGTCCTCTTCCAGAATAAATAATTGGCTGGCAACAGGATCCAGGTCTCCTGTTGTGTTCATGTTTCTATGACCTGAACTGTAATTCCTGGGCTACAACAACGCCCGTTGTTGCTCAGAAGTGCTGTCCACACAGACAAAACACTCGCTCATGTGTAAGTGGGATTTGGTAACGTCAGCTGATCCCCAGCTGTGTGTATGGCAAAGTGTACTGCTCC
Source organism: Dendrobates tinctorius (assembly GCF_039654945.1). Classification (NCBI taxonomy): domain Eukaryota; kingdom Metazoa; phylum Chordata; class Amphibia; order Anura; family Dendrobatidae; genus Dendrobates; species Dendrobates tinctorius. The sequence goes on along the minus strand of NW_027361673.1, from coordinate 31,652,577 downwards.
CTCCAAACTCTAAGTACCTCAGATTTACACCTGGCTCCAAGTAGGCCTCAACCTACTACCTGATTTTTCCTGGGCTCCGACAACGCCAGTTGGTGCTCAGAGTGCTGTACGCACAGAAAAAACACTCGCTCATGTGTAAGTGGGGTTCGGTAACGTCAGCAGATCCCCTGCTGTGTGTATGGTAAAGTGTCCTGCTCCCTCCAAATTCAAGTGACCTCTGATTTACACCTGGCTCCAAGTAGGCCTCAACCTACTACCTGATTTTCCCTGGGCTCCGACAACGCCAGTTGGTGCTCAGAAGTGCTGTATGCACAGAAAAAACACTCGCTCATGTGTAAGTGGGGTTTGGTAACGTCAGCTGATCCCCTGCTGTGTGTATGGCAAAGTGTCCTGCTCCCTCCAAACGCTAAGTACCTCAGATTTACACCAGGGTCCAAGTAGGCCTCAACCTACTACCTGATTTTTCCTGGGCTCTGACAACGCCAGTTGGTGCTCAGAAGTGCTGTACGCACAGAAAAAACACTCGCTCATGTGTAAGTGGGGTTCGGTAACGTCAGCTGATCCCCTGCTGTGTGTATGGCAAAGTGTCCTGCTCCCTCCAAACTCTAAGTACCTCAGATTTACACCTGGCTCCAAGTAGGCCTCGGCCTACTACCTGATTTTCCCTGGGCTCCGACAACGCCGGTTGGTGTTCAGAAGTGCTGTATGCACAGAAAAAACACTCGCTTATGTGTAAGTGGGGTTCGGTAACGTCAGCTGATCCCCTGCTGTGTACGTCAAACTCTCCTGCTGCCTACAACTTCTGACTACCTCTGATTTAATATGTTCTCTGATTTGCCCTCTGTCTCCACTCTGTTTTGAGTATTTCCTCAGGCCTCCAACACCGCCTGTTTCTGCTCTCAAGTGCCGTCTGCACAATCAACACTTGTTCCTGTGTTACCATGGTCCTGTAACATCAGCTGATCTCCAGAGGTGAGTCCGGCAATGTCTCCTGCTTTGTCTACATTCCCACTACTTGTAGTGGAAAAGTGGACAGAGCAGGAGACATTGCCTGACTCACTTCTAGGGATAAGCTGCTGTTACAGAACCCCAGTAACACAGGAACAAGTGTTGGTTGTGCAGACGGCATTTCAGAGCAGCAACTGTCGTGTTTGGAAGCCAGAGGAAATACTCAAAACAGAGTGAAGACAGAGGCCTAATTGGAGTACGTTGACAGTTAGTAGTAGTCTAGAAATAGGTTTAGGTGACTCCTATGGGGGCTGCGGGAACTGGCACTGAAGGCTGGATCCATAGTGCCAATCGGACATAGACCCCTGTAGGACTGTGGCTTTCGGTAACTTCGGCCGGCTTGCGGCCTGGCTACTTTGGTTTGGATGGGTACCTTCTGCTACCCACCCGGGTTCCAGCACTGTCAGCTGGTTCTCGCCAGAGCCTTTGGCCTAGGTGCCTCCATCTCGGTATCCGAAGGTCCAGCACCGTCAGCTGGTCATTGGTAGTGCTTTCTAGCACAGGTACCTCCTGCCTAGTAACCGTGGTTCAGCACCGTCAGCTGTTCCTCGGTAGTGCCATTGGCTCTTGTAGCTTTTGCTACCCATCTGGGTTCCAGCACCGTCAGCTGCTTCTCGGCAGTGTCTTTGGCACGGGTGCTCCCTGTTGCCCAGCCTGTTTTCAGCACGCCTGCTGTTTCCGGGTAGTGTCAAGGTCACTATGCCACCAATCCGTTGTCCTGTCGTCTTGCGGCCGGGTTAGCCGACTCTACGGTGCCTGCAGTTTAGGTGACTCCTATATGGGCTGCGGGAACTGGCACTGAAGGCTGGATCCGTAGTGCCAATCGGACATGGACCCCCTGTAGGACTGTGGGTTTCGGTAACTGTGGCCGGCTTGCGGCCTGGCTGCTTTGCTTTCGGTGGGTACCTTCTGCTACCCACCCGGGTTCCAGCACTGTCAGCTGGTTCTCGCCAGAGCCTTTGGCCTAGGTGCCTCCATCTCGGTATCCGAAGGTCCAGCACCGTCAGCTGGTCCTTGGTAGTGCTTTCTAGCACAGGTACCTCCTGCCTAGTAACCGTGGTCCAGCACCGTCAGCTGTTCCTCGGTAGTGCCATTGGCTCTTGTAGCTTTTGCTACCCATCTGGGTTCCAGCACCGTCAGCTGGTTCTCGGCAGTGTCTTTGGCACGGGTACTCCCTGTTGACCAGCCTGTTTTCAGCACGCCTGCTGTTTCCGTGTAGTGTCAAGGTCACTATGCCACCAATCCGTTGTCTTGTTGTCTTGCGGTCGGGTTAGTCGACTCTACGGTGCATGCAGTTTAGGTGACTCCTATGTGGGCTGCGGGAACTGGCACTGAAGGCTGGATCCGTACTGCCAATCGGACATGGACCCCCTGTAGGACTGTGGGTTTCGGTAACTGCGGCCGGCTTGCGGCCTGGCTACTTTGCTTTGGATGGGTACCTTCTGCTACCCATCCGGTTTCCAGTACTGCCAGATGGTTCTCGCCAGAGCCTTTGGCCTAGGTGCCTCCATCTCGGTATCCGAGGTCCAGCAACGTCAGCTGGTCGTTGGTAGTGCTTTTTAGCACAGGTACCTTCTGCTTAGTAACCGTGGTCCAGCACCGTCAGTTGGTCCTCGGTAGTGCCATTGGCTCTTGTTCCTTCTGCTGCCACTACGGGTTCCAATACTGTCAGCTGGTTCTCGCCAGTTTCTCAGCCTTCTTGTACCTTCTGCTACATTTCCAAGATCCAGCTTTTTTAAATTGTCTTTGTTAATCCTTATTGATCTCCATGACGATGACCCTGATGACGACGACCCTGAAGACCACACCAAAGAAGACCAGAAATATGACCCAAAATAATATGATGAACTGGACAAAGAACATGAAGACAACCACCAAGATACAGAACAAAAGACAGAATAACAAGAAGCAGAAGAAGCAAAAGCAGAAGAACAGAAAGCAGAAGAATATTAAGCATAAGACTAAAAATCAGCATAGAAGATATCAAGAATTATAAGCAGAAGAAGACTAAGCAGTAAATGGGGGTGAGTCCGTTCCTCCTCGTGGTGCCCCTGGATAATGCCTGCTACTGCAGGCCAAACTGAACGCAGACAAATCCTGTTGAAAATCTTTTGTGACAGGCAGAAAGTAAGGTATAATCTTATAACTTTTATAGATAAGTACTACAGGAATGCCTGTCACCATAAGAAAATGAAGAAGAAGAATAGGAAGAAGATGAAGACATAGCATATGAAAATTAATAATAGCTGAACAAGAAAAATATGAAGAATGGAAAAAAAAATGGGAAGAAGGTGAAGAAGAAGAAGATGAATAAGGTGAAGAAAAAGTTGATGAAAAAAATGCTACTGCTATGGATCATGAAGGAGAAAGTGTGGGAGAAGTACAAAAGAAGGTGAAGAGCATAGAAGTTGTGAAACATACATATCTGACAAAATATAAAAAAGTTAACATAGTCAATATCTTTTTAACTCCGAACGTCTTGAAAAAAAAAAAAAAGGAATTAATGCTATGCCATGTGATTTGAATAAACCTCTATGCCTTTAATGTCTCCTCCACCTCCCACAATACATTCTACATGATTCTTATTTGTTTTCAATTATGTAGAATAAGCCAACAAGGAAATAAAGGGCTCTTTTTTTAATTCCGATACCGGAAGTCCCATTGACTTGAATGGGACTTTCGGTATCGGAATCGGCGATACCCGATATTTTTTTCGTATCAGGCGATACCATCCGATACGATATTTTCGGGTATCGAATGGTATCGCTCAACACTAGCAGTGACATGACAAGAATCCATATAACTAATCATATGCTAAATAATTGAAAGTCAAATTTATGTATAAGATAGCCAAGATGATTGTCTATAAAATGATGGTAGTCTCACCTTCGAAACAGTAGTGGATGGAGAGATATGAGGTCTGCAAGTCAAAAGTTCCAAACATTGTTACCCTTTTGCTCAGCAGTGTATTTTGTTTCCTTGGTCCAATTGCATCACCATATACATTATTTATCTACCTGTGTGCTGGCTGTCCTTCATCTGTCCCTCTTATCATTTGTGAAATGCGGGTTGGAGTGTGAGGTGGAGGACACACAGCACACATCTGGAGACCTTTCACCTGTATTAACTCATCAATCATATCTACCCTCGCGGGCAGGGTCCCCTCTCCTTATGTACTTGTGTGTCCCTTGTCTTACACATGTTTACTATACTTGTCTATATTTCCCCTTTTCACATGTAAAGCGCCATGGAATGAATGGCGCTATATAACTGCATAATAATAATAATTTATTCATACATCTTATCATCGTGTGTAGATTAACTATATTATACTACCTATGTTGGCATAATCAAATTTACTTTGTTTCCTTTAGTCATTTTAGTTATACCCTATATGAATATTTATGCACCATGCCTTAGAGATATATAAGTATGTATATACCTTATATATTTAATTTTTCAGTGCTTTTACTACCAAGTGCACTATGTACTTTACTACTATTTTTTACATTATTATATTGAGCTATATGTTGCTGACATATGCGCTATGCATATTAAAGCAATGTATCTATAAATTAACTTGGTTTATTCCTTTTAGTGGTATAATGAATGCATGCACTGTAGATGTTATTATTTATCGACATCCAAATATTATTACTAATTTATAATGCCCTATATCTTAACTTCACAAGTACTGATATATTTTTATTACTGTCACCCTTACTTTTGTGCTGGGTCCCTCTACTTCCCATTATTTTAATCTGTCTTGATTTGTGTTTTTAAATTGTCTTGTCCCAGCATTTTGCTGTTATCAAATGTGCATACTTAATAATTTTTTGCTAATTGGTCCTTTCTGGTGTTTGTTGGTGTAATTATATATCTGTGTTCCAGTGGATCATTTGATTGTTTTATTTATCTACATATCACCCTTTTTAGGAGTTAATTATCTGCTTTATTTAGCCATAATGATTTTATAAATGTCCTATTTTCTTTATGTAGTTTTATTTTTCAGGACTTTGTCTCAGTTTATGGCATTAAGATCGTCCATTTTTTGTAGCCACTCTGCTAATTCTCTTATTAAGAGAAAACTTTTATTTTTTGATAAAGTGACCCCTTTCCTGTACATACGATATTCTGTTCAGTTTATTGGTTAAATTTAGGTCTAGATTCATTCCACCATGTTGTTTCGTCGTACCCCAGTTGTGACAGGTACCGTAATTTACTATTATTGACAAAACATTTTTCAGGCTTCTGCTCCCCAATTAATATTAGTGTAAGTAATAGCCCCCATAATTATTACTCCTCCTTCAGTGAGTCTTTTTTCTGCTTCTTTCATTATATTTGAAGACTAAAATAAAAATTAAAATACCCTATTAGTATTTTATTATTCTTTATCACTCCCTTTATTTCCACTGATAGGGACCCTACATTTCCCTTTGCTTCACATATATTGTTACACAAGATTGGTTTTAAAGATGATTTAACATATAAGCAAACCCCTAACCCTTGCTTTATTATTCCTAATCAAACAGTTACTCTGTAACTTTTTCAGCCCAGTCATACTGTAGCTATCACCCATCCATATCTTCATTTTCCCCATTGTATCATAATTAGTGTTGAGCATTCCGTTACTGCAAATATCAGGTATCGGTCGATATTCGCTGTATCGGAATTCCGATACCGAGTACCGATATTTTACAATATAGCATACCAGAATTGGAAGTTCCCATAATGCAATGAGCCAGTGTTGTGGCTGTAATTGACTGCTGAAATGATGTCATCATGATGCGCGGTCTGTGCAGGCCTGCCGGGGGTCTGTGCGGGCTTGCCGGGGGTCTGTGCGGGCCTGCCGGGGGTCTGTGCGGGCCTGCCGGGGGTCTGTATGGCCCTGCCGGGGATCTGTACGGGCCTGCCGGGGGTCTGTGCGGGCTGCTGGGAGTCTGTGCGGGCCTGCCGGGGGTCTGTACGGGCCTGCCGGGGGTCTGTGCGGGCTGCCGGGGGTCTGTGCGGACCTGCCGGGGGTTGTGTGTGTGTGCAGGTATCGTCCGATGGGACTACAAGTCCCATCGGGCTATGCCTGCTACAATGACAGTGATTGACACATTAGCCAATGATGGGACAGTAGTAGTCCCATCATCCGGCTATTGTGTTGAATGTAAAAAAAAAACCATACATATTACATACATACTACATACATACTACATATATACAACATTCATACAACATACATACATACAACATACAAACTACATATATACTACATTCATACAACATACATACATACTACATACATACTACATATATACTACATTCATACAACATACATACATACTACATACATGCTACATATATACTACATTCATACAACATACATACTACATATATACTACATTCATATAACATACATACATACATACTACATATATACTACATTCAAACAACATACATACATACATGCTACATACATACTACATACAATACATTCATACATTCATACAATACATACATATAGACATACAGTACATATAACATAGAGTACATACTCACCATCACTTGTCACTTTGATCCCCGAAGCCAGTGTCATCTTTAAAAAATATTAAAATAACAAACAAGCGATATACTCCCTGATCCGCAGAAATCCACAAGTGTCCCATGACGATCTCCTGCAGTGCATCACTGAGAGGTTACTATAGTTCACTGGACTCACTTTATGGCAAAAGCTGCGTGGGAACTTTCTCACACAGCAAAGCCAAAAGTGAGACTAGGGACTATTTTTTTTACAGTGGCGGAGGAATACAGTGCGGAAGGATACCTACCTCCCGTCATTGTATTCCTGGGGCCCCTAGAGAGCGGTGGCATCAGCTGATGCTGCTGTTCTCCATGGGAGATCGTCGTGGGACACTCGTGGATTTCTGCGGATCAGGGAATATATCGGTTGTTTGTTATTTTAATATTTTTTAAAGATGACACTGGCTTCAGGCATCAAAGTGACAAGTGATGGTGAGTATGTACTCTATGTTATATGTACTTTACGTCTATATGTATGTATTGTATTAATGTATGAATGTATTGTATGTAGTATGTATGTTGTATGTCTGTAGCATGTTTTATGTATGTTGTATGTATGTTATATGTATGTAGTATGTACTATGTATGTATGTTGTATGAATGTAGTATATATGTAGTATGTATGTTGCATGAATGTAGTATATATGTAGTATGTATGTAGTATGTATGTAATGTATGTTGTATGAATGTAGTATGTATGTATGTTGTATGTATGTTGTATGAATGTAGTATAGATGAAGTATGTATGTAGTATGTATGCTGTATGAATGTAGTATATATGTAGTATATATGTAGTATGTATGTAGTATGCATGTATGTTGTATGAATGTAGTATATATGAAGTATGTATGTAGTATGTATGTATGTTGTATGAATGTAGTATATATGAAGTATGTATATAGTATGTATGTATGTTGTATGAATGTAGTATATACAGTTGTGGCCAAAAGTATTGACACCCCTGCAATTCTGTCAGATAATACTAAGTTTCTTCCTGAAAATGATTGCAAACACAAATTCTTTGGTATTATTATCTTCATTTAATTTGTATTAAATGAAAAAACACAAAAGAGAATGAAGCAAAGAGCAAAACATTGATCATTTCACACAAAACTCCAAAAATGGGCCAGACAAAAATATTGGCACCCTCAGCCTAATACTAGGTTGCACAACCTTTAGCCAAAATAACTGCGACCAACCGCTTCCAGTAAACATCAATGAGTTTCTTACAATGCTGTGCTGGAATTTTAGACCATTCTTCTTTGGCAAACTGCTCCAGGTCCCTGATATTTGAAGGATGCCTTCTCCAAACTGCCATTTTTAGATCTCTCCGCAGGTGTTCTATGGGATTCAGGTCTGGACTCATTGCTGGCCACCTTAGAAGTCTCCAGTGCTTTCTCTCAAACCATTTTCTAGTGCTTTTTGAAGTGTGTTTTGGGTCATTGTCCTAGACCCATGACCTCTGAGGGAGACCCAGCTTTCTCACACTGGGCCCTATATTATGCTGCAAAATTAGTTGGTAGTCTTCAGACTTCATAATGCCATGCACACGGTCAAGCAGTCCAGTGCCAGAGGCAGCAAAGCAACCCCAAAACATCAGGGACTCCGCCATGTTTGACTGTAGGGACCGTGTTCTTTTCTTTGAATGCCTCTTTTTTTCTCCTGTAAATTCTATGTTGATGCCTTTGCCCAAAAAGCTCTACTTTTGTCTCATCTGACCAGAGAATATTCTTCCAAAACGTTTTAGGCTTTTTCAGGTAAGTTTTGGCAAACTGCAGCCTGGCTTTTTTATGTCTCGGGGTAAGAAGTGGGGTCTTCCTGGGTCTCCTACCAAACAGTCCCTTTTCATTCAGACGCCAATGGATAGTACGGGTTGACACTGTTGTATCCTTGGACTGCAGGGCAGCTTGAACTTGTTTGGATGTTAGTCGAGGTTCTTTATCCAACATCCGCACAATCTTTCGTTGAAATCTCTTGTCAATTTTTCTTTTCCGTCCACATCTAGGGAGGTTAGCCACAGTGCCATGGGCTTTAAACTTCTTGATGACACTGTGCACGGTAGACACAGGAACATTCTGGTCTTTGAAGATGGACTTGTAGCCTTGGGATTGCTCATGCTTTCTCACAATTTGGTTTCTCAAGTCCTCAGACAGTTCTTTGATCTTCTTTCTTTTCTCCATGCTCAATGTGGTACACACAAGGACACAGGACAGAGGTTGAGTCAACTTTAATCCATGTCAACTGGCTGCAAGTGTGATTTAGTTATTGCCAACACCTGTTAGGTGCCACAGGTAAGTCACAGGTGCTGTTAATTACACAAATTAGGGAAGCATCACATAATTTTTCGAACAGTGCCAAGACTTTTGTCCACCCTCTTTTTTATGTTTGGTGTGGAAATATATCCAATTTGACTTTAGGACAATTCTTATGGTGTTTTTTCATTTAAGACAAATTAAATGAAGATAATAATACCAAAGAATTTGTGTTTGCAATCATTTTCAGGAAGAAACTGAGTATTATCTGACAGAATTGCAGGGGTGTCAATACTTTTGGCCACAACTGTATGTAGTATGTATGTATGTATGTTGTATGAATGTAGTATATATGAAGTATGTATGTAGTATGTATGTTGTATGAATGTAGTATATATGAAGTATGTATGTAGTATGTATGTAAAAACCAGGACCCTCGGAACAGCTCACCCAAACCCAACCTGACCAGAAAACCAATCACAACAACCTGACAAAAGCCGGAATCAGGAAGATGGTAGACGAAGGCCAGGAGAGGTACGTAAGTGACTGGAAGAACGACATCATCAGCTCACAGAAACTGACCATGTACCAGAGTCTACAGAGAGACTACAGACTGGCTCCATACCTGGAGAAACTCCAGGACCCCAAAGACCGCAAGATCCTGAGCCGGTATAGACTCAGTGCCCACAGTCTGGCCATCGAATCCGGCCGACACAGGCAGAGCCACAAGCCCAGGGAGGAAAGACTGTGCCAACACTGTGACCAGGAGGCCCTGGAGGATGAGACCCACTTCCTGCTACACTGCTCCAAGTACTCAGCAGTGAGGGACACTCACTTCAGGAGACTCTCACATCTCTTCCCGGATTTCACCACCATGAAGGAGGAAGAGAAAACATACATCCTGCTGGGGGAAGAAGAGAGAGCAGTGGAGATAGCAGCGCAATATGTGAACGAATGCCATAGACTGCGAGAAAGAGAACTCTGATATGCCATGGACTTCTATGGCACCCACCCTGGATATGCCCCAATCCTCCATCCACCTTCCCTATGCCATGGACTTCTATAGCCTCATCCTGGATCTGCCCCCATGCCGCCATCCACCTTCCCTATGCCATGGACTTCTATAGCCCCAACCTGGATCTGCCCCATCCACCTTTCCTACAGCCCCTTCCCAACATCCCTACAGTCCCTATCCCTATTCCCTTCTGTACACCTGCTTTGGCAAAACTAATGTGTATTTAGTCCTGCCAATAAAGCTTCTTTGAATCTTGAATCTTGAATCTTGTATGTTGTATGAATGTAGTATATATGAAGTATGTATGTAGTATGTATGTATGTTGTATGAATGTAGTATATATGAAGTATGTATGTAGTATGTATGTATGTTGTATGAATGTAGTATGTATGTTGTATGAATGTAGTATATATGAAGTATGTATGTAGTATGTATGTTGTATGAATGTAGTATATATGAAGTATGTATGTAGTATGTATGTATGTTGTATGAATGTAGTATATATGAAGTATGTATGTAGTATGTATGTATGTTGTATGAATGTAGTATATATGAAGTATGTATGTAGTATGTATGTATGTTGTATGAATGTAGTATATATGAAGTATGTATGTAGTATGTATGTATGTTGTATGAATGTAGTATATATGTAGTATGTATGTATGTTGTATGTATGTTGTATGAATGTAGTATATATGAAGTATGTATGTAGTATGTATGTATGTATGTTGCATGTATGTTGTATGTATGTTGTATGAATGTAGTATATATGAAGTATGTATGTAGTATGTATGTATGTTGTATGAATGTAGTATATATGTAGTATATATGTAGTATGTATGTAGTATGCATGTATGTTGTATGAATGTAGTATATATGAAGTATGTATGTAGTATGTATGTATGTTGTATGAATGTAGCATATATGTAGTATGTATGTATGTTGTATGAATGTAGTATATATGAAGTATGTATGTAGTATGTATGGTGTATGAATGTAGTATATATGAAGTATGTATGTAGTATGTAGTATGTATGTATGTTGTATGAATGTAATATATACAGTGGGGCAAAAAAGTATTTAGTCAGTCAGCAATAGTGCAAGTTCCACCACTTAAAAAGATGAGAGGCGTCTGTAATTTACATCATAGGTAGACCTCAACTATGGGAGACAAACTGATAAAAAAAAATCCAGAAAATCACATTGTCTGGTTTTTTTTCATTTTATTTGCATATTATGGTGGAAAATAAGTATTTGGTCAGAAACAAAATTTCATCTCAATACTTTGTGATATATCCTTTGTTGGCAATGACAGAGGTCAAACGTTTTCTGTAAGTCTTCACAAGGTTGCCACACACTGTTGTTGGTATGTTGGCCCATTCCTCCATGCAGATCTCCTCTAGAGCAGTGATGTTTTTGGCTTTTCGCTTGGCAACACGGACTTTCAACTCCCTCTAAAGGTTTTCTATAGGGTTGAGATCTGGAGACTGGCTAGGCCACTCCAGGACCTTGAAATGCTTCTTACGAAGCCACTCCTTCGTTGCCCTGGCGGTGTGCTTTGGATCATTGTCATGTTGAAAGACCCAGCCACGTTTCATCATCAATGCCCTTGCTGATGGAAGGCGGTTTGCACTCAAAATCTCACGATACATGGCCCCATTCATTCTTTCATGTACCCAGATCAGTCGTCCTGGCCCCTTTGCAGAGAAACAGCCCCAAAGCATGATGTTTCCACCACCATGCTTTACAGTAGGTATGGTGTTTGATGGATGCAACTCAGTATTCTTTTTCCTCCAAACACGACAAGTTGTGTTTCTACCAAACAGTTCCAGTTTGGTTTCATCAGACCATGGGACATTCTCCCAAAACTCCTCTGGATCATCCAAATGCTCTCTAGCAAACTTCAGACGGGCCCGGACATGTACAGGCTTAAGCAGTGGGACACGTCTGGCACTGCAGGATCTGAGTCCATGGTGGCGTAGTGTGTTACTTATGGTAGGCCTTGTTACATTGGTCCCAGCTCTCTGCAGTTCATTCACTAGGTCCCCCCGCGTGGTTCTGGGATTTTTGCTCACCGTTCTTGTGATCATTCTGACCCCACGGGGTGGGATTTTGCGTGGAGCACCAGATCGAGGGAGATTATCAGTGGTCTTGTATGTCTTCCATTTTCTAATTATTGCTCCCACAGTTGATTTCTTCATTCCAAGCTGGTTGGCTATTGCAGATTCAGTCTTCCCAGCCTGGTGCAGGGCTAAAATTTTGTTTCTGGTGTCCTTTGACAGCTCTTTGGTCTTCACCATAGTGGAGTTTGGAGTCAGACTGTTTGAGGGTGTGCACAGGTGTCTTTTTATACTGATAACAAGTTTAAACAGGTGCCATTACTACAGGTAATGAGTGGAGGAAAGAGGAGACTCTTAAAGAAGAAGTTACAGGTCTGTGAGAGCCAGAAATCTTGATTGCTTGTTTCTGACCAAATACTTATTTTCCACCATAATATGCAAATAAAATGAAAAAAAAACAGACAATGTGATTTTCTGGATTTTTTTTTATCAGTTTGTCTCCCATAGTTGAGGTCTACCTATGATGTAAATTACAGACGCCTCTCATCTTTTTAAGTGGTGGAACTTGCACTATTGCTGACTGACTAAATACTTTTTTGCCCCACTGTATGTAGTATGTATGCTCTTTTTGTTTTTGTTTTTTTTTACATTCAACACATTAGCCAGATTATGCGACTACTACTGTTCCATCATGTGTCAATCACTGTCATTGTAGCAGGCATAGCCCGATGGGACTTGTAGTCCCATCGGACGATGCCTGCACACACACAACCCCCGGCAGGCCTGCACAGACCCCCGGCATCATCCGGCAGCCCGCACAGACCCCCGACAGCCCGCACAGACCCCCGGCAGGCCCGCACAGACCCCCGGCAGGCCCGTACAGACCCCCGGCAGGCCCGTACAGACCCCCGACAGCCCGCACAGACCCCCGGCAGGCCCGCACAGACCCCCGGCAGGCCCACACAGACCTCCGAGAGGCCCGTACAGACCCCGCCCGTGCACACAGACACGCAAAGTGTCCGCCCACGCACCGCCCACATTCTTCCCCCCTCCCGAACTGGATGTACAAGTAAAGAAAGGGGTTTTTTTAATTCCGATATTTCTGTCCCATTGGCTTGAATGGGGTTTCCGGTATCGGAATCGGCGATACCCGATACTTTTTGGGTATCGGTCCGATCCAATCCGATCTGATACTTCACGGTATCGGATGGTATCGCTCAACACTAATCATAATTTCCTTTTAACATTATTCTAATTTCTCCACCTTGATTTGAAGCCTCTGTCATTAGTATACATGCACTTTATACATTTTTCTACATCTTTACTCTCTATGTTAACAATTCTAACTTCTCCCTCATTCCATCCCCACTTTCATTACTTAGGTCCAGGTCACTATCTATACCATCCTCGCCTCCTGTAGAGTAATTGAGCATGAATTCCTTCTCTTCCATAGAAGCGCCAATAGATGAGAAAGGTCCATTGCTTGCTACAGATTGTGCTAAATTCCTTTACCTGTTGTACTGCATTTAATTTAGTAATAAAGAAAAAAATTTTTTTACTGCACATGGTGATGAGTGCCGATTGCACTGGATTTATTAGGTAAAGCAAAGTCAACATTTAAGAAGCAGTTGTAGCAGAGTTTTAGGGCCCCGTCACACACAGCGATCTCGCTAGCGAGATCGCTGAATTTGTGACGCATCAGCTATCTTGCCAGCAAGATCGCTGTGTGTGTCGGGGATCAGCGACCGGCCCCCCTGCCGGTTATCGCTGATCGCGCTCGAACGTCCTGAGCCGTTTTTCGGTCGCTGGTCTCCCGCTGCCCAGCACGCATCGCTGCGTGTGGCAGCGAGAGACCAGCGATCAGCGACGCTGGACGCTGGTTACTAATGTAAACATTGGGTATCCAGAAGTCGCGTGGCTCTTAGATACCCGATGTTTACATTAGAAACCAGTGTGTACGCCAGTTTCCAAGGTAAACAGCTGGTATCCAGGAGTCGCGCTGCTCCTGGATACCCGATGTTTACATTAGTAACCAGCGTCCGGCGTTGCTGGTCCTGATCACTGGGGCTGTCTATGTGACAGCTCATCAGCGATCAGCCTAACGATGTGTGACGGGGGCTTTACTCCATACGGGAATAAAGGAGATTCAGCAAGACAGCAGCTTTGAAGAGCAAGTAAAGTAGAACTAAGTTGCAAAATAATATTGCCTAGTTGCTTAGCAGTATCATATGTAGCAGAGTTTGGTTTGTCACAGAGTCCAAAACAGAGCTGGCACAAGAGTACAGCAAAGTTACCCACCAATGTAGTTGACCAGCAGTTCAGCAGAGTTACTGATGATGTAGCAGAGGTGACCATGACAAAAGCAGTTATTAGAGTTGAGCGAAATGGGTCAGTCAAATTCAAAAGTCGGCGACTTTCACTGAAGTTGGGTTTCATGAAACGAAACCGGACCATAGCGTGAGGTCGGCCACGAGGTCGGCGACCCGAGCGCCAAAATCGCGTTTCAAATGATGCTTCCAGCGCCCTTTTTCAGACAATGATGGAGGAAGCACACTGTGGGCAACACGATGACATAGGCATCGGTCACCACCATCTTTGAGAAGGGCATGCAAGTGATTGGCTGGCTTTTTGTGGCGTCACAGGGGCTATAAAAGGGCGTGCACACCGACCGCCATCTTACTTCTGCCGATCTTAGCATTAGGGAGAGGTTGCTGCTGCTGATTCAGAATAAGGGAGAGCGCTAGGCAGGGAAGAAGAACCAAAAAACTGCTTCTGCTGGTAGAGATTTCCACTGTACAACACAACAGTTTGTGTGCAGTGACAGGGGAGGCTATATTTTTGTGCATCAGCTCTGTTGGTTATTAGGCTGCCTTATAAGGCTCCCTGATAGCTGCATTGCTGTTTGCAAACTGCTGTGCAAACTGCTTTTTTAAAAGCAAAAATACTTTTCTTCCTCTTTTCTGCACAGTTACCAAGCGTTCACTTTTCCACCCTTTTGTGTGCAGCAGTCCTGCTTATTAGGCTGCCTGCGTCCATACATGGACTGAGAGCATCATTGTCAGCCTCCTAAAATCTCTAGTGAGGTCCAAATTCTCACCAATCCTATAGACACCCTCCACCTTGTCATACACCATCCAATTTCAGCCTGTTACATTGAGGTGTAATCTCTACTGGGCTTGAGACAATAGTTCAGCGTCCTCAAATCTCTAGTGAGATTCAAATTCTCACCAATACTACATAAACCCTCCACCTTGTCATACACCATCCAATTTCAGCCTGTTACATTGAGGTGTAATCTCTATTGGGCCTGAGACAATAGTTCAGCATCCTCAAATCTCTAGTGAGATTCAAATTCTCACCAATACTACATAAACCCTCCACCTTGTCATACACCATCCAATTTCAGCCTGTTACATTGAGGTGTAATCTCTATTGGGCCTGAGACAATAGTTCAGCATCCTCAAATCTCTAGTGAGATTCAAATTATCACCAATACTACATAAACCCTCCACCTTGTCATACACCATCCAATTTCAGCCTGTTACATTGAGGTGTAATCTCTACTGGGCCTGAGACAATAGTTCAGCGTCCTCAAATCTATAGTGAGATTCAAATTCTCACCAATACTATATACACCCTCCACCTTGTCATACACCATCCAATTTCAGCCTGTTACATTGAGGTGTAATCCCTACTGGGCCTGAGACAATAGTTCAGCGTCCTCAAATCTCTAGTGAGATTCAAATTCTCACCAATACTACATACACCCTCCACCTTGTCATACACCATCCAGTTTCAGCCTGTTACATTGAGGTGTAATCTCTACTAGGTCTGAGACAATAGTTCAGCGTCCTCAAATCTCTAGTGAGATTCAAATTCTCACCAATACTATATACACCTTCTACCTTTTTTTACAGTATCATATAGCTGGTGGTATTTTGGGTACATTTTCACAAAAATGAGGAAAGTATGGTGGAAGTGGGCGGGGGTTGCCAGCTTGTCCTGATGGTGGTGTTGGTGGTGCATCTGTTGGTAGTGCAAAAGCACAATAGCACTTAAGGCAGGAGGTGTTGAGCCTGCATCATCGTCTGGCTCCACAAAGCCTCAAAGGCTCCCTTTTCTGTTAGTAGGTAAACCGCTTTTAAAGCCGGAGCTTCAGGAACAAGTTTTGGCTTACATTGCTGACACAGCCTCCAGCTCTCTCGCCTCCTCTTCTGAAGTTTCAAAAAATAAAAGCACTGAGTCGTCAGTGGAGGCTCCTGGTCAGGAACAACACCTTTCCTTGTGCCCTTCACCCCTACCAAAAGTGAAGGATGCGGCAGGCCACACTACAGATTACTGCATAGAGCTCTTTTCACATACCATGCCTGGGTTATCAAGTCAAATCGTGAATTCCCCAGTCCAAGATGAATCTGACATGGAGTGCACTGATGCACAGCCACTGCTAGATTTTTCTGCTGGTACATTCACTCAGAGCACTACATTGTCCTCGCAGTGTACTGAGGCAGAATCAGACCCTGATGAAACTCAGGTGCCCCTTCCCGCATACTATACCACCTTACACGGTGACACAGAGGAAGGTGCACATGAAATTGAAGAGGAGGTGATGGATGACCCAGTTGTTGACCCAGATTGGCATCCATTGGGGGAAGAGGGTGCCGCTGCCAATAGCTCAGAAGAGGAGGAGGAAGATCCGCAGCAGGCAACGACATCGCAACAGCTGTTATCTGGCAGGACAGTAGCAGTCCAAAAACGGGTTACAAAAACCAAAAGAGTTGCAGGACAGCTTGGCCAGATGGTCAAATTAGCACAGAGTGCAAGGCCTCAAAATGTCTTCCATAGTAGGAAGAGTGCAGTGTTGCACTTTTTTGAACAAAATCCTAATGATCAGGCAAAAGTTATCTGTAAGAAGTGCGCAAAGACCTTTAGTCGAGGGAAAAATCTGAGAAATTTGAATACCAGTTGCATGCTTAGACATTTAACCACCATGCACTTGCAAGCGTGGACGGACTACCACAGGGTCCACAGGGGACAGCGGCGGTGGGACAGTGCTGCCTAGCCCACGGTATACTAAGTTGAGGATCCAAGAAAAGCACTTCTGAGCATCCGCGCTGCTTTAGTGATAAGAATTCTTCAGAAATCCATATAAATCTTTCAAGTTCTTTATTATATGTACTACAGAAACTACGCGTTTCGAGGTGACAAACCGCACCTCTTCTTCAGGTTACAGTACAGAGTTGTGATCGGTCTATACAAATGACAGCTTTATATGCTGTGTGGGCGTAACCCCCCATTGTGAGAGAAGGGCGTCAACCTGCACATGCTGCACATAAAGATATATATTTCTCTTAGCCCACGGTATAGGAAACAGTTGGCTGTAGGCGTTCGACCCTCTTCCTCCTCCTCCAGAAGCGAAAGCTCGTCCACAGAGCGCAGTCGCACGAGCACTCCATCTGCAGCTGCCAGTGTTGCACACAAGGTGTCCCACTATCGAACAGTTAGTGGTAAGTGTCAGCAGGCTGTGTTGAAGATGATGTGTTTGGGCGACAACAGACACACCGCAGAGGTACTGGCCGACTACTTGCAGCGACAAACTGAGTCATGGCTGGGCAGTCTACATCTTGAGGCAGGCAAGGTAGTCAGTGATAACGGACGGAATTGTTTGGCAGCCATAGCCCTTTCAAAACTCAGACACATACCTTGCCTGGCCCCCACCTTGAACCTGGTGGTGCAGTGCTTCCTCAATAATTATCCAGAGTTAACAGCCCTGCTCCATAAGGTGCGAAGACTGTGCTCGCACATCCGCCAGTCGCCCTTACACTCCAGTCGTATGCAGAAGCTGCAGCGATTGCTTCACCTTCCCAAGCAATGCCTAATTATCGACGTTCCACCAAGGTGGAACTCCACCCTGCACATGGTTCAGAGGCTGTGCGAACAGAGGCAGGCTGTAATTCATTTGTGGGAGGATACATGGTCAGGCGGTTTGCGGGCAGACATGGAGTTGTCTGGTGTGCAGTGGTCGAAGCTGAAAGACCTCTGTAAAGTCCTTCAGTGTTTTGAGGAATGCACACGGCTGGTAAGCGCAGACGATGCCATTATATGCATGAGCATCCCACTTATGCGTCTGCTCATGCAAACTTTGACGCACATTAAGGAGCATGCGTCTGCAGCCGATGAAGAAGAGGAGGAGGGAAGCCTTGATGACAGTCAGCCATTGTCTGCTCAGGGAAGTCTCGTGGACAAGTTGCAGGAAGAAGAGGAAGAGGAGGAGGAGGATGTTGGGGATGATTATTTAGGGGAGGAGGATGCTTCTCAGGGGGCAAGACAATATGTTGGCGTGGCAAGATCAGGTACAGGGTTTGTGCGTGACTGGAGGGATGTTGATTTGCCAGAAAGTGCTCTCCACCCAGCACTCGCAGGGCATCATTGACACCTGGAACATTGGCCCACATGTCTGATTATCCCTTGCAGATCCTAAAAAGGGACCCCCGCATTGCCAAAATGATGAACGATGACGACTACTGGTTGGCCAGCATCCTGGATCCACGCTATAAAGGCAAATTTCAAAGCATCATGCCACAGGAGAACCTAGAGCTAATATTGGCTAACAAACAAGAAACTCTGGTAAACCGTTTGTTTGAGGCATTCCCAGCACACGGTGGCGATGATGTTTCTCCCAGGAGCCGTAGGGGACAACATTGAAGAGGTGTTCGTGGTGCACACAGCCGAAGTGGCGTTGGACACAGGGGTTTCACGACCATGTTGTGGACTGATATTTCAAGTACCGCTCACACGACTGGTAATACTGCATCGATTGAAAGTGACAGGAGACAGCAGTTGTCAACTATGGTAACAAACTACTTCTCCTCCCATATCGATGTTCTCCCTCACCGGTCATTCCCCTTTGACTATTGAGCCAGTAAACTTGACACCTGGCCTGAATTGGCACAATATGCCTTACAGGAGCTTGCTTGCCCTGCTGCTAGTGTGTTATCTGAAAGAGTCTTCAATGCTGCTGGATCAATCCTGACAGAAAAAAGGACCTGTCTGTCTACCCAAAATGTTGATGATCTAACCTTCATTAAAATGAACCATGCATGGGTTTCAAAGGATTTTGTCCAACCCTCACCTGCTGACACATAGGTTGCCAGAAAAATGGCTCGCTTTTGTCCTCCTCTTCCGCGGACTTCTCCATTTACTCCATTTGCAGCTGCTGAATGTCCAACATCAACATATGCCATTTTTTCCACCTCCCTAACTGGGCTGCCTCCCCCCACAAGGCCGGGGTCACCACCTGGTGCACGCACCCGTGCGAGTGCCGTTGCCCTGGACAGGTGGGTGGGCACACTCTTGGCAACGGCACTGGCACAGGGTCCCTCATAGTACAATCAAGTATCTCTGATGGTGGGGGTGCACACCCGCCATCAGACACACCGGCGTACTATGAGGGGCCCTGTGCCAGTATCGCCGGCCACGAGTGGCCCCCCCCGTGCTTGCTCAGGGCACCAGCACTTGCAATACTTACCTCTCCCTGCTCCACCACTGTGTAGTCTGGCCTGTTAAGTACTTCACTGGGACTGCCAATACAAATTTGGTGAAATGATAGATTATTATTATTATTATGCATTTATATAGCGCCATTTATTCCATGGCGCTTTACATGTGAAAAGGGGAAATATAGACAAGTATAATAAACATGTGTAAGACAAGGGACACACAAGTACATAAGGAGAGGGGGCACTGCCCACGAGGGCTCACAGTCTACAGGGACGGGTGAGGATACAGTAGGAGAGGGTAGAGCAGGTCTTGCTGTGGTTCAGTAGACCGAGGATCATTGCAGGCTGTAGGCTTGTCGGAACAGGTGGGTCTTCAGGTTCTTCTTGAAGGTTTCCGTTGATGGTGAGATTCTGATGTGTTGCGGCAGGCAGTTCCAGAGTATGGGGGAAGCACGGGAGAAGTCTTGTATGCGGTTGTGGGAAGAAGAGATAAAGGGGGAGTAGAGAAGGAGATCTTGAGATGATCGAAGGTTGCGTGCGGGTAGGTACCTAGAGACAATGTCACAGATGTATGGAGGAAACAGGTTGTGGATGGCTTTGTATGTCATGGTTAGAGTTTTGAATTGTAGCCTCTGGGCAATAGGAAGCCAGTGAAGGGCCTGGCATAGGGGGAGGCTGGGGAATACCGGGGAGACAGGTGGATTAGTCGGGAAGCAGAGTGTAGGATGGACTGGAGCAGAGCCAGAGTGCTAGAGGGGAGGCCAGAGAGTAAGAGGTTGCAGTAATTGAGGCGGGAGATGATAAGAGCATGCAATAGTGTTTTTGTGGTTTCATGGTTGAGGAATGAGCGGATCCGGGAAATATTTTTGAGTTTGAGGCGGCAGGAGGAGGCGAGGGCTTGGATATGTGGTTTGAAAGAGAGCACAGAGTCGAGGATCACCCCAAGGCACTGAGTGTGCGGGACTGGGGAAAGAGAGGAGCCGTTGACATTGATGGATAGGTCTGGTGGAGGGGTAGAGTGAGATGGGGGAAAGATGATGAACTCTGTTTTGACAATGTTCAGTTTGAGAAAGCGAGCAGAGAAGAAGGCTGAGATAGCAGACAGACATTGTGGGATTTCAGTCATTAAGGAGGCGTGGTCGGGTCCAGATAGGTAGATCTGCGTGTCATCGGCATAGAGGTGATACTGCAAACCGTGGGATTCTATGAGCTGTCCCAAGCCGAAGATATAGATGGAGAATAGTAGGGGTCCTAGGACAGAGCCTTGGGGAACACCGACAGACAGGGGGCAAGGTGAGGAGGTGGTGTGTGAGAGGGAGACACTAAATGTTAGGTATGATGAGATCCAGGATAGGGCCAGGTCTGTGATGCCAAGAGATGAGAGAGTCTGTAGCAGGAGGGAATGGTCTATGGTGTCGAAGGCAGAGGACAGGTCCAAGAGAAGGAGGACAGAGTAGTGTCGCTTGCTCTTGGCGGTTGGTAAGTCGTTAGTGACTTTAGTTAGGGCAGTTTCAGTTGAGTGATGAGGTCGGAAGCCAGATTGTAACCGGTCAAAGAGGGAACAGGAGGAGAGGTGGGAGGACAGTTCAAGATATACATGCTGTTCCAGTAGTTTTGAGGCATAAGGGAGAAGAGATATTGGGCGGATGTTAGACACTGAGGATTGGTCAAGGGAGGGCTATTTGAGGATGGGTGTGATTTAGGCATGTTTGAAGGATGAGGGAAAGACACCATTTGTAAGTGAAAGGTGGAAAAGGTGTGTTAGAGATGGGATGAGGACTGTGGCCAAGTTAGGGATGAGGTGAGATGGGAGTGGGTCGAGGGCACAAGTGGGGAGGAGTGATCTTGACAGAAGGGTGGAGAGCTGATCTTCTGTCATGGTGGAGAAGCTGGCTTTTGCAGAACAGGGCTGAGCGGCTAAGAGGGGCATTGGGTAGAGTTGAGCGAAACGGGTCGAAAAAATTCAAAAGTCGCCGACTTTTGGCAAAGTCGGGTTTCATGAAACGAAACCCGACCCTAGGATGAGGTCGGCCACGAGGTCGGTGACTTACGCGCCAAAGTCGAGTTTCAAAAGTTTGTTTTGCGCTCTTTTTCAGCCAATAAGGATCCACGGACACTGTGGGCAACGTGATGACCTAGGCACGGGTCACCACCATCTTTCAGAAGTGCATGCAAGTGATTGGCTTGCTTTGGTGGGCGTCACAGGGGGTATAAAAGGGCGTGCACGCCGACCGCCATCTTACTTCTGCCGATCTTAGTATAGGGAGAGGTTGCTGCTGATTCTGTAGGGAGAGCGTTAGGCAGGGAAGAAGACAAAAAAACTGCTTCTGCTGCTAGCGATTTGGCCTGCACAACACACAAGTCACTGTGTGTGCAGTGCAAGGGGAGGCTATATTGTGGTGTATCAGTGGTGTTGGTTGTTGGGCTGCCTTTTAAGGCTTCCTGACACGCTGGCATTGCTGTTTACCCACTGCTCCGCAAACTGCTTTTTTAAAAGCAATCCAATCTCCCTTATCCTCTAGTCACTTTTGTCACAGCTGTGCCATCGAGCCTGTCACATAGCGCTCAGATATCAGTGGGCCTCACACAATCCACAAGTGTCCAGTGTCCAAAAGTGTGCGCAGAGATTCAAAATCTCCATTATCCTCTCGTCACTTTGGTCACAGGCAGCTGTGCCATCGAGCGTGTCACATAGCGCTCAGATATCAGTGGGCCTCACACAATCCACAAGTGTCCAGTGTCCAAAAGTGTGCGCAGAGATTCAAAATCTCCATTATCCTCTCGTCACTTTGGTCACAGGCAGCTGTGCCATCGAGCGTGTCACATAGCGCTCAGATATCAGTGGGCCTCACACAATCCACAAGTGTCCAGTGTCCAAAAGTGTGCGCAGAGATTCAAAATCTCCATTATCCTCTCGTCACTTTGGTCACAGGCAGCTGTGCCATCGAGCGTGTCACATAGCGCTCAGATATCAGTGGGCCTCACACAATCCACAAGTGTCCAGTGTCCAAAAGTGTGCGCAGAGATTCAAAATCTCCATTATCCTCTCATCACTTTGGTCACAGGCAGCTGTGCCATCGAGCCTGTCACATAGCGCTCAGATATCAGTGGGCCTCACACAATCCACAAGTGTTCAGTGTCCAAAAGTCTGCGCAGAGATTCAAAATCTCCATTATCCTCTCGTCACTTTGGTCACAGGCAGCTGTGCCATCGAGCGTGTCACATAGCGCTCAGATATCAGTGGGCCTCACACAATCCACAAGTGTCCAGTGTCCAAAAGTGTGCGCAGAGATTCAAAATCTCCATTATCCTCTCGTCACTTTGGTCACAGGCAGCTGTGCCATCGAGCGTGTCACATAGCGCTCAGATATCAGTGGGCCTCACACAATCCACAAGTGTCCAGGGTCCAAAAGTGTGCGCAGAGATTCAAAATCTCCATTATCCTCTCGTCACTTTGGTCACAGGCAGCTGTGCCATCGAGCGTGTCACATAGCGCTCAGATATCAGTGGGCCTCACACAATCCACAAGTGTCCAGTGTCCAAAAGTGTGCGCAGAGATTCAAAATCTCCATTATCCTCTCGTCACTTTGGTCACAGGCAGCTGTGCCATCGAGCCTGTCACATAGCGCTCAGATATCAGTGGGCCTCAAACAATCCACAAGCGTCCAGTGTCCAAAAGTGTGCGCAGAGATTCAAAATCTCCATTATCCTCTCGTCACTTTGGTCACAGGCAGCTGTGCCATCGAGCGTGTCACATAGCGCTCAGATATCAGTGGGCCTCACACAATCCACAAGTGTCCAGTGTCCAAAAGTGTGCGCAGAGATTCAAAATCTCCATTATCCTCTCGTCACTTTGGTCACAGGCAGCTGTGCCATCGAGCCTGTCACATAGCGCTCAGATATCAGTGGGCCTCACACAATCCACAAGTGTCCAGTGTCCAAAAGTGTGCGCAGAGATTCAAAATCTCCATTATCCTCTCGTCACTTTGGTCACAGGCAGCTGTGCCATCGAGCGTGTCACATAGCGCTCAGATATCAGTGGGCCTCACACAATCCACAAGTGTCCAGTGTCCAAAAGTGTGCGCAGAGATTCAAAATCTCCATTATCCTCTCGTCACTTTGGTCACAGGCAGCTGTGCCATCGAGCGTGTCACATAGCGCTCAGATATCAGTGGGCCTCACACAATCCACAAGTGTCCAGTGTCCAAAAGTGTGCGCAGAGATTCAAAATCTCCATTATCCTCTCGTCACTTTGGTCACAGGCAGCTGTGCCATCGAGCGTGTCACATAGCGCTCAGATATCAGTGGGCCTTACACAATCCACAAGTGTCCAGTGTCCAAAAGTGTGCGCAGAGATTCAAAATCTCCATTATCCTCTCGTCACTTTGGTCACAGGCAGCTGTGCCATCGAGCGTGTCACATAGCGCTCAGATATCAGTGGGCCTCACACAATCCACAAGTGTCCAGTGTCCAAAAGTGTGCGCAGAGATTCAAAATCTCCATTATCCTCTCGTCACTTTGGTCACAGGCAGCTATGCCATCGAGCCTGTCACATAGCGCTCAGATATCAGTGGGCCTCACACAATCCAAAAGTGTCCACTGTCCACAAGTGTGTGCAGAAATTCTAAATCTCCCCTGTCCTATAGACACCTTGTACCTTGTTTTACATTACTATATAGTTTGTTGGATTTTGTCTACATTTCTACCAAAAATGAGGAAGGCTGGTGGAAGAGGCCGTGGAATTGGGCGGGGGTTGGCAGCTGGTAATGATGGTGTTGGTGGTGGATCTGATGGTAGTGGCAAGAGCAAAATAGTACTGAATGCAGGAGGTGCTGACCCTGCGTCATCGTCTGGCTACATAAGGCCTCGAACACTTAGTTTTCTAGGAGTTGGCAAACCGCTTTTAAAGGCAGAGCATCAGGAAAAAGTTTTGTCTTACATTGCTGACTCAGCCTCCAGCTCTATCGCCTCCTCTTTTTCAGTTGTAAAAAGTAAAAGCACTGAGTCGTCATTGGAGGCTCATGTTCATGAACCACACCTTTCCTTGTGTCCTTCACCCCAACCAAGATTGAAGGATGTCGCAGGCCATACTACTGATTATTCCATGGAGCTGTTTTCACATACCATGCCTGGATTATCAAGTGAAATGGTGAATTACCCAGGCCAAGATGAATCTGACATGGAGTGCACTGATGCACAGCCGCTGATGGATGATTCTGCTGGTACATTCACTCAGAGCACTACATTGTCCTCGCAGTGTACAGAGCCAGATTTTGACCCTGATGAGACTCAGGTGCCCCTTCCCGCACACTATACCACCATACACGGTGACACAGAGAAAGTTGCACATGACATAGAAGAGGAGGTGATGGATGACCCAGTTGTTGACCCAGATTGGCATCCATTGGGGGAAGAGGGTGCTGCTTCCATTAGCTCAGATGAGGAGCATCCACAGCAGACATCGACATCGCAACAGCTGTTATCTGGCAGGCCCGGAGCACTCCAAAGACAGGTTCCAAACATCAAAAGAGTTGCTGGACAGCTTGTCCAGAGGGTCAAAAGATCACAGCGTGCTAGGCCGCAAAATGTCTGCCAAAGTAGGAAGAGTGCAGTGTGGCACTTTTTTGAACAAAATCCTCATGATCAGGCCAAGGTTATCTGTAAGAAGTGCGCAAAGACCTTTAGCCGAGGGAAAAATCTGAAAAATTTGAATACCAGTTGCATGCTTAGACATTTAACCAGCATGCACTTGCAAGCGTGGACACAACACCAAACCTCAAGTGCCACATGTGCAACTGATCACAACGAAGGTAGTCAGCAACGCTACATTGTTTCCCCCACTGTAAGCCCACCGGTTAGCACAGCAGCAAATGTTGAGGTGTCGTTGCAAGACCACAGCAGTCAGGGAATCCCACTGTTATATCAACGAAAGACTGATTCTAGGCCATCAGAAAGAACACCAACTCCATCACCATCATCAACCCTCTCTCAGTCCGCCCTGTCCACCGCTACTTCCACCATATGCAGCTCTCAAGTCCAGCTCACCCTCCCAGACACTATGAGTAGGTCAAGAAAGTACTCAGTCTCTCATCCGCGTACACTGGGTTTGAACGCCCACATTGCCAAACTAATCTCGTTTGAGATGATGCCCTTTCGGTTGGTGGAAAGCACAGCTTTCCGCGAACTCATGGCCTATGCAGTACCATGCTATGACCTACCCAGTCGCCACTTCTTCTCTCGCAAAGCCATCCCAGCCCTCCACCATCATGTGAAAGACCGCATTGTCCATGCACTCAAGCAGTCAGTGAGCGGAAAGGTGCACCTCACAACTGATGCATGGTCCAGTCGGCATGGCCAGGGCCGTTACGTGTCCATCACTGCGCACTGGGTTAATGTGGTGGATGCAGGGTCCACAGGGGACAGCGGTGGTGGGACAGTGCTGCCTAGCCCACGGTATAGGAAACAGTTGGCTGTAGGCGTTCGACCCTCCTCCTCCTCCTCCAGAAGTGAAAGCTCGTCCACAGAGCGCAGTCGTACGAGCACTCCATCTGCAGCTGCCACTGTTGCACACGATGTGTCCCCCTATCGAGCAGCTAGTGGAAAGCGTCAGCAGGCTGTGTTGCAGATGATGTGTTTGGGCGACAGACACACCGCCGAGGTGCTGGCCGAGTACTTGAAGCGACAAACTGAGTCATGGCTGGGCAGTGTACATCTTGAGGCAGGCAAGGTAGTTAGTGATAACGGCCGTAATTTTGTGGCAGCCATAGCCCTTTCAAAACTCAGCCACATACCATGCTTGGCTCACACCTTGAACCTGGTGGTGCAGTGCTTCCTCAAAAATTATCCGGAGTTAACAGCCCTGCTCCAGAAGGTGCGAAGACTGTGCACGCACATCCGCCGGTCGCCTGTATACTCCGTTCGTATGCAGAAGCTGCAGCGATTGCTCCACCTTCCCAACCACCGCCTCATTATCGACATTGCAACAAGGTGGAACTCCACCCTGCACATGGTGGAGCGGCTGTGCGAGCAGAGGCAGGCCATAATGCATTTGTGGGAGGATACACGGCCAGGCACTTTGAGAGCAGACATGGAGTTGACAGGCGTGCAGTGGTCGAAGCTGAAAGACCTTTGTAAAGTCCTTCAGTGTTTTGAGGAATGCACACGGCTGGTAAGCGCAGACGACGCCATCCTAAGCATGAGCATCCCACTTATGCGTCTGCTCATGCAAACTTTGACGCACCTTAAGGAGCAGGCGTCTGCAGCCAATGTTGATGAGGAGGAAGAGGAGGAGGGAATCCTTGATGACATTCAGCCATTGTCTGCTCAGGGACCTCTCCTGGACGAGGTGGAGGAAGAAGAGGAGGAGGATGATGGGGATGATTACTTAGGGGAGGAGGATGCATCTCGTGGGGCAAGTGAAAATGTTGGCGTGGCAAGGTCTGGTACAGGGTTTGTGCGTGACTGGAGGGATGTGGATTTGCCAGAAAGTGCTCCTCCACCCAGCACTCGCAGTGCATCATTGACACCGGGAACATTGGCCCACATGTCAGATTATGCCTTGCGGATCCTAAAAAGGGACCCCCGCATTGCCAAAATGATGAACGATGACGACTGCTGGTTGGCCAGCATCCTGGATCCACGCTATAAAGGCAAATTACAAAACATCATGCCACAGGAGAACCTTGACCTAATATTGGCTAATAAACAAGCAACTCTGGTAAATCGGTTGCTTGAGGCATTCCCAGCACACAGCAGCGGTGATGGTTCTCACACGAGCCGTACGGGCCGGGGGCAGCTTGGCAGAGGTGTTCGTGGTGCACACAGCAGAAGTGGTGTTGGAGACAGGGGTTTCATGACAATGTTGTGGACTGATTTTTCAAATACCGCTCACACAACTGGTAATACTGCATCGATGGAAAGTGACAGGAGACAGCAGTTGTCAACTATGGTTACAAACTACTTTTCCTCCCATATCGATGTTCTCCCACACAGGTCATTCCCCTTTGACTATTGGGCCGCTAAACTGGACACCTGGCCTGAATTGGCCCAATATGCCTTACAGGAGCTCGCTTGCCCAGCTGCAAGTGTGCTATCGGAAAGAGTCTTCAGTGCAGCTGGATCAATCCTGACAGAAAAAAGGACCCGTCTGTCAACCCAAAATGTGGATGATCTAACCTTCATTAAAATGAACCACGCATGGGTTTCCAAGGATTTTGTCCCACCTTCCCCTGATGACACATAGGGTGACAGAAAAATGGCTTGCTTTGGTCCACCTCTTCCTGGTACTTCACCTATTTCGCCTTTTGCATCAGCTGAATGTCCAACATCAATATATGCCACTTTGTAAAACTCCCTAACTGTGCTGCCTCCCCCCCCATGGCCGGGGTCACCACCTACCGCACGACACCGTGCGAGTGCCGTTGCCCTGGACAGGTGGGTAGGCCGACTCTTGGGCGCGGGCACTGGCACAGGGTCCCTCATAGTGCAATCAAGTGTCTCTGACGGCGGTGGTGCACACCCGACGTCAGACACACCGCTGTACTATGAGGGGCCCAGTGCCAGTACCGACGCCCACGAGTGGGCCCCCCTTGCTTGGGCAGGGCCCCAGCATTTGCAATCTTTACCTCTCCCTGCTCCTCCGCTGTGTAATCTGGGCCGTCAAATCCATACTGTGCCTGACACCGTCTGAGCCTGCCTCCTGAGACATATATTTTGAATGTGTACGCTATCCATACATGTTATCCGGGGATACGGTACCCTTTCTAACCTTTGTGCAATCACGTGCAATCCATACTGGGCCTAACACCGTCTGAGCCTGCCTCCTGAGACATATATTTTGAATGTGTACGCTATCCATACATGTTATCCAGGGATACGGTACCCTTTCTAACCTTTGTGCAATCACGTGCAATCCATACTGGGCCTAACACCGTCTGAGCCTGCCTCCTGAGACATATATTTTGAATGTGTACGCTATCCATACATGTTATCCGGGGATACGGTACCCTTTCTAACCTTTGTGCAATCACGTGCAATCCATACTGTGCCTGACACCGTCTGAGCCTGCCTCCTGAGACATATATTTTGAATGTGTACGCTATCCATACATGTTATCCAGGGATACGGTACCCTTTCTAACCTTTGTGCAATCACGTGCAATCCATACTGGGCCTGACACCGTCTGAGCCTGCCTCCTGAGACATATATTTTGAATGTGTACGCTATCCATACATGTTATCCAGGGATACGGTACCCTTTCTAACCTTTGTGCAATCACGTGCAATCCATACTGGGCCTAACACCGTCTGAGCCTGCCTCCTGATACATATATTTTGAATGTGTACGATATCCATACATGTTATCCGGGGATACGGTACCCTTTCTAACCTTTGTGCAATCACGTGCAATCCATACTGTGCCTGACACCGTCTGAGCCTGCCTCCTGAGACATATATTTTGAATGTGTACGATATCCATACATGTTATCCAGAGATACGGTACCCTTTCTAACCTTTGTGCAATCACGCGCAATCCATACTGGGCCTGACACCGTCTGAGCCTGCCTCCTGAGACATATATTTTGAATGTGTACGCTATCCATACATGTTATCCAGGGATACGGTACCCTTTCTAACCTTTGTGCAATCACGTGCAATCCATACTGGGCGTGAGAACGGCTGGCGAGCTGTTAAGCAAGCTACAGCACCTGTCCAGACAAGTACAGGGATTCCCTAGCGAGGAGACTTATTTGATTGTTTTCAATGTTGGGACAGCAATTTTTGGGGAGCACTATTCTCTGGAGAATGATAGATGGGGCCCACCATACACTGGAACATTCCGAAGGTGGACATCAGACACTGGAGCAGCATTTACAGGGCCCATTATACACTAGAGCATTAGAAATGGGGCCCATTATGTTTGGAGCATTATTTGGGCCCATAAGACAGTGGAGCTTCATCCATGGGGACCAACATATACTGTAGCATTATGTGGAGCTCATCATATACTGTTTCAAACATTATATGGGACCAATGATTCTGTATGGAGAAATAGATGGGCCTCGTCATGAGATGTAAAAAGTGAGGTATTTTTCATTGTACTATACCGCTATTTATCTGCCGTATCGGAGCATGATGAGTTGTGGTATGTGTTAAAGGGGCGCTCTTTCGCCCAGGGCACATGAAAACCTGCAGCCAGCCCTCCCCCCCCACAACTTTAGCCAAATAACCCCCATTTTTCAGTGCGTAACTTGTATTATGAAGTTAATTAAGGTTGACAAGCTTAAGTAAGAAGAATTGATGCTTTTGGCATTCAAATGGGCACTGTAGGTGTGTTTCCTGTCCTCCTCTCACTGCCGACTTTTATTCCCCATTGACTTACATTGGGTTTCGTGTTTCGGGACGACCCCGACTTTTCCCTATAATCGGACGATCTTGCTCGACCCGACTTTTGGAAAAGTCGAACGCGCCCCTAAAAAACCAAAAGTCGCTCAACTCTAGCATTGGGGGCTGCGGGCCAAAGTTTTGTCTGATCGTGTCTATCTTCTGCTTAAAGAAGGAGGCAAAGTCTTCAGCAGAAACGAGAGGAGGGGGAGGAGGTGTTGTGGGACGGAGTAGAGAATTGAAAGTGTTGAAGAGCTGTTTAGGGTTGTGAGACAGGGAGGATATGAGAGATGCGAAGTAAGTTTGTTTTGCGGCAGAGAGCGTGGACTTAAAGCTGACAAGGGACTGCTTGTATGCGTTGAAGTGCTCAGTAGAATGGGTTCTCTTCCATCTCTGCTCAGTGGCCCTGGAAACCCATCTCAGTTCTTTGGTCAGACTGATCAGCCAGGGCTGCCTGTTGATTGTTCGAGTTTTGCTCTGCGTGAGGGGGGCAGCCGAATCAAGTGTTGCTGTTATTGTGGTGTTATAAAAAGTGGCAGCAGCATCTGTGTCATGAAGGGAAGCTATGTCTGTAAGAGGGAGAAGGGACTCAGAGTGATTGTAAATTGAGGTGTTTGAGATTCCTGCGAGGGTGAGCGAGTTTATGAAGCGGGGGTTGCGCAGTAGGAGAGGAGAGGGAAGATAATGTCAGTAGGTTGTGGTCAGACAGGGGGAGGGGTGAGTTATTGAGATTAGTGAGGGAACATTACGAGTGAAGATAAGGTCCAGTGTGTGACCATCTTTGTGAGTGATGGTTAAGACATAGCTATGCCCTTTCCTGCTGGGCTCTATCTTCAGATGATCAGTGGCTTCCATTTGTTATGGATGTCGACTCACAATGAGATGCAGTGGTGGTTTATCATCAGCTTTCACGGTTTTCCGACTCACAGACATGTGACATTTCTGCACACATTTTTAAATGTGTCCTCTCATGCTAATCCAATTGAATCGCCTACGGCCTGTGGCTTCTGTCTTTTGCACTCCAAAGTTACCTGACAGATCATGATAGGCAGTGAGGACAATGTCTACATCTCTCCCTGTGATCACAATTTGATGGAGATGAGTAACAGTGATGGGCTCCACGGTACTGCAATACAGCAAACATTTCTTCACAAGAACTGTTTTCGCTGTCTCCACAGACAAAGTAATTGAGGATCAGCATCGCCTCTGAGAATTCTCCTGGGAGTTTTTCCCGTGATTAGTAATTCCAAAATTTCTGCAATCACTCGACTTTCCGTCTGTACTTGTATCCATCTCGTTTCCTCTTGCGGAGAGTCTGGACTGTCTTACTGAGACTGAAATATATATGAAGATTGAAAAATACCCCAACAGTGTATACTGGTGTATGCTTTGAATACTCAACCCTTTTTCTACTTTTTAGATTCTTGTCTAATCCATACTGAGGCTGTGAGTGTCTTTGTCGGACTCCGGAAATATACACGCAGATTTTTAATGTTTAAACTATGCAATATATACAGTACCTGCTATCCAGTAGTACTGTACCCTTTCTCAACTTTCAACAATAACGTCGAATCCATACTGGGCCTGAGACCGTCTGAGTGTGCCTCCTGATATATAGACATAGATTTTTAATGTGTAAGCTATGCTATATACAGTATATACCTGTTATCCGGTGATACTGTACCCTTTCTCAACTTTCTACAATCTTGTCGAATCCATACTGGGCCTGAGAACATCTGAGTCTCCCTCCTGATTAGAGATGAGCGGTGTTCGAGTCGACCTGTTCGCCAAGTTAAAATTCCAGCTGTTTTGGGCGGTGTTCGAGCCGTTCGTCGAATTCGAACACTTTGCTTAAAATTCAGCTGTTCGAGGTTCCGTTCGAGAACGGTTCGCTCACCAAAAGCGTAACTTCATTTTCACATCAATAATGGTTTTCAATGTTAATAGACTGTTTCATGGCATAGTAGCGGTGTGTGGTAGCAAGCGGTGTAGTGCATCTGTCAAGGAGCTACACCGTGTGTGTTTCTATAATTTTTTACCGCATCTTGTCCAGAAAATCCTTTAGGGCCTTGTAGCACTGTCTGCTACTCAGCAGAGGAGCCCACCAGTGAACCTAGCTATGCCACCTGTTTATGAAAGAACCAGTTTTTGACTGTATTTAGCACAGTTAATACTTTGGGCCTAGTAACTGTGTCTGCTACTCATCAGAGGAGCCCACCTGTGAACCAAGCTATGCCGCCTGTTTATGTAAGAACCATTTTTTAACTCCATTTAGTCCAGTGAATACTTTGGGACTAGTACCGGTGTCTACTGCTCAGCAGAGGAGCACACCTGTGAACCTAGCTATGCCGCCTGTTTATGTAAGCACTGTCTGCTACTCAGCAGAGTTGCCCACCCGTGAACCATATGGCTATGGCTATGCCTCCTGTTTATGTAAGAACTGCGTGCTGCTCAGCATAGGAGCCCAGCTGTTAAGCAAGCTACAGCACCTGTGGTTTGGACAATTAATTTTTCCATTCTTTCTGGAATGCCAGTTAGGCATAATTCCGGAATTCCGGTTGACCTGCACTTACTGGGAAATCCTCGTTCGCGGGGAAGAATTGGAATCCCATATCCCCATCACTAACGGGGTTCAGCGGGTTATCCGCACCTGTAAGCGACACACGCTGGTCCTTTCAGTGTAGCGCGCATGCAGCCCCGGACATGTAAGGGCATGACAGACCTGTTATTGCTCGATCTCGCGTGCCAGAGCTTCGCGTGTCCCTCTAGTAAGCTTGACGCGTACCACGGGGGCATGCCTGAGTCTCGTTCGTTAATGGAATTGAGCTGACAAATCGCTAGCACAATTAAAAACCAACATCCACCACCACCCACTGAATCGACAAAGCTTGCAATCTGTCCATCTTTTCTGTAGCTGGCATGGTTGAGGTTTCACGGGTGGAGTCGAATTAAGCCGCAGGCTCCACTCCTGGTGGTGCCCTTCTGGACATTCCTTTAAGGTTCAGCTTTGCAACCATACTGCCCCCCGGAAACCAAACACTTTGCCTTCATGGACGCTGTTTGGAGGTTCGTGGGAATAACGCCACCCGATCGGCTGTTGGCATAATTTATGGTGGGAAGTCCGACGGTATATGATCGTCATCGATTTCAGATTTTTATTTTTTTTTTTATTTTACATTTTTATTCCTGTCTTTCTTGACTTCATAAGGGCATGACATGCCTATATCTGTGTCTCCTCCTCCTTTTACTCCTCCACCTCTTTTCTATATGTAGTTGCCCTTTTCCATATTTTATTTTTCTATTCTGAGCATTTTGTCTGCTTTGGGACACCTTTTAAGGTGTTTTGTAATTGTTTTCTATGTGTTAGTATGTGTTTGTGTTTGCCTGCCATTGTTTTCAATGGTATTCGACGAACTTGCCTCCTGTTCGACGAACCAAAATGAACTCGAACACTAGCGGGGTGGCTTAACACTACTCCTGATATATATATGTACATTTTTAATGTTTAAGATATGCTATATATACCTGGTATCTGGTGATACTGTACCCTTTCTGCCAGGAAGTCCTCCTCCACCCACCACTCTAAGTGTATCATTGACACCTGAAACATTGGTCCACATGTGTGATTATTTCTTGCGGATCTTCTTGTTATATTGTGGTGTGATCCATCCTGAGCGTGTGACAGTCTGTGGGTTAGTCCTGCAATTTAGATGTACATTTAAAAATTACCCCAACACTAGTGTATACAGCTCTACGCTTGAGATACATTACCCATTTCCTGCTTTTTATATTCTGGTCTAATAAAAACTGACCAAGTGAGAATTATTTTCTGACTGTGGAAATAAATACTGAGATTGACAACAATGACCCCTACACTGTGTACAACTGTACTCTTCAGATCCATTACTGTTTTAAGGCTTTTTATATTGTGTTTTAACCCATACTGAGCCTGAGAGCATCTGTGTCTGCCTCCTGAAATATCTACGGAGATTTAGAATGTTTAAACTCTACTATATATACCTGCTATCTGATGATACTGTACACTTTTTCTACTTTTTATATTCTTGTCTAATCCATACTGAGCATGTGAGCGTCTCTGTGTGACTGATGGAATATATAGGGAGATTGACAATTATCCTTTGACTGTATAGAGCTGTACGCTTCTGATACAGTACCATATATCTGATGTTATTTTGGGTACATTTTCTCCAAAATTTTGAAGTATGGTGGAAGAGGCCGTGGACATGGGCGTGGGGGGGCCAGCTGGTGCTGATGGTGGTGGTGGTGCATCTTCTGGTAGTGGCAAAAGCACAATAGCAGCTAAGGCAGGAGGTGTTGAGCCTACATCATGATCTGGCTCCGGAACGCCTGGAAGGCTACCTTTTCTGGGAGTAGGTTAACCACTTTTAAAGCCGGAGCATGAGGAACTGGTTTTGGCTTACATTGCCGAAACAGACTCCAGCAAATATGCCCTCCTCTTCTGAAGTTTCAAAAAATGCAAGCACTGAGTCGTCAAGTGATGGCTCCTTGTCAGGAAGAACCCCTTTCCTTGTGTCCTTCACCCCCACCAAAATTGAATGAAGCAGCAGGCCACACTTCACATTAGTCCATGTAGCTCTTTCTATCATACCATGCCTGGGTTATCAAGTCAAATCCTGAATTCCCTAGTCCAAGATGAATCTGACATGGAGTGTGGGTGGCCAGCCAGGGCAGTGGGGTTAATTGATACCGGGCCGGTGTCTCAGAGGGATGTGTCACGCTGGTGGTGATGACCTGTTCCGTGGCCCTGGGCGTCCATGCAAAGGGGTGAATAATGTTTATAGGTGAATGATACGTGAAGCCACCTGTGGTTTCTGATCAGATTGACCCACGCTGCAGTGTCGCTTCTCTAGGACAGATGTTGTGGTGCAGCTAAGATGTAAAAGCCCTGCACAGGTAGGGCCGTAGTCGCAGGGCAGATGAAAGAGTTGGTAGATGGTGTGCCATGCGCCAGGCGCAGGAGAAAGATGACAGACAAAGTCGTGCAGTTCCTTTACCTGTACTTGGTAAGTGCCGTCCAGGACCCAGAGTACAGATGGAGAAGGTGTCGGTCAGCCTGGAAGCAAATGTGGAATTCTATCTCTGCAGATAGGTAGTGTGGCCTACATTCTAGCACTTTTCTGAGGTACTCGCAGTACTGAGTTCACTGAAGTTCCCCCTGTTGACTCTCTTTTGGAACTTTCTCGTATGGCAGGCAGCCATAGCCTTTTCCTTGTGGCTCACACACGTTGCTGCTGGGGCCTCCGAGCCTTAGTTGGGAACAGAGCATTTACAGCTGCTACTTCCTCCGGTTTCTGCTGCAGGACCGTCAGTGTCCCTACAAACTCGGAGACCGGAATTCCGATCATGCGCTCCAGCTAGGAGTGAGCCTTAACTCTGCTCATCCTCCAGCTCCCCTTCTCACGTCCACACACTTCCCCTTCCCTTCACAGACAGCCCTAACTTACCTCCTCCCGACCACAGAGAGCAGCTCCTCAGCAGTCAGGTTCAGAGGTCTCCCTGCTGGCCTGGAGTGGGAACTCTGTTGTGTGTTGGTTTAACTGCTAGAGAGATCCTTCGTTGCTCCCAAGCACTACATCACACTCCCTAGGAGGAAGGTAATGCCATTGTGGCGACCGTACTCCTGATACCCAGCCACTGCTAGATGATTCTGCTGGTACATTGACCCAGACCACTACATTCCCCTCGCACTCTACACAGCCAGAATCTGACCCTGGTGAAACTCAGGTTCCCCTTCCCGCATACTATACCACCTTACACGGTGACAAAGAGGAAGGTTCAGATGAAAGTGCAGGTTCCTTGAGCAGGTGGGGGGGCATACTCATGGGCGACGGCACTGGCACAGGGCCCCTCATAGTACGCAAAAGTGTCTCTGCCGATGGGAGGGCCCTCCACCCGCTGTCAGACACAACGCCATACTATGAGGGGCCCTGTGCCAGTGCCGTCGCCAACGAGTGGGCCCCCCCTGCTTGCTCAGGATCACAACACTTGCAAAGTTGAAATACTTACCTCTCCCTGCTCCACCGCCGTGACGTCTTTTGCGTTTCCTGACAGTGACATTCTGGTCAGAGAGCGCAATGACATCACATCTGTACGCCCTCTGTCTAAATAGTCCAAGTGCAGTGAGATGGAAGATGGGGACGATGAGGAGTCCAGACTAGTACAGGGATTCCCTAGTGAGGAGACTTATTTAATTGTTTTCAATGTTGGGACAGCAATTTTTGGGGAGCACCTTACTCTGGAGAATGATATATGAGGCCCACCATACACTGGAGCATTCCAAAGGTGGACATCAGACACTGGAGCAGCATTTACAGGGCCCATTATACACTGGAGCATTAGAAATGGGGCCCATTACATATGGAGCATTATTTGGACCCATAAGACAGTGGAGCGTCATCCATGGGGACCAACTTATACTGTAGCATTATGTGGAGCTCATCATATACTGTATGGAACCTTATATGGGACCAATGATTCTATATGGAGAAATATATTAGCCTCATTACTTTGTATAGCGCACTATGCGGTGGCCATAAAACTGTATAGAGTAATATACTGTCCGTTTTTGGAGCAATTGGAGAATTTAAAATAATGTCAGTCATGAGATGTAAGAAGTGATGTATTTTTCATTGTACTATACCGCTATTTCTCTGCCGTATCAGAGGATCAGGAATTGTGGCATGTGTTAAAGGAGCCCAGTGACACTCTTTGGCCTAGGGTCCACGAAAATCTGGAGCCAGCCCTACCCCCCCCCCACTACTTTAGACAAATAACCCCCAGTTTTCAATGCCTAACTATTTTTATAAAGTAAATTAAGGTTGACAAGCTTAAGTAATAAGAATTGATGTTTTTGGCATTAAAATGGGCACTGTATGTGTGTTTCCTGTCCTCCACTCACTGCCGACCTTGGTTCCCCATTGACTTGCATTGTTTTTCGTGTTTCAGTCGGCCTTCGACTTTTCACGATAATCGGCCGATTGCGTTCGACCCGACTTTTGACCCGAAAAAAGGCAAAGTCGCTCATCTCTAGCAGTTATTAGTAACTGCGTGGATGCCAGCTACCTCAATACTCCATTGTCATCACAACAATTTAGCCGGACTATAAAGCAAGGGATCATGGTATCAGAGATGCCTGTTGGATTCCATCTGAATCTGTCTGCTGGATCAAACAGTTGGTCCAATGATGCGAAGAGAAACAAAAAGAGCTGGTGGAAAAAGGAGAACACACCAGCCAAACAGGATGAAAGAGAAATAATGCTTGACCTAGTCTTTCACTGTATATTGGACTGCTGGAGAAAGTAAAATACTTTGCTATTTTAGACAGTCCCATTGACAATAAATGGTGCTGAGGCCAAGCAAATGGATCTCCGCTCCATTCATACGGGGCACAACAGAGCCCTGTTCTTCGGATCATTGAGGATCCCAGTAGCTAAACCCCCAGTGATTAGTAAGTTTTTACCGCATCCTATTAATAGGGAATAACTTGTTATTTTGGCAAAATTAATTTAACTAATAAAGAAGCATGGAAGAAGCATATGAAAAAGATTATTATTGCATCTGAGAACATTCTCTTTATGCTTGGAGACTAAAGGGGTAGTCTGAAATTAGATATGTTTTTTTCAGTCAGTCCTACTATTGTCAAGGGCTTAAAGAAGCACTCTTCCATCTTCTAATATATTGCAGTCATCATATTATATAGCACTGTGTACTTACAGTTGCTCATTTTGCCCTTCTATCCAGTTAATTCTTTTCTTTTCCATTAGGTCAATAACATCACAGGGTTAAAAACTGACTACCTGAATCCTTTTAAGCTCTATGTAGCAACAGGAGGTCAATTTTCCCTGTATGATCGTTCAGTCACTGCAAAAGTCCCTGGCAGGGAGAGGAGTGAAGCAGCTGGATCAGGAGGTGAAGAAGGAAATGATAAATGCAAGAACAAGAGACTTTCTGTTTCTACACAGAGCAGAGAAAAGCTAAGAATTTACTGGGTAACATGGCAAAATGAGCAATTGTAAATATAAGGTGTTATGTCATCTGATGACTGAAGTATATTAAGAGGATAAAACCTTGGATGGAAGTTATTATTTAAATGCAGGTGATCTGCAAGCCCATGGACAAAAGTGGTCCTGACCTTTTTTCTTAACTCAGGAAACAACTTTAAAAAACGTTTTGATTTTTAGGATCATTCACTTTAAGGGTATGTGCACACATTGCAGATTTGCTGCGGATCCGCAGTGGATTTGCCCCTGCGGATCTGCTGCAGATCCGCAAGTGATTTACAGTACAATGTTATTTATGGGGGGGGAGCGCAGTGCACATGGTGCGGAAAAATCTGAACGGTAACGCAGCATTTTTTTTCCGCAGCACGTCAATTCTTTGTTCAGATTCCGCAGCATTTTTACACCTATTCCATTATAGGAATCCGCAGGTGTAAAAACGCAGGGGAAATCCGCACAAAATCCGCAATAAATCAGCAGGAAATCCACATAAAAAGCGGATTTTAACCTGCGGATTTTGCCAAAAGATGCAGATTCCAGGCAGAAAATTACGCACAGCAATCCGCAGCGTGTGCACATACCCTAAATCTCATTCTTATTCATCTTTTTTGTTTAATGTTTATTGTTTTTTTCATTTGTAGAAATCGCAGGAACGCAGGATGCAGTGACGCGTGGGAGGCAGAGCAAGTGTTAACAGGTTTATTTACAGGGGAATACTCCACGCACGGAGGTAAAGGGTCAGACAGTATAAATAGCAAAATGAAGTACAACCGCACAAACAATGACAGTTCAGTAGCAAGCATATCAGGAAGTCCTAGCATTGCAGCTCCTACTGCGAACTAAATAGCGCCGGCAAAGGCGGGCACAGCGCTTTCTCCAGGATAGTACTGTAGTCGTTGGTCCGTCTTCCGGCGGCAGTGGTCGGTCTCTGGTACCTTTCACTGCCCCTTGTCTATATACTGATGTGGCTAACAACATCACGGGCCACAGTCCTGTGCGAGCCCAACGTGGTTCCTTAACTATCTTAACTGGAGTAGTCAGGTAACAAGGGTAAGGACAACTATTCTCTGCCAATATCAGGGTGCAAATGTCAGACTCATATGTGGTCCCTCGTGGGCAGCACATGTGCTGTACTCACAGTCACGTAGCATATGGTACCTGGTTCTCTGGCCATCACTGGACACACACAGCATGTCCCACTTTCCTTGGTCCCCACTGATGGTGGTGGGCGACACTGATCTGCTTGGTGCTGGTGCTCCCGGCTGGAGCACTACTCTCCCTGGCTGCTGCAACACCTGGCTCGGCTCTGCTCTGTGTACGTGGCTCTACCCGTCTCTGCTCTGCATGTTGCTGCTGAGCACACTACTCCCCTCAATGCAGCAGTCCCTGTCCTTCAGGCCTGCTGCAGTACTCTCTAGAGGGGGAAGCAAAGCACGCTCCTCAGTGCTCTGCGCTGGCCCTACACTGCTCTGCTTGGTGCGCTTTTTCCCTCTTTTTCTCTGTTGCTGCGCGTGCTTTCCAGGCTCACTCTGCCCCCTGGGACAGCAGGAAGGTCCCACTCACTAACTCTTACCCCAAGCAATAGGGGAAGGTCCAGCTCTCTCAAGACAGAGGATGCAACCCTTTTATTTCCGGACCCGGCATGCAGGTACCCACAATTTGGTCGACCTACTTACACATTTTCTGTTGATTTTCACAAATCTCAATGATTGGTAACTTATGAATATTTACAGTTTTGGCATCTGAAGTTGTTCACTACATAAATCAATATGAAACAAAAAAAAACAAGATTGGCAAACCATTAAAATGTATTTTAACCCCTTTACTCCCAAGGGTGGTTTGCATGTTAATTCCCGGGCCAATTTTTACAATTCTGACCACTGTCCCTTTATGAGGTAATAATTCTGGAATGCTTCCATGGATCCCGGTGATTCTGACATTGTTTTCCCAAGACATATTGTACTTCATGTTAGTGGTAAAATTTCATTCATATAACTTGCATTTATTTATGAAAAAAATGGAAATTTGTCAAAAATGTTGAAAATTTTGCAATTTTCCAACTTTGAATTTTTATGCTCTTAAACCACAGAGATTTGGCACTCAAAAAACTTAATAAATAACATTTCCCACATGTTTACTTTACATCAGCACAATTTGGGAACCAAAACTTTTTTTTGTTAGGAAGTTATAAGGGTTAAAAGTTGACCAGCGATTTCTCATTTTTACAACACCATTTTTTTTTTAAGGACCACGTCACATTTGAAGTCACTTTGAGGGGTCTATAAGATAGAAAATACCTAAAAGTGACACCATTCTAAAAACTGCACCCCTCAAGGTGCTCAAAACCATATTCAAGAAGTTTCTTAACCCTTCAGGTGCTTCACAGGCATTTTTTGAATGTTTAAAAAAAAATGAACATTTAACTTTTTTTCACAAAAAAAATTATTTCAAGTTCAATTTTTTTATTTTACCAAGGGTAACAGGAGAAATTAGACTGGAAAAGTTATTGTGCAATTTGTCCTGAGTATTCTGATACCTGAAATGTGGGAGGGAACCACTGTTTGGGCGCATGGCAGAGCTCGGAAGGGAAGGAGCGCCGTTTAACTTTTTCACTGCAAAATTGGCTGGAATTCAGATCCGATGCCATGTCACGTTTGGAGAGCTCCTGATGTGCCTAAACAGTGGAAACCCCCTACAAGTGACCCCATTTTGGAAACTAGACCCCCCAAGGAACTTATCTAGATGGGTGGTGAGCACTTTGAACCCTCAAGGGCTTCACAGAAGTTTATAACGTACAGCCGTACAATTAAAAAAATCATATCTTTTCCACAAAAATGATCTTTTCACCCCCAATTTTTATTTTCCCAAGAGTAACAGGACCCCAAAGGTTATTGTGCAATTTGTCCTGAGTACGCTGATACCCCATATATGGGGGTAAACCACTATTTGAGCACATGGCAGAGCTCGGTAGGGAAGGAGCGCCATTTAACTTTTTTGGCTGGAATTAAGATCGGACGCCATGTCACGTTTGGAAAGCCCCTGATGTGCCAAAACATTGGAAACCCCCCAATTCTGACTCCAACCCTAACCCTAGCCCTAGCCCTAACCCTAACGTTATTTTTCCTTAACTAAGGGGGTGATAACGGGGGGTTTGATTTACTATTTATGGCGCATTTGTATGTTTGGCAGCTGTCATATGCTAAAAGACGCTTTTTATTGTAAAAATAGTTTATGCATTACCACATTTTGAGAGCTATAATTTTTCCATATTTTGACCCATCGAGTCATGTGAGGTCTTATTTTTTGCGGGATGAGTTGACATTTTTATTGGTACCATTTTCGGGCATGTGACTTTTTTGATCGCTTTTTATTCCGATTTTTGGGACGCAGAATGAACAAAAACCAGCGTTTCATGAATTTCTTTTGGGTGGTGCGCTTACACCGTTCCACGTGCAGTAAAATTTATAAAGCGGTTTTATTCTACGGGCCAGTATGGTTACAGCGCTACCTCATTTATGTCTTTTTTTATGTTTTGGCGCTTTTATGCAATGAAAACAATTTTATATAAAAAATAATTATTTTTGCATCACTTTATTCTGCGAGCTATAACTTTTATATTTTTTCGCTGATGATGCTGTGTCGTGGCTCGTTTTTTGCGGGACAAGATGACGTTTTCAGCGGTACTATGGATATTTATATGCATCTTTTTGATCGCGCATTATTGCACTTTTTGTTCGGCGGTATGATAATAAATCATTATTTTTTTGCTTCGTTTCTTATTTTTATTTTTTAAGGGGTTCGCTAAAGTGGTTAACTAATTAGAAAGTTTTATAGGGTGGGTCATTATAGATGCGGCAATACCAAATATGTGTACTTTTATTGTTTTTTGTTTTTTTATTTTCAAAAAATGAATTAGGGAATTTTTTTTATTTTTTATTAATTAGCGATTTTTTAAAATTATTTTTACACTTTTTTT
Organism: Dendrobates tinctorius; assembly: GCF_039654945.1. Lineage (NCBI taxonomy): Eukaryota > Metazoa > Chordata > Amphibia > Anura > Dendrobatidae > Dendrobates > Dendrobates tinctorius. Next base: position 31,610,781 of record NW_027361673.1, on the reverse strand, counting down.
TTGTTTACTTTATTATAATGTCCCAGGGGGGACATCACTGTCATGTGTTCGATCACTGATCTGTCACATCACAGATCGCTCTGACAGATCAGCGATCTGTCACAGGCACTGCTGCAGGCTTCCTCATGCCTGCGCTCTGCGGGCAGTGAGGAAGCCAGCTCCCTGCAGGCCCCCGAAGGTCCCAGTCGCCATATTGGATCCAGGGACCTGCAGGGAGGGAGGCCCCCGCAGCAGCGCTCCACATTGCGCTGCTATGGGGGTCTCAGGGAAGCACGGAGGGAGCCCCCTCCCTGCCGATGCTTACTTTAACCCCCGGTACACAGTGATCATGTTTGATCGCGGTGTGCCAAGGGTTAATGTGTCGGGGCAGTCCGTGACCACCCCTGACACATAGTGTCGGGTGTCAGCTGTGATAATCAGCTGACACCCGGCCGCGATCAGCTGCGCTCCCCCCGTGAGTGCAGCTGATCGCTCTAAATGTACTATTCCATCCTTGGGACTTAGGTCCCAGGTCACATGGACAGAATAGTATGTCTAATGTAGGAAAGGGGCTAATATCTTTTTAATCCTAAAAGGGTCATTTCAACTATGATCTTCAGGATCGCCCTGCTCCCCTGCATCCCAACTTCCTGCTTGCTAGGTAGTGGTGTGTTCCTAGTTGATTGACAGTGCAAACCAGCAGCATAAACCTGCCACTGGCTCGATCTGTTTCCTCTCCGATGCTGCAAGCAAAGGCAGCAGTGAAAGTGACCTGACTCACCAATCCTACCAGCTTCAGAGAAGTGAATACATGCTATGTAAAATAGATTGTGTAAGTGCTTCACTACTTACCTCTGAGCCCTTCCAACAATTTAAGATTTACAAATTCTAGTGTAGAAAACTATGACTTGGTTTTAGCAAGCACTATATTAATGCTGATTTAACAATACTAGAGTGGGTACGGAAAGTATTCAGACCCCTTTAAATTTTTCACTCTTTGTTTCATTGCAGTCATTTGGTAAATTGAAAAAAAAGTTATTTTTTTTCTCATTAATATACACTTTGCACCTCATCTTGACTGAAAAAACAACAGAAATGTAGAAATTTTTGCAAATTTATTAAAAAAGAAAAACTGAAATATCACTTGGTCGTAAATATTCAGACCCTTTGCTCAGACACTCATATTTAAGTCATATGCTGTCCATTTCCTTTTGATCCGCCTTGAGATGGTTCTACTCCTTTATTGGAGTCCAGCTGTGTTTAATTAAACTGATGGGACTTGATTTGTAAAGGCACATACCTGTCTATATAAGACCTCACAGCTCACAGTGCATGACAGACCAAATGAGAATCATGAGGTCAAAGGAACTGGCCAAGGAGCTCAGAGACAGAATTGTGGCAAGGCACACATCTGGCCAAGGTTATAAAAGAATTTCTGCAGTACTCACTGTTCCTAAGAAGTACTCATGGTTCCTAAGAGCACAGTGGCCTCCATAATCCTTAAATGGATGAAGTTTGGGACCACCAGAATTCTTCCTAAACTGAGCAATCATGCGAGAAGAGTCTTGGTGAGAGAGGTAAAGAAGAACCCCAAGATCTCTGTGGCTGAGCTCCACAGAGGCAGTAGGGAGATGGGAGAAAGTTCCACAAATCAACTATCACTGCAGGCCTCCACCAGTTAGGCCTTTATAGCAAAGTCTCTCCTCATTGCCAGACATATGAAAGCCCATATAGAGCTTGCTAAAAAAACACACGAAGGACTCCCAAACTATGAGAAACAAGATTCTCTGGTCTGATGAAACAAAGACAGAACTTTTTGGTGATAATTCTAAGTGGTATGTGTGGAGAAAACCAGGCACTGCTCATCACCTGCCCAATACAATCCCAACAGTGACACATGGTGGTGGGAGCATCATGCTATGGGGGTGTTTTTCAGCTGCAGGGACAGGTTGACTGGTTGCAATTGAAGGAAACTTGAATGCGGCCAAGTGCAGAGGTATTCTGGATGAAAACCTCTTGCAGAGTGCTCTGGACCTCAGACTTGTCTGATGGTTCACCTTCCAACAAGATAATGACCCTAAGCACACAGCTAAAATAACAAAAGAGTGGCTTCAGAACAACTCTATGACAATTCTTGACTGGCCCAGCCAGAGCCCTAACCTAAACCAAATTGAGCATCTGTGGAGGGACCTGAAAATGGCTTTCCACCAACATTCACCATTCTACCTAACAGAACTGGAGAAGATCTTTAAAGAAGAATGGCAGATGATCCCCAAATCCAGGTGTGTAAACTTGTTGCATCATTCCCAAGAAGACTCATGGCTGTAATAGCTCAAAAAGGTGCTTCTACTCAATACTGAGCAAAGAGTCTGAATACTTATGACCATGTGATATTTCAGGGTTTTTTTTAAATAAATTTGCAAAAATGTCTACATTTTTGTTTTTTTCAGTCAAGATGGGTTGCAGAGTGTACATTAATGAGAAAAAAAATGAACTTTTTTTTGAATTTACCAAATGGCTGCAATGAAACAAAGAGTGAAAAACATAAAGGGGTCTGAATACTCTCCGTAACCACTGTATGTCGAATCTAGTTTCTTTCTGGTAACATTTCACTGAATGAAAATGGTGAACCTACAAAGGTTTCTCACATTTTTTAATATTCTTAAAGACAGCCTTCAGCTCACAATAAAAAAATGGCATGGCTTGTGTTCGCCACCTAGTCTGAATAACCATTCGGTTGAATCCTTAGCCATTTGGCAACCAAATGAGTCTGTCGAGTATTCAAGCGATCCAGTGGGCCACATTGTCTGAGATCCAACGCCATTTTCACGATTATCTCACTTTGAAACGGACATGCACACAATGGACGCCGCTGACCCTTGCTCTTTGATGGATCCTGCGACTTCCTTTACACTTAATCACTGTCTCGAAATATAATGACCCAATAGGGGGTCGGACAGTGGACAGCACGACACACACACACACAACAGGGTGGAAATGGGGAGAGAAAGGCCCTACCGATAGGGAATGAGGGATGGGACACCTCCTGAGCTCCAACCTGAGCATGTCCCTGCACTCCCCTAATGCCCTAAGCAGGTCCTTTCCCCCACTGCCATCACAAACCTCATCCATCGCTGTCACCTCGCACTGCCCTGGCTAGTGCACTGGCCGGAAAGTGCCCTAGCCTCACCTTTGCAGATAGTACAACACAGGGGGTGGTAACAAGCACGAGACAGACAAGGTAAAAACACCACACTTAGCTTCCAGACTCCGCTGCCAAGCTCCACACCACAGAGGACACAAAAACAGGACTCCAACCTCCAGAAGTAGCTGATACAGCGCTGACACCAGAGAGCTGCCACTGCAAGGCTGGTGTGCATAGAATAATTCTATCACCAAAAGCCAACTGATGCATCAGGTGAACATTTAAAGGATGGTGGAAGTGGTCAACACCCACATCAGCTGACCTAACAATTCAGCAGCTGCTGCATGCTGCCAGCAAAGGAAACTGACATTTACCCCTGCTGGCTTGAAAGGTAAAAAGCTACATTTAAATTATAGTGGAACCAGAGCCACCACGCATCCAAAAATGGATTGTGACAATCACTATGATTCCATATGCAATAGAAAGGCAAAATTATCTCCAAGATGAATTCATGGTACTTTACACATGGAACTCTTACTTGTGGGACACACATTTTAGCAGACCATGAACTATGCGGAAATGGTATCACAACATTAGAAGTGCTGTTTTAGACAAACGTACATTATATCCATATAAGCTGATGGCAGATAATAGAAGACATGCAAAGCTTACAATCCTTAAATATACTGTATGCAGTTTGTTCATTGTTTCAGCACCTTATTAGTTCTATTGCTGTATTCAATCTGTGTAGAAATTCTAATATGAATGTTATTTTAAAGCCATGATGTGTGATGACTTTACAATGAGTGAACAACACTAAATAAATAAAGATCAAAGATCAAAAAAACTCTCCAACACTTTATTCAGAACAAAACAGATGCAAAAATATAATTGTACACGCTATTTGTAGAGCAAACATTATTTAGAATCTTGAGCACCATTCCTACATGATTAAAATACAAATGCACAATTTTTTCTGTTTTCTTTCATTATTTTAAAGGCATTTGTGGCCCATAGAAAAAGTTTGGATGACCTCACAAGTATAAAGATTTGAGTTTTTGACAGTCAAAATAAGTTAGAATGCAACAAGGTTTCATTAAGTAAAAACTGGAAACCTGATGGACCTAAATTAAATCAGAGGGAAGAAGAGACAGATCCTAACAGATCAGCCATTCAGGTAAAAGATATCTGTCACTGTAAAAGAAAAATCAGGAAAAATATATAATTGAATTGTACCGTGTTAGATAGTAGATAGAAAAATAATCGTAATTGAGAATCCTCAGTGATTGATGGTATTTAATAATGTACAAACTGAAAAGATGATAACTGATGTAGCAATAAATATTGGTAAAGCTTGCTAAGTGTTATTTCCCTTTCCTTACGGATAGTTCTGCTTCACGTTACTTGTCTTACTGCATTATTCTTGTGCCCTGTTGTGTATAATTATGTGACTCTTCAGATTTTGTGTAATACTATGCCTGATATAGACACCCTAGTGATCTGGAAAGCTGCTATTTGTTACCATCTTTTCAGTTCACCATTAAAAGGTATCCATCACTGAGAATTTTTAATTTCGATTATTTTTATTAAAACAAAATAAAACCCTAAACTATGTGTGAATAGCTGAATTAACACAGACTCCAAGGATGTAATTTTTATATGACTTTCACTCCATCCCAGAAAGTCTACAAATTACCCTTTCCTCTTATGTTAATTTAGCGTCTAGAAGTCCTGTATATTATAGCACTGATCTTAGAAATCCTATACGATGCTTAGCTCCTGACATTTACTGGTTTGCTACTTTATAGAGAATGAGCATTAAAGAGAATCGGTCATCAGGATTTTATACCCCAAACTAATGACATGTGTGTAAAGTAGCTTTAGTGCTGATTAATTCCTTACCATTTTTGTAGAAATTTGTTTTTAGAGAAATCCATACATGAAATTATACGATAATGAGTTACAATTGCAGTGGGTGGCCCTGCACCTACAGTTCTCCTGTCTCCCTAACTATTCCCTGCCCTCTGCCTGCCTCCTGTCTCTCACAGACAGGTCACTCAGGTTTCAAAGACCTGTGCGTCAAAGACAGGAGGCAGGCAATGGGCAGGGAATAAGGAAAGAGGGCAGGAGAACTGTAGGTGCAGGGCCACTCACTGCACCTACATCTAATTAGCATACAATTTCAGCTATCGATTTCCCTAAAACAGCAAAACAGATTTCTACAAGAAAGGTGAGGACTTATCAAACATTAAAGCGCCTTTAGTTTAGATTAGAACATGTTCTCTTTAAGTGATAAGAATTGCACAATTTTGACCTCTGTACCACTTAGACCCCAGGAATATTTAATATTATCCATAATCCTAGCTCACAGTGTATAATAGATATCCATATTAACCCCTTCATCACCCTAGACCAGGGGTGCACAACTCCACTCCTCAAGGGCCACCAACAGTGCATGCTTTCAGGAGTTCCTTAATATTGCACAAAGTTTTGGAATAATCACTTGTGCAGGCGATTAAACAATGACCTGTGTAGTACTAAGCAAATCCTGCATTGTTGGTAGCCCTTGAGTACTGGATGAAGGCACCCCTGCCCTAGACCAACAGGTGACTCTTACTAAACCAGTCTAAGGGCTCACTCACACTAACGTATGCCTCAGCAGAGTGCTATCCGATGTTTTATTGACTAGCACATGGCCAAGTGTTATACTATGGGGCAGTGCAGATCTCTGATTATTTCCTCATGCCGATTCGGTTTGAGAAAATAATTACAGTATGCTGCGAAGGCATCCAATAATTGGATCATGCACATGTGGCGCCCCTGAGGCTCAGTCGCCACAGAGGTACTGCACCTCCTCCTGAGGTGTGGTACCCCACCATCCAGATAAGGTGGAGACTCCTGACCACGCTCCAACACCTGCACCCCACACCACAAAGTAGTGTAGCAAAGAACCTTCGGCGGCTCCCTGCTTGGAGTATAGCAAAGCACCCATTGGTGGCTCCCTGCTTGGAACACGAAACATGCTGGGAGGTGGGTGGAGTTAGATTACATTTCAAGGAGCATCAAGAGTTTAAGTTAGTGAGTCAGTAGTTGGTTGGAGAGAGAAGAAGATCCCTAGAGAGAGGGATAGATGGATGGAAGTGCTGCAGCAGATCCCAGTGATCTGGGTCTGCTGGCACGGGAAAGGGAGAGAGAGAGCAACATAGACTGAAAACTTGACTCTCCATAGAAAGAAAGGATTAGTACGGAATGTGAGGAGTAAAAGAGAACAGAGGACATGGGTGAGAAGAGACCCTTCCTAGAAGTTCTAAGCGCAAGGCCGGGGCCCCCCGAGGTTGTACGAATACTAATGGTCCTGCAGCAGACACCGGAGGAATAGAAGTAGTGACCACTTTATTCCCACACAAGACTTGGGGGCACAACAGCAACTGGATAGTGAGCCGGGATTTAGTAGCAAGGAGTCCCCTAAGCAGGCTACAGCTGTCTGCCATACAAGTAGAGTTCATAGGAACATCAGACAGGAGGAACTCCATTGTAACTCAGTACTAGAAGTACTTCATCTAAAGGCACTATAAGAGGAGATGTTCAGAAAGGCACAAGTTGGCAGAGTGTTGGAAAGGAGTATTCCATCTGGCCTGGGGGTTGACTGAGTCCCAGACCCGGAAGACATGGCATGGAAGTGGGCACCTGTTTGTACAACAGACTGTGAGTAAAGCTTTGGAACTACATGCCCTGGTGTCCTCCACTTATTCCAGCGTCAACCTGCCTGGCACTGCTACATCCCCTGCGCCTGACACTACACCACCTAAGTGTCACCATATCTACTCTGCCCTGGGACAACAGCCCTGCCTGTGGAGGGCTATACCATCACTGCTGCACCACACCATCTGTCCCAGAGGATCTGTCTGCAGCATCGGCCTAACATCTAGATTGCCGAACACCACAGGTGGCGTCACGACTTATTCATTCACACTGAACATTTACAATGGGCGCCCAGGGCCACGGGCCGGGTCACAGCTACCGTGACAACTTCCATTGAGCTCCACCGGGCCCGGTACCGAGTACCCCACAGCCCTGGGTGTGAGGGCGTCCCACACACCTACTACACAAGTCTATGGGTGCGGGTAAAACATTGGACTGTACTCAGTTATCATCTGAGAGCAGTCCGATATACGCTCACAGAGACAATGAAGAAGATGGAGCAATTAGGTTCTCCATCTTTTCCGCACCTGTGATGCAATTCTATCTCAATCTATTGATAATTCTATCTATCTATGTAAGATAATCAGATCACACTCAGACGACACTTGGATCAAACACTGACAAAGTTTGATCTGAGTGTCATTAGCATAATTGGCACGATTCTCTCGCGAGAGAGAATATTCGATACTATGAGCGAGCCCTAAATGTCTGCTATGGACAATTATGGTTAGAATCTCTTCCTTTTCACATGATCACAATAATTACTGGCAAATGTGATGAAGATCAATGATAAATTATAAAAAATCTTTGATGATTGCTTTGTGAATGTTCTCATTAACAGTTCCTTGATTAGCAGGCATTTACAGGACGAGACATATTTTCATTAATCAAAATACCTTTTGCAAAAATGAGTAATATAGAGCATCTGAAAGCTTGGTCAGTAAATATAACTGGGGGAATTTTGTCACCTCTACAAGGAGCACAAAAACCTTGGAATCTGCATCTTTCACAATCCTGCTGTTTGCTGCTATGATAGATGTGATAAAGGGCTTATGAAGAATCATAACAAATATGTTGTCCTGTAAAACCAGAAGTCATGTGGCCAATGTGAGCCAAAAATGAAGCTAAAAGCGAACCTGTGAGCACTTTTGGCTGATACATCCAGTGCCTTTCAGGGCTTATCTACAGCATTCTATAACACTGTAGATAAGCCCCCAATCCGACCTGAAAGATAAGAAAAATAAGTTTTATTATACTCACCCGGAGGTGGGTCCGGTCCGATGGGTGTCATGGGTCCGGGTCCGGCGCCTCCCATCTTCTTGTGATGCCACCTTCCTGCTTGTTTCATGGCTCCCCGGAATCATGCTCCGGCGCAGGTGTACTTCTCTGCCCTGTTGAGGGCAGAGCATAGTACTACAGTGCGCAGGCGCTGGTCCTCTCTGACCCTTCTCAACACCTGCGCACTGCAGTAATTTGCTCTGCCCTCAGCAGGGCAGATAAGTACGCCTGCGCCGGAGCATGATGCCGGGGAGCCATGAACCAAGCAGGAAGGCGGCATCGCAAATAGATGGGAGGCACTGGACCCGCGACACCCATCAGACCGGACCGTCCCCCCCAGGTGAGTATAATAAAACTTATTTTTCTTATCTTTTAGGTTGGATCAGGGGCTTATCTACAGCATTATACAATGCTGTAGATAAGCCATGAAAGGCAGTGGCCGTATCTTATATCGGCCAAAAGTGCTGACAGGTTCCCTTTAAAACTAATTTATGTGAAAGAGCAACAATAGTTTTCTATATAGAAAAACAGAAAAAATTATCAACCCCATAAAATTAAAAAATTAGGCTATAGCAAAAAATTGGGGGGGCTAAAACTTAACATATAATGGTTATATTAAAATCATTCAAACAAGCATTTACAAAAACACACACTATAAAAATCACCAGACAGATCCAGATGTCTAAAATCTCCAGATTGCTAGGGAACAGGTAAAAGAAAACCGCATGTATAGTACAAGTTGTGAGCCAATATCTGATGAAGCTTCAATATATGCGGTTTTCTATAATCCAGAGATTTTAGACATCTGGATCTGTCTGGTAATTTTCATAGTTTGTGTCTTATAAATGTTTGTTTCTTGTTTGAACGATTTTAATATAATTATCATTAAATGTTAAGTTTTAGTCCCTTAATTTTTTGTTATAGCTTAAAACTAATTTATACATTAGACATTCCCACAACACGATTTCCTTCAAGAATCTCGTGGCTGTAATATAAAATACCAGTTCTTAATTAAATGATCCTTCTGTAGACAACAAATAAGATGAGTAAAACTTTGAGGTTTAAAAACAAAAAGTGCAGTTTAAAGTGATTCAACATTTACTTTTCCCGATTTTAAATGAAAAAAGTAAAACTACATACAATTGTTCAGCTACACATTTTACAACTGTTTTGGCACTGGTAGAAAAGTTTGCTTTTAAAACTAAATTCATAGACAGTACAAATGTAAGATATCTTCAAATGATTGCCTATTTCTTGGCAGCTCCTAAGTGCACAGAGATCTCCTGAAGCCACCTTATGATGAACAGGTGACCTCACATTGCTCTTGAGTTTCGAATTGATTTTGATTTCCCCCGCAGCCTCCATACCAGAACTGGATACACTCATTCAGGTCTGAGTTGTACCACCACTTCAGTGCATAATCCTGACAGTCTCCTTCTTCTTGTTTTAATGTGCAGATTTCTAGCAATAAAAAAAAATGCCCATATGTTAGGATATTTTTTCAACATTTAAGAACGATCATAGATAAATAAAACTCAAAGTTTAGAGAAGATTTAACATGGCACATTGGATTTCTCTACCTGCTGTATACACTGTGCTAGTTTTGGCAATCAGATTATATTGGAAAGGGAATATAACCACCTTGGATCACATTACAGAAAGAGACCATCATATTTTACCCATAGTGTATGCATTGTGCCTAATTTTTTTCCTTTGCTGATGTTTATTGTATTGTCTCCTTAGAAGTGATTACTTTATCAGGTAGAATCTGCTCAGCATCCAAAGGTGCCTAAGGGTACCGTTATACTTAGTGATGCACCAGCGATCTCGACAACGATATGGATCGCTGGTGCATCGCTAAGTGGTCGCTAGTGAGCTGCCACACAGGCAGATCTCACCAGCGACATAGCAGCGGTCGGGGGTTGCTACTTACCTGTCAGACGAGGCGATCCTGACGTCCTCCCGCCCGCGTCCATGCATCGCTCATCGGCGCCACAAGAAGCCCAGCAGGAAGCGCCCGACGAGAAATGATCCAGGACGATCTCATGCGACCAGCGATGAGCAGCGGGGGAGCCAGTTGGAGGTAAGTATCAGACATAGCGATATCGCTAGCAATATCGCTGCTACGTCACAAAATCGGTGACGTTACAGCGATATTGCTAGCGATATCGCTATGTGTAACGGGGGCTTAACATAGTAGAGTTGTCCTTCACCTAGAATATTCTCATGCTAAAGCCTTATTCATGTGATGGTAATTTTTCACGTACTGTATGAAAAAAGATGTCCACGTACATCAAGTTTGATTGGTTTTAGTTTTTAACGTCAGTGTTTCATCAGTGATTTTAACGTATGAAAAAAAGTAAATACATCACAAAGCTTCTCCAATACTTTGCAATGTTAATCATGGATATCGCACAGACAGCACATTGCTGTCATCCATGGGCTGTTCATGATTTTCATAGACACATAGACATGAAAGGAAAATTTTGATGCTTGACTACAATAAAAAATAGACTTGTCTATGATTTTCGTGCTGACACGAGTTCTGCAAAAAAGAGTACTGGTTCCTACCATCTCATTTAAATTTGTAGGTTTGCAACCCAAGAGAGGCATGCTTGCCCATTCAAACTGTAGGCTTTTAACTCAAGAGAGGCATGTTTATGCTGATAGGACCCATCAGAGAAGTGTCATCTTGCCGTGGTTGATGGACACATATGAATTGGCAAATTTATGCGCTAAGAACCTTCATTTTTTGTAAGCAATTTTTATTTTTTTTAATTTTAGTACAGTTTATTCAGCAATAAAGTCAGATCTTGTGTTTGCATATATATTGGTCCCTACAGAGTGCTGCTGTGTCCCCCTCTTTTTTTAAATGGATCCTGTCACCAGGTATTCCCAATGTAAACTAAGACCACCACCTTTAATGTCGACTTTACAGAAGTATAGAAAGCTATATACAAGTACTTAACCCCCCTGCAGATCCTAAAAAATATATTTTATAATCCTCCCATACGCGGTTTGGTCTGATTGGCGTTGCTGTTCTTGCTTTAATGCCTCCTTTATACCCGCAATCGCCGTCCTTCTTGCTTTCTTCATGTGGATGAAATGTTATATGTCATCCACAAGGTCCCTCAATCTTGCTCCTGCGCAGGTCCACTTGTCTCTGTCCAACTCAGGGAGGACCAAAGAACTGTAATGTGCATGCACCGGGAGAGACGAAAGAGAGCCGATGACCTGGAAGTAAAACCAACACATGGGAATAAGAGTACTTTATGTGGATGACGTATGATCGCGTCATCCATATGAAGCAGGTCGGGAGGATGTCAATTTCAGGAATGAAGGAGGCATTGAAGAAATATCAGTCATTGGACTGGACCAGACCGAATGGGGGATTGTAAAATGTATTTTTGGGGAACTGCAGAAGGAGTTAGGGACTTATACACAACTTGCTAGACTTCTACAGTTGTGGCCAAAAGTATTGACACCCCTGCAATTATGGCAGATAATACTCACTTTCTTCCTGAAAATGATTGCAAACACAAATTCTTTGGTATTATTATCTTCATTTAATTTGTCTTAAATGAAAAAACACAAAAGAGAATGAAGCAAAAAGCAAAACATTGATCATTTCACACAAAACTCCAAAAATGGGCCAGACAAAAGTATTGGCACCCTCAGCCTAATACTTGGTTGCACAACCTTTAGCCAAAATAACTGCGACCAACCGCTTCCGGTAACCATCAGTGAGTTTCTTACAATGCTCTGCTGGAATTTTAGATCATTCTTCTTTGGCAAACTGCTCCAGGTCCCTGATATTTGAAGGGTGCCTTCTCCAAACTGCCATTTTTAGATCTCTCCACAGGTGTTCTATGGGATTCAGGTCTGGACTCATTGCTGGCCACCTTAGAAGTCTCCAGTGCTTTCTCTCAAACCATTTTCTAGTGCTTTTTGAAGTGTGTTTTGGGTAATTGTCCTTTGGAAGACCCATGACCTCTGAGGGAGACCCAGCTTTCTCACACTGGGCCCTACATTATGCTGCAAAATTAGTTGGTAGTCTTCAGACTTCATAATGCCATGCACACGGTCAAACAGTCCAGTGCCAGAGGCAGCAAAGCAACCCCAAAGTATCAGGGAACCTCCGCCATGTTTGACTGTAGGGACCATGTTTTTTATTTGAATGCCTATTTTTTTCTCCTGTAAATTCTATGTTAATGCCTTTGCCCAAAAAGCTCTACTTTTGTCTCATCTGACCAGAGAATATTCTTCCAAAACGTTTTAGGCTTTTTCAGGTAAGTTTTGGCAAACTCCAGCCTGGCTTTTTTATGTCTCGGGGTAAGACGTGGGGCCTTCCTGCGTCTCCTACCATACATTCCCTTTTCATTCAGACGCAGACGGATAGTATGGGTTGACACTGTTGTACCCTCGGACTGCAGGGCAGCTTGAACTTGTTTGGATGTTAGTCGAGGTTCTTTATCCAACATCCGCACAATCTTGCGTTGAAATCTCTTGTCAATTTTTCTTTTCCGTCCACATCTAGGGAGGTTAGCCACAGTGCCATGGGCTTTAAACTTCTTGATGACACTGCGCACGGTGGACACAGGAACATTCAGGTCTTTGGAGATAGACTTGTAGCCTTGAGATTACTCATGCTTCCTCACAATTTGGTTTCTCAAGTCCTCAGACAGTTCTTTGGTCTTCTTTCTTTTCTCCATGCTCAATGTGGTACACACAAGGACACAGGACAGAGGTTGAGTCAACTTTAATCCATGTCAACTGGCTGCAAGTGTGATTTAGTTATTGCCAACACCTGTTAGGTGCCACAGGTAAGTTACAGGTGCTGTTAATTACACAAATTAGAGAAGCATCACATGATTTTTCGAACAGTGCCAATACTTTTGTCCACCCTCTTTTTTATGTTTGGTGTGGAATTATATCCAATTTGGCTTTTGGACAATTCTTTTTGTTTTTTTTTCATTTAAGACAAATTAAATGAAGATAATAATACCAAAGAATTTGTGTTTGCAATCATTTTCAGGAAGAAACTGAGTATTATCTGACAGAATTGCAGGGGTGTCAATACTTTTGGCCACAACTGTATAAAAGAGGCATTAATGTGGCATTAATGGAGGTGGCCTTAGATTATCTTGGGAAAACATGATGGCAGGTTCTCTTTAATACATAATTGTATCCATGAAAATGTCGCCTATGTTCACATGTCTTTCTTGTGCCATAGATGTGCTATGAATTTTCAGTTTGCACAGCTGAACATCCACAAAAGTATAATCCCCATTCAACAACACTATTCCTCTTCAGGTTTATCTTTCGAGTTTCCTGTACAAAATCTGTAGGAGTAGATTATTGTTCCAATCGAGTCACAGGAATTTTCTGATGAATGTAATTGGAGTAGCAAGAACTCCTCTCTTATGTGTGGGTGGCAAATTTGATGTGAATTTTGTCACTGAATCTATGGTAAAATACATGTGAAATCACATCTACAATTCTATGTTCAGACATTATAGAATTGATTAACACATTCTACAAAGTTCTGAGTTCCAATAGAGATGAGGGAAGAGAGCCATGTTGCAGGATCCTGTTCTTGACGAACATGCGGGTTCCCACAGGGTTCCACATCTGTTAGAGATTTATGTTTTCTCCAGTATGTCATGATATTCTACAAATCTTACAAATGTGACTACCAGTATGTCATGATGTGCCATAAATTTCCCAGGTAGGATAAATGCTTAAAGGTCGTAGCCATTTTTCTACAGGCTCTTGAGATATTAATCAAGTACTATACGTGAAACTTTTCGGTCAATTGAAAATGAACTGTATTTACATGGATCAAAGGGGTTTTTATGTCTCAGAAGAAAAGACTGCAGTGAGTGACTCAGTGATTGCAGACTGCTGAATCCTGACAATGAGCAATGCACACACTGTGATGATCCCCCTGTATTCCCTGGGCAGGTGAGCAATCACACGACCCCATGTATTTGCATACTTGCAGTTATATGCCGACTAGACTACTTCTCAATTCTCTTCTATTAAAAAAAGATGGAAAAGACTAGTCGGCACAAGACAACAAGAGTGCAAACCGCTTACATGCAGTCACACGGCCACCCACTAGCATGTGGAATACAGGGAAACCCTGATAGTATGCACATCATATACTGTTATAAATTGGCCGTCTGCAGTCACTGAGTTTTCTTATCAGACCGTACAACCTCTTTAGTGTTAGCCACATTTAAAAAACACTGTAACATGGTAAAACATTATTTTGTGGTATTTTTGTTATAATAAGTGTAATTTCTTATAATAACTAGGAACAGACGTTTACTAACATACAACAGTAACAAAACAAATCTGCTTGAAATCAGATGTGATGCCAGCAAATAATGTTACATAACAGTTATGAAAGTAAAACTATGCAGAACAAGAACATGAGACACATGGTTTGTATTTTAGACGACAACATTGCTTTTGTAGATAATGAGCTAAACCTACAAGAAGTAATTAAAAATAATGACTTTGCTTTATGACAGGTGCATATTGTCAAATCTCTAATGTAAAATCAGTGACCGGAGTAAGATTTCTGATTTGGTGCACAGATGCACACTCTGCTCAACACCCACCCTGCTTCCCCTTCATCAAAACTTTCTGGAATACTTAGAAAATGTTATATGAATCATTAAGATTAGAAAAAGAACTGCTTTTTTCCATGGGTTATGTCTGGTATTCCATCCTTGCCCAATTTATTGATACAATAGTGGCACTAAGTATTAAAAAAAGGACACCCTGCTCGCTATTTTCTTTAATTATAGCTCATCTGCAGTGGTTAATCAACAGTATACTGAGCTGTACTGTTTAGCGCCATAACTTATTTAGATCTGGCTACCAGCCAAGGTCCTAGCAGAAATTGGTGATGCTATCAGCACATCACGGATGTGATATTTATGGACTATTGTAATGCATTTTTGCACCCGTTTTTTGGTCCAGATGAGGCTTACGTCTGAACCTCCCATAAAACAGGATTCGGGCATATGTGCTGATTAAGCCATAGACTAAAATGATGCCAATAGAATGAACATCTGCTCTGTAATGTATCATTTTGGAGCATGTATGCCTTCTGGAGGTGGGCACCCAGACGCAGTCCACTACTACTAATAAGATATACAGCTCTTCAAGAATCTGGAGCTTCTGATGAGCAGAGTGTGCATCTGTGCACCAAATCAGAAATCTTACTCCGGTCACTGATTTCTGGAGTAAAGAACACCACATCTCATCATGAATTAAACAAGCTATGGTGTCACACCCTCATTGTGCCTGCTCCACCCAAGCTCTTCCCATTTTTTGCAGAGTTGGGAAAAACTGGTGTGAAGTCATCAAAAGTCGCAACTCCGAGTTGTACCACAATTATGACACTTTTCAAAGCAATTTATGCCAGAATACTGGCTGAATTGCTTTAATGAATCAGTGCCAATGTGTTTGAGTTCAAGTGTCATAATTACAATAGCAAACCAAAATCCCAAAATGTCCATTCATATAAAGAACATACCTTTATTGCGGATTTGTAATCCCTCATTTGGGCCTTGACCTGATTTGGAAGAAAACTATATATCGGTAAAATGTAACATGTAATGGTATAATACATACAAAACTAAAAATATAGAGTGGGTTTATATTACAGTGCCTAACTCTATACTAATAAACTCAACAAAATTCATTTATAAAGAAACTCACATCACTGATATAAGATAAAAGAGAGAAGCCCATGAAAAAACACAGAATTAGAGAGTAGACATATACAGTACACAAGCAGAGAGTATATGCACAAGACATGCTAAGAAGGCAATAAAATCAGAAGACCTTAGGAGGTGTTCCTACCTTCCATGTTATGCCATCATGATTTTAACAAAGGGGGTCCAACACCTGAGGCAGCACCAATTTTAAAAATGAATGGTACCATTGAGAGTCACAGAGGCCATGAAGTGAGGATACAGCTCGTCAATATGCCATGTCTTTGTAAGATGGTAATTACTGACAGCTTAGAGTCTTTACAATAGCCCTTCAAGTTCATTTTATGGAATCCTGGAGATTCAGCAAAATGAATTATGTGGGTTCTGAAGTTTAATTTTTTCTAAAATAGAAAAATGTAATGCAATTTTCCATATCGTATAGAGTGTTACTTCATATGCAATTTTTAGAATAACTCTTATAAATTCAGCGGTTGTGATTTTGAGTTAAAAAAATGGCATCCTCATGTGTGAAAAAGAATAGAAGCTTGAGATCATGCATATATCTATCAGGAAGAGCAGCTACTAAAGTGTACAGCAAGTGACCTGGTCAATCTGAAGAGTGGAAAAGCAAAAGACTATAAGTGATGCAGCAGGATAAAAATGAGAGTGTGAAGAAGACAGAGAAAAGACAAATCTGATATTGGAATTATAAACATGTAGAGGCTGAAGAAAGTCAATAAAAGATGGCAGGGCAGAGTGACTATATGTTACTATATAGCAATTACAGCTTTTTTCAGATATAAAGCTCCTCCTAATCACTGTATTGACAAAAATAAATTTTTCAAAGCTTTTGCTCTATTTTCCTGGTCTGTTCATATTTGTGAAAAACTTGTGACTTTTTGTGATTTACAGCCCTCCTTCCACTTTTGAATAGTGAAAAGGAGCTGTGGTTAGCTATGCAAATAGGTCCAAGTCAGATTTAATCATTAGTGACTATAACAATTTCTCATGCCAGGGGTGGAGTAGACAAAAGTGTTTTTGGAAAGATGAGCCAAATTTATCAAACACTGAACCGGATTCATTAAAGGGAGCCTGTCACATTGTATATGCAGTCCAATCTGTGGTCAGCATGATATACAGTGGATACGTAAAGTATTCAGACTCCTTTAAATTTTTCACTTTTTATTTCATTGCAGCCATTTGGTAAATTCAAAAAAGTTCATTTTTTCTCATTAACGTACACTCTGCACCCCATCTTGAAGGAAAACAGAAATGTAGGAATTTTTGCAAATTTATTAAAAAAGAAAAAACTAAATATCACATGGTCATAAGTATTCAGACCTTTTGCTCAGACACTCATATTTAAGTCACATGCTGTCCATTTCCTTGTGATCCTCCTTGGGATGGTTCTACTCCTTCATTGGAGTCCAGCTGTGTTTACTGATAGGACAGATTTGTAATGGCACACACCTGTCTATATAAGACCTCACAGCTCACAGTGCATGTCAGACCAAATGAGAATCATGAGGTCAAAGGAACTGGCCAAGGAGCTCAGAGACAGAATTGTGGCAAGGCTATAAAAGAATTTATGCAGTACTTAAGGTTCCTAAGAGCACAGTGGCCTCCATAATCCTTAAATTGAAGCAGTTTGGGTCCACCAGAAGTCTTCCTAGACCTGGCCATCCAGCCAAACTGAGCAATCATGGGAGAAGAGCCTTCGTGAGAGAGGTAAAGAAGAACCCCAAGATCACTGTGGCTTAGCTCCACAGATGCAGTAGGGAGATGGGAGAAAGTTCCACAAAGTCAACTATCACTGCAGCCCTCCACCAGTCATGTCTTTATTGCAGAGTGGCCAGACGGAAGCCTCTCCTCAGTGTCAGACATATGAGAGCCTGCATAGAGTTTGCTAAAAGAACACATAAAGGACTCCCAGACTATGAGAAATAAGATTCTTTGGTCTGATGAGAAAAAGAAAGAACTTTTTGGTGATAATTCTAAGTGGTATGTGTGGAGAAAACCAGGCACAGCTCATCACCTGCCCAATACAATCCCAACAGTGAAACATGGTAGTTGTAGCATCATGCTATGGGGGGGTTTTTCAGCTGCAGGGACAGGATGACTGGTTTCCATTGAAGTAAACATGAATGCAGCCAAGTACAGAGATATTCTGGATGAAAACCTTTTCCAGAGTGCTCTGGACCTCAGACTTGGCTGAAGGTTCACCTTCCAACAAGACAATGACCCTAAGCACACAGCTAAAATAACAAAGGAGTGGCTTCAGAACAACTTTGTGACCATTCTTGACTGGCTGAGTCAGATCCCTGACCTAAACCCAATTGAGCATCTCTGGAGAGACCTGAAAATGGCTGTCCACTGTGGTGTAATGACTACTGTGTCCACTAGGGGGCGCTGTGTGGATGTCCCAAGAGAACGGATGAGTGGCAGAATCCTGAAGGATAGTTATGTATCTCAAAGTGGGTGGCTTTGAGATGGAGACTTGTGTATGTGTGATCAGCAATATCATTGCTGAGGTGTTGGTTCTAAGTATAAGGGAGAAGTCTTCAGGTAACTAGAGAGATGGGTGGGTTCTGGTTACCTAAAAAACCACCCAAAATGCCTGTATTAAAAGGCTATGTGAGTGTGTGAAGACCTGTGATGAGGTCATAGTCACGTGACCCGGTGGGCATAGCTATAGACCATATAATGTGGCTAGGGTAGGTCACATGTAAGTAAATGCTGGGACCAGGTTGGTCCAGTTTGGAAGGTCCCGTGAGGAGAAGGATCTCCTCACTAACAGCCTGTGGAGCGGCTGGGCGTGTGCCAGGGCGATGTGTGCCTGAGAGCTCCCTGGAGGGAACTAAAATAAAACATCCTGATAAGCCGCATAAGGAACCCTGACGGGTGAGATAACACTGGGGCTGAATAGCCTGTTTAATGGACGCTATGCTGGTGATATGAAGCTGTTGTACATTGCTGCTGTGGTTTATGAGGGTGAATAAACCGCATGGACTATGTTTGGCTTATGGAAAACCTGGTGCCGGATGTGTTTTGTTCGCTGCCAAGCGAGTGATTCCCTACTAGATGACAGCGCTACCTCACGCCACCAATGTTCACCATCCAACCTGATGAAACTGGAGAGGATCTGCAAGGAAGAATGGCAGAGGATCCCCAAATACAGGTGTGAAATATTTATCACATCACTCCCAAGAAGACTCATGGCTGTACTAGCTCAAAAGGATGATTCTATTCAATACTGAGCAAAGGGTTTGAATACTCATGACCTTGTGATATTTCAGTTGTTCTTTTTTAATAAATTTGCAAACATTTCTACGTTTCTGTTTTTTCCCATCAAGATGGGGTGCAGAGTGTACATTAATGAGAAAAAATGGCCTTTTTTGAATTTACCAAATGGCTGCAATCAAACAAAGAGTGAAAAATTTAAAGGGGTCTGAATACTTTCCGCACCCACTGTAGATAAGGAAAAACTAAGCAGAATGATGAATAGTTTTGTGGGAAAGATGCAGTATAACTTGTATTTTATTCAATGAAATCCTTGGTGTTTATATACATATGAGTCCAGTCAATGACCCTGCTCAGTGATGGACAGCCATCTCTGCATGTAGAGTCATATAAGGAAGACTGTCAATCACTGAATTGGACTGCCCACTGGATTCATTTATACAAGCAGCAGGGATTTCTTAATTAATTAGGCACATTTTACACTTGCTGTGTGTGCCAGAAATGTCACAGGGAATTTGCCGAATGAGCCTTAACACATCCTGTCCAGCCCAAGCTCCGCCCACCATTATGGATCAGGCTGGAACTGGTGTAAAAGTGCTAAAAGTCACAAAACTTTTGTTCAACTTCAGGTAGGAAAAAGTTTTGCAACATTTCAATCTGTTTATGCCAGAAAACTGGCAAAAACACCTTTATTAATTGGGCCCATTATGCAACACAAACAAAGGCATAGCTCTTCTAAGCAAATATTATTTCAAAAATTCCCTCCATAGAATTAGAATCTAAGATATTGGCTACTTGAAGTACCTACTGTGTGGCGCTTAGGAAATAACAGCTTACTAGCATACTATTTATACACTGACCCCAATAATAAAACAGTATGCTGTACTACTGGCTAAAGGCAGCAAGATTTTCAACATTTAACCCTATGAACATTAAGTGCAGAGGATTTGAAGCTCTTTAAACAATGGAGCATTAACATAAGAAACATATTCAGCACAGAAATTAAGTCCTTAGAAATTTCATGGTATTAAAAAGTAGACACTCCCTTTTCCATACCTTATTACAAAAAGTGATTATTAAGTCCAAAAAATTGTAACATAGAATGAATGAAATAAATGTGTAAACTTTTTAAAAGTCTCAGTAACACATTTAAAGGGTTAGTCTCAACATGGGTATTCAGCAGTGCAATGATCCTAAGTCTCCTGACTTCATAGTTGTTGAGCGGCTTGGAGCTCCTCATTTAGTGACAATTTTAGTTGAGAAGCATCATCCTGCTGCTGAGCTGAATGTGCACATGTTCTAAGGTAAGGTCTGCTCTGTTATTTCTACACTAATTAATATCGATAGCAATGCCTGTGAACATGTCACTGATCAGCAGCTCTTGGGGGGAAGGCAGCCTACAGGTGGAGACAGTGGGCTATTGATTTTGTAGGACTGATAAAAGCATCTAGTCTGGAGCTGACGAAGAGGGTGAGATGAGAGCACTGTCAAACTGATCTATTAAATTAATGGGCTGAAGAGATGAAGCTGGAATCTGAGGATCCAGCTCAGCTTCAATGTAGCTACATATGATCGGCCACCCTCTAGTGGTCGGTCTCTCAAAGCAGAACAGCAGCAGATAAATAAAAAGCAAATCAATTGCAAACTTGCTTCTTATTCTTATGTCTGTCAAACCTTTTAAGAGCACTGTTCACATTGTATTTGGACTTTATGATCAACATACAATATCAACAAGTATGTGTTGACAGTAAAGCTCCGAATTATGCCATTTTGCACAATTCAGTGGCACATGTCATAAACAGGCACTGATTTTAAAGTACTGTACATATACTTCTGTTTTTCTGGAAGCCACATTATCTTTAGAATGTATAAAATATTTTGAAATCCAACCTTAAAGGGGTATACCCATCTCCCAGATCCCATCCCAATATGTAGTACGTGTAATAATAATATTAGCAAATACTTTCACTTACAAATGTAGTATAGTTCTTCTTATTCGCTGTTGTTTATCCCTTATGTAGGGAATTGCAGTAGCTTAGGTATCCACGGTTATGACCACTAACAGCTAACTAACTAACTAATGAGCTGTCACTATATAACTGGACATAACTATGGATACCGAAGCTACTGTAATGCCCTGCGTATAAGGTAAGCAATATTAAGTTGGGAACACCCCATTAAATTAAATCTGTCATCAGGTTTTTGCTATGTAATCTGACAGCAGCTTGATGTATGGAAAAACACCCTAAATACGGGGATGTATCAGTTAGTTTACTGGAAGCAACATGCAGACATCTTGGAGGCTACTTTAACATTCTAGAGAAAGGAGGGGAAAAATAACCATCTGAATACAAAACACAGACATGCAAAGACTAATGAGGCAGCCAGACGCCAGAGATCGCATCACCAGCATATGGACGACTGATAAGCCAAAACCACATAAACCCCACAGAAAATGACACAAACATGAATACAAAGTCTCTAAAACTGATCTAATCTTAAGGAAATGGGTCACTTCTTTACATGGCATCCAGATATTGAGCTGGAAAAGAAAAGTCCTGGTTATGGTCTTTCCATTGAACACTTTAGCTCTAACACTGGCTTACATTGTCTCCATGTTTGGATCTCAATGAGGCGTTAATTTTCAGTATTTCCATTCCAGGTTTTAGCACTTCTCATTTAACTGTTTTATGTCTATTTTGGACAACGGCCTAAAAATCTCCTTGGCAAAGCCTACTTCAACTTCATGTATATTCTTTTCAGTCTAAAAACAACTTACGTTTGGAAGAGCATGCACGTAGACACTCAATCTCAGTGCTAAATCTGTTTCCATTGCCATCACAACCTCCATACCAGAAGTGGGAGCACGCATCAATATCTTTTATATAGTGCCACATGCGTTGGACATCCCGGCACATTGTGCCTTGATTAACAACCAGCAAGCACTTCTCTGCAACTAAAACACACAGGATACAGATAAGTTTGCTTCATATATATTCTTTCTGTCTAGTTCCATGGACAGCTATGCTGAAACGCTAAATATGCTATGCCGAAACTGTTATTCAGCAATTCATGGATCAATTAAATATTCATGCAATAGCCATGCTTTATATTGAAGGGTTTGTTCAGGCAAAGTAAAACTTCTTGCAAACGACAGGCGATGTAAAAAATAATACACACAGTCAAACTCACCGACCAGCACCAATCTGGATCCAATGTAAACCACTCAGACAGGAAGCAGTGATGTCACCAATCTACCAGCTGCTGCACCGCTAAGGCCTGTGATTGGCTGCAGCTGCCAGATGGCAATGAATGTTTTCTGATGATGTGCTACTCAAAGTCACCTGACCGCTGCAGCCAATCACAAGATACAGAGATTTGGTGACTGTTGGAACAGTGTCATCACCACTTCCTGTCTCTGTGCTGTCCAAGTTTGCTGGTTGAGGAGTATGACTGAGTTTGTAATTTTTACATGTCCTGTTCCTGTGTGAAGTTTCAATATGCCCCGACAATTCCTTGCAACTACATTCCTACAATGAGCTTTTGGTGAGTTTTTGATGTTGCACATTTTCTGCATCATTCCTGCACCCATTAAGTAAAATATCTTACTAGGCTTTTTCTTAAATCCGCAGTGTAAAAAACTCACCAAAAAATCATTGTGGGAACGTAGTCTTAAGATCATAACTACATAGCCCACGTAGTGTTGCTTAGCTAGTTTGTGCCATATACATCGAACATGCAACAAGAAACACAAAAAGTTGTACTAATTCATGCAGAAATAATACTATATTCCAATTCACCATCTAATAGAGCGATAGAACGAACAGAATATATTTTCCTTTTATTTCCCTTTAAAACACAGTGAGGGATGTGTCCAAAGTGGTGCAAAGGCAATAGTGGAACAGTGCACCTGAAAGATGAGAAATTGAATTTGATTTGTCACAAGGGACACTTAGCTGTGCATCTCCTCAAATGGTACAGTCTGCTAAAGGGTAGTTATATTATTATTACTATCTGCATTGGTGGGTTTTGCTGGATAGTGATTTTTGTAACTTTCTGTTTATGAACATTTTCGTCTGTTCCCCTTATATTGCAAAGTTTATTTTTTATCGTCAAATGGCTCGCTAACCGGATACCGCTGTTCTCTTGCAACAGTGGGCAAACGTCCAATGTTTAACATTTCTTTCCGAAAGCATTGCTCTGAAGCTGACCAGGACTGTTTGCACTGCTCGCTTCTGATTCTGGCCAGGTTTAGTTCCACTGTGTTTCTGATGCTGCAGTGGTAAAGCTGCGTCTTACAGCAGCATTAAGAGCTTACAGGTCGGGCTAGTAGGTCAACGATGCCGCTGACCTGAACTGTCAATCAATTTGGAGCTTCTGCCCTGGCAATCAGGAAGCTGACTGGCTGGAGAACAGTGTGCTCCTGGTTTAAAGACATGGAAGTAAAGCTAAGGCCACGTTCACACTTTCAGTATGTGGTCAGTATTTTGCATCAGTATCTGTAAGTCAAAACCGGAAGAGAAACAGAGAAATGGTCACCAGTATTGTATTTCTCACCCACTCCAGGTTTTGGCTTTCAAATACTGATGTGAAATATTGACCAAATACTGATAGTGTGACTGTAGCCTAATAAGTACAATACATCTTGATAATATTATTAAATAAAGGTAAAACTACGTTTTCAATTCTGTGACCAAGTATAGTAAGTAGAGTTGAGCGACTTTTGGTTTTTTAGGTCGCGTTTCGTTTCGTGAAACCCGACTTTTCCAAAAGTCGGGTCGAGCAAGATCGTCCGATTATAGGGAAAAGTCGGGGTCGTCCCGAAACACGAAACCCAATGTAAGTCAATGGGGAATAAAAGTCGGCAGTGAGAGGAGGACAGGAAACACACCTACAGTGCCCATTTGAATGCCAAAAGCATCAATTCTTCTTACTTAAGCTTGTCAACCTTAATTAACTTCATAATACAAGTTACGCACTGAAAAATGGGGGTTATTTGGCTAAAGTTGTGGGGGGGGAGGGCTGGCTGCAGGTTTTCATGTGCCCTGGGCGAAAGAGCGCCCCTTTAACACATACCACAACTCATCATGCTCCGATACGGCAGATAAATAGCGGTATAGTACAATGAAAAATACCTCACTTTTTACATCTCATGACGAGGCCCATCTATTTCTCCATACAGAATCATTGGTCCCATATAATGTTTGAAACAGTATATGATGAGCTCCACATAATGCTACAGTATATGTTGGTCCCCATGGATGAAGCTCCACTGTCTTATGGGCCCAAATAATGCTCCAAACATAATGGGCCCCATTTCTAATGCTCTAGTGTATAATGGGCCCTGTAAATGCTGCTCCAGTGTCTGATGTCCACCTTCGGAATGTTCCAGTGTATGGTGGGCCCCATCTATCATTCTCCAGAGAATAGTGCTCCCCAAAAATTGCTGTCCCAACATTGAAAACAATCAAATAAGTCTCCTCGCTAGGGAATCCCTGTACTTGTCTGGACAGGTGCTGTAGCTTGCTTAACAGCTCGCCAGCCGTTCTCACGCCCAGTATGGATTGCACGTGATTGCACAAAGGTTAGAAAGGGAACCGTATCCCTGGATAATATGTATGGATAGCGTACACATTCAAAATATATGTCTCAGGAGGCAGGCTCAGACGGTGTCAGGCCCAGTATGGATTGCACGTGATTGCACAAAGGTTAGAAAGGGTACCGTATCCCCAGATAACATGTATGGATAGCGTACACATTCAAAATATATGTCTCAGGAGGCAGGCTCAGATGGTGTTAGGCCCAGTATGGATTGCACGTGATTGCACAAAGGTTAGAAAGGGTACCGTATCCCCGGATAACATGTATGGATAGCGTACACATTCAAAATATATGTCTATACAGCATGAGGCATTCTCAGACGGTGTTAGGCCCAGTATGGATTGCACGTGATTGCACAAAGGTTAGAAAGGGTACCGTATCCCCGGATAACATGCATGGATAGCGTACACATTCAAAATATATGTCTATACAGCATGAGGCAGGCTCAGACGGTGTTAGGCCCAGTATGGATTGCACGTGATTGCACAAAGGTTAGAAAGGGTACCGTATCCCTGGATAACATGTATGGATAGCGTACACATTCAAAATATATGTCTATACAGCATGAGGCAGGCTCAGACGGTGTTAGGCCCAGTATGGATTGCACGTGATTGCACAAAGGTTAGAAAGGGTACCGTATCCCTGGATAACATGTATGGATAGCATACACATTCAAAATATATGTCTCAGGAGGCAGGCTCAGACGGTGTTAGGCCCAGTATGGATTGCACGTGATTGCACAAAGGTTAGAAAGGGTACCGTATCCCTGGATAACATGTATGGATAGCGTACACATTCAAAATATATGTCTCAGGAGGCAGGCTCAGACGGTGTCAGGCACAGTATGGATTGCACGTGATTGCACAAAGGTTAGAAAGGGTACCGTATCCCCGGATAACATGTATGGATAGCGTACACATTCAAAATATATGTCTCAGGAGGCAGGCTCAGACGGTGTTAGGCCCAGTATGGATTGCACGTGATTGCACAAAGGTTAGAAAGGGTACCGTATCCCTGGATAACATGTATGGATAGCGTACACATTCAAAATATATGTCTCAGGAGGCAGGCTCAGACGGTGTTAGACCCAGTATGGATTGCACGTGATTGCACAAAGGTTAGAAAGGGTACCGTATCCCTGGATAACATGTATGGATAGCGTACACATTCAAAATATATGTCTCAGGAGGCAGGCTCAGACGGTGTCAGGCACAGTATGGATTGCACGTGATTGCACAAAGGTTAGAAAGGGAACCGTATCCCCGGATAACATGTATGGATAGCGTACACATTCAAAATATATGTCTCAGGAGGCAGGCTCAGACGGTGTTAGGCCCAGTATGGATTGCACGTGATTGCACAAAGGTTAGAAAGGGTACCGTATCCCTGGATAACATGTATGGATAGCGTACACATTCAAAATATATGTCTCAGGAGGCAGGCTCAGACGGTGTTAGGCCCAGTATGGATTGCACGTGATTGCACAAAGGTTAGAAAGGGTACCGTATCCCCGGATAACATGTATGGATAGCGTACACATTCAAAATATATGTCTATACAGCATGAGGCAGGCTCAGATGGTGTTAGGCCCAGTATGGATTGCACGTGATTGCACAAAGGTTAGAAAGGGTACCGTATCCCTGGATAACATGTATGGATAGCGTACACATTCAAAATATATGTCTATACAGCATGAGGCAGGCTCAGACGGTGTTAGGCCCAGTATGGATTGCACGTGATTGTACAAAGGTTAGAAAGGGTACCGTATCCCTGGATAACATGTATGGATAGCGTACACATTCAAAATATATGTCTCAGGAGGCAGGCTCAGACGGTGTTAGGCCCAGTATGGATTGCACGTGATTGCACAAAGGTTAGAAAGGGTACCGTATCCCCGGATAACATGTATGGATAGCGTACACATTCAAAATATATGTCTATACAGCATGAGGCAGGCTCAGACGGTGTTAGGCCCAGTATGGATTGCACGTGATTGCACAAAGGTTAGAAAGGGTACCGTATCCCTGGATAACATGTATGGATAGCGTACACATTCAAAATATATGTCTATACAGCATGAGGCAGGCTCAGACGGTGTTAGGCCCAGTATGGATTGCACGTGATTGCACAAAGGTTAGAAAGGGTACCGTATCCCTGGATAACATGTATGGATAGCGTACACATTCAAAATATATGTCTATACAGCATGAGGCAGGCTCAGACAGTGTTAGGCCCAGTATGGATTGCACATGATTGCACAAAGGTTAGAAAGGGTACCGTATCCCTGGATAACATGTATGGATAGCGTACACATTCAAAATATATGTCTCAGGAGGCAGGCTCAGACGGTGTTAGGCCCAGTATGGATTGCACGTGATTGCACAAAGGTTAGAAAGGGTACCGTATCCCTGGATAACATGTATGGATAGCGTACACATTCAAAATATATGTCTCAGGAGGCAGGCTCAGACGGTGTTAGGCCCAGTATGGATTGCACGTGATTGCACAAAGGTTAGAAAGGGTACCGTATCCCCGGATAACATGTATGGATAGCGTACACATTCAAAATATATGTCTCAGGAGGCAGGCTCAGACGGTGTCAGGCACAGTATGGATTTGACGGCCCAGATTACACAGCGGAGGAGCAGGGAGAGGTAAAGATTGCAAATGCTGGGGCCCTGCCCAAGCAAGGGTGGCCCACTCGTGGGCGTCGGTACTGGCACTGGGCCCCTCATAGTACAGCGGTGTGTCTGATGGCGGGTGTGCACCACCACCGTCAGAGACACTTGATGGCACTATGAGGGACCCTGTGCCAGTGCCCGCGCCCAAGAGTCGGCCTACCCACCTGTCCAGGGCAACGGCACTCGCACGGTGTCGTGCGGTAGGTGGTGACCCCGGCCATGGGGGGGGAGGCAGCACAGTTAGGGAGTTTTACAAAGTGGCATATATTGATGTTGGACATTCAGCTGATGCAAAAGGCGAAATAGGTGAAGTACCAGGAAGAGGTGGACCAAAGCAAGCCATTTTTCTGTCACCTATGTGTCATCAGGGGAAGGTGGGACAAAATCCTTGGAAACCCATGCGTGGTTCATTTTAAAGAAGGTTAGATCATCCACATTTTGGGTTGACAGACGGGTCCTTTTTTCTGTCAGGATTGATCCAGCTGCACTGAAGACTCTTTCCGATAGCACACTTGCAGCTGGGCAAGCGAGCTCCTGTAAGGCATATTGGGCCAATTGAGGCCAGGTGTCCAGTTTAGCGGCCCAATAGTCAAAGGGGAATGACCTGTGTGGGAGAACATCGATATGGGAGGAAAAGTAGTTTGTAACCATAGTTGACAACTGCTGTCTCCTGTCACTTTCCATTGATGCAGTATTACCAGTTGTGTGAGCGGTATTTGAAAAATCAGTCCACAACATTGTCATGAAACCCCTGTCTCCAACGCCACTTCTGCTGTGTGCACCACGAACACCTCTGCCAAGCTGCCCCCGGCCCGTACGGCTCGTGTGAGAACCATCACCGCTGCTGTGTGCTGGGAATGCCTCAAGCAACCGATTTACCAGAGTTGCTTGTTTATTAGCCAATATTAGGTCAAGGTTCTCCTGTGGCATGATGTTTTGTAATTTGCCTTTATAGCGTGGATCCAGGATGCTGGCCAACCAGTAGTCGTCATCGTTCATCATTTTGGCAATGCGGGGGTCCCTTTTTAGGATCCGCAAGGCATAATCTGACATGTGGGCCAATGTTCCCGGTGTCAATGATGCACTGCGAGTGCTGGGTGGAGGAGCACTTTCTGGCAAATCCACATCCCTCCAGTCACGCACAAACCCTGTACCAGACCTTGCCACGCCAACATTTTCACTTGCCCCACGAGATGCATCCTCCTCCCCTAAGTAATCATCCCCATCATCCTCCTCCTCCTCCTCTTCTTCCTCCACCTCGTCAAGGAGAGGTCCCTGAGCAGACAATGGCTGAATGTCATCAAGGATTCCCTCCTCCTCTTCCTCCTCATCAACATTGGCTGCAGACGCCTGCTCCTTAAGGTGCGTCAAAGTTTGCATGAGCAGACGCATAAGTGGGATGCTCATGCTTAGGATGGCGTCGTCTGCGCTTACCAGCCGTGTGCATTCCTCAAAACACTGAAGGACTTTACAAAGGTCTTTCAGCTTCGACCACTGCACGCCTGTCAACTCCATGTCTGCTCTCAAAGTGCCTGGCCGTGTATCCTCCCACAAATGCATTATGGCCTGCCTCTGCTCGCACAGCCGCTCCACCATGTGCAGGGTGGAGTTCCACCTTGTTGCAATGTCGATAATGAGGCGGTGGTTGGGAAGGTGGAGCAATCGCTGCAGCTTCTGCATACGAACGGAGTGTACAGGCGACCGGCGGATGTGCGCGCACAGTCTTCGCACCTTCTGGAGCAGGGCTGTTAACTCCGGATAATTTTTGAGGAAGCACTGCACCACCAGGTTCAAGGTGTGAGCCAAGCAAGGTATGTGGCTGAGTTTTGAAAGGGCTATGGCTGCCACAAAATTACGGCCGTTATCACTAACTACCTTGCCTGCCTCAAGATGTACACTGCCCAGCCATGACTCAGTTTGTCGCTTCAAGTACTCGGCCAGCACCTCGGCGGTGTGTCTGTCGCCCAAACACATCATCTGCAACACAGCCTGCTGACGCTTTCCACTAGCTGCTCGATAGGGGGACACATCGTGTGCAACAGTGGCAGCTGCAGATGGAGTGCTCGTACGACTGCGCTCTGTGGACGAGCTTTCGCTTCTGGAGGAGGAGGAGGAGGAGGGTGGAACGCCTACAGCCAACTGTTTCCTATACCGTGGGCTAGGCAGCACTGTCCCACCACCGCTGTCCCCTGTGGACCCTGCATCCACCACATTAACCCAGTGCGCAGTGATGGACACGTAACGGCCCTGGCCATGCCGACTGGACCATGCATCAGTTGTGAGGTGCACCTTTCCGCTCACTGACTGCTTGAGTGCATGGACAATGCGGTCTTTCACATGATGGTGGAGGGCTGGGATGGCTTTGCGAGAGAAGAAGTGGCGACTGGGTAGGTCATAGCGTGGTACTGCATAGGCCATGAGTTTGCGGAAAGCTGTGCTTTCCACCAACCAAAAGGGCATCATCTCAAATGAGATTAGTTTGGCAATGTGGGCGTTCAAACCCAGTGTACGCGGATGAGAGACTGAGTACTTTCTTGACCTACTCATAGTGTCTGGGAGGGTGAGCTGGACTTGAGAGCTGCATATGGTGGAAGTAGCGGTGGACAGGGCGGACTGAGAGAGGGTTGATGATGGTGATGGAGTTGGTGTTCTTTCTGATGGCCTAGAATCAGTCTTTCGTTGATATAACAGTGGGATTTCCTGACTGCTGTGGTCTTGCAACGACACCTCAACATTTGCTGCTGTGCTAACCGGTGGGCTTACAGTGGGGGAAACAATGTAGCGTTGCTGACTACCTTCGTTGTGATCAGTTGCACATGTGGCACTTGAGGTTTGGTGTTGTGTCCACGCTTGCAAGTGCATGCTGGTTAAATGTCTAAGCATGCAACTGGTATTCAAATTTTTCAGATTTTTCCCTCGGCTAAAGGTCTTTGCGCACTTCTTACAGATAACCTTGGCCTGATCATGAGGATTTTGGTCAAAAAAGTGACACACTGCACTCTTCCTACTTTGGCAGACATTTTGCGGCCTAGCACGCTGTGATCTTTTGACCCTCTGGACAAGCTGTCCAGCAACTCTTTTGATGTTTGGAACCTGTCTTTGGAGTGCTCCGAGCCTGCCAGATAACAGCTGTTGCGATGTCGATGTCTGCTGTGGATGCTCCTCATCTGAGCTATTGGAAGCAGCACCCTCTTCCCCCAATGGATGCCAATCTGGGTCAACAACTGGGTCATCCATCACCTCCTCTTCTATGTCATGTGCACCTTTCTCTGTGTCACCGTGTATGGTGGTATAGTGTGCGGGAAGGGGCACCTGAGTCTCATCAGGGTCAAAATCTGGCTCTGCACACTGCGAGGACAATGTAGTGCTCTGAGTGAATGTACCAGCAGAATCATCCATCAGCGGCTGTGCATCAGTGCACTCCATGTCAGATTCATCTTGGCCTGGGTAATTCACCATTTGACTTGATAATCCAGGCATGGTATGTGAAAACAGCTCCATGGAGTAATCAGTAGTATGGCCTGCGTCATCCTTCAATCTTGGTTGGGGTGAAGGACACAAGGAAAGGTGTGGTTCATGAACATGAGCCTCCAATGACGACTCAGTGCTTTTACTTTTTACAACTGAAGAAGAGGAGGCGATAGAGCTGGAGGCTGAGTCAGCAATGTAAGACAAAACTTTTTCCTGATGCTCTGCCTTTAAAAGCGGTTTGCCAACTCCTAGAAAACTAAGCGTTCGAGTCCTTATGTAGCCAGACGATGACGCAGGGTCAGCACCTCCTGCATTCGGTCCTATTTTGCTCTTGCCACTACCATCAGATCCACCACCAACACCATCATTACCAGCTGCCAACCCCCGCCCAATTCCACGGCCTCTTCCACCAGCCTTCCTCATTTTTGGTAGAAATGTAGACAAAATCCAACAAACTATATAGTAATGTAAAACAAGGTACAAGGTGTCTATAGGACAGGGGAGATTTAGAATTTCTGCACACACTTGTGGACAGTGGACACTTTTGGATTGTGTGAGGCCCACTGATATCTGAGCGCTATGTGACAGGCTCGATGGCACAGCTGCCTGTGACCAAAGTGACAAGAGGATAATGGAGATTTTGAATCTCTGCGCACACTTTTGGACACTGGACACTTGTGGATTGTGTGAGGCCCACTGATATCTGAGCGCTATGTGACAGGCTCGATGGCACAGCTGCCTGTGACCAAAGTGACGAGAGGATAATGGAGATTTTGAATCTCTGCGCACACTTTTGGACACTGGACACTTGTGGATTGTGTGAGGCCCACTGATATCTGAGCGCTATGTGACACGCTCGATGGCACAGCTGCCTGTGACCAAAGTGACGAGAGGATAATGGAGATTTTGAATCTCTGCGCACACTTTTGGACACTGGACACTTGTGGATTGTGTGAGGCCCACTGATATCTGAGCGCTATGTGACACGCTCGATGGCACAGCTTCCTGTGACCAAAGTGACGAGAGGATAATGGAGATTTTGAATCTCTGCGCACACTTTTGGACACTGGACACTTGTGGATTGTGTGAGGCCCACTGATATCTGAGCGCTATGTGACAGGCTCGATGGCACAGCTGCCTGTGACCAAAGTGACGAGAGGATAATGGAGATTTTGAATCTCTGCGCACACTTTTGGACACTGGACACTTGTGGATTGTGTGAGGCCCACTGATATCTGAGCGCTATGTGACACGCTCGATGGCACAGCTGCCTGTGACCAAAGTGACGAGAGGATAATGGAGATTTTGAATCTCTGCGCACACTTTTGGACACTGGACACTTGTGGATTGTGTGAGGCCCACTGATATCTGAGCGCTATGTGACATGCTCGATGGCACAGCTGCCTGTGACCAAAGTGACGAGAGGATAATGGAGATTTTGAATCTCTGCGCACACTTTTGGACACTGGACACTTGTGGATTGTGTGAGGCCCACTGATAGCTGAGCGCTATGTGACAGGCTCGATGGCACAGCTGCCTGTGACCAAAGTGACGAGAGGATAATGGAGATTTTGAATCTCTGCGCACACTTTTGGACACTGGACACTTGTGGATTGTGTGAGGCCCACTGATATCTGAGCGCTATGTGACACGCTCGATGGCACAGCTGCCTGTGACCAAAGTGACGAGAGGATAATGGAGATTTTGAATCTCTGCGCACACTTTTGGACACTGGACACTTGTGGATTGTGTGAGGCCCACTGATATCTGAGCGCTATGTGACACGCTCGATGGCACAGCTGCCTGTGACCAAAGTGACGAGAGGATAATGGAGATTTTGAATCTCTGCGCACACTTTTGGACACTGGACACTTGTGGATTGTGTGAGGCCCACTGATATCTGAGCGCTATGTGACAGGCTCGATGGCACAGCTGTGACAAAAGTGACTAGAGGATAAGGGAGATTGGATTGCTTTTAAAAAAGCAGTTTGCGGAGCAGTGGGTAAACAGCAATGCCAGCGTGTCAGGAAGCCTTAAAAGGCAGCCCAACAACCAACACCACTGATACACCACAATATAGCCTCCCCTTGCACTGCACACACAGTGACTTGTGTGTTGTGCAGGCCAAATCGCTAGCAGCAGAAGCAGTTTTTTTGTCTTCTTCCCTGCCTAACGCTCTCCCTACAGAATCAGCAGCAACCTCTCCCTATACTAAGATCGGCAGAAGTAAGATGGCGGTCGGCGTGCACGCCCTTTTATACCCCCTGTGACGCCCACCAAAGCAAGCCAATCACTTGCATGCCCTTCTGAAAGATGGTGGTGACCCGTGCCTAGGTCATCACGTTGCCCACAGTGTCCGTGGATCCTGATTGGCTGAAAAAGAGCGCAAAACAAACTTTTGAAACGCGACTTTGGCGCGTAAGTCGCCGACCTCGTGGCCGACCTCATCCTAGGGTCGGGTTTCGTTTCATGAAACCCGACTTTGCCAAAAGTCGGCGACTTTTGAATTTTTTCGACCCGTTTCGCTCAACTCTAATAGTAAGCATCCCCTGTCCCACAAAGTAAATACAAGTAGATGACTAAAATGCAAAAAAAAGATGCAAAATTTGCAATAAAGTGTAATAGTCTTAAGCATGAATGGGTTAATTATTTATCAGTCCCTATCTTGGTTAAATCTACCCAATGCATTCGCTATCACACAAGAAAACATACACTTACCGTATATTCTCGAGTATAAGATGAATTTTTCAGCACATTATTTTGTTTTGAAAACACCTCCCTCGGCTTACACTTGAGTCATTGTTCAAGAAAATGGCAGGGGAGGGAGAGTGGTGGAGCAATGGGTCACAGAGGCAGGAGCCGGCTGCTACGCTAACTCCTGTGCCCACTGCGAAAGATAAATGAATATTCACTGCGCTGGCAGTGAATATTCATCTCTCTTATAGCGTGCACAGTGTCATCCTCAGCAGCCGGCTCCTGCAGCTGCTGGACAATCATGTGTCCCTGCTACTTAAGAGTTATGAATATTCACCTCTCTCCACTCCCATAGACATGGAGAGAGGTGAATATTCATTCCCTTAATGAGCGGGGACACATGATTGCCCGGCCACAGGAGCTTCTGGCATAAGATGAACAAGATGCTATGAGGGCACGGGACGTTAAGTAGGATTTTTTTTAATGCTTTTCTCGTGCGGGCAATGCATACAAGGATTGGGATGAGTAATGATACAGACCAGGATAGGCATGAGGAACCATGCAGGCAAGGATGGGGATAAGGAACCATGCATACAAGGATAGGGATGAGGAGCCAGCAGACCAGGATAGGGATGAGGAAGCCATGCATACTAGGATAGGGATGAGGAGCCAGCACACCAAGATAGGGATGAGGAACCATGCATAGAAGGATAGGGATGAGGAGCCATGCATACAAGGATAGGCATGAGGTACCATGCATGCAAGGACAGGAAGGGGGGAGCCGTGCAAACCAGGATAGGAATGAGGGGACAATGCATACCCGGCTTATACTTGAGTCAATAAGTTTTCCAGTTTTCTTGTTGCAAAATTAGGCGCCTCGGCTTATACTCGGGTTGGCTTATACACGAGTATATATATTATGTACATTTTTTTTATAAAGTATGTATAAGATTGAAACAAAAGCCATTTCCATTGAAATTGGTAAAAAAGAAAGCAAAATATATGATTTTTCCTTCTGAGGATGACAAGATTAGGATTATTTAGTCTAAAAAAAGACGACTGAGGGGCGATCTAATAACCATGTATAAGTATATAAGAGGACAATACAAATATTTCTCCGAGGATCTGTTTATAGCAAGGATTGTGACGGTCACAAGGGGGCATTCTTTGTGTCTGGAGGAGAAAAGGTTTTTCCACCAACATAGAAAAGGATTCTTTACTGTTAGGGCAGTGAGAATCTGGAATTCCATGCCTGAGGAGGTGGTGATGGCGAACTCAGTCGAAGGGTTCAAGAGAGGCCTGGATGTCTTCCTGGAGCGTAACAATATTGTATCTTACAGTGATTAGGTTCCTTAGAAGGACATAGATCTGGGGATTTATTCTGACGGAATATAGGCTGAACTGGACGGACAAATGTCTTTTTTCAGCCTTGTTACTATGTTACTATGTAAGATAAAGATTCTGGCCACTTTTTATAAATGGTTTGTAATTGGAGCCAGGAGAAAATTGCTGCTAGACAGTTGTCTTGAAATAAGAAAATAAATGTCATTTTCCCATGTACTGCTGTGGTTATTGTTTGGCTGCAGATGTCACAATGGGTATACATATATGTGTTGCAACCTCTGCAGCCAATATATGCAGGGAACTTATAGAATGTGGCACTGGGGCAACCAGGAGTAAAATGGTGGGTATATCTTATTTCATATTTTACATGTATTGCTGCCTGTGTGCAGCTTTTTGATTGCCTTAGGCTGGTTTCACATTTGCGTTTTTTTTCACGGTAATTTAGCGCTAAATAGCGCATGCGTTTTTTTTTCCTATACTTTGCATGGGATGCGCTTATGTGCGCATACACATGCGTTTGTACGCGTTTTACCGCGCATGCGTTTTTTTGCGGTATGCGCTCGGGCGCACAAAATGCAACTTGTTGCATTTTTTGTGCGTCCGATTTGCCTCAAAAAAACGCATGCGCGCGCAATGCGTTTTTTTACAGCAAGACACCCATTATAAGTCTATGGTGAGCATATGTGCGCATTGGCATGCTTATGTATGCGTTTTTTTGCACATGCATTTTTTTTTTTACCATTAGTTTAGACAATGGAATTTAGGGGTTTGGGTAAAGTTAGGGTTAGTTAAGGGGGTTTAGGGTTAGGGTTAGGGTCAGGGTTAGGGTTAGGGTTAGGGTTAGGGTCAGGGTTAGGGTTAAGTATGGTTTGGTTAAGGGTTAGGGTCAGGGTTAGGGTTAGGGTTAGGGTTAGGGTCAGGGTTAGGGTCAGGGTTAGGGTTAGGGTTAGGGTTAAGTATGGTTTGGTTAAGGGTTAGGGTTAGGGTTAGGGTCAGGGTTAGGGTTAGGGTCAGGGTTAGGGTTAAGTATGGTTTGGTTAAGGGTTAGGGTTAGGGTTAGGGTCAGGGTTAGGGTTAGGGTTAGGGTCAGGGTTAGGGTTAAGTATGGTTTGGTTAAGGGTTAGGGTTAGGGTTAGGGTCAGGGTTAGGGTTAGGGTTAGGGTCAGGGTTAGGGTTAGTAAAGTCATGGTTTGGGTTAGTGAGTGGCCACCTAATGTTGGAAAAAAACGCAAACGCGGTAAAAACGCACTAAAAACGCATACAAACGCTTAAAAACGCTGCGTTTTTTTCATGCATGCTCATAAAAATGCTTGAAAAAAACGCAGCAGTTGTATGCTTTTGTATGCGTTTTTCAATGTGTTTTTTTGCGGGAAAAACGCGCTGCAAAAAAAAGCAAGTGTGAAACAGGCCTTAGGCTGGTTTCAGATTAGCGTTTTTTTGCGCAGCGCATCCTGCGCGTCCATGCGCATGCGTCCCTATGTTTAACATGGGGGATGCATGGTCTTGCGTTTGCACGCGTTCGTATGCATTTTTGTGCGCAAGTGTTTTTTCAGAGTGTGTGCCTAGGCGGGCCAGATGCCACCTGTTGCATTTTTGGGTCCGCCGAAAGGCGTAAACAAAAAGCTTGCGCACGGAATGCGACAAAATAATGCATTACAGTCTATGGGAACGCAGGCGTGCGCATGGACATGCGTTCGTCTGCGTTTTAGTGCGCATGCGTTTTTGGCGTAAAAATGTGTAGACACTGGTTTTAACCCCTAGAGAACGAATGCGCATAAAAAACGCAAACGCATGCAAAAACGCATGATGCGTTTTTTTGCATGGGTTTCTATTGCACAAGATGCACTGCGCAAAAAAACACTAATGTGAAAGTAGCCTTAGACAACCCCTTTTAAAAAGACTGTTTCGAAAAATGCAAAAAGGCTCTATACACCTTTGACATTGGAAAATGTTTTCTTTCTACTTTAACCCCTTTACCCCCAAGGGTGGTTTGCACTTTCATGACTGGGCCAATTTTTACAATTCTGACCACTGTCCCTTTATGAGGTAATAACTCTGAAACGCTTAAATGGATCCTGGTGATTCTGACATTGTTTTCTCGTGACAAATTGTACTTCATGTTAGTGGTAAAATTTCATTCAAATATCTTGCGTTTATTTGTGAAAAAAATGAAAATTTTGAAAATTTTGCAATTTTCCAAATTTGAATTTTTATAATAATAATAATCTTTATTTATATAGCGCCAACATATTCCCCAGTGCCTTACAGTTTAACAGTTTCAAAACACAAGTCATAAGTAACAACATTAACAATACAATAATTAAAGCAAAATAAGACGAAATAAGACGACCCTGCTCATGAGAGCTTACAATCTTCAATGAGATGAGGGAGATACAAAGTACTGGTGTGTATTTACAATTGTGTATTTACAATGAAGGTCCAGTCATCTTGAGGGAGTGAAGGATGGATGGAGATAGTGAATGGGCTACACACGCACACTTACACATAGAATGACTTTGATTAGTGAACGTGATAGGCCTCTCTGAACAAGTGTGTTTTGAGGGAGCGCCTAAAACTATGCAAATTGTGGATAGTCCTGATTTCTTGGGGTAGAGCATTCCAGAGGATAGGAGCAGCACAGGAGAAGTCTTATAGTCGGGAGTGGGAGGTACGGATTAGAGCAGAGGTTAGTCGAAAGTCGTTTGCAGAGCGCAGCGATCGGCTAGGCCGATAGACAGAAATGAGGGAAGAGATGTAAGGGGGTGCCACACTGTGGAGAGCTTTGTGGGTGAGAACAAGTACTTTGAATTGGATCCTATAATCAATGGGTAGCCAATGTAAGGACTGGCGAAGAGCGGATGCGTCCGAGTACCGATTAGCCAGATGGACGATCCTGGCCGCTGCATTAACCCCTTCATGACCCAGCCTATTTTGACCTTAACGACCTGGCCATTTTTTGCAATTCTGACCAATGTCCCTTTATGAGGTAATAACTCAGGAACGCTTCAACGCATCCTAGCGATTCCGAGATTGTTTTTTCGTGACATATTGGGCTTCATGTTAGTGGTAAATTTAGGTCGATAATTTTTGCGTTTATTTGTGAAAAAAATGGAAATTTGGTGAAAATTTTGAAAATTTAGCAATTTTCAAATTTTGAATTTTTATTCTGTTAAACCAGAGAGTTATGTGACACAAAATAGTTAATAAATAACATTTCCCACATGTTTACTTTAACTAGCACAATTTTGGAAACAACATTTTTTTTCGTTAGGAAGTTATAAGGGTTAAAAGTTGACCAGCAATTTCTCATTTTTACAACAAAATTTACAAAACCATTTTTTTTAGGGACCACCTCACATTTGAAGTCACTTTGAGGGGTCTATATAGCAGAAAATACCCAAAAGTGACACCATTCTAAAAACTGCACCCCTCAAGCTACTCAAAACTACATTCAAGAAGATTATTAACCCTTCAGGTGCTTCACAGGAACTAAAGCAACATGGAATGAAAAAATGGACATTTTAATTTTTCCAACCAAAATTTTCTTTTAGCATCAGTTTTTTCATTTTCACATGGGTAACAGGATAAAATGGATCCTAAAATTTGTTGGGCAATTTCTGCTGAGTACATTGATACCTCATATGTGGTCATAAACCACTGTTTGGGCGCACGGCAGGGCCCGGAAGGGAAGGAGTGCCATGTGACTTTTTGATTGGAAAATTAGCTCCAATCGTTAGCGGACACCATGTCGCATTTGGAGAGCCCCTGGGTGCCTAAACATTGGAGCTCCCCCACAAGTGACCCCATTTTGGAAACTAGACCCTCAAAGGAACTTATCTAGATGTGTGGTGAGTAGAGTTGAGCGACTTTTGGTTTTTTAGGGTCGCGTTTCATTTCGTGAAACCCGACTTTTCCAAAAGTCGGGTCGAGCAAGATCGTCCGATTATAGGGAAAAGTCGGGGTCGTCCCGAAACACGAAACCCAATGTAAGTCAATGGGGAATAAAAGTCGGCAGTGAGAGGAGGACAGGAAACACACCTACAGTGCCCATTTGAATGCCAAAAGCATCAATTCTTCTTACTTAAGCTTGTCAACCTTAATTAACTTCATAATACAAGTTACGCACTGAAAAATGGGGGTTATTTGGCTAAAGTTGTGGGGGGGAGGGCTGGCTGCAGGTTTTCATGTGCCCTGGGCGAAAGAGCGCCCCTTTAACACATACCACAACTCATCATGCTCCGATACGGCAGATAAATAGCGGTATAGTACAATGAAAAATACCTCACTTTTTACATCTCATGACGAGGCCCATCTATTTCTCCATACAGAATCATTGGTCCCATATAATGTTTGAAACAGTATATGATGAGCTCCACATAATGCTACAGTATATGTTGGTCCCCATGGATGAAGCTCCACTGTCTTATGGGCCCAAATAATGCTCCAAACATAATCGGCCCCATTTCTAATGCTCTAGTGTATAATGGGCCCTGTAAATGCTGCTCCAGTGTCTGATGTCCACCTTTGGAATGTTCCAGTGTATGGTGGGCCCCATCTATCATTCTCTAGAGTATAGTGCTCCCCAAAAATTGCTGTCCCAACATTGAAAACAATCAAATAAGTCTCCTCGCTAGGGAATCCCTGTACTAGTCTAGACTCCTCGTCATCCCATCTTCCATCTCACTGCACAGTATTTCAACTTTGCAAGTACTGTGATCCTGGGCAAGCAGGGGGGGCCCACTCGTTGGCGACGGCACTGGCACAGGGCCCCTGATAGTACGGTGGTGTGTCTGATGGCGGGTGGGCCGAACCTGCACTTTCATCTGCAGCTTCCTCTTTGTCACCGTGTAAGATGGAACTGTATATGGGAAGGGTAACCTGAGTTTCATCAGGGTCAGATTCAGGCCGGGTAGCGTGCGAGGGGAATGTAGTGGTCTGGGTCAATGTACCAGCAGATTCATCGAGCAGTGGCTGGGCATCAGTGCACTTGTGTCGCCCCCAGGAGTACGGTCGCCACAGTGGCATTACCTTCTTCCTAGGGAGTGTGATGTCATGCTTGGGAGCAACGAAGGATCTCTCTAGCAGGTTAACTGATTGAGCGGCGTTATTCCCACGAGTCATGACCCTCCAAACAGCGTTCATGAAGGCAAAGTGTTTGTTATACGTGGGCAGTATGGTTGCAAAGCTGAACCTTAAAGGAATGTCCAGAAGGGCACCACCAGGAGTGGAGCCTACGGTTAAATTCGACTCCACCTGGGAAACCTCAACCATGCCAGCTACAGAACAGATGCACACATTGCAAGCTTAATTCCGTTAACGAACGAGACTCCGTCATGCCCCGCGGTCCGAGTCCGGCTTACTAGAGGGACACGTGAGGCTCTGGCACATGAGATTGGCCAATAACTGGTGTGTCATGCCCTTACATGTCCGTGGCTGCATGTGCGCTACACTGAAAAGGCCAGCGTTTGTCGCTTACAGGTGCAGATAACCCGCTGAACAATGTTAGTGATGGGGATCACTGATTACAATTATTACCCGCGAACAATGATTTCCCAGTAAGTGCAGGTCAACCGCAGTTCCGGAATTAGGCCTAACCGTCATTCCTGAAAAAATGAAAAACTTACGTGTGCAAACCACAGGTGCTGTAGCTTGCTTAACAGCTCGCCAGCCGTTCTCACGCCCAGTATGGATTACACGTGATTGCACAAAGGTGAGAAAGGGTACCGTATCCCCGGATAACATGTATGGATAGCGTACACATTCAAAATATATGTCTCAGGAGGCAGGCTCAGACGGTGTTAGGCCCAGTATGGATTGCACGTGATTGCACAAAGGTTAGAAAGGGTACCGTATCCCCAGATAACATGTATGGATAGCGTACACATTCAAAATATATGTCTCAGGAGGCAGGCTCAGACGGTGTTAGGCCCAGTATGGATTGCACGTGATTGCACAAAGGTTAGAAAGGGTACCGTATCCCCAGATAACATGTATGGATAGCGTACACATTCAAAATATATGTCTATACATCAGGAGGCAGGCTCAGACGGTGTCAGGCACAGTATGGATTTGACGGCCCAGATTACACAGCGGAGGAGCAGGGAGAGGTAAAGATTTCAAATGCTGGGGCCCTGCCAAAGCAAGGGGGGCCCACTCGTGGGCGTCGGTACTGGCACTGGGCCCCTCATAGTACAGCGGTGTGTCTGACGGCGGGTGTGCACCACCACCGTCAGAGACACTTGATTGCACTATGAGGGACCCTGTGCCACTGCCCGCGCCCAAGAGTCGGCCTACCCACCTGTCCAGGGCAACGGCACTCGCACGGTGTCGTGCGCTAGGTGGTGACCCCGGCCATGGGGGGGGAGGCAGCACAGTTAGGAAGTTTTAGAAAGTGGCATATGTTGATGTTGGACATTCAGCTGATGCAAAAGGCGAAATAGGTGAAGTCCCAGGAAGAGGTGGACCAAAGCAAGCCATTTTTCTGTCACCCTATGTGTCATCAGGGGAAGGTGGGACAAAATCCTTGGAAACCCATGCATGGTTCATTTTAATGAAGGTTAGATCATCCACATTTTGGGTTGACAGACGGGTCCTTTTTTCTGTCAGGATTGATCCAGCTGAACTGAAGACTCTTTCCGATAGCACACTTGCAGCTGGGCAAGCGAGCTCCTGTAAGGCATATTGGGCCAATTCAGGCCAGGTGTCCAGTTTAGCGGCCCAATAGTCAAAAGGGAATGACCTGTGTGGGAGAACATCGATATGGGAGGAAAAGTAGTTTGTAACCATAGTTGACAACTGCTGTCTCCTGTCACTTTCCATCGATGCAGTATTACCAGTTGTGTGAGCGGTATTTGAAAAATCAGTCCACAACATTGTCATGAAACCCCTGTCTCCAATGCCACTTCTGCTGTGTGCACCACGATCACCTCTGCCAAGCTGCCCCCGGCCCGTACGGCTCGTGTGAGAACCATCACCGCTGCTGTGTGCTGGGAATGCCTCAAGCAACCGATTTACCAGAGTTGCTTGTTTATTAGCCAATATTAGGTCAAGGTTCTCCTGTGGCATGATGTTTTGTAATTTGCCTATATAGCGTGGATCCAGGATGCTGGCCAACCAGTAGTCGTCATCGTTCATCATTTTGGCAATGCGGGGGTCCCTTTTTAGGATCTGCAAGGCATAATCTGACATGTGGGCCAATGTTCCCGGTGTCAATGATGCACTGCGAGTGCTGGGTGGAGGAGCACTTTCTGGCAAATCCACATCCCTCCAGTCACGCACAAACCCTGTACCAGACCTTGCCACGCCAACATTTTCACTTGCCCCACGAGATGCATCCTCCTCCCCTAAGTAATCATCCCCATCATCATCCTCCTCCTCCTCTTCTTCCTCCACCTCGTCCAGGAGAGGGCCCTGAGCAGACAATGGCTGAATGTCATCAAGGATTCCCTCCTCCTCTTCCTCCTCATCAACATTGGCTGCAGACGCCTGCTCCTTAAGGTGCGTCAAAGTTTGCATGAGCAGACGCATAAGTGGGATGCTCATGCTTAGGATGGCGTCGTCTGCGCTTACCAGCCGTGTGCATTCCTCATAACACTGAAGGACTTTACAGAGGTCTTTCAGCTTCGACCACTGAACACCTGTCAACTCCATGTCTGCTCTCAAAGTGCCTGGCCGTGTATCCTCCCACAAATGCATTATGGCCTGCCTCTGCTCGCACAGCCGCTCCACCATGTGCAGGGTGGAGTTCCACCTTGTTGCAATGTCGATAATGAGGCGGTGGTTGGGAAGGTGGAGCAATCGCTGCAGCTTCTGCATACGACCGGCGGATGTGCGCGCACAGTCTTCGCACCTTCTGGAGCAGGGCTGTTAACTCCGGATAATTTTTGAGGAAGCACTGCACCACCAGGTTCAAGGTGTGAGCCAAGCAAGGTATGTGGCTGAGTTTTGAAAGGGCTATGGCTGCCACAAAATTACGGCCGTTATCACTAACTACCTTGCCTGCCTCAAGATGTACACTGCCCAGCCATGACTCAGTTTGTCGCTTCAAGTACTCGGCCAGCACCTCGGCGGTGTGTCTGTCGCCCAAACACATCATCTGCAACACAGCCTGCTGACGCTTTCCACTAGCTGCTCGATAGGGGGACACATCGTGTGCAACAGTGGCAGCTGCAGATGGAGTGCTCGTACGACTGTGCTATGTGGACGAGCTTTCGCTTCTGGAGGAGGAGAAGGAGGAGGGTCGAACGCCTACAGCCAACTGTTTCCTATACCGTGGGCTAGGCAGCACTGTCCCACCACCGCTGTCCCCTGTGGACCCTGCATCCACCACATTAACCCAGTGCGCAGTGATGGACACGTAACGGCCCTGGCCATGCCGACTGGACCATGCATCAATTGTGAGGTGCACCTATCCGCTCACTGACTGCTTGAGTGCATGGACAATGCGGTCTTTCACATGATGGTGGAGGGCTGGGATGGCTTTGCGAGAGAAGAAGTGGCGACTGGGTAGGTCATAGCGTGGTACTGCATAGGCCATGAGTTCGCGGAAAGCTGTGCTTTCCACCAACCGAAAGGGCATCATCTCAAACGAGATTAGTTTGGCAATGTGGGCGTTCAAACCCAGTGTACGCGGATGAGAGACTGAGTACTTTCTTGACCTACTCATAGTGTCTGGGAGGGTGAGCTGGACTTGAGAGCTGCATATGGTGGAAGTAGCGGTGGACATGGCGGACTGAGAGAGGGTTGATGATGGTGATGGAGTTGGTGTTCTTT
Organism: Dendrobates tinctorius; assembly: GCF_039654945.1. NCBI lineage: Eukaryota > Metazoa > Chordata > Amphibia > Anura > Dendrobatidae > Dendrobates > Dendrobates tinctorius. The sequence goes on along the minus strand of NW_027361673.1, from coordinate 31,567,141 downwards.
CTGATGGCCTAGAATCAGTCTTTCGTTGATATAACAGTGGGATTCCCTGACTGCTGTGGCCTTGCAACGACACCTCAACATTTGCTGCTGTGCTAACCGGTGGGCTTACAATGGGGGAAACAATGTAGCGTTGCTGACTACCTTCGTTGTGATCAGTTGCACATGTGGCACTTGAGGTTTGGTGTTGTGTCCACGCTTGCAAGTGCATGCTGGTTAAATGTCTAAGCATGCAACTGGTATTCAAATTTTTCAGATTTTTCCCTCGGCTAAAGGTCTTTGCGCACTTCTTACAGATAACCTTGGCCTGATCATGAGGATTTTGTTCAAAAAAGTGCCACACTGCACTCTTCCTACTTTGGCAGACATTTTGCGGCCTAGCACGCTGTGATCTTTTGACCCTCTGGACAAGCTGTCCAGCAACTCTTTTGATGTTTGGAACCTGTCTTTGGAGTGCTACGGGCCTGCCAGATAACAGCTGTTGCGATGTCGATGTCTGCTGTGGATGCTCCTCATCTGAGCTATTGGAAGCAGCACCCTCTTCCCCCAATGGATGCCAATCTGGGTCAACAACTGGGTCATCCATCACCTCCTCTTCTATGTCATGTGCACCTTCCTCTGTGTCACCGTGTATGGTGGTATAGTGTGCGGGAAGGGGCACCTGAGTCTCATCAGGGTCAGAATCTGGCTCTGTACACTGCGAGGACAATGTAGTGCTCTGAGTGAATGTACCAGCAGAATCATCCATCAGCGGCTGTGCATCAGTGCACTCCATGTCAGATTAATCTTGGCCTGGGTAATTCACCATTTCACTTGATAATCCAGGCATGGTATGTGAAAACAGCTCCATGGAGTAATCAGTAGTATGGCCTGCGTCATCCTTGGTTGGGGTGAAGGACACAAGGAAAGGTGTGGTTCATGAACATGAGCCTCCAATGACGACTCAGTGCTTTTACTTTTTACAACTGAAGAAGAGGAGGCGATAGAGCTGGAGGCTGAGTCAGCAATGTAAGACAAAACTTTTTCCTGATGCTCTGGCTTTAAAAGCGGTTTGCGAACTCCTAGAAAACTAAGCGTTCGAGGCCTTATGTAGCCAGACGATGACGCAGGCTCAACACCTCCTGCATTCGGTCCTATTTTGCTCTTGCCACTACCATCAGATCCACCACCAACACCATCATTACCAGCTGCCAACCCCCGCCCAATTCCACGGCCTCTTCCACCAGCCTTCCTCATTTTTGGTAGAAATGTAGACAAAATCCAACAAACTATATAGTAATGTAAAACAAGGTACAAGGTGTCTATAGGACAGGGGAGATTTTGAATTTCTGCAGACACTTGTGGACACTGGACACTTTTGGATTGTGTGAGGCCCACTGATATCTGAGCGCTATGTGACAGGCTCGATGGCACAGCTGTGACCAAAGTGACTAGAGGATAAGGGAGATTTTGAATCTCTGCACACACTTTTGGACACTGGACACTTTTGGATTGTGTGAGGCCCACTGATATCTGAGCGCTATGTCACAGGCTCGATGGCACAGCTGTGACCAAAGTGACTAGAGGATAAGGGAGATTTTGAATCTCTGCACACACTTTTGGACACTGGACACTTTTGGATTGTGTGAGGCCCACTGATATCTGAGCGCTATGTGACAGGCTCGATGGCACAGCTGTGACCAAAGTGACTAGAGGATAAGGGAGATTTTGAATCTCTGCACACACTTTTGGACACTGGACACTTTTGGATTGTGTGAGGCCCACTGATATCTGAGCGCTATGTCACAGGCTCGATGGCACAGCTGTGACCAAAGTGACTAGAGGATAAGGGAGATTTTGAATCTCTGCACACACTTTTGGACACTGGAAACTTTTGGATTGTGTGAGGCCCAATGAATATCTGAGCGCTATGTGACAGGCTCGATGGCACAGCTGTGACCAAAGTGACTAGAGGAAAAGGGAGATTTTGAATCTCTGCACACACTTTTGGACACTGGACACTTTTGGATTGTGTGAGGCCCAATGAATATCTGAGCGCTATGTGACAGGCTCGATGGCACAGCTGTGACCAAAGTGACTAGAGGATAAGGGAGATTTTGAATCTCTGCACACACTTTTGGACACTGGACACTTTTGGATTGTGTGCGGCCCATTGATATCTGAGCGCTATGTGACAGGCTCGATGGCACAGCTGTGACCAAAGTGACTAGAGGATAAGGGAGATTTTGAATCTCTGCACACACTTTTGGACACTGGACACTTTTGGATTGTGTGAGGCCCAATGAATATCTGAGCGCTATGTGACAGGCTCGATGGCACAGCTGTGACCAAAGTGACTAGAGGATAAGGGAGATTTTGAATCTCTGCACACACTTTTGGACACTGGACACTTTTGGATTGTGTGAGGCCCACTGATATCTGAGCGCTATGTGACAGGCTCGATGGCACAGCTGTGACCAAAGTTACTAGAGGATAAGGGAGATTTTGAATCTCTGCACACACTTTTGGACACTGGACACTTTTGGATTGTGTGAGGCCCAATGAATATTTGAGCGCTATGTGACAGGCTCGATGGCACAGCTGTGACCAAAGTGACTAGTGGATAAGGGAGATTTTGAATCTCTGCACACACTTTTGGACACTGGACACTTTTGGATTGTGTGAGGCCCACTGATATCTGAGCGCTATGTCACAGGCTCGATGGCACAGCTGTGACCAAAGTGACTAGAGGATAAGGGAGATTTTGAATCTCTGCACACACTTTTGGACACTGGACACTTTTGGATTGTGTGAGGCCCACTGATATCTGAGCGCTATGTGACAGGCTCGATGGCACAGCTGTGACCAAAGTGACTAGAGGATAAGGGAGATTTTGAATCTCTGCACACACTTTTGGACACTGGACACTTTTGGATTGTGTGAGGCCCACTGATATCTGAGCGCTATGTGACAGGCTCGATGGCACAGCTGTGACCAAAGTGACTAGAGGATAAGGGAGATTTTGAATCTCTGCACACACTTTTGGACACTGGACACTTTTGGATTGTGTGAGGCCCACTGATATCTGAGTGCTATGTCACAGGCTCGATGGCACAGCTGTGACCAAAGTGACTAGAGGATAAGGGAGATTTTGAATCTCTGCACACACTTTTGGACACTGGACACTTTTGGATTGTGTGAGGCCCACTGATATCTGAGCGCTATGTCACAGGCTCGATGGCACAGCTGTGACCAAAGTGACTATAGGATAAGGGAGATTTTGAATCTCTGCACACACTTTTGGACACTGGACACTTTTGGATTGTGTGAGGCCCACTGATATCTGAGCGCTATGTCACAGGCTCGATGGCACAGCTGTGACCAAAGTGACTAGAGGATAAGGGAGATTTTGAATCTCTGCACACACTTTTGGACACTGGACACTTTTGGATTGTGTGAGGCCCAATGAATATCTGAGCGCTATGTCACAGGCTCGATGGCACAGCTGTGACCAAAGTGACTAGAGGATAAGGGAGATTTTGAATCTCTGCACACACTTTTGGACACTGGACACTTTTGGATTGTGTGCGGCCCACTGATATCTGAGCGCTATGTGACAGGCTCGATGGCACAGCTGTGACCAAAGTGACTAGAGGATAAGGGAGATTTTGAATCTCTGCACACACTTTTGGACACTGGACACTTTTGGATTGTGTGAGGCCCACTGATATCTGAGCGCTATGTGACAGGCTCGATGGCACAGCTGTGACCAAAGTGACTAGAGGATAAGGGAGATTTTGAATCTCTGCACACACTTTTGGACACTGGACACTTTTGGATTGTGTGAGGCCCACTGATATCTGAGTGCTATGTGACAGGCTCGATGGCACAGCTGTGACCAAAGTGACTAGAGGATAAGGGAGATTTTGAATCTCTGCACACACTTTTGGACACTGGACACTTTTGGATTGTGTGAGGCCCACTGATATCTGAGTGCTATGTCACAGGCTCGATGGCACAGCTGTGACCAAAGTGACTAGAGGATAAGGGAGATTTTGAATCTCTGCACACACTTTTGGACACTGGACACTTTTGGATTGTGTGAGGCCCACTGATATCTGAGCGCTATGTGACAGGCTCGATGGCACAGCTGTGACCAAAGTGACTATAGGATAAGGGAGATTTTGAATCTCTGCACACACTTTTGGACACTGGACACTTTTGGATTGTGTGAGGTCCACTGATATCTGAGCGCTATGTCACAGGCTCGATGGCACAGCTGTGACCAAAGTGACTAGAGGATAAGGGAGATTTTGAATCTCTGCACACACTTTTGGACACTGGACACTTTTGGATTGTGTGAGGCCCAATGAATATCTGAGCGCTATGTGACAGGCTCGATGGCACAGCTGTGACCAAAGTGACTAGAGGATAAGGGAGATTTTGAATCTCTGCACACACTTTTGGACACTGGACACTTTTGGATTGTGTGCGGCCCACTGATATCTGAGCGCTATGTGACAGGCTCGATGGCACAGCTGTGACCAAAGTGACTAGAGGATAAGGGAGATTTTGAATCTCTGCACACACTTTTGGACACTGGACACTTTTGGATTGTGTGAGGCCCAATGAATATCTGAGCGCTATGTGACAGGCTTGATGGCACAGCTGTGACCAAAGTGACTAGAGGATAAGGGAGATTTTGAATCTCTGCACACACTTTTGGACACTGGACACTTTTGGATTGTGTGAGGCCCACTGATATCTGAGCGCTATGTGACAGGCTCGATGGCACAGCTGTGACCAAAGTGACTAGAGGATAAGGGAGATTTTGAATCTCTGCACACACTTTTGGACACTGGACACTTTTGGATTGTGTGAGGCCCAATGAATATTTGAGCGCTATGTGACAGGCTCGATGGCACAGCTGTGACCAAAGTGACTAGAGGATAAGGGAGATTTTGAATCTCTGCACACACTTTTGGACACTGGACACTTTTGGATTGTGTGAGGCCCACTGATATCTGAGCGCTATGTCACAGGCTCGATGGCACAGCTGTGACCAAAGTGACTAGAGGATAAGGGAGATTTTGAATCTCTGCACACACTTTTGGACACTGGACACTTTTGGATTGTGTGAGGCCCACTGATATCTGAGCGCTATGTCACAGGCTCGATGGCACAGCTGTGACCAAAGTGACTAGAGGATAAGGGAGATTTTGAATCTCTGCACACACTTTTGGACACTGGACACTTTTGGATTGTGTGAGGCCCAATGAATATCTGAGCGCTATGTCACAGGCTCGATGGCACAGCTGTGACCAAAGTGACTAGAGGATAAGGGAGATTTTGAATCTCTGCACACACTTTTGGACACTGGACACTTTTGGATTGTGTGAGGCCCAATGAATATCTGAGCGCTATGTGACAGGCTCGATGGCACAGCTGTGACCAAAGTGACTAGAGGATAAGGGAGATTTTGAATCTCTGCACACACTTTTGGACACTGGACACTTTTGGATTGTGTGAGGCCCACTGATATCTGAGCGCTATGTCACAGGCTCGATGGCACAGCTGTGACCAAAGTGACTAGAGGATAAGGGAGATTTTGAATCTCTGCACACACTTTTGGACACTGGACACTTTTGGATTGTGTGAGGCCCACTGATATCTGAGCGCTATGTCACAGGCTCGATGGCACAGCTGTGACCAAAGTGACTAGAGGATAAGGGAGATTTTGAATCTCTGCACACACTTTTGGACACTGGACACTTTTGGATTGTGTGAGGCCCAATGAATATCTGAGCGCTATGTGACAGGCTCGATGGCACAGCTGTGACCAAAGTGACTAGAGGATAAGGGAGATTTTGAATCTCTGCACACACTTTTGGACACTGGACACTTTTGGATTGTGTGAGGCCCAATGAATATCTGAGCGCTATGTGACAGGCTCGATGGCACAGCTGTGACCAAAGTGACTAGAGGATAAGGGAGATTTTGAATCTCTGCACACACTTTTGGACACTGGACACTTTTGGATTGTGTGAGGCCCACTGATATCTGAGCGCTATGTCACAGGCTCGATGGCACAGCTGTGACAAAAGTGACTAGAGGATAAGGGAGATTGGATTTCTTTTAAAAAAGCAGTTTGCGGAGCAGTGGGTAAACAGCAATGCAGGAATGTCAGGAAGCCTTAGAAGGCAGCCCAACAACCAACACCACTGATACACCACTATATAGCCTCCCCTTGCACTCCACACACAGTGACTGGTGTGTTGTGCAGGCCAAATCGCTAGCAGCAGAAGCAGTTTTTTTGTCTTCTTCCCTGCCTAATGCTCTCCCTACAGAATCAGCAACCTTTCCCTATACTGAGATCGGCAGAAGTAAGATGGCGGTCGGCGTGCACGCTTTTATACCCCCTGTGACACCCACCAAAGCAAGCCAATCACTTGCATGCCCTTCTGAAAGATGGTGGTGACCCCTGCCTATGTCATCACGTTGCCCACAGTGTCCGTGGATCCTGATTGGCTGAAAAAGAGCGCAAAACAAACTTTTGAAATGCGACTTTGGCGAGTAAGTCGCCGACCTCATGGCCGACCTCATCCTAGGGTCGGGTTTCGTTTCATGAAACCCGACTTTGCCAAAAGTCGGCGACTTTTGAAATTGTTCGACCCGTTTCGCTCAACTCTAGTGGTGAGCACTTTAAACCCCCAAGTGCTTCACAGAAGTTTATAACGCAGAGCAGTGAAAATTAAAAATCATTTTTTTTTCCTCAAAAAATGATTTTTAGTCCACTATTTTTTTATTTTCACAAGGGTAACAGGATATTTTGGACCCCAGAGGTTGTTGTCCAGTGTGTCCTGAGTACGCTGGTACCCCATACCTGGGGGGGACCACTGTTTGGGCACACGTTGGGGCTCGGAAGGGAAGTAGTGATGCTTTGAAATGAAGACTTGATGGAATGGTCTGTGGGCGTCATGTTACGTTTGCAGAGCCCCTGATGTACATAAACACTGCAAACCCCCCACAAATGACCCCATTTTGGAAACTAGATCACCCAAGGAACTAATCTAGATGTGAGGTGTGCACTTTGAACCCCCAAGTGCTTCACAGAAGTTTATAACGCAGAGCTGTGGAAATAAAAAATTATTTTTTTTTCCTCAAAAAATTAATTTTAGCCCACTATTTTTTATTTTCATAAGGGTAACAGGATAAATTGGACCCCAAAAGTTGTTGTCCAGTTTGTCCTGAGTACACTGGTACCCCATATGTGGGGGGGGGCACTGTTCAGGGACACGTTGGGGCTCGGAATGGAAGTAGTGACGTTTTGAAATGCCGACTTGATGGAATGGTCTGTGGGCGTCATGTTTGCAGAGCCCCTGATGTACCTAAACAGTGGAAACCCCCCACAAGTGACCCCATTTTGAAAACTAGACCCCCCAAGGAACTTATCTAGATGTGTGGTGAGCACGTTGAACCCCCAAGTGCTTCACAGAAGTTTATAACGCAGAAACATGAAAATAAAAAATCATTTTTTTTCCACAAAAATAATTATTTTAGCCCCCATGTTTTTATTTTCCCAAGGGTAACAGGAGAAATTAGACCCCCAAAGTTGTTGTGCAATTTTTCCTGAGTACCCTGATACCCCATAAGTGGGGGTACACCACTGTTTGGGCACATGTCGGGGCTCGAAATGGAGGGAGCACCATTTGACTTTTTGAACGCAAAATTGGCTGGAATAAATGGTGGCTCCATGTCGCGTTTGGAGACCCCGTGATGTGCCTAAACAGTGGAAACCCCTGAATTCTATCTCCAACCCTAACCCCAACACACCCCTAACCCTAATCCCAACCCTAATCATAACCCTAACCACAACACTAATCCCAACACGCCCCTAACGAAATCCCAACTCTAACCCTAAGCACAAGCCTAACCGTAATCCCAACCCCAACCCAACCCTAATCCCAATTACAACCCTAACCCTAATTCCAACCCTTAGTTCAACCCTAACCCTTAGTCCAACCCTAACCCTTAGTCCAACCCTAACCCTATTTCTAACCCTAACCCTAATTCCAACCCTAGCCCTAACCCTAGCCCTAACCCTAGCCCTAGCCCTAACCCTAACCCTAACCCTAGCCCTAACCCTAATGGAAAAATAAAAAAAAAAAATTTTGCTTTTTTTATTATTTGTTTATTATCACCACCTATGGGGGTGATAAGGGGGGCGGTGATTTACTTTTTTTTTATTTTGATCACTATGAAAGTTTATTATAGTGATCAAAATAAATGAATGAATCTGCAGCATTGCAGATTCGATTCGGCGCACTGCGCATGCACCCGCCATCTTCTAAGATGGCGGCGCCCATGACGCTGGACGGCGGGACACCGGGACGGATAGCGGGAGATCGGAGGCACAAAGGAGGGTGAGAGGGGGTGATCGGAGTGTGAGAGGGGATGATCGGAGGGCTGGAGGGGGGGCAGATTATGACGGCGTCTGCCGATCGGTGCCGTCAGACGGTGGCGGCAGCCGATCGGTGCCGTCAGTCGGTGTGGGGGGGGTCAGGTATCGGTGTCCAGCCATGTCCGATGCTATTTCAGCATCGGCCATGGCTGGATTGTAATATTTCACCAATTTTCATTGGTGAAATATTACAATCGCTCTGATTGGCAGTTTCACTTTTAACAGCCAATCAGAGCGATCGTAGGCACGTGGGGGCTAAGCCACACCCCCAGGTGTTAACTCTGAAGGGTCCTTTGTGTGCGGGTCGGGTGACCTTTCAGTGACCCCGGTCACCCGACCCGCAGGGGGGCAATCAATTCATGACGCCACATAGGCGTCATGGGTCGTATTGTCACGACTTTTCATGACGCCTACGTGGCGTCAAAGGTCATGAAGGGGTTAAGTATGGACTGGAGAGGGGATAGTCGAGTGACGGGGAGGCCAATTAATGGAGCGTTGCAGTAATCCAGGCGGGAGTGGATCAATGCAACAGTGAGGGTTTTTGTTGTTTCCATGGTGAGAAAAGGGCGGATTCTAGAGATGTTCTTTAGGTGTAAGTGGCAAGAGCGGGCAAGAGATTGTATATGGGATGTGAAGGAGAGATTGGTGTCAAACATAACACTCAGACAGCGCGCCTGCTGCCGGGGTGTTATTGTGGTACTACCCACGGAGAGGGAAATGTCAGATTTAGCGAGGTTAGTAGACAGCGGGAGCAGAAGTAGTTCAGTTTTAGAGAGGTTGAGTTTCAGATAGAGAGAGGACATGATATTTGAGACTGCAGACAGACAGTCACTGGCGTTCTGTAGTACAGTGGGGGTGAGGTCGGGGGAAGACGTATATAGTTGTGTGTCATCAGCATAAAGATGGTACTGATAGCCAAATCTGCTGATGGTCTGTCCAATTGGGGCCGTGTAGAGAGAGAAAAGAAGGGGGCCAAGGACTGAGCCCTGAGGTACCCCGACAGCAAGAGGAAGAGGAGATGACGTGGAGCCAGAGAACAAAACACTGAAGGAGCGGTCAGAGAGATAAGAAGAGAACCAGGAGAGTGCAGTGTCCTTAATGCCTAGTGACTGGAGCCTAGAGAGTAAGAGATGGTGGTCAACAGTATTTTTATGCTCTTAAATCACAGAGATACAGCACACAAAAAACTTAATAAGTAACATTTCCCACATATTTACTTTACATCAGCACAATTTTGGAACCAAAATTTTTTTTTTGTTAGGAAGTTACAAGGGTTAAAAGTTAACCAGCGATTTCTCATTTTTGCAACACCATTTTATTTTTACGGACCACATCACATTTGAAGTCACTCTGAGGGGTCTATATAATAGAAAATACCCAAAAGTGACACCATTCTAAAAACTGCACCCCTCAAGGTGCTAAAAACCACATTCAAGAAGTTTATTAACCCTTCAGGTGCTTCACAGGAATTTTTTGAATGTTTAAAAAAAATAAACATTTAACTTTTTTTCACAAAAAAACTACTTCAGGTCCAATTTTTTTTATTTTACCAAGGGTAACAGGAGAAACTAGGCTGCAAAAGTTATTGTGCAATTTGTCCTGAGTATGCTGATACTTGATATGTGGGAGGGAACCACTGTTTTGGCGCATGGCAGAGCTAAGAAGGGAAGGAGCGCCGTTTGACTTTTTCAATGCAAAATTGGCTGGAATTCAGATCAGATGCCATGTCACGTTTGAAGAGCCCCTGATGTACCTAAACAGTATAAAACCCCCACAAGTGACCCCATTTTGGAAACTAGACCCCCCAAGGAACTTATCTAGATATGTGGTGAGAACTTTGAACTCACAAGGGCTTCACAGAAGTTTATAACGTACAGCCGTACAATTAAAAAATTATTTTTTTCCACAAAAATGACCTTTTCACCCTCAATTTTTATTTTTCCAAGGGTAACAGGACCCCAAAAGTTATTGTGCAATTTGTCCTGAGTACGCTGATACCCCATATGTGGGGGTAAACAACTATTTGGGCACATGGCAGAGCTCGGAAGCGAAGCAGCGCCATTTGACTTTTTTGGCTGGAATTGGGATTGGACGCCATGCCACATTTGGAAAGCCCCTGATGTGCCTAAACAGTGGAAACCCCCCATAATTGACATCATTTTGGAAACTAGATCCCCTAAGGAACTTATCTAGATGTGTGGGGTGAGCACTTTGAACCCCCCAGTGCTTCATAGAAGCTTATAACGCCCAGGCATGAAAATAAAAAAAATCATATTTTTTCCACAAACATGATCTTTTAGTCCCCAATTATTTTATTTTCCCAAGGGTAACAGGAAAAATTGGAGCCCAAAAGTTGTTGTCCAATTTGTCCTGCATACCCTGATACCCCATATGTGGGAGAAAATTACTGTATGGGCACACGTCGGGGCTCGGAAGGAAAGTAGTGATGTTTTGGAATGCAGACTTTGATAGAATGGTCTGCTGGTGTCATGTTACCTTTGGAGAGCTCCTAATGTACCTAAACAGTGGAAACCCCCCACAAGTGACCCCATTTTGGAAACTAGATCCCCTACGGAACTTACCTAGATGTGTGGTGAGCACTTTGAACCCCCCAGTGCTTCATAGAAGCTTATAACGCCCGGGCGTGAAAATAAAAAAATCATATTTTTTCCACAAACATGATCTTTCAGTCCCCAATTTTTTTATTTTCCCAAGTGTAACAGGAGAAATTGAACCCCAAAAGTTGTTGTCCAATTTTTCCTGAGTACCCTGATATCCCATATGTGGGAGAAAACTACTGTATGGGCACACGTCGGGGCTCGGAAGGGAAGTAGTGACGTTTGGAATGCAGACTTTGATGGAATGGTCTGCTGGTGTCATGTTGCCTTTGGAGAGCTCCTGATGTACCTAAACAGTGGAAACCCCAACAAGTGACCCCATTTTGGAAACTAGATCCCCTAAGGAACTTATCTAGATGTGTGGTGAGCACTTTGAACCCCCCAGTGCTTCACAGAAGTTTATAACGCCTGGGCGTGAAAATAAAAAAATCATATTTTTTTCCACAAAAATGATATTTTTGCCCCCCCAATTTTTTATTTTCCTAAGGGTAACAGGAGAAATTGGACCCCAAAAGTTGTTTTGCAATTTGTCCTGAGTAGGCTGATACCCCATATGTGGGGGTAAACCACTGTTTGGGCGCATGGCAGAGCTTGCAAGGGAAGGAGCACCATTTGACTTTTTAAACGCAGAATTGGCTGGAATTGAGATCAGCTGCCATGTTGCGTTTGGAGAGCACCTGATGTGCCTAAACAGTGGAAACCCCCCAATTCTAACTCCAACCCTAACCCCAACACACCCCTAGCCCTAACCCTAGCCCTAACCCTAACCCTGGCCCTCGCCCTAACCCTACCCCTAACCCTAGCCCTAATGGGAAAATGGAAATAAATAAATTTTTTTTTTATTTTATTATTTTTCCCTAACTAAGGGGGTGATAACGGAGGGTTTGATTTACTATTTATGACGGGTTTTTATTTTTGGCAGCTGTCGCACGCTAAAAGACGCTTTTTATTGTAAAAATAGTTTTTGCATCACCACATTTTGAGACCTATAATTTTTCCGTATTTTGACCCACAGAGTCATGTGAGGTCTTATTTTTTGCAGGACGAGTTGACGTTTTTATTGGTACCATTTTCAGGCACGTGACATTTTTTGATCGCTTTTTATTCTGATTTTTGGGACGCAGAATGAACAAAAACCAGCATTTCAAAAATTTCTTTTGGGGGGTGCGTTTACACCGTGCCGCGTGCAGTAAAATTGATAAGGCAGTTTTATTCTTTGGGTCAGTGTGGTTACAGCGATACCTCATTTATGTCGTTTTTTTATGTTTTGGCGCTTTTTTGCAATGAAAACAATTTTATATAAAATAATAATTATTTTTGCATCGCTTTATTCTGCGAGCTATAACTTTTTTATTTTTTCACTGATGGTGCTGTATTGTGGCTATTTTTTTGCGGGATAAGATGATGTTTTCAGCGGTACCATGGATATTTATATGCATCTTTTTGATTGCGCGTTATTGCACTTTTTGTTCGGCGGCATGATAATAAATCATTATATTTTGCTTTGTTTTTTATTTTTATTTTTTAAGGGGTTCGTTAAAGGGGTTAACTAATGGGACAGTTTTATAGGGCGGGTCGTTACAGACACGGCGATACCAAATATGTGCACTTTTATTGTTTTTTTTTTTATTTCCAAAAAATGAATTTATTAGGGAATATTTTTTTTTAAATTTATTTAGCGATTTTTTAAAAATTATTTTTACACTTTTTTTTTAACTTTATTACATTGTCCCAGGGGGGACATAACTGTCATGTGACAGATCGCTGATCTGTCACATCACAGATCACTGTGACAGATCAGCGATCTGTCACAGGCATAGAAACAGACTTCCTCATGCCTGCGCTTTGCAGGCACTGAGGAAGCCAGCTCCCTGCAGGCCCCCGAAGGTCCCCGTCGCCATCTTGGATCCAGAGACCAGCAGGGAAGGAGACCCCCGCAGCAGCGCTGCACATTGCGCTGCTGTGGGGGGCTCAGGGAAGCACGAAGGGAGCCCCCTCCCTGCCGATGCTTCCCTTTAATCCCCGGTACACCGCGATCGTGTCCGTGACCGCCCCTGACACATAGTGCTGGGTGTCAGCTGTGATAATCAGCTGACACCTGGCCGCCATCAGCTGCGCTCCCCCCGTGAGCGCAGCTGATCGCCCTAGACGTACTATCCCGTCCATGGGCATAGGGGCCCGGGTCCCATGGACGGGATAGTATGACTGATGTCAGAAAGGGGTTAAGTCTTCATTATTTTATCATTTCAGACCATGGTATGTGAAGATTTCAAACTGTTCCTAGATTTATAGTTTTCTCATGTGGATGTGCCCTTCTTAGTAATACATGCTGGATGCAAGTTCTGAGTGTTTAGGGTGCGGAGATTGTTCAGCAAAGCTTTAGTTTGCTCCTACAGCCCTTTAAAGAAAATTTGTCAGCACAATTTTGTAATGTAAAGTAAAGGCATTGCTGTAATGATGCTGTAATGCAGATTATATTGATATGTTTGGTAGCAAATTCCACGTTGTTTTTTTACCATTTGAACTCCAGGCTCTAGGCAATGAATGACTGGCCTTCTCTGTTTGAAAACTCAGCTGTGATCTGTCATTCACAGACCGAAGGCAGGCGGAGCTGCTGGGGAGTCACAGACGGGGAGGAGAAGACCTCGTGCACAGTCCAGCCCCTGTGCACTGAAATCTAACTAGCAGAACACTTTAAATGGCGATTAAAGAATAACAAAGAAGATTTCTTCACCAAAAGGTATCAATGTAATCTGTATTACAGCTTCATGCTGCTCAATCTGCAGCCAGCAAGAAACAGAGTCTGGCTCCAGCATTTATGAGAAAATATAGTTAAAAGATCTGGTCAGGGAACCATAGCCAGAGCTGAGACTAGTACAGTGCTGCCAGCTCTTTCCAATGCTGCTGCATGTGACTGACAGGTCTCTCTTCAGGTGTACACTAGAAGAAAATAGTCATGGGTGGCACAGGACTAGTCTCATCTCCAGCTATGGTCCCTGGACAGATCTCCTAACTATATTTGTCTGAAACACTGGAGCCAGGTTCTGCTTCTTGCAGATTGAGTGGTATAAATCAGGTTACAGATTCCCTTTAAGCAGCTATAGAAGAAGAATAAAGCTATGTGGTACAAAGTCAGCATCCTGCACCCACATGACTTACCTCCATGAGCAGCTTTACGCTCACCTACTATATCCTCACCCAACCCTTGTAGATTGTGAGCCCTCACGGGCAGGGTCCTATCTCTTCCTGTACTAGTCTAGACTTCTATTGTTTAAGATTATTGTACTTGATTTTTGTTATGTATACCCCTTTTTACATGTAAAATGCCATGGAAGAAATGGCGCTATTCTAATAATTAATAATAATAATCTACAGCAGGTGATTGACAGGTTTCTCTTTGTACACAAGAGGAAGAGACATGCAAATCACCTGCACTAGCCCTGGGAACAACTGGGGGGTGTAGTACTGGACTAGTCTCAGCTCTGGCTATGGTCTCCAGCCGGATCTTTGAATTATATTTTTGCTCGAACACAGGAGAGTTTCAGAGCAAAATATATCTGGCTGCGATCAAGCAGTCAGGCACTGATTCATACTTCCAGCTGTTTGGGCAGCATGAAATAGATGACAGGATCCTTCTTATGTTACCCCAACTAAATAATTTTGTTCTGATTTCTCTAAACACAGTCTTTGTGATTCACCTCTCCCCTACTTAATTCCTTATTAAAATATAGCCCTCCGTGAAGATTTTGATGCTGTCCCCCAATTCATCACTCTGCCATTAGCAATCTCCATCTCCCAGCTGTCATCATGGTGAGCGTACAAAGAGGGAGACAAAATCTAAGTGGCCAGGCAAGGAGATGTGTGCTGTCACATTTATGCTTGAAACATGTTAGCGTGGGTGGTCAGGAGCGGGAGCTCCGAGAGTGGACCCTCTGGACCGTGGCACCGAGGGACCCCGGGCGAGCTGCCAGGTGGAACCGACCCCTATACAGGGACCGTTAGGAGCAGGCCCAGGGGTTCGAGTACCACGGTAGCCGGTACCGAGAGGGGCGGCTCAGGATGGACCGGAGTAAGACTGAGACTGGAGTAGGACGGCAGGAGCACTGAAGACAGGACTGGAGTAGGACGGCAGGAACACTGAAGGCAGGACTGGAGTAGGACGGCAGGAACACAAGGCAGGACTGGAGTAGGACGACAGGAACACTGAAGGCAGGACTGGAGTAGGTAACCAGGAACACGGGTAGCAGGACTGAGAAGCTGCTGTGAGGAGCAGCCGAGACAGGAACTGCAGGAGCAGAGTGTGCACGATGGAGCGAGGCCAGAGTGTCAGGAAACACAACGATCAGGCGCCTCCCTCAGGGGGAAGCGGCCTGATATGGCCCCGTCTGGTCAGCCATTGGTCCAAAGGTGCTTCCGGGTCAGGGCACAGCCGGAGCATAAGAAGCAGGAAGGAGGCGCGGCCGCGGCCTATGGCGCATGCGCATAGCATGCAGGGAAGGCATCGGTCGCGGGCCTGTCTCAGGTGACCGCCGCAGCCGTCGGGTGGAGAGAGGCTGCGGCGTGGGAGCGGAGGGCGGCTGCGGCGTGGGAGCGGAGGCCGGGTGAGTATGGCGGAGCGGTGTAACAGTACCCCCTCCCCTAAGCCGCCCCCCCCGGAGATTAACAAGAAACCTCTTGAGGATACGGGGAGCATTAATATTCTCCCGAGGCTCCCAGGATCTCTCCTCAGGACCAAAGCCCTTCCAATCAACGAGAAAGAAAGTCCTACCTCTAACCCTTTTCACAGCGAGGATGTCCTGCACTTCAAAAACGTTGTCGGCACCCACCGGCTGAGGACCAAGATCAAGCGAGGAATGGAAACGATTCAGCACCACAGGCTTCAGGAGAGAGACGTGAAAGGTGTTCGGGATCCGGAGCGAAGCAGGCAACCTCAATTTGTAGGCAACTTCGTTAATACGTCCCAGAATTTCAAACGGACCGATGTAGCGTGGACCCAACTTGTAGGAGGGCAGTTTTAGTCGGACGAATTTGGAGGAGAGCCAGACCTTGTCGCCAACACGATACGGAGGAGAATCCAACCTTTTTTTGTCTGCATAGTTCTTCATCTGATCAGCGGATCTCTTGAGTGATGTGTTGGTCTCAGCCCAAATCTTAGAAAATTCCGAGGACAAGGCATTGGCCGCGGGTACCTCAGAGGCAGGGGTTATCGGAAGAGGGACACCAGGATGTCTGCCAAAAACAATGAAAAACGGAGACTTGGCCGAAGACTCACCAGCATGGTTGTTATAAGCGAACTCTGCCCAGGGGAGTAAGTTGACCCAATCGTTCTGGTGGGCGTTAGAGAAGTGGCGTAAGTATCCCGTAAGCGTCTGGTTGGTACGCTCTACTTGTCGGTTGGACTGTGGATGGTAGGCCGAGGAGAAGTCGAGGGAAACGTTCATAAGCTTACAAAGCGAACGCCAGAACTTGGAGGTAAACTGAACCCCTCGGTCAGACACAATGCGTCGAGGTAGTCCATGAAGCCTGAAGACTTGATGAATGAAGATCTCGGCCAGCTCTGGCGCTGAGGGAAGACCGGGCAGAGGGATGAAGTGAGCCATCTTGGAAAAACGATCCACCACCACCAGAATGACTGAGCAGCCCGCAGAGCAGGGTAGATCGGTGATGAAATCCATGGCGATGTTCTCCCAAGGAACCGTAGGGACAGGCAACGGAAGCAACAAGCCAGACGGAGATCTCCGTGGCACCTTGTTCTTTGCACAGGATGGACAAGAAGCCACAAAGTCGAGTACATCTTGGCGAAATGAGGGCCACCAGTAGTGACGTTTGATAAGGTTAAGGGTCTTCTTAGTTCCGGCATGGCCGGCCAGTTTGGAGGAGTGCCCCCATAGAAGAACCTTTTGCTTGAGATTTTCTGGCACAAGCGTCTTGCCAGGCGGAGGAGTAAGCCAGTTCACTGGAGCCACGGTGATGATCCTAGTGGGATCAATGATATGTGACGGTTCCTCCGTGGATTCGTGTGGTTGGAAGACCCTGGACAGGGCGTCGGCTTTGGAATTCTTGTTGCCGGGACGGAATCGGAGCTCGAAATCAAATCGGGCAAAAAATAAAGACCATCTGGCCTGGCGAGGGTTTAGTCTCTGGGCAGACTGGAGATAGGCCAGATTCTTGTGGTCCGAGAAGATGACAAAAGGATGGACAGCTCCTTCCAGGAGGTGGCGCCATTCCTCCAAGGCCAACTTGATGGCCAAAAGTTCCCGGTCACCGATCGAGTAGTTACACTCGGATGGAGAAAAGGCCTTCGAGAAGAAGCCACAAGGGTGCAGGCGACCGGAGGCGGTTCTCTGGGACAGCACCGCCCCAGCACCAGTCGAGGAAGCGTCCACCTCGAGTACAAAAGGTCGATCGCTCTCAGGGCGATGCAGGACCGGAGCCGTGGAGAAAGCCCGTTTTAGGGACAGAAAGGCCTCCTCTGCCTCAGGAGACCAATCCTTGGAAGTAGACCCTTTACGGGTGAGCACAGAAATGGGTCTTGTGATCGCGGAGAAGTGGGAGACAAATTGCCGGTAATAGTTGGCGAACCCGAGGAATCGTTGTATCACCTTTAATCCGACGGGGCGAGGCCATTTGAGGATGGCAGACAACTTCTCGGGATCCATCCTTAGACCAGCGTCGGAGATAATGTATCCCAGAAGTGGCAGAGAGGTCTGTTCGAAGAGACATTTCTCGATCTTTGCATACAGACGGTTCTCCCGAAGACGCTGAAGCACCAGGCGGACACTCTTTCTGTGGGACGAGAGGTCCGGCGAGAAGACGAGGATGTCGTCTAAGTACACGACCACACAGGAGTACAAGAGATCCCGGAAGATCTCGTTGACGAACTCTTGAAAGACTGCAGGAGCATTGCAAAGACCGAAGGGCATGACCAGGTACTCGTAATGGCCATCTCGAGTGTTGAAAGCGGTCTTCCACTCGTCACCTGCACGGATACGGACCAGATTGTAGGCTCCTCTGAGGTCCAGCTTGGTAAAGACCCGAGCCCCTCTGAGACGGTCAAACAGTTCCGGAATGAGTGGAAGAGGGTACCTGTTCTTGATGGTAATCTCATTCAAGCCCCTATAGTCAATGCATGGTCATAGAGTCCCGTCCTTCTTTTTGACGAAGAAGAACCCGGCTCCCGCGGGCGAAGAGGATTTCCGTATAAAGCCTTTGGCGAGGTTCTCTCGGACGTACTCGGACATGGCGGTGGTCTCCGCGGGAGACAGAGGGTAGATTCTGCCCCTTGGGGGGGTTGAACCAGAAACAAGTTCAATTGGGCAGTCAAACGGCCGGTGTGGAGGGAGGACCTCCGCTTCCTTCTTATCAAAAACATCGGCGTAGGAGCTGTAAGCTGGAGGAAGACCCGGGAGGTCTGGAGGTGACCGTGGAGCGGCCGCCAGGCGGACAGGAGTCAGACAGCGAGCTTGGCACGGGTGCCCCCAGCGGAGTATGTCCCCAGAAGACCAGTCGAGAACAGGCTGATGAGTTCTTAACCATGGAAGGCCGAGTAGAATTGGCGTGAGAGAGCTTAGGTAAAACGTAAAAGGCTATCTTCTCTTGATGTAAGGCTCCAATTTGCAATTCCACCTCTTCAGTGACCAAGGTGACGGTCACCTGTAGCGGTTTGCCATCCACGGTGGCAATCTGAATTGGGTTAGATAGAGTGACTACAGGAATTTGGTATTTGTCTACCTCTTCCGGCCGAATGAAGTTACCCGCTGAGCCCGAATCCACGTAGGCCACCTCGGAACCACGCCTCCCTCCTGAAACCAAATGCACAGAAATCGTAAGGGGTTGAGAGGAATCATCATCATCACCTAGGAAGGCCTCTCTTACCTGACCTAGGTGGAGTCGTTTCCCTGTCTCTTAGGACAGGTGCGGATATAGTGTGACGAATGACCGCAATAGAGGCACAGACCTTGTGCCCGTCTCTCTCTCTGACGTAACTCGGCCAACCTGAGATGATCTATCTGCATGGGCTCACCCGAAGAAAGGGAAGAAGATCCGACTGAACGTGAGCTGGCCGACTGAGTGAAAGGAGAAAGTGACCTGGAGGAGCGCCTGTCTCTCACTGACTCCCGAGCGTGCTCCAGGAAGCGCAGGTCAATGCGGGTAGCCAGCGAGATAAGGTCCTCTAAGGTGGACGGGGTATCTCGACCAGCGAGTTCATCCTTTATTTTACTAGAAAGACCGCGCCAGAATGCCCCCACCAAAGCTGCGTTATTCCAGCCGAGCTCAGAGGAAATAGTGCGAAAGCGAATAGCGTACTGTCCGACCGTGAGAGAGCCCTGGTGTAAGTTAAAGAGTGACTCAGTGAGAGAGTCTAACCGGCCCGGCTCATCGAAAACCTTACGAAAAGTATCCAGGAAAACCGGGAGACTCGAAACGACCGGGTCGTCACGTTCCCAGAGCGGGTTTACCCAAGAAAGGGCCTCTCCCTCCAGATGGGACATGATGAAGGCCACTTTGGCCCGGTCCGAGGGATATTGCTGCGGCAGCCATTCAAAGTGGAGACTACACTGATTTAAGAACCCCCTACAGAGCTTGGGATCCCCGGTGAAACGAGGCGGCTTGGCGAGGCGGGGCGTCAGAGGAGCAGCAGACGCAGGGGGAGGAGTCGTCACTGCAGCGGCAGCCTGGAGGGCCGAAAAGCGACTATCAAAGGAGGCCATGTAGGACAAAATGTGGGTTTGAGTATCTTGCTGCTGACCCAGCTCCTGTTGGAGACTGGCCAGCTGAGTGGCATTTCCAGGATCGGCCACCTGTAAGGCCGACAAACGGGTGTCCATCGACTTCATGATTGACATAATGCGCCCCTGATTCTCCCGTAGGAATAGCAACTCTTTCTGGGTAGCAGCCGTAGTACCGGCAGAGTCCATGGCCTGATCGTACTGTTAGCGTGGGTGGTCAGGAGCGGGAGCTCCGAGAGTGGACCCTCTGGACCGTGGCACCGAGGGACCCCGGGCGAGCTGCCAGGTGGAACCGACCCCTATACAGGGACCGTTAGGAGCAGGCCCAGGGGTTCGAGTACCACGGTAGCCGGTACCGAGAGGGGCGGCTCAGGATGGACCGGAGTAAGACTGAGACTGGAGTAGGACGGCAGGAGCACTGAAGACAGGACTGGAGTAGGACGGCAGGAACACTGAAGGCAGGACTGGAGTAGGACGGCAGGAACACAAGGCAGGACTGGAGTAGGACGGCAGGAACACTGAAGGCAGGACTGGAGTAGGACGGCAGGAACACAAGGCAGGACTGGAGTAGGACGACAGGAACACTGAAGGCAGGACTGGAGTAGGTAACCAGGAACACGGGTAGCAGGACTGAGAAGCTGCTGTGAGGAGCAGCCGAGACAGGAACTGCAGGAGCAGAGTGTGCACGATGGAGCGAGGCCAGAGTGTCAGGAAACACAACGATCAGGCGCCTCCCTCAGGGGGAAGCGGCCTGATATGGCCCCGTCTGGTCAGCCATTGGTCCAAAGGTGCTTCCGGGTCAGGGCACAGCCGGAGCATAAGAAGCAGGAAGGAGGCGCGGCCGCGGCCTATGGCGCATGCGCATAGCATGCAGGGAAGGCATCGGTCGCGGGCCTGTCTCAGGTGACCGCCGCGGCCGTCGGGTGGAGAGAGGCTGCGGCGTGGGAGCGGAGGGCGGCGGCTGCGGCGTGGGAGCGGAGGCCGGGTGAGTATGGCGGAGCGGTGTAACAAAACAACATGACAGCCAGCTATATGAAGGAGTTATACAGACTTTACAATAACAACATTTTTGTTCAACCAAATGAACAAAAAAATAAATCTAACAGATGAACATTCTATTGGACTACAAACAAGATATCATGAGATATCACTATTAGAATATTTACATGCCCATACGATTGAGAAGTGGATTTGTAGTAAGGGCTGTTTGCTGACTACTTTATATTCAGAGCATGAATCATTAATCATGTTTTAGTTAAAAGGTTTTCTATATTGAGTAATCAGGGCCGTGCTGCATGATGAGGGCACGTACAGGAAAAATAAATGGAAGTGGATGGGGTCCTAAACAAGAGCTGTACTACTTTATTCTCAGCATATGACATCATTTTCTGAACTGTCATCAGAAAATAATGCCATATTCTTTTGTTATGCTATTGATTTCTAAAACACGTAAAGTTTAACTCAGATAAAATATAAAATGTGATTTTGTATCTCTGCACTATTAGGATTGTGGATTATGTCAATTATTTGAACAAAAATGCCTGTAACCTGAATAAGCACTATGGTTTACACTTTATATTTTTGTGAGGAGTGTACTTTATATTCACTAAGGCTAATACAATGATATGTACACCATGGCTAACACTTGTATATGCTTTATTGCTTATACTATTAGATATGCACTAAGATTTGTACTGTACATACAATAAGCACTAGAGCTGAAACTATTAGTTATTCACTACTAATTTGTATCAGTTCCCAGTTTACATTTCTTAGCATGCACATATACTGTATCTAGAAACCATACTACATGTAAGCACTGTATATACACCATTAGTCTTTCTTGCAGTGAGATGTTCCTAAAGAATAAAACAAAGTTTTAAAAATCTGCTTCATACAAAACCAGGTGGTTTTTAGGGCAGCTCCAGTTTGTATATTAGTTTTTCCCCTTCTGCACAATTACAGCCATTTAACATTACTAGGAAACACCTTGACTGTTTTTTCCATTGAGTATTACAAAACAATTACCCATATAAACAATTATAGGAATATTTCGTCCCCCAAATGTGTCTTTCTGCAAGGTTATGCATAGTACAAGACCTAAAGGGACAGCTCAAGGTTTCAGTTTTGGCAATTTTTGAGTCTTGTGTAATGCATGATATAACACAAAGCATCAATAAAATAGCAACACTGTGAAATATATAGCAATAATAGAAGAATCATGTTCACAAGTGTGACATTCATTACATTCATGGAATGAAAGCAGCAGAAAAATGGTTGTTATTACCGTAGAATTTGTTTCATTATGTGCAAAACAAACATATAAGAACAGATGGATATAATGTATCATTCTTCAATCGCTTCAGCAGAAATGAACACTGAAATAACCATATCCCAGAGAGACTAAATTGATCCAATAGTTGAACAATAAATTCTAAAAATCCAAAAAGTTTGTAATCTGGGGGAAGGATTCCTCAGAAGTGCCCTGACAGAGCAAGTGACTCAAGACTCTTTCATTGGAAGTGCATGACTAAGAGACATCAACTATGGTGTCACAAGAGGGAGATGTCAGCTAAATTTTCTGGCACAAAAATAATAATTTTCTTTGATTTTGAAAAATTTATGGTAGACTAATCTATTCTAAAATATGACTGTCCACAAATTGAGAAAATAGATATCCGGCACCGTTGTGTGGAAAAATACCCTGAATGCCTGCACATAAATTTTTCACATTAATAAAAAACACCTTAATCCCACTTGGAACGGGTGCTCAATCCCATATTGAAAAAACAGAACATTTCGTTGAGGAGAAAGAGAAAAAGCAGGATGGCACTCACCGTTCATGTGAATCAAATCACTTTATTTCACATACACAGGGCATCGGCATAGGCACAGGAGCAATGTGCTGGAACACGGACAACAGCCGTTTCGCGCTCAATCTATTCTATAATATGAGAAAATGGAATTGGCTGTCCCCTAATTTGAAGTTAACCTTAATCCCTTCATGACTTGTCGATTCTCCATTTTTGCTCTTTTGTTCTTCCTTTTATCCCATATTTTCTTTTAAAACATAACCACCAGTATAATTTTTCTTACATAAATCAATAGGACACATGTGTTGTGAATTCTCTCTCTGGCTTCACTCTGGTGATTACTGAAGGTAGTGGAGCTGGTCAGATTGACAGAGGGGTTGCGAGTTCTCTTTCTGGACTCCCTTTGGTGGTTACTGGAGGTAGTGGAGCTGATCTGATTGACAGAAACTTGCCACCTGATAATGAGGAAGATGATTGGAGATCTGGGGTTTCTGAATGGGATTTAAGACAGCTGACTCTGTTATGATTGAGTCACCGTAGGAGGCAAAAATAGAAATGCTAGCTAAGTCCAGAAAACCAGAGAAGTTGGCAGCTATCGGATTGCAGACCCCTGAACCTATCAACACAACTAGCAATAGCTGTGGGGGGCTCCTACGATGCTCTAGGCCCCTCAATCACAGCCGGAGGACTACATAGCCTAAAGACAGAAAGGGAAATCTAAACTGCCGCAGAGCAGACCCCAAAGCAAAAGGCAGCCCCCCACATATAATGACGGTGAAGCAAGAAGAAAGAACAAAGCACAGACAGAAAGACAGACTGAGCAAAGATGGGGCCCACGCTAGCTTAGATAGGAAAGGACAGGAAGGCTGCTGTCTGCAATCCATGAAAAACCCTATGAAAATAAGAGCCAACCAACTGACAGTAAAAAAGGCCCTGAAGACACTAGGCTTCAAAAAAGCTATGTCGGTACTCAGGAATATTCTGAAGACAGAGCAACAGGCAAAAGGAGATTCAGCTCACCCCAGCAGGGAATGGCAGAATCCAGAAAAGCAAGGAAAACAAAACACTAATGCAAAAAGGCAAAGCAGAAATCTTAGCTTTAGATGAGCAGGAATCAGACTGGTTTCCTAGAAGTCCACAGAGAAATCACCCGCAAGCCAGAAGGGCGTCGGCAGCCTTATATCCAGTCATTAACTCCACTCAGCCAGTCATCATCATCAGCCCCAGGTGTTTGACAATCAGGCTCACTACCTTTCTTCACCAGAAGAGGGAGTTCCTCGGGCCTCAGTAGTGAAGAGGAAAATGAACTCACAACAGTACCTCCCCCTTGAGGAGGGGTCACCGAACCCTCAACCACGCCACCAGGGCGATCAGGGTGAGCCCGATGAAAGGCACGCACCAATCTTTTGGCATGAATATCAGAGGCAGAGACCCAGGCATTATCCTCCTGACCATAACCCTTCCACTTAACCAAATACTGGAGTCTCCGTCTAGCCAGACGGGAATCCAGTACTTTCTCTACCTCATATTCCATGTTACCTTCAACCAATACAGGGTCTGGAGGTGCAACCCCAGGAACAACAGGTTCAACAAACCTCTTCAACAAAGATTTATGGAACACATTATGGATTTTAAATGTGACAGGAAGAGCCAAACGAAAAGAGACCGGATTAATAATCTCCCAAATCTTGTAAGGTCCAATAAATCTAGGCTTAAACTTAGGAGAAGCCACCTTCATAGCAATATTTTTTGATGATAACCACACCATATCACCAACCTTAAATTGGGGACCAATGGTCCTATGTCGATTGGAAAACCACTGGGCCTTTTCCTTGGAGAGAGATAACTTATCCACCACTTGGTCCCAGATCTGGTGCATTCTCTCCACCACAGTGTCAACACCTGGGCAGGCAGAGGGCTCCACCTGCTCTGAAGAAAATCGAGGATGAAACCCAAAGTTACAAAAAAAAGGAGACATCAAAGTGGCAGAACTAGCTCTATTATTTAAAGCAAATTCGTCCAAGGGCAAAAATGAAACCCAATCATCCTGATCAGCAGAAATAAAACATCTCAAATATGACTCCAAGGTCTGGTTTGTTCTCTCTGTCTGCCCATTGGTCTGAGGGTGAAAAGCAGAGGAGAAGGACAACTGAATTCCCAGCTTGGAACAGAAAGTTCTCCAAAATCTAGACACAAACTGGACTCCTCTGTCAGATACAATGTTCTCAGGAATCCCGTGCAAGCGAACCACCTGTTGTAAAAACAGGGGCACCAATTCAGAGGAAGACGGCAACTTAGGGAGTGGTACAAGATGAACCATCTTAGAGAACCTATCACAAATCACCCAAATAACAGTCATCCTTTGAGAGACAGGCATATCAGAGATGAAATCCATTGAAATATGGGTCCATGGCCTCTTGGGGACAGACAAAAACATCAACAACCCACTAGAGCGAGAACACGATTTGGACCGGGAGCACGTCCCACAGGACTGCACAAAATTCCTGACATCACGAGACAAGGAGGGCCACCAAAAAGACCGACTCACCAGATCTCTAGTACCAAAAATACCTGGATGACCAGCCAAAGCAGAGCAATGAACTTCAGACATCACTCTCTTCTTCCACTGGTCAGGAACATACAACTTCCCACTGGGACAACGCTCAGGTTTGTCCTCCTGGAACTCTTCCAGAGCAAGTCTCAAATCAGGCGAGATGGCAGAAAGAACTACCCCTTCGCCTAAGATGGTAGCAGGCTTGGTCACCACAGGAGAATCAGCAAAGAAGCTCCTAGAGAGGGCGTCAGCCTTGACATTCTTAGTTCCAGGAAGAAAAGAAACCACAAAATCAAAACGTGTAAAAAACAAGGCCCACCTAGCCTGTCTAGGGTTCAAGCGCTTAGCCGACTCTAGGTAAATCAAATTCTTGTGGTCAGTGAGGACCACGACTTGATGCTTAGCTCCCTCCAACCAATGTCTCCACTCCTCAAATGCCCATTTCATGGCTAACAGTTCCCGATTCCCCACATCATAGTTACGTTCAGATGAAGAGAACTTTCGGGAAAAGAAAGCACAGGGATTCATTTTAGATGTTACAGGATCCTTTTGGGACAAAACAGCTCCTGCACCAATCTCAGAAGCATCCACCTCTACCTGGAACGGAAGTGAGACATCAGGTTGCCGCAAAACCGGGGCGGAGGTGAATCTTCGCTTCAGCTCCTGAAAGGAAGAAACAGCCTCCGGAGACCAATTTAACACATCAGCACCCTTCTTAGTCAAATCAGTCAATGGCTTGGCAATACTAGAAAATTTTGCTATAAATTTCCGATAAAAATTAGCAAAACCCAAAAACTTCTGGAGGGCCTTCAAAGAAGTGGGCTGAACCCAATCGTAAATGGCCTGTACCTTGGCTGGGTCCATTTCAATAGTTGACGGGGACAAAATAAATCCCAAAAAAGAAATCCTCTGTACTCCAAAAAGGCATTTAGATCCTTTGACATACAGGGAATTCTCCCTCAAGATCCGGAACACAGTCCGAATATGTTCCACATGAGAATCCCAATCCTTGGAGAAGATCAAAATATCATCCAGATAGATAATCAAAAATTTATCGACAAAATCTCGGAAAACATCGTTCATGAAGCACTGGAAGACAGAAGGGGCATTAGTGAGCCCAAAAGGCATCACCAGGTACTCAAAATGTCCCTCCGGAGTATTAAACGCCGTCTGCCATTCATCCCCATGCTTAATGCGAATAAGATTATACGCCCCCCTAAGGTCAAGCTTGGTAAACCAGCAAGCACCTTTAACTCTGGAGAATAGATCAGAAATCAGGGGTAATGGATACTGATATTTAACAGTAATTTTGTTGAGAGCACGCTAATCAATACAAGGTCTTAATGATCCATCCTTTTTGGCTACAAAAAAAAACCCGGCACCAAAGGGTGACGAGGATGGTCTAATGTGACCCTTCTCCAACGCCTCCTTAATATAGGATCGCATAGCCTTGTGCTCGGGTACAGATAAATTGAAGAGCCGACCCTTGGGAAATTTACACCCCGGGCTCAGTTCAATAGCACAGTCATAACTCCTATGAGGAGGCAGAGACGCAGACTCATTCTCACTAAATACATCATAAAAGTCCGCCAAATAATCAGGAACATCATGTGACTGAGGAGAGGTGGAAAACACCGGAGCCTCACTAAAGGCACACCGACAACCCCAACTCACCACAGACACAGATTTCCAATCCAAAACTGGATTATGAATTTGTAACCAGGGAAACCCCAGAACAATAGTATCATGCAGATTATGTAACACCAAAAACCTGCAATTTTCTTGATGGTCTGGGGCGACCCGCATTACCACCTGGGTCCAAAACTGAGGTTTATTTTTAGCCAAAGGAGTATCATCAATCCCCCTCAAAGGGATAGGCATCTGCAGAGGTGTCATCGGAAATCCACAACGTTTAGCAAAATCCAAGTCCATTAGGTTTAGAGCTGCTCCCGAATCCACAAAAGCCTTGGCGGAAAATGTGGACAGGGAGCAGATCAGAGTAATAGCCAGAAGAAACTTAGGTTGAACACCACCAACAGAAAACGTGTGTGCAAAGCGTTTCTCGCGTTTAGGACAGACAGAAATAATATGCGAGGCATCTCCACAGAAAAAACACAACTTATTACGCCTTCTGAACTCCTGACGCTGCTCTCTGGAAAAAACTCTATCACATTGCATAGGTTCAGACATCTGTTCAACAGGTGGCAACACCTCTCGTGCAGCTCTGCGTTCGCGTAAACGCCGATCAACCTGAATGGCTAAAGACATAGAATCGTCAAGACCAGAGGGAACAGGAAATCCCACCATAGTATCTTTTATGGCTTCTGACAACACCTTCCGAAAGAGAGCAGCCAAGGCATTATCATTCCAGGTAGTAAGTACTGCCCATTTTTGGAATTTTTGACAGTACAATTCTGCAGAATCACGACCCTGGTTCAATGCCAGCAGGGTCTTTTCAGCCTGATCAATGGCATTAGGTTCGTCATACAACAACCCCAAGGCCTGAAAAAATGCGTTCACATTAGTCAGAATAGGATCATCTGGTTTCAAAGAAAACGCCCAATCCTGGGGATCGCCACGCAGCAAAGAGATGACAATTTTAACCTGCTGCGCGGAGCTCCCTGACGAGGTAGGCTTCAAGGCAAAAAATAATTTACAATTATTTTTGAAATTCAAAAATTTAGACCGATCCCCCAAAAATACATCAGGTGTAGGAATCTTTGGTTCAGCAGCATGTGAATGAGCAAGGTAGGCGGAAATTCCCCGCACTTCCGCACCGATCTGCTCCACACGATCAGACAATTGCTTTATCTCTATTGAGAGAAAAAAAAAAATTCCCCCTACGGCCTCAGAGATATAGAGGAAAAAATATACACACCTTTTTTTTTTTTTTTATACAATTCTTTCCTGCTATTGAGTACCCTAGAATCTGCGGTATGGCGGGTGATTCTGTTATGATTGAGTCACCGTAGGAGGCAAAAATAGAAATGCTAGCTAAGTCCAGAAAACCAGAGAAGTTGGCAGCTATCGGATTGCAGACCCCTGAACCTATCAACACAACTAGCAGTAGCCGTGGGGGGCTCCTACGATGCCCTAGGCCCCTTGATCACAGCCGGAGGACTACATAGCCTAAAGACGGAAAGGGAAATCTAAACTGCCCCAGAGCAGACCCCAAAGCAAAAGGCAGCCCCCCACATATAATGACGGTGAAGCAAGAAGAAGGAACAAAACACAGACAGAAAGACAGACTGAGCAAAGATGGGGCCCACGCTAGCTTAGATAGGAAAGGACAGGAAGGCTGCTGTCTGCAATCCATGAAAAACCCTATGAAAATAAGAGCCAACCAACTGACAGTAAAAAAGGCCCTGAAGACACTAGGCTTCAAAAAAGCTATGTCAGTACTCAGGAATATTCTGAAGACAGAGCAACAGGCAAAAGGAGATTCAGCTCACCCCAGCAGGGAATGGCAGAATCCAGAAAAGCAAGGAAAACAAAACACTAATGCAAAACGGCAAAGCAGAAATCTTAGCTTTAGATGAGCAGGAATCAGACTGGTTTCCTAGAAGTCCACAGAGAAATCACCTGCAGGCCAGAAGGGCGTCGGCAGCCTTGTATCCAGTCATTAACTCCACTCAGCCAGTCATCATCATCAGCCCCAGGTGTTTGACAATCAGGCTCACTACCTTTCTTCACCAGAAGAGGGAGTTCCTCGGGCCTCAGTAGTGAAGGGGAAAATGAACTCACAACATGACTCCCTCTAACCCTGCTGGAGATTTTCTTCCTGTTCCTGCTGAGGGCTGATGTCTTCTGATCTTTCCCTGCATGTTCAGCTAAGTGGTTCATTTGCAATTCTGTTTGCACTTGATCTGGTTTTGTTTATCTTTGCTTGTGTGGGTCAGCCAGCTCTGGCTGGTGCTGTGCTGAATCACCGCCCATATGTTCCTGCATGTGCCAGTTTGTTTTGTCTCGTTATATTGGTCTCTTTTTGCTTTGCTTTCAGAATATACCAGAGTCCTGATATAGTGGGGGTGAAGTCATGCGACTTCAGTGTTTTTGTGCATCAGACGTGTTGGACTTTTGCAGGGTTTTTTGCGTGATTGCAGACAGTGTCTTTCCTTTCCTGTCCTGTCTAGGCAGTGTGGGCCCCATCGTTTGCTCAGTCTATTTTTCTGCCTGCATTTGTGTTTTCATCTTGTCTCACCGACAATATATGTTTGGGGGCTATCTATTCCTTTGGGGTCTGCTCCGGGGCAGTTTAGATTTCCCCTTTCTTGCTTTAGGCTTAGTTAGCTCTCCGGCTGTGACGAGGCATCTAGGATCATTGTAGGCACGCTCCACGGCTACTGCTAGTTGTGTGGACAGGATCAGGGGTCTGCATCTGCTTAGTTCCCAACCTCTCTGGTTTTCTGTGGCTTAGCTTGGGCCTGCTATCCTCCTCGGTGCCCATTCATAACACACATGAAAATGAACAACTTTGTATTATATCTTATTAGAAAAATTTGCTTTTCTCTCTGCAAAAATTGATCACTCATTATCAAAATTCTCAATACTGAGATAGGAGATGGCAGAATTTTTTTTTCTTTTTCTCTTTTTTAAGTTTATTTTTTGTCCCTTCAGGAGACTTTAACCTGTGTCTAACTGATCACTCATTCTATGTACTGCAATACAATTCTATTGAACCAAATTACATTCTCTTATGAAGCCCATCCAAAGGCTGGGCTTCACGGGAGGACACTCAGAGCAGCCATGAGGGCCTTCAGCTGGCCATTCGCTGCCCTGACATCCAACAGGACTAATATTTAGGTCAATTACATTTTATTGTTTGACTTAACTCACTCTGTCTACTTTTAGAACGTAAATAAAAAATTTGATGTAGTTTTAGGACAAATTTATGAAAAAATGTGGAGGATTTTGAAAGGTTGAAAAACATTCGAGCAACACTGTAAATAAGACCTAATAAATAATGTAAATGAAGCATTGTACAATTGAAAATATAAAGTTGCTAAACTGTTGACATTGCCTTAATTGTCATGCATTTTGTGTCCATGTAATCATTCACCAATTTATTACAGTTCTAATGAGTAGTAGTAGCCAGGAACTGTCTCCAGCACTCTGGTATATTTTTTCCATTTCTGGAACATGTTCATACTTTGATAATAGAGCGAAAGACCAAGGGGCTAAAATGGACAATAGCTAAACATTACTCCAGTTATCACCAGGGTTATGTATTCTTGACTATGCAACTGTATGGATGATCACATGAAGGGACTAACGCAACATGGTACTATCGGGCATCAAGAAATTAGTGAACCCTGTTTTGGTTACAATTATAAACATTCTCTTTTGACTGAAAATAATTTCTAACAACCTTTAGATGGAAATATGGAATAACCATAATGTGTCTGCAGCTCACAGCCTTTCATATGGTACAAAAATGTAGACAAACGATAACTAGAAGTTACAGAGATAAGCATACCAACTCTTGTGATCTCCGCCTCAGATGTTTCAACCAAAGCTTCCTCTGTGGATTTCAGGTCATCATTGTTGTCCATTTCTTCTTCATAATCATATTCCACCTCTCTTTCAGCATATTCTGCGGTTTCTTCTGTTGTTTCAATCTCCAACTCTTCGTAGATCACACTTTAAAAATATCCAAACAGCTTTTATTACTGCATGATTTATATTTTGCCACCATTTAATAGGATTTAATGACTATTAATACAGTCTAAAGCATTTATAGAGAATGAAAAGTAAAATGTCGTTACAGAGGTGCTCTGTAGTTTGGGATGGTCTTCTAGATAGGCAACTTCAGCAGATATACATATTATGTTTTCACTCAGTATGGTCACTAAACTAAATATAAATATCACATTGTATTAAAGGGTAACTATAATATTATTTTTTAATTATTCAACCAATAGTACACATGAAAAAAATCAACTTTGTAATATATCTTATTTCACCTCCGATATTAATCTTCCACTCACAATTCATTGGTAAATCTATAAATTCCATATTCAGGGAAGACAAATTTTCCCATTACCGAGAAGGTAGATGGCAGGTGGTGCTTTTAAAATTGCATCGAGTTGGGAGGGCAGTAGATGGAGGCAGACACAGACTGTAAGGATTCCGAACTTTCCTTTGTGCCTGTTTTGCCCTGATCCAAGATGGAGTCTTGCATCTCCCCCTGTCATGGAACGTCCTGTCTGTCCTGATTATTTAGGTACAGGTTGTGTGCTCCTCTTTGCCTGAGTATTTTGTTGCTGTTTGCTCCTGAGCTCCTCCCTGTCTGCTCTGCTCCTCCCTGTCTGCTGCTGCTGCTCATTACTCGGTGCTCTGCCTTTCCACGTTCTGCTGCCAACAGTCCTCTGTGCGTCTCCCTGATGCTGTCTGTGCTTAACTATTGCCTGGACTGCTAGCTGGAGCTATTCGCCCCTGGAACTGCTGTGGCCAGTAAGGAATCCTGACATCATCATCATCTCCTCTAGGTCTGTGTTTGTGTGAGCTGCTGTGCTGGAGACTTGTGCGGGACTTTCAACCCAAAATGTACACATAGTGAACTTTTCTGGTTAATGCCGCTTCTATATAATGCTGGACGTCTACACTTTAGTGTTGTGTGCGTGCTCATTCTTAAATATCCCTGGACTGCCTCATTAAATGCGGTGTGCTTGTACTCATATACTTTCTGCTGGACTCCTACGTTTAGTGCCTTGTACACACCAGCGTTTATATTACTATTGGACTGGTTATATTAGCGGTCGCGCCACGCTCTTCAGTTACTCTGGACATTTCTATATTGAACTGTGCATTCGTTACTATTGCAGGAAGTGGTCTGTTAGTTTTACTTTACTTGCATTATTCTATATTGTGCTGTGTTTTCGTTACTTTTGCAGGAAGTGCTCTGTTTGATTTGTCACACTTGTTAAATATACTTATTTGCATCATCTTTGGCCTCAGTGTCATATTATCCCACGCATTCAGATTCCATAGTACCCATATAATTGTTACACAGATAATCTGCTGCATGTTCTCCTGAAATGAGAGTTACTATTCTCCATAAAAATTTATGCGCACCAACTGTCATCACCTATTTTACTAATGGGAAAATTGAAAATTTTGAGAGAGGAGAAGGGAGCTGATTTTTCTAATAAGATATATTACAAAGTCTCTTATTTTTGCATCTATTGTCCATTTAGGGAAAACAATGTCAAAAATAATGATTAACATATAAGTTGTTCCACACTCAATGTTGTACTAATCACATATTTAGTTGCATCATGGCTGAGTGAGTTGTTCAATGACAAATGTAAGTAAATTAAACTTACTAACGTACTTTAATTGTGAAATCTTTCGGATGATGGCTGTCTGACTCAGATTATTAGCTAAGCCAAGCTCTTTCTCCATTAAAGGGGGTTTTACACTAAGCAATATCGCTAGCAATATCGCTAAAACGTCACTGGTTTTGTGACGTTATAGCGATATTGCTAGCGATATCGCTATGTGTGATACTTACCAGCGACCGGCTCCCCCGCTGTCCATCGCTGATCGCGCGAGAATGTCCGGCTCCATTTCTCGTCGGGCGCTTCCTGCTGAGACTTCCTGCTGTGACGTCCAGCGACACGTGGAGGCGGGCGGGAGGACGCAGGATCGCTGTGTGTGAAAGGTGAGTATCGTGCGCTGCGTCGCTGCTGCATCGCTGTGAGATCTTTCTGTATGAAAGCTCACTAGCGATCATTTAGCGATGCACCAGCGATCCTGACCGGGTCGGATCGCTGGTTGGATCGCTGGTGCATCGCTAAATGTAAAAGGGCCTTAAGGCTATTACAGATACAGATAAGGAGGCTGGCTTTGCTAATCACTTGAGATAGAAAACCAGCCACCTTAATCACATCACCAACTTTGAGAGTTGAGGGCGTTCCCTGCCTATGTTGAAATGATAGGGGAAGTAAGTATCTGAGACCATGTGATTGGTACTAGAATAAGGCCAGCTAAAAAAAATTCCATCTTTTTGTGCTGAAGAAAATTTTCTTTAGAAACTACAATCAAGCATTTACTGCATAGCTGTGCAGTTCTGCAATTCTGTGAAGCATTATTGTTTAAGAAAATTTGCCAAAAATCTGAAAAAACATGCAGTCAAAACTATATAAAATCATAGCCAATCATCAGACTTTTCAAACAAAACTTGGTGCGACAGCATTTTTTTAAAATCTGAACACACAATTACAGGTCTCCTTCTCCATGAAGATCTGCAAGTTCCCCTGACATGTTAGGCTGGTTTCACATTCGCGCTTTTTAAGCGCACGCACGGCCGGGGGTAGCTCCGCCCCCGAGCCGGCTCTCTGCCCGGCGTGCCCGCCCCTTCCTTGTAGCGCCGCCTCCTAGCGCACAGCGGCGCCTGCGATCGGCGCACCCTATCTTTAGCATAGGGTGCGCAGATCGTGCGCAGGCCGTGCGCTAGTTGCGCTTTGACCTGCGCTGCGCACTTTTGACGGTGCGCCGTGCGCGCCAAAATCCGAAAAGTTTGATTTTGGCGCGCACGGCGCACCGTCAAAAGTGCGCAGCGCAGGTCAAAGCGCAACTAGCGCACGGCCTGCGCACGATCTGCGCACCCTATGCTAAAGATAGGGTGCGCCGATCGCAGGCGCCGCTGTGCGCTAGGAGGCGGCGCTACAAGGAAGGGGAGGGCACGCCGGGCAGAGAGCCGGCTCGGGGGCGGAGCTACCCCCGGCCGTGCGTGCGCTTAAAAAGCGCGAATGTGAAACCAGCCTTAGTTTCAATAATAAAACTCAATATAACTGCTTTGTAGTAAATGTATGCTATTTTTGGAGCTGTGAGTGCCATGTTGCATGCAGACGAGGAAAATGATAACATCCAGTCATGTAAGACATAGCAGAATATCTAAGCTATGTTTGTGTGTTGAGATTTTGTTAAAAAGTTCTGCCATTATTTTTATAAAAATTGCACAAATTATTTTTTTTATGAAGGACTTTGTTGTGAATCCAGCAAAACCAGAGAAGAACTCAGGATTTATTTTTATGATGCAGAATGGTGATGAATGTAACCCTCAAAGGTGAAAAGTTAATTCTAACATTTTGTGCATGCTTTCGATTTATAAAATCTCCATCATCCCCTAAATTTTTCACTGTTTCCACTATGTGTGGATGAGGCTTTGAAAACTCTGCAACATTTATTCTATTGGCAGAAACCACTCAGAAAGTCAACAACAAACCTGTCACATCTGAATGAAGAATCATAGAATATTGTCTTTAATCAAAATATGGTGTCGATATATCTCTTGCCATAACAAATATAAAAGAGAAATTAAGTACCGGTATATGAAAAACCACATATAAAGGTCTAAATATCCTATTACACACCTTTCTGTTAAAGAGAAAACAGAGTCCCCACGACCTTCACATTCTCTTTGAAAAGCTGGAGAGGGGTAGGTGTTTATGTCATCTGAAAATAATAATCAGTTGTTAACTTTTTAGGAATTGGATAAAATAAATTACCCTATTAAATATAAAGCTAATTTCCTTTACAGTAATCCTACATCTCGTATTTTGTAAAGTAATTAATTGCAAATATGATATAAACATTTTAGTTTGATATTTATTCTCTACTGTACTTATACAACTTAACGTATACTTTTTTTTAGAACTGTTCTAAAGTATGTCACAGTCCCGTGAATATCAAGTCCAATGGAAGACACATAAAAGGAGTTTCATTCTTTTATATTAATATTTCCCAAAAGTGTATACAGTAATTCATGCATCCTTATAAGTGGTGGGTCACCAACCCACCGTGGGTGAACCGTGGATGTTCGGGCACAGGTCATTCAGTAGAACATCTAAAAAAAAAGTTTGGTTTGGGTGCCAGAACGGTACCTGAATCCGAACCCCATTCAGATGAATAGGGGGCCTGAACATCCATTGTTTGCCACGCTGTCATCTGCTCTGATCGGCGGTAAGATCATTGATATGCTCTTTGGCATTGGCATGTTGCCAATCTGTCATGTGGAGGAGACCACAGCCCAATACACAGTATTTTGCTTTTGTAAACTCCACATGACCTCCCCAGTGGTTTTTGTATTTAATTTATTTTTTTCAAAATTTTTTTGTTTATGATATGCTGCAATAGGATGATAAGGATTAGAGATGGACAAACCCGATCAGTAAAGTTTAGAGGCCGTATTGAACACCTAGTGTTCATGCACGGACACAAAACATGGACTTCTCCAGGAAGTCTGGGATACTGTTCGGTTGCAGAATCCCGAACGTTGGCTGTTTCCCACTCTGTCATCTGTGTGACAGCGCTAGAAACACCGGTGGCTCTGATCGGCGGTAAGATCATTACCACCAGAGAGCTGCATTTCCCACACTGTCAGATGACAACGTGAGCCAGCAGCTGTGACCGGCAGTAAAAAGGTTACTGCCGGACAGAGGCATCAGAGGAATCAGCTGATGACAGAGTACTACTCTCATCAGTCTAGCATGCTTTCACTGATAACAGTGATAGCAGGCATTGCTGATGGGAGCATTTATCAGCAGGGGGTCTGTCCTATATGTAAGTAAATTTTAAAAATATGATGGATCTTCTATTTTTGATAGCCAGCAAAGGCAAAACCGAGTATAACTTTATTTAATTTCAAATAAAGCAGACTGTGTCATTATTTCAATTACAGGATTTTATTCTGGCTGTGTTTTTTTTTACAATATAACTATCGGGTTAGTAAAGCGGGTGTCTAAGAGATGCCTCTCCATTACTAACCCCTGGGCTTGATGTCAGCAGCCATTAAACAGCTGACATCAACCCCACAAATATTACCCCACTTGCTCCCACACCAGGGCAAGTGGGAAGAGCCAGGCAAAGCACCAATATTGGTGCATCTAATAAATGCTCTTTTTCTGGGGCAGTTTAGGCTGGAGGGAGCCATCATCCATGCCCCTTACTAGTCTGGGAATACCAGCCCCAAGCTGTCTGCTTTAGCTTGGGTGGTTGTCAAAAATGGTTGAGACCCCACATAGTTTTTTAAAAAAATTATTTATTTAAATAATTTAAACAGCTGTGTGGGACCCTTTATTCTTGATATCCAGCCCTGATAAAGCTGATAGCTGAGGGTTGGAGCACACAGCTGTTAGTTTTGCCTACGGTGATTATGAAAAATAGAAGCGACTCCACATAATTTTTTAAATTAACTTATTTATAGTTCAGGCGCCGGCTGATGAATTCTCCCATCAACGCACCTGCTCTTGTTATCAGCGACAGCAGGTGTAGGCTGATGAGATTAGTACAGAGTAAAGAGTACTCTCTTTCTCTTACCACCTGTGACCAGCGGTAACCTTTTTATTGTCAGTAACAGCTGGTGGCTCACGCTGTCATCTGACAGCTTGGGAACCGCAGTTCTCTGACTGACGGTAATGATCTTACCACTGATCAGAGCCACCATTTTTTCTCATGCTGTTACACAAATGACAGCGTGAGAAGCAGCCAATGTTCGAGGTGCCGAACCCAAATAGTTACATGAATTTCCTGGAGAAGTCCGTGTTCGGGATCTGTGCACGAACACTAGGTGTTCAGTACAGACCCCGAATTTTACTGTTTGGATTCGCCCATCTCTAATCCTTATCATCCTGTTACAGCATATCGTAAATAATCTAAGACAAAAAAAAGGAAAAAAATGAATGAAATTCAAAAACCACCAGGGAAGTCAGGAAGATTTTACAAATGCAAAATACTATGTATTGGGTTATAGTGTAGTCTCCTCCACATCACAGATTGGCAACATGCCAAGGCCATAATGATGCAAGAGCATATCCAGGGAATAGAAGATCAATA
This sequence comes from Dendrobates tinctorius, assembly GCF_039654945.1. Taxonomy (NCBI): domain Eukaryota; kingdom Metazoa; phylum Chordata; class Amphibia; order Anura; family Dendrobatidae; genus Dendrobates; species Dendrobates tinctorius. The sequence goes on along the minus strand of NW_027361673.1, from coordinate 31,530,152 downwards.
GAAAATTACACTTCTTAGAGGGAGATATGTTGCAGGGATACATGTATATCCAGATGGTTTCTATCTGTTATCCTGATAACCTGTTGTGAACACTTGACTTGGCTTCTGAGTTTAGGCTCCTTCTGGTGGTTGCTGTTGGTAATATAGCTGGTCTGGCTGACAGAAGTCAATCATCTGAGCAGGATGATTGGAGGTCAGGTGTTACAGACTGGAGAGATTTAAGTGAGCAACTTTCCCTCAGCTCTTGCCGGTGATTTGGTTTTCCTCCTGAGCTTTTGGGAAGTCTTCTTGCCTCCTGCTTCGTCCTGCATCTTTCAGATAAGTTATTTGTCTGCTTGAATCTTTTTGCATTTGATACATTTTTTGCTTGTCTCTGATTTCTGCCTTGCTGGTGTGAGTCCAGCCTGGTTCCCTGCTGGGACCTGTGCTGGACTCTGTTTCATTTGTCACAGCTTATGTCAGTCTTTGAAGTATTTCTAATCCCCTGTTATATCAGTATCTCTTGTTTGCATCCAGTTACACCAGAGTTCTGATTTAGTGGGGGAGAGATTATGTGGCCTCAGTATTTTTGCATATCAGACGTGTTGGAATTTTGCTTAGGGTTTTTTGCGTGATTGCAGACAGTATCCTTTCCTGTCCTATTCTATCTAGACAGTTTGGGCCCCATCATTTGTTTACTCTATTTTCTGCCTGTGTTTTGTGCCTCATCTTGTCTCACCGGCAATATATGTTCGGGGGCTATCTATTCCTTTGGGGTTCTACTCCGGGGCTGTTTAGCTTTCCCCTTTCTCTCTTTAGGCTTAGTTAATTCTTTGGTTGTGCTGAGGCGTCTAGGGCATCGTAGGTACGTCCCATGGCTAATTCTAGTTGTGTTGTCAGTTAAGGGGTCTGCAATCCGCTAAGTTACCAACCTCTCTGGTTATCTGGTTGCCTCACCTATTCCCCTGTTATCCTCCTCGGTTACCTAATCATAACAATAACCTGTGATGTCATGTTCCTTTGATATTAATTTATGTCAGATGTATCTAATTTTAATGTGTACCATTAAAGGTGTATTTTTGTATTTTTAATTTAGTTACTTGCCCACATATCTGTTTCTGTTTGTATTCTATTTCAACAGTGCATTAGGCTGTAACATATGGGTATAAGTTTTAGATTTTTGTTTGTTAAAGGAAAGCTATAATGTGGGGCACAGACACTGATTCCAATAATGTATTGCTTACTGGTCTGCTTTGTGTTGTTTTTATAAAATCGTTAATTCACCAACAGGAAATTATCAACAGATTACTAGTTAACCTGCTGCCAGATAGTCCCTCTGCTGACTGGCAGCATTATGTGCATAGTGTGCAAAGGCAAAAAGCTGCCAATCATTGGTGTGTGGGGATATACAGTGCCTGGCGAAAGTATTCGGCTACCTGTAACATTTTAACCTTTTCCCACATATCATGCTTCAAACATAAAGATACAAAATGTAAATTTTTCGTGAAGAATCAACAACAAGTGGGACACAATTGTGAAGTAGAACGAAATTTATTGGCTATTTTAAATTTTTTGTGGAAATTCAAAAACTAAATATTATTCGGCCCCTTTACTTTCAGTGCAGCAAACTCACTCCAGAAGTTCATTCTGGATCTCTGAATGATCCAATGTTGTCCTAAATGACTAATGATGATAAATATAATTCTCCTGTGTGTAATCAAGTCTTCATATAAATGAACCTGCTCTGTGATAGTCTCAGGGTTCTGTCTGAAGCACAGAGAGGATCATGAAGACCAAGGAACACAACAGGCAGGTCCGTGATACTTTTGTGGAGAAGTTTAAAGCCGGATTTGGATCCAAAATGATTTCCAAAACTTTAAACATCCCAAGGAGCACTGTGCAAGCGATCATATTGAAATGGAAGGAGTATCATACCACTGCAAATTTACCAAGACCCGGTAGTCCCTCTAAACTTTCATCTCAAACAAGGAGAAGACAGATCAAAGATTGAGCCAAGAGGCCCATGATCACTATGGATGAACTGCAGAGATCTACAGCTGAGGTGGGACAGTCTGTCCCTAGGACAACAATCAGTCATACACTGCGCAAGTCCGGCCTTTATGGAAGAATGGCAAGAAGAAAGCCATTTCTCAAAGATATCCATAAAAAGTGTTGTTTAAAGTTAGCAACAAGCCACCTGGGAGACACACCATACATGTGGAAGAAGGTGCTCTGTTCAGATGAAACCAAAATCAAACATTTTGGCAACAATGCCAAACGATATCTTTGGCTTAAAGGCAACACAGCTCATCACCCTGAACACACCATCCCCACTGTCAAACATGGTGGTGGCAGCATCATGGTTTGGGGCTGCTTTTCTTCAGCAGGGACAGGGAAGAAGGTTAAAATTGATGGGAAGATGGATGGAGCCAACTACAGGACCATTCTTGAAGAAAACCTGTTGGAGTCTGCAAAAGACCTGAGACTGAGACAGATTTGTCTTCCAACAAGACAATGATCCCAAACATAAAGCAAAATCTACAATGGAATGGTTCACAAATAAACGTATCCAGGTGTTAGAATAGACAAGTCAAAGTGCAGACCTGAATCCAATCGAGAATCTGTGGAAAGAGCTGAAAATTGCTGTTCACAAACTATCTCCATCAAACCTCACTGAGCTCGTGCTGTTTAGCAAGGAAGAATGGGCAAGAATTTCAGTCTCTCCATGTACAAAACAGATAGAGACATACCCCAAGCGACTTGCTGCTGTAATCGCAGCAAAAGGTGGCGCAACAAAGTATTAAGTTAAAGGGGCCGAATAATATTGCACACCCCACTTTTCAGTTTTTGAATTTCCACAAAAAATTTTAAATAACCAAGAAATTTTGTTCAACTTCACAATTGTGTCCCACTTGTTGTTGATTCTTCACCAAAAAGTTACATTTGGTATCTTTATGTTTGATGCAAGATATGTGGGAAAAAGTTGAAAAGTTCCAGGGAGCCGAATACCTTCGTGAGGCACTGTATAGAGCTCAGGTTTCAGAGAACTAGTAAATCTGCAACAGAGAAAACTGTTTATATTTCTTCTCAAAACTGTAGCATCCAGTAAAGTAAATTATGCATCACCGGAATCAGTGTCTCTGCCCCCTACATCATGCTGCTCTCAGGTGGGATAGCAAAACCTGTTGAAAATATCCCTTCCTGTGTAAAGGAGGCCTAAAGCATCAGACCTCACCTGTCGTTTACTGTTAATCCAAATGTGATTAAAGTGTCATTTTGTCAACATGTATATGTTTTGGGTTTTTTTTCACTGTACATGATGTTGTTTTTTGTGGAACGACTTGTAGTTTTGAATGACCCCATCCATTTTTTTGTTCAGTGTACTTTTTATCTGGTTTCAAGTGTGATTTTCATATTGGCCACACCTGTTACTCACCACAGGTGAGTTTTAACAACTATCACATGCTTGCAACAAAGTTGCTTACCCACAATTTTGGAAATATTCTGTCCAATTTGAATTTTTTTCTCAGTTTTTTGTGTTGTTCCAATACACACAAAGGAAATAAACATGTGTAGATCAAAACATGTGTAACTGAAATAATTTTATAGGAGAAATACTTCATTTTCTGGAACAATTTCAAGGGTGTCAACATTTTGGCTATGACTGTATCTAAGAGGAGAAAAAAAATTCTAAATAGTAAAAAAAAGTTACAACGTTTTGATCGCTTCTTATTGCATTATTTTTCTACAAAATTGAGGTGACATAAAAAACGCAATTCTAGCATTTTGCATTTTTTTCATGATGGCATTTATCAAGTGGGATAATTATTTTTATGTTTTCATAGACCGGACTATTGTGTTACCAAATGTGTTTCTTTTTTTAATTTCTTTAGTTTTAACAAGGGAAAATGTGATGATAAAATGTTTACATTTTTTAAAAAACATTTCTATATATTTAATTTTTTTTACTTTACTTCTTAGTTTTCTTAGGGGACTTGAACCTGTGATCACTTGATTGCTTATACTACATACTAATGCAATACCATTGTATTGTAGTAAATAGTAATAAATCACAATTTACACGCTCAATAGGAGCACTGTCATGGTAGGTATAGGGCCTTCAAGCCATATTAAACCATTAGCACTCCACTATCGCATTGCTGGGGGAGTGGGGTTGAAACAGTTTGCACGATTTAAATGCCGCTGTTAGAGATTGACAGCAGCAGTTAAGTGGTTAACAGCAGCAGGAGCTCAGCTCCACATGCTGCTATTAGAAGCAGATGATGGCTGCATAACACAGCCATTACCTGCCAGGAATGATAAAAGATCAGTTTCTGAGCTTGCATCAAAGACGTGGACCCGACATAGGCTGTAAAAGTACATCATACTGTATATTAAGATGGGGATTAATATAGATTGCTATTTTATTACCTTTGGGTACCCAATGAATATAAGGACTTGTACTGTATATTATCAGTATTTTATTTATCATGTTCAATTGTTATTTTTGATCTGTGTCTCATACGGATTGAATGATTCCAATCACATCGTTTTACTTAGCATTGAAAAGGCCTTTGAATTCACTTAGCTGTATGCAAGTAAAAGAACTTAGTCCGAAATATATAGGACAGGTTTAACTTCTGACTAGTGGTTTACATGGTACCTTGTAATTTGTAGACAACACACCAACTCTAATTAATTTGTTTTAATGGTTTATTGCAATGCTTCTCCTACTATGATGCTGATCTCACCAATGGGGTAGCAGCTAGATGTTAGTGAGGTTCATCTAGGGCAGGGTTCCCCAACTCCAGTCCTCAAGGCCCACCAACAGATCATGTTTTCAGGATTTCCTTAGTGTTGCTCAGGTGATAATTGCATCACCTGTGCAATACAAAGGAAATCTTGAAAACCTGATCTGTTGGTGGGCCTTGAGGACTGGAGTTGGGGAACCCTGATCTAGGGTAGCCGTGTTCATAGAAGTGACCATATGCTGCACAGTTCCTTCAGCAAACTAATTGATTGATTTTATTCTACTTGTAACATCATTTTGCTTAGGAGACAATAAAAATGAAGATAATTTTAATTTTAGTAGGATTTCCATTACAGATAAGGTTGAGGCTCAGACATCACCCAGGTCTGTCTGCTATGACTTTATCTTGGTCTGATGAGGTTCGGGTAGAAAAAGTTTGAAAAAACCTGGTTTATTGTGATCCTGCTTTTTCCACTGGATTAAATTGTGTCTTAGCCAATATAGTAATACTAATTTAAAGGAGTTTTCCACTTTTGTTAACATTTTTTACTTACTTAAATGCATGCAATTGGGGGCTAAAAATATTTTTTTTGCAATTGGGTTTTATAAAAAAGTTTTGCACTGTTTGCCTCCTAAAGCCGCTGTATTACATTGTCTGATGCTGGCTACAGAATGAGTTAACTGAGTCAGCCTCATTATCCTTATTTTATCATATACGGTAAGTTGAGGACATGATTTTGTGGTGCTCATTATTATGCAGATGTGACAGGTTCTTCTCCTGCTCTTGTTACTGTAGCTTTCCTCACAGATTGCACAGCTCTCCAGTCCATAAAATGGCAGCTGGTGGAGGAGCATGTGACCAATAGTTAGTGCCACAAAATCAAGTCCCCAACACATCTGTTACCAGAGATAATGTGGCCAACACCGTTTACTCATTTTGCAGTCAGCAACATAGTTTAAAGCCGGCATCAGACTACCGTAGAATACGGGCGCGCGCTATGCGAAAAAACATTGCATAGCACTCGGCCCCATGTTAATCTATGGGGCAGCTCACAACAATGTTTATTTTCTTGGGCGTACTCAGCATGCGTGTAAAATAGCAGCATGCTGCGATTGTTTGCATATATCGTCCGAGACTCACCAATGCAAGCTTATGGGTGCCAGAAAAAAAAAAAAAAATCGCACAGCACTTGGACCATGCGATTGCTGTTCGATTTTTACACACCAGTGTCCTCTGAAAAGCCGGCAATTCATATATATATATTGTAAGATAGCGCTTGTCATTCCGGTATGAGATACACGCTTTGCAGCCAAATAACCAGATCCGGCACGGGTTTTCCATAAAACAATAATAGTCCATGCGGTTTATTCAGGCATCATAAATCAAACGCAACCATAAGTTCATATCAAACAGCATAGCGCCCATGACAGAGCTCCACTCTGCTAAGCCCAGTAGTCATACAGTTTATGCAATGTCCAATACGCAGGCCCTCTAGCCTCACAGTTATCTCACCCCGTCAGGGTTACGTCATGGCTGCTTCATACTCCAGACATTCATTCCCTCCCCTGGGAACTCTCAGATACTGGCAGCCATTACACACAGCCACTCAGGAAGGCAGACACATCTTCCAGGGAGACCTTCCAAACAGACAAACTGGGTCCAAGCATTCACTCATGTGACCTATCCTGGCCACCTTATATGGTCCGTAGCCATGCCCACCAGATCACATGGCTATGACCTCATCACAGGTCCTACAAGCATTCATACACTTTACTATGGCGTTCTAGACACTGCCCCTAGGTGGGTTTGTAGGTAGCTGGTCCTGCCCGGTAGCTGGTGAGACGGGCAGGACCAGCTACCTGGAAAGCTCTCCCTGACACAGTGTAACGAAAGCTCAGCAGTACCTCTGATGATCAACACACATATTCAAGCTTCCATCCCAAGGCCACCTACCTTGGGATACATAACGATCATTCAGCATCCTGCCACTCATCCTCTCTCCTGGGACACCCACACAGCGCCCCCTAGCGGACACAGTGGTCACTACACCACAATGTATTTATATTTCATTGATAGAATAGATAGAATAAAAGCCGGCAATTCATGTGCCGCACACAGTAAATTCACATAATGACAGGTTAGAATAGAATAGATATATACAAATACAATACATAGTTGTCAGTGACACACACATATATATGTATATATATATTACATAAATAGATAGAAGAAAAGGCGGCAATTCATGTGCCATGTACTGCAAAATCACAACAGGAGCAGACAGGATAAAAGAGATGGATTACATACAGTAAATACAAATAGAATAGGTAGATATATAGATGTCTGTGATAAGTGCAATTAGTACAGTGTGTGCAGTTTACGGTACATGTATTTAATTATTAAAACATTGTTTTTTGGAAAAAAATGTTGTGGGCTCCCGTGCAATTTTCGTAAGCAGCAGAGAGAAAGCCGACAGCTGAGAGCCGATGTTTATAGCCTGGGAAGGGGGTAATACCTATGGAGCTTCCCAGTCTATTAATATCAGCTCACAGCTGTATAGTTAGCCTTTACTGGCTATTAAAATGGGGACCCCCTTAAGACAAATGACATGTGGTCCTCCTATAATTAATAACCAGCAAAGGCTATGAAGACAGCTGCAGGCTGATATTAATAGCCTAGGAAGGGGCCATGGATGCTGCGCCCCAGTCTAAAAACATCAGTTCTCAGACGCCCCCAAAAAGGCACATCTCTAAAATGTGCCAATTCTGACACTTAGCCTCGCTCTTCCCATTTGCCCTTCAGCAGTGGCAAGTGGGATGATAGTTGGTGGGACTGATGTCACCTTTTCATTGTCAGGTGACATCAAGCCCATCTGACAACACCTTTAATAAAAAAAAACAAATCACCATCTTTAACCCCTTGATGACCGCCGATACACCTTTCAACAGCGGTAGTTAAGGGTACTTAAACTACAGCGCCGTTAATTCATGGCGCTGTGGATAAAGTGTATAGCGCCCCCCAGCATTGGATTTTCTCCGAGGTCTCGGCGACCGCAAAAAAAGGCCGATGTGTCATTTAATTTCTCTCTCCTCTGATGTGATCGCACGTTAGAGGAGAGAAAAATAGGGTCCCCGATCCCCCCGGTACCTCCCGGTGGTCATCAGCCCACGTGTTTCCCCTCCACGGGCACCGCCATCTTCTTCCGAGAAGAAAATGGCGGGCGCATGCGCAGTGCGCCCGCCGAGATCTGCCACCACCCGGCAAGATTTCATTCATTTTGATCACTGTGATAAACCCTATCACAGTGTTCAAAATAAAAAAATAGTAAATAAATCCCCCCTTTATCATCCACTTAGTTAGTGAAAAATAATGAAATAAAGAAAATATATTTATTTTCATTTTTCCATTAGGGTTAGGGTTGGAATTAGGGTTTGAATTAAGGTTAGGGTTAGGCTTGGAATTAGGGTGAGGGTTGGAATTAGGGTTGGAATTAGGGTGAGGGTTGGAATTAGGAGTAGGGGTGTGTTGGGGTTAGGTTTTTGGTTATGGTTAGGGTTGGGATTAGGGTTAGGGTTGGGATTAGGGTTAGAGTTGTGGTTAGGATTAGGGTTATGGTTAGGGTTGGTATTAGGGTTAGGGGTGTGTTGGGGTTAGGGTTGTGGTTAGGGTTATGGTTACGGTTGGGATTAAAATTAGGGGTTTGTTGGGATTAGGTTTGTGGTTAGAGTCATGGTTAGGGTTGGGATTAGGGTTATATGTGTGTTGGGGTTAGGGTTGAGTTAGAATTGAGGGGTTTCCACTATTTAGGCACATCAGGGGGTCTCCAAACACGACATATCGCCACTATTGATTCCAGCCAATTTTGCGCTCAAAATGTCAAACTGTGCTCCCTCCTTTCTGAGCCCCGACGTGTGCCCAAACAGTGGTTTACCCCAACATATGGGGCATCAGTGAACGCAGGCCAAATTGCACACCAACTTTGGGGGTCCAATTTCTCCTGTTACCCTTGGGAAAATAAAAAATTGGGGGCTAAAAAATCATTTTTGTGGAAAAAATGATTTTTTATGTTCACGGTTCTGCGTTATAAACTTCTGTGAAGCGCTTGGGAGTTCAAAGTGCTCACTCCACATCTAGATAAGTTCCTTGTGGGCCTAGTTTCAAAAATGGGGTCACTTGTGGGGGGGTTTCTACTGTTTAGGCATATCAGGGGCTCTGCAAATGCAACATGACCGCCGCAGACCATTCCATCAAAGTCTGCATTCAAAAACGTGCTCCTTCCCTTCCGAGCTCTACAATCCGCCCAAACAGTGGTTCCCCCCCACATATGGGGTATCAGAGTACTCAGGACAAACTGCACAACAACTTTTGTGGTCCAATTTCTCCTGTTACCCTTGTAAAAATAAAAATAGCGGGTTAAAAAAATCATTTTTGAGGAAAAAAAATATTTTTCATTTTCACGGCTCTGCGTTATAAACTTCTGTAAAGCACTTGGGGGTTCAAAGTGCTCACCACACATCTAGATAAGTTCCTTAAGGGGTCTAGTTTCCAAAATGGTGTCACTTGGGGGTTTCCACTGTTTAGGCACATCAGGGGCTCTCCAAACGCAACATGGCATCCAATATCATTTCCAGACAATTCTGCACTGAAAAAGTCAAACGGTGCTTCTTCCGTTCCAAGCCCTGCCGTGCGCCAAAACAGTAGTTTACAGTCACATATGGGGTATCGGCCTATTCAGGAGAAATTGCACAACAAATTTTGTGGTTCATTTTCTCTTTTTACACTTGTGAAAATAAAAAAAATTGGCTCTGAAGTAAAATGTTTGTAAAAAAAAGTTAAATGTTAATTTTTTCCTTCCACATTGCTTCAGTTACTGTGAAGTATGTAAAGGGTTAATAAACTAATATGAATTACAATATGTCACAAAAAAACAGTCTCAGAATCAGCAGGATCCGTTAAAGCATTCCAGAGTTATAAACTCATAAAGTGACAGTGGTCAGAATTGTAAAAATTGGCCTGGTCATTAAGCTGCAAATTGGCTCCGTCACTAAGGGGTTAAATGTACTTTCCCAATTAAGCAGATACATAGTATATACATACATGGGATTAGCAACATTCAATATGATTTTCACTGTGTACAATAGTATAAGATCGAGGAACTGCACTTTCCTTAATTAAGAAAATACTTACGATTTAGAAGGTTTATAAAGGCCTGGCTGAATCTCTCAGCATAAAGGAGTTCAGGCTTTGACATAGAGAGTAAATGTAATGCATGCTGATCTTGGGGAAGGCTAGAAAGTTCAACAAGCTCATTGTGATTTATGTCTTTCCCAAAGGCCAACACAAATAGTGTTAATTTTTCACATTTGGCTTTTCGAGATATTTCTTTCAATTTTTCTTTGTCCCAGCTGCTTGTTTTGCTGCTGAGCACAGTAAAAATGACTTTATGTCTCCTCAGGTTAGGAGCCTTCCTGAATATGTTCTCAATAGCCCACTGGATGGAGTAGCCCACAGCAGACGGACCTTCAAGCTGTGTAACAACTTCTTCAATGTGTCTCTTCATTAAATTCCTTTCATTGTAAGAATCAAGTCCAAACTCTTCTTTAACAGGACTCACATTTCTGTTTGGCATGAAGTTTGGTCTAGCCTGTTGAATTAAGGCCACTCTAGCCCCGGTGTCGGGTGCTTTAGGCTGTGGCGATATTACGAAATGGTCAAGCATTGTGCTCACAAAATCTTTTGCCTTCAAAAAGTTATCACTGCTAACAGTACGAGAACTGTCGAGGATAAAGACTATGTCCATGTCTATTTCAGTAGGAGGGACAGGATCTAGTTCACACTCTTCATCAGGGATGCATTTATCTGAAATATATTTCAACATTGGACAATTTATTACTATATTATTATTATTACTATCTTGTGCATGTTTAGAATAAATAGGGGGAAAATAAGATGCTTTTTTCAAAGCTTGGACCAGTAAATAATATTTTTTTAAAGAAGGTGTAGAAAAAAAGTCACATTTTACCAATCCCTATTCTGCTACTTCCTGCTCCTCTACTCTTTGCACCCTGGCCTCTAAATTTGATGTTTAGACACAGACATGTGACTGCTGCAGCCAATCATCAGACATTGGCTGCAGAAGCCACATCTTTATATTGCAATGTCATTGGTGCATTAGGAAGAACCAAGAATTGAGAAGGACAGAAAAGCAATGGAATAAAAGCATTAACAATAAGGATCACGAGTACGACTTTTATAATATTAAGATATTATGATCAGTTTTAAAAAATCTTCCGGCGGTTTCACATGTCCAGATACTTCCGGTACCGGAAAACACTGTACCGTAGATATCTGTCTGGCACATCCGTGTGGTACATCATTGTGGCACACGTGTGCCACATCAGTACCACACGGACGGCCACCGGGGAAGTAGCGCTACAGTAAGTGCTGTTCCCCTGTTCCATCAAACATTTTTGGGAGACTGTGATGATCCTCATACAATGTTAGACTGTAGAGGCCTTCATATGGTGTTATCAGACTGTGAGGGCCATAAATTGCTCTCTCTTGGAGGACTGTGGTAGCCATCATACTATGTTAAAAGATGGTGGGAGACATCATATGGTGTTGGGAAACTGTGAGGACCATCATATGGTGTTGGGGGCGTTTGAGGGCCATCATTTGGTGTTGGGGATTGTGAAGGTCATCATACAGTGTTGAGGGACTCTGGGGGCCATCATATGGTGTTGGGGAACTAAAAAACTATTTGAGTTTACAAGGAGCAAAATTACTTGTGGCACAATACATGTCGCTCTCACTGCCATTAAAAGTTGGCAGTTATATCCTTTTGTCACTATTACTATATGCTGTGACCTCGCTGACAATTTTATTGGAAATGGGTCTAATTATGACTTCTGCTATGGGGCCCCATGATTTCTTTCTATACCCCTGCCACTGAGCACTCTGAGGAAGTACTGCCTGAATAGCGGAAAAAAGTTGTTTACCAAGGTGCAAAATGCGATACAAACCTTCCTTACTAATACAACTCTGTAACTTATGTTTCAATTCATAATATAGTATACGTATAATTGTCTTGACTTCAGGCTGTTTGGCTCATAAAGGACAACCTTCTCAGCTGTGATCCGTACAATAGGAAATCGATAGACCATCGATATTCTGACCTCAGAAAACCCCTTTAATATGTTTTCCTTTCATTCTATTTTTCTCATATTGCGAGAAATATATAAAGGATTCCTCTAAAGGATTCTGTCTACATCTTAATTCTCGCCATAATGTATCTGGCTGTAAGACAACTGTTCTGTCTGCTATAGGATACTAAGAACGCTAACTGTCACCTCATTGACAAAGCTTCACTTTTCAGCTGTTAGCCAAAAATGGAGGGGATCTAAAAAAGATTAGCGCGTGTTTTCTGTAAGAATCCAGCAAGCCTTTGGCTTAAGTCCTAGCAAATGTTTCAGAGTCTGCTGTAAAGATGATGTATATATCCATAGAAGAAACTTCAGGCTGTTTGGCCAAGGAAAGCACAATATTTAATTCCACCCTGCACTCCAGATTTTTTAGGTACACAATCAATGAGTAAAAAATTACTTAAAGGGACATTTTAACTTCAAGAATGTATCACCTATCCAGGAAATAAGAGATAAATGCCAGATGAGTATTAGTCTGGCCTCTAGGTAACTAAAATGAGGGGCTTTGGCTTACCTTCCAGCCACAAGATGGTGGCTAGGAACAGCTTGACAGTTTTCGGCAGTGTCAAAGACTTTGAATGGAGCAGGATCACCAGGGTGCATGCTGCATAGCTGCCTCATTCAGACATCTGGCTGGAAGACACTTTTAAAGAGATCCCCGTCGATCACCTGTTATCGGTGGCAGTGTCGGCGGCCGGAAGTTCACACTTGCTGAGTTGCTCCGTCTACTTGTAGTCGCTGCCACAGGGTGCCACACATCTGCCTCCTATTTATTTGAATAGGAGGCGGATGTGAACTACCCTGCTGCAGCCACTACAACTAGTCACAGCAGCTAGGCGAGTGAGCACCTCCAGCCTGCGGCCACCGATAACATCTGATTGGCGGGGGTCCAACACCCGATCAGACATTAATGACCTAACCTTAGGAAAGTTCATCAATGCAAAAGTAGTGGACAACCTCTTTAATTTATTTACTTTCTGTCTATCTTTATATCCTACCTATCATGCACATGTTCAATCCGAACAGCCCTTATTATTTTGAGTTAGATTATTGTAAGAGGTCTTAGAAACTTTGCAAAGGAATTGTGTAGATGCCTGGCTGCTATTCATTAGGGCTCCTGCAGACGACCGTATTTTCAGTCTGAGTGCGATCTATCAAAATATCAGATTGCACTTGGACCAATATGATTCTCTAAGGCCGTGTACATGTCCAATTTTTTCCTTGGACAGAATCTGTATGAGGAAAAAAATTGCAGCTTGCACGATTTGAATCCGATATTTGGATCGCACTCGGGGTTATCTGTGTAAAACTTCGGACTGCGCTCGGATGTCATCTGAGTATAGTCTGATTTTCAAGGACTGACAGAATGAAGAAGATGAAGAATTTTTTTTCCCATCTAATCCTCATCCGATAAGATCAGATCAAACTCTGATCAGAGTGTGATCAGAATGTGATTAGCAAAATTGGCCAATTCTCTCAGATGAGAGAAAATACGAGGATGTGACCCTACCCTTATATACCACAATCGTATTCTGTAGCACTTTATAGACATTATCATCACTGTCCCCATCAGGACTCACAATCTAGATTCCCCATCAGTATGTTTTTGGACTGTGTGAGGAAACTGGAGAACCCGGAGGTAACTCACACAAACACGGGGAGAATATACAAACGCCATACAAAGATGTTGTCTTTGATGGGATTTGAACCCAAGGATGCAAATCAACAGTGCATTCACCGTGCTGCCAATGGCAATGTTCTTTATTTTTCTAGATCATAGTCTAAATGAAAAAGAACGTGTTTTCCAACAGCCTCTTACCATAGCAGATTGTGCAGTGGGAAATGACTTCTAGCCTTTGGTCTTGCAGTCTCTTCCAAACAAAGAGCTGGGATCTTCTGCTTTCATCCACCTAATTAGCAATAGACATCAATACATTATACAGGGCATCTGGATATAAAGTTAAATATTGGAACTGCATGATAATCTTCATATACAGACAGTAACAAATGCTGTCTATTATAAAAAAAATCTCTATATAACAGTTCATCTTTATGTACCTGTATATTAGAGGCAATATAAAAATACTTCTAAAATAACTCAATAAAATAATGAAAAACTATTGTAATAAACATCTTTTTAATACACTTTTTAAAAAGAAACATCACAAATCCATAAATAATATGGTCATTTCTTTATAGTATCCCTGTAATTATAATAAGCTTTATAATATAGCAAACAGCTTATTTCTAAAAAAGTTAGCACAAATGTAATGCTTACATAGTGTGTGCTTGCTAGAATGGTAATGAAAAGGGTTTTCTCACCATCATCATAAATGGTTTTAACTGGAAAGTATTTTCTTATTAAAAATCCCACTTATTGCATTGGTTAGGCTAGTTTCACATTTGCGTTTCAGGGCGCAGCGACGGCCTGCACGCGGCAGCTAGGCCCCACCCCCTGCTGTGCCCCCTCCGATAGCTCCGCCTCCAGGCGCATGACGCTGCATGCGTCATGCGTCATGTGTCCCTTATCTTTATCACTGAGGACGCAGGCCGTACGCAGTATGCGTTTGGCGGCACCTGCGTCCTGTTGACGGTGCGCCGAGCGCAAGCAAATTGCAACAGGTTGCGTTTGGCGCTGGTCGGCGCACCGTCAAAAGGATGCAGGCGCCGCCAAAACGCATACTGCGCACGGCCTGCATCCTCAGTGATAAAGATAAGGGATGCATGCAGCGTCATGCACCCAGAGGCGGAGCTATCGGAGGGGCGCCGCAGGGGGCGGGGCTTAGTGGTGGCCGTGCGCAGGCCGTTGCTGCGCCCTGAAATGCAAACGTGAAACTAGCCTTAGAAGCCACCTCTGCAGCCTATCAGAGGTGGCTGGCCATATGCTAGGAGACCTTGCTGGAAACCACTGTGCACTGCTTTTCATTACCGCACCCTTCTCTAGTGTTGCAGAGGCAAAGGTACTTCTATTTGTAACTATTGAGATCCCCACTTTGGATCGGCGTGCAACCATGGAAGTACTACCATGAAAATTACCCCTTAAAGGAAAGCAATAATCAGATGCATGCTGCCTAAACCACCTGAGAGCATGAATCAGAAACTGGCTGCATTATTGGAGCCACATATGTTTACTCTGAAAAACGTGAAAAAGCAGAACAAAGACTAATCATACTTTCATACAATTTTGTCTCAGCAGCTAAAATGATCAGAAATATATAAAAAATCATCTTAATATCGTCCAAGAGATCATGAACTTCCATCATCACCACTGGCTGTAACGCAAGTAGCCGCAGCAGAAACCTTCCACTGCAAACGTATAGCCCTTATAAGTTTATAAATGATGTGGAAGAAATTAATACCCTAAAATATTTCTACTATCTGTTTCAAAAGTGGTTGTTCCAGTACATGCAGAAAATCTTGCAGATTGACAAGTGGAAAAGTTTGTGTGGTTTATTCTACATTTCTAGGATTAGTATTCCTTTAGTTATAATTACAGTGGTTGTTACAAAAGCTAAATGCTTTATTTATATTGTATAATTTAACACTGCATTTTAATAGGGGTTTAACATTAGCTTATCTAAAGTTTTCTCCTTATAGGTGCTTATTTTTTTACTGTATAGATCTTTTTAAGTAAAAGGCTCCTGAGACACCAAGTCACTTCTCACAGACAAGCCGTGAGGGAGAGAAGTAAAGGAATCTGAGGTCAAATGCTAGGAGAATACATCAAAGACAAAATATCTAAGACAAACAAATAGTAATAAAAGCAAATCCAAGGTCTGGCAACAAAGATCAGAATATCAACATACAGAGCAAACACAGCACTGAGCTAGGCTATGACTGGCAATGGTCTGACCATTGCTAGCCAGCTGATTAGTCAGGTAATCACCATGAATGGGTAACACCTGGAAGAAACTCAGCATACCCTGCCAGATTTGGCAGCTGAACTATCCCTCACAATATTGACAGCTCAGCACGCCCCTGCCTCTGATTAGGCGGCCAGACTGTCACTCGCAATACCGACATCTCAGCATGCCTCTGATCCTATAACGCGGCTGAACTGTTACTAACAGCATCCTTAGGACACCATCAGTGGTTGAATCATGACCCCTAGTTTTCACAGGAAATCTAGAATGGAAAGCCATGACCAGACGATCAGCCTTCAAAGATTGAGCTGGAACCAAGAATCTCTCCTCAGCTCCACATCCCTTCCAATTGATGAGGTGCTGAAGGGAATTTTGGAACTTCTTAGAATCCGCAATTCTCTCTGCACTTTGTACTCCAAACTGCCATCAACAGAAACCTAAGGAGGTGGGGATAAGAGCGATAGAATTGAAGCAACAACTCCTTTAATAGGGATCTGTGGAAAAAGTTAGGTATACGAAGAAATAGAGAAAGCTTCAATCTAAAATCCACCAAACTTACCACATCCAGAATCTAATAGGGACCAATGTACTTTGGACCCATCTTCGCCGACAGTACTTTAACCCCTTCAAGACATATGACGTATATTTACATCATGTCATGTGCCTGACTTTGATGTGAGCTCTGACGCTAAGCTCACATGTTTCGAATGCGCATGAAAGCTTATTTAATCAGATGTCATGTCTTTAACAGACATGGATGGATCGCAGATCCACCCACAGCTGTTAACCAGTTAAATCCCACTGTCAAACTCTGACAGTGGGATTTAACACATGCCAGCCAGGAGCACGTTATAAATCCTGCCATCAATGCCATTGTAATGTGACCGGGGGGCGGCGATGGGTTGTCATAACCACCGGGAGACTTCTGAAGATCGCTGTGCCTGTCATTACAATACTCCTTTGAACACCGGCTCCTGTCCGGCGTTCATAAGGGATTGTTATTTTTGCTATGCATAATATTGCTGAAGCACTTCTATGTAAAGCACAGGCGATTGGACTATGGCAGCTTGAAGTCTTCTAAAGGGACTATTACATAAAGTAAAAAGTAAAAAAATATATTTTAAAAATATGAAATAAAACCCAACAAAAGTTCAAATCACCCCCCTTTGCCCCATTGAAAATAAAACAATAAAAAAATTATACACATATTTGGTAATGCTCTGAAACCTATTTTAAATAAAGTTTTTAAGAATATCATCTTGCCAGCAGTTGTTTCGCGCTGGGCTTCATCGGGGGGCATGTGCACAAACGTGCGTAGGGGCTCTGGGGCTGGACACCACGCATATACACTTTCCTTATGGGTAAGCACGGTTACTTTTTCATATTTTTCCCCACACCTTTCTGCACATAGCACTTTACTGTAAGGTCCTGTATGAATCCCCCATGTCTTTTGGCATGTACTTCACTTTGGTAGAAACATTAGACGGCCAAGTGTGAGACTCTTCAGCATGGGTACAAGTTTCTATGCAGTTTTTTGGGGCTATATATTATCATTTTTTGTACCATTGCATTTACCATACATGTGCGGCGTATCCATCCCCATTTTTCTTAGTGTCATGTCCGACATCTGATCATATGATTGTATTTTGAAATGTACACCTTTTATGCACCTGTACTAATAAAGAGCGAATAATTTTTGATATTATAACCCTTCATCTTTATTGACTTTATGGCGTTATACTCCGTTTTTTATGTAGGTCCATATATTTCTAAGGGAGTTGTCCTTTCGTTTATGCCATTATGAACGTCCTTTTTTCTAGATAGGAAAAGGTATCATGTTCATTGCTATGTTGGATTATGTTAAATTATGTATTAGGTACACAAGTGCAAATTATTTGGACCCTGGAATAGCGGAAGAAGCCAATCACTTGACTTTATGGATCTCCACTTCCATCTCCAATGATACCACAGAAACTAATATACCCTGAAGAAGAATGGTGGTTTGAAGTTCTGGAGGTAAAACTGAACCAAGACAGTGTGATAATGCGTCGGCCTTTACATTCTTGGACCCCTCCCTGAACTGGATAGAGAAATTCAACCTAGAGAAAAACAAGGACCGTCTGGCCTTTCTGGGGGTTAACCGATAAGCTGATTCAATGTAAGCTAAATTCTAATGATCAGTGACCACAGATACTCGATGAATCGCCTTCTCCAAAAAATGTTCTCACTCCTGACAAGCTAATTAAGCGGCGAGTAACTCATGATTTCCAACATCATAGTTTCTTTTGACAGATGAAAACTTTCTAGAAAAAAAATGCATATTGCCACAAGCTGTCAGAGTTTATGAACCCTGAGATATTATGGCTCCTACCTCGACCTCCAAAGTATCGACCTACACAATGAATGCTTCTTGGAGATTGGGTTGGATAAGAACAGGAGCTGATATGAAACACCCTTTCAATTTTTTAATGGCCCCAATAGCATCCAGAGACCAAACATTGAGATTGACCCCCTTATGTGTGAGGTCAGTAAGAGGTTTAGCAGTCTGAGAAGAACCCCTATGAATTTTCTATAATAGTTTGAGAATACTAGAAAATGCTGCAATACTTTTAAGGTCACTAGGTTGACCATAAGCTATAATGGCCTGCACTCTCTCAAGGTTCTTAAACCCTTCAGTTGATAAAATAAATCCCATCAACAAAGTTTCCTAAACAGAAAAAATACTAAAATTTAACAAACAAAGGATTCTTTCTCAAACTTTGTAATACCACACAGACATGTTCTTGGTGACAATCCAAATCAGGTAAAAAAAAAGACTGAAATATTACCAAGGTAAATCACATTGAATTTTCCAATGAAAATTAAAACAAATTCATTAGTAATGTTTTGAAATGCTGCTGGTGCATTGGTTAACCCAAATGGCATGACAAGATTTTCAAATAAATTCTCAAATGTTAAAGACGCCTTTTCCACTCATCACCCTTCTGGATGCGAATCAAATTATAAATTCAAATTTAGAAAATCACTTAGCCCCCGTAATCTGATTATATAGGTCGGGGATGAGTGGATTTTGTTCAGTTCTTAGAAACTGAGGCAAGTACGGAGACTCCCATCTTATTTTTTTACAAAGAAAAACCCAGCAGGTACAGTGGAGGAGGATGGATGGATATGACCCATCAGTATGCTTTCATTTACATAGTTTGTCATGGTGATACGTTCAGGGTCAGGCAATTTGTAAGCATTAGGCACAAGATTAATAGTGCAATCATAGGGACGATGGGGCGGCATTATATTGGCCCCTTTTTCAAAAACACATCTCCAAAGTCTTTCAGGTACTCCGGCAGACTCTCCTGACTAACAGAGCATATTTGTACCGAACTTTGACATCTCTTATGACAATTAGGACTCCACTTAATAATTTCCTTCTGACACCAATCAATAACAGAATTGTGAATAAGCAGCCATGGAAGTCACAGTACCAACCCAGCAGGTAAATTATCCAAAATAAAACAGGAGATGGATTCAGAGTGAAGTGCTCCCACATAGACCGTGAATTCCACTGTTACCCGTTTGATTCAATTGTGAAGTAACTGTTTTGTCAATGGCAAAAATTTGAAAGGGTCTTTCCCAACTAACTTTCCCTAATCCTAGCAATCACGCAGACCTAGGCATTACCCAAGGACTTGCTGGCTTGATGACGAGTTGGACAGTCTTTTAGAAAATGTCCAGGAAGACCACAGTAGAGTCATAGATGGTTTCCTTTCCACAGCACGAGAATTTGCAATTCCAACCTCCATCAGCTCTACTTCAGGTAAATGATATGCACATAGAGAATATAAAAGGCACACTGCTGCTCACCACATCTCTCATGAATTCTACAGTCAATTTGTATGGCCTGGGTCATGAACTCCACCAAAGAACAAGGGGGAACATGAGCTAGAGCATCCTTAAGAGCTTCAGAAAGGCCCCTATGATATTGGCACCTGAGGGTCGCATCATTTCACTATACCTCAGTAGACCATTGCCAGAAATTCGGTACTATAGCCCTCAGCAACCGAGGTCACAGGGTAAAATATAACTTACAGCTCTCACTGAACACCCTAAACAGATTTTTATCTCCTGAAAATTTTTCAGTAAGGGCCACTACTGGTTTGGAAGAGACCACCTGCACGTCTGAGAGTACAGACATTGCAACCACAACCGGCATCGGAGAGCTGTAGGGAGTTTTTATCAAACTAGATACGTGACCCTACAATAAGGATTGCTTAAATTCAGAATTCCTGTATTCTTTTGCCAGATTCTGAATAATTTGCATCAGATTTGCAACCTGATCACAAAACATGTGAACTTGACCATACTAATGAAAAAGAAAAAATGTAATGGTCGATTGCAAAGGAACGCTGAGTCATGTCTCACTGACAATCCATGAGGCGAGGAAGTCAAGGTGTCAAGGTGTTCAAGGTCAAATGCCAGAAGAGTATGTCAAAAACAAAAGGGATAAGACAAACGAACAGTCAAAATGGCAAATCTGAGGTCTGGCAAGAAGGATCAGAATATCAGAACACAGAGCAAACACACCACTGAGCTAGGCTACAACTGGAAATGGTTTGACCATTGCCAGCCAGCTACCGTAATTAGCCAAGTAATCACCCTGAACAGGGGACACCTGAAGGAATCCCAGCAGGTCACTGACCTAGTAGGGCACCGGAGCTGTCACAGTGTCCTTAGGACACTGTGAGAGGTGGAATCATGACAGCTCCAACATACTTATTGCAAGAATGGGGCTTCTGAACTTTAGATTGAGCCATGAATCCCAGTTGGCTGTTCCAGTAACTGCTTATAGATTATAATGCAGAACAATATAACACTTTCTCCCTTTTTCTTCTCTTTTATGGCTGGATACTGCTAGACTTGAAGGCACAGAAGACATAAGACTTCCATTCTCCTGGTAAGTAAGATCCCAGTTGTCTGACCCCACCTATTAGGCATTAATAACATATTTTATGAATACTTAAGGCTGATTGGTTTATAGAATAAATGTATACAATAATACCAGTTGCCACATAATGAAACACTGATTATTTTCCTACTGTAAGCCAATGGTGATTTGCTTTTAAATATACTTAAATATATAAGTCATTAATACTGATGCTGCTCTACTGTTTGCTACTATGTAGCCACCGTAATTGGGACTATAAAGAACACAAAGCTTTCAATACATTAAAACTATTCCTCATTCTTAATGAAGATAACATTGGGGTGCACACCACTAAATGAATTAGTCACACCTTACAACTGCCATTCACCTAAACTAGAAACATTATTCCAATTAGGGGCTGCCATATATTTCCGGCATAATTTGCATCATTAAGGTGAAATAAATTTTGATGCACTTGCCATTAGAGCTTTGCTGCACCCTTCCTCACCCAGCTCTGCTCACTCTTGTGATGCTGGCCAGAACTGGGGTAGAAATGTTAAAAACTGCAACGTTTTTTGCGTGATTCCAAGTTGCATAAAAATTTTGAGAAACAGTTCAAGGTGTTTTATGTTCTTTTATAAACACCTTTGTGAATTGGGTCTGATGTCTTGAGGTAGATATAAGTCTACACGTCCATGATGGGCTTTTGTTGAGTTTTTGATGTTGCAACGTTTTGGAGAATAAAGTAGATTTGCAGAAGATCTACTTTTTACATTTGAATTTCTCAAGAACTGAATCTCAGTGGAAAAGTGAATTAGTAATTCAGGCACACAATTTACACTACGTTCTGATTTATGTTGCTGTCCAATTTTATTCTGCAGAGAAATTCTTAAGAATAAAATCTCGTTCTAAAGAGGTAGCGTGTTTCACTCCTGGCTACAGTGAACTAACAACAGTGCCGCATCTAATTATTTGCAAATCTTCTACTAGCCATGAAGTCAGTGCATTCTTGTCTCCAGATGTCCAGAACAAAGATTTTGTTTTAGTGAATATTACAGTATCTGTATTTATCTGTAGGTCAGTTACAATGTAATTGTTTTTTGTCCAGAGTTGCTAAGCAAGGGACCATTTAATTTGGTTTAAGTTTCCTGAACTAATTTTTCTCCAAAGTTTTGGTATATATAGTATATAGTATTGGTAGTAGAGGAATTTTTTTGCTTAGAACAGTGCTTCTCAAACTGTGAGACGAGGTGGTTCTGACAGAAGTTATTGTATTGACTAATTAATTGACTAATTATTGTGATTTTTTTAAAATATATATAGTCCTCTAGGTTCAGGAGGCAAAATTTAATATAATCAGATTTTGAGTCATGATCAGTGTTGTTTCCCTGGCATTAAGGTACTGTCACACTTAGCGATGCACCAGCGATCCCGACCAGCGATATGACGCGGTCAGGATCGCTGGTGCATCGCTAAGTGGTCGCTAGTGAGCTGCCACACGGGCAGATCTCACCAGCGACATAGCAGGGGTCGGTGGTCGCTACTTATCTGTCAGACGAGGCGATCCTGACGTCCTCCCGCCTGCGTCCACGTGTCGCTTGTCGCCACAGCAGGAAGCTGACAACGAGAAACGGTCCAGGACGTTCTCGCGCGATCAGCGATAACCAGCGGGGGAGCGGTCGGAGGTAAGTATCACACATAGCGATATAGCTAGCAATATCGCTATAACGTCACATAAACCAGTGACGTTATAGCGATATTGCTAGCGATATCGCTTAGTGTGATAGGCCCTTTACCGTGTTCAATCTGATAAGGCCCCATTAAAGAAAGATATTGGGAAGCCATGGGTTAGAAAACTTTCTTTTAATTGCTCTATCAGAGAATTAGTAGAAATATGTTATCAGTTCCCTATTAGCTTAAGTATGGCTACAAAGAGCATGACTTTTTCTGGAGAGCTCACGAGGACTAGACATTACACAGACAACCACTTGTTTCAGTAGGAACTGTGTAATAACCTCATTTTCTCAACAATTGTGCTGCAGAAAAATTAAACACTTTCTGCTGGACTCCACCAAAGCTAATAACTAGCGTTTGATCATCCTATTAGAGGACCCTTCTAAAAAAAAGAAATATTCTAAAGTGAGAAACTCTTTTATCCCTATTGAAATGAGCTTATTGCCTTATATGGTACCAGATAATTTAAATTGTTATTCTCAAGTTTTTAAATTGCTTTAGTTAGACAGCACGAAAATGAGCAAGTTTGTAATTGACTTTGCATTTTCTATCTACTTTTATTCTTCTGCTGCGAGAGCTTTGATCTTACATGGTGTACAGCTTTTTCCTTGGAGATCGACAACCGGAGCTTGGCCAACTAAATTGCAAGAGAAGAGTTAATTCCTAAGATCTTAGTCAGTATTCTCTAGACAAGTGATTTCTATACAGCAGCTAGCTTCTCACATTCGCCCTCCCTCTCAGCTCCTGTCCAAGTTGCTCTAATAAGTCCTGCATAATCACAATCCACGCCCAACAATATTTGCATATTCCAGAGCAGTTATATTAATCATGGCTCTCACTTTCCTAAGTCACATGCTTGTTCAAACGCCTATCTCTATATGTAAATATAGTGATAACTATGTACACTTCAGAAAAATAACAATAGCATGACAGTTTCAGTTGGAAACTGACAGAGTGGTGCCCCCCCAGCAATTAGTAAGTAAGAAGACTAAAGAGCTGTAAGCTACACACGAGACAATTTGAAAATTCCCCTTTAAAAATAACTGAAGATTGACAGAGCAAGCAAATGCCTTCTGCATAAATGGAAAAGACATAGGAGCTGAGGCAGATCCATACAGAGCAGGTGCAGTTAGCCTATTAAAGTCCCCCATGTCTGGCATGTTTATATACCAGTGATGGCGAACCTATGGCACGCGTGCCAGACAGGGCACACAGAGCCCTCTCAGCTGGCATGCGGCCATGGCCTCGCCTCACTGTTCAGAGCTGCAGCTTCCTCACACACATTGAGCCTCTCAATGTGTGAAAGGAAGTGACAGGAAGGAAGGACGCTGCTGGGGCGCGAAGACCGCGGAGAGGAGTGTGGCCGCTGGTGTGTGTGTGTATGTGTGTGTGGCCGCTGGTGTGTGTGCATGTGTGTGTGGCTGCTGGTGTGTGTGTGTATGGCCACTGGTGTGTGCGTATGTGTGTGTGGCCGCTGGTGTGTGTGTGGCCGCTGGTGTTTGTGTGTGTGTGTCGTGAATGTGGCCCTGTGTGTGTGGAGAGGGTCAGTGATGGCAGTGATGGGGAGAGGGACAATGATGGGAGTGATGGGGAGAGGGCCAGTGATGGGGATAGGGCCAATGATGGCAGTGATGGGGAGAGAGACAATGATGGCGGTGATGGGGAGAGGGACAATGATGGGAGTGATGGGGAGAGGGACAATGATGGCAGTGATGGGGAGAGGGACAATGATGGGAGTGATGGGGACAGGGCCAGTGATGGCGGTGATGGGGAGAGGGCTAATGATGGGAGTGATGGGGAGAGGGCCAGTGATGGCGGTGATGGGGAGAGGGACAATGATGGGAGTGATGGGGACAGGGCCAGTGATGGGAGTGATGGGGACAGGGCCAGTGATGGGGAGAGGGACAAATGATGGCTGTGATGGGAGTGATGGGGAGAGGGACAATGATGGGAGTGATGGGGAAAGGGAAATGATGGGGAGGAGGAAATGATGGAGGTGGTGGAATGGGCAATTTCTACAAGAAGGGGATCATGATGGGGCATACTTCTGCATGAAGGGGATCATGATGGGGCATATTTCTGCATGAAGGGGATCATGATGGGGCATATTTCTACATGAAGGGGATCATGATGGGGCATATTTCTGCATGAAGGGGATCATGATGGGGCATATTACTACAAGAAGGAGATCAGGATGGGAACATAACTACTGGCTCTGGGACAATTCTAAGGCCTGTTTCACACTTAAGTTTTTTTCCATCAGTCAAGATTCGCCGTTTTCCTAAAAAAAACAGATCCACCATTTTGTTTGGCGGATCTGTTTTTTTCCCCATTGACTTGCATTACTGGCGGATCTTGACGGATGGCCATCCGTCGGATCCTTTTTTTGCAGATCCGCCAATTTTTTTTCGTCCGCCGACTTGCCTGGATGGAGATTGTAACGTTTTTTTAGCTGAAGGATCCGCATTTTTGTACTGCGCATGCCAGGAGGAATGATCTCAGGCGGAAATTTAACCCTGAAATCACTTCTGGCGAACGGTAAAAAAAATTCTCTCTCTCTCTCTCTCGCTCTCTCGTCCCCAGACTGCGGTTCCTTTAAAATTCTTCAGCCAACGGATCCGTCAAAAAAACCGGTCCGCTGGCATCCGTTAACTTCAGTTACCAACGGTTCCGCTTTCCGCCATTTTGGCGGATTTTAACTGACAAGAAAAAACTGAAGTCTGAAACAGGCCTAATTGGGCAGGTGGTGAGCATAGTAATTAAAAGATAAAGTGTGTACCTGTTACTAGTTTGGCGGCTGTTAGCAATCTCAGCACCTTGACCGCCAGCGATATATACTGTATAATGTCAAATATGGAGCCGCAGCAAATATTTAGACTTTTTCAGATCACGGTGAAGCCTCCTAACCTGTCATTCTTGCCAGGTGCTCTCCGCAAGCCAGCCAGCTTCCCAAGCCAGCAATCTCCATGCCAAGATTCAGAAGTCAGCAGCAGCCAGATACAGTAAGTGTTATCACTTTTGTGTGACTGTGGCTAAAGATTAGAGATATTCACACTGTGAAATGTAGCAGTGGATTTCAGCGTGGAATCTGCTTGCATTCCATGCTTAAATCTATCTATCTATTATTCTGCGTTTGTTTTCCCATAAATATCAATTCAATTGCTGTGTCTGGAAAGGGCAGTGTGAGTGGCTCAATTTCAGTGTGTGATAAGCACGCATGAGCTTGAAGCCCCCCTGCTGAACAGAAGAGAAGACTGCAAGGGTAAGTTTAAAATCAATGAATTGTTGACATATTAGAATTGATCATCAGGGTTTAGGGACGGCAGCTGTGGACTCTCCTATGCAGCGCTGCTGAGTAGTTCTCATTCACTTTGAATGAGGGCAGAGCTGCAGTACCTTGAGACTGCCACTACACATTTTTCATCATCCAAAATTGCCCTGGTGACACTTCGTCATAAATAATTGGGTTTTAGGTTGCAGTTTGGGCACTCGGTCTCAGAAAGGTTCGCCATCACTGTTATATACTAATGAAGATCAACCTATTGACGATATAAGAAAATTGGGAATT
Organism: Dendrobates tinctorius; assembly: GCF_039654945.1. Classification (NCBI taxonomy): domain Eukaryota; kingdom Metazoa; phylum Chordata; class Amphibia; order Anura; family Dendrobatidae; genus Dendrobates; species Dendrobates tinctorius. Next base: position 31,504,137 of record NW_027361673.1, on the reverse strand, counting down.
TCACAAATGGAAGCAATATTGCAGTCTTGCGGTGTATTGTGTCTCCTTGTATTTTAGTCTTTCTGGTAGACTAATAAACTTTATAAAAACAAATACATGTATTTTAAAAAAACACACACATACACCGAATTCCAAATTATTATCCAAATTTGATTTAATTATCTTACAGATTTAAGTTTTTGTTTTTCAAATAAAATCATGGATGGCATTTGTGTCTCAGGGCTCTTTGGACCACTGAAGTCAATCTCAAACACCTGTGATAAATACGTAGTAACAGCAATGGTGCTGCCGCCCTAATTAATATGTAGATGGCTAAAATACTTACCTATAATACTAATATTAGACAAAGGATAAAATCACAACATCAAACTAGCCCCTCTGTGTCCTCACAGAAAAATGAGCTATTTGAAATACGAATAGACACCTCCAATGCAATTGGTGCAACAGATAAAGCATTGGTATTTAATGCCATCCATCGGCAGTTCTCTTGTAGTGTTGTGGAAACATTTCCTTGTTTGCAGTCTAGTTTTGGATAAGTCCTTGAAGAATAAAATTGAGTTGTATGGTGCTGGAAGTTTCCTTAAATCTCTAGTCACAGGTAGCAATTTAATTTCTATCTTGAGAGGTTTACAGTGTATAATGCCTATCAGAGTATCTTTAGACAGAAAGTTTAGTTTTGGAATTTTTCAAACGTTAATCACTAATTGTTCTCCAGATATTTCTGGGACAAGTTGGATTGCCATTTCTGCAGCTAAGGCCTGTTTCACACTTCAGTTTTTCACAATCAGTCAAGATCCGCCGATTTGACAAAAAAACGGATCCGACATTTTTATTGGCGGATCCGTTTTTTTCCCCATTGACTTTCATTATGGGCGGATCTTGACTGATGATCGTCCGTTGTGTCCGTATTTGTGCGGATCCGCCAAAATTTTGTTGTCCGCTGAGATCACCGAACGGACCATGCAACGTTTTTTTGCTGTCCGGATCCGCATTTTCCCCTTTTAACCCTGATTCACGTCTCTCTCTCTCTCTCCCTCTCTCTTTACCTGCCTCCTCCATTTCTCGCTCGATCTCCAGCCCCATTTCTCACACCACCCAATCCTCGCATCGCGTGATCTCTTCCCTCATCCTCTGTCATCGTGCAATCCTCGCATCGCGCGATCTCCTCCCTCATCCTCTGTCATCGTGCGATCGCTACTCACCCGCATCCATATGATTGCTCACCGCAGATGCCCGCTGTCTTCAGGATACCACTACATCCACCGGTATTACTTTTTGGTTTTCTTCTTCTTTTTTCCCAGGCGCGGTTCCTTTAAATTTTTACCATCGGCGGATCCGTACATCCGCCGATCCACTGTCCCCCATTTCTGTCAGTCCGCCTGCGGATCCGTTTTCCGCTATTTTGGCGGATTTAGACTGACAGAAAAAACTGAAGTGTGAAACTAAGCAGTTTAAAAGTTTGTGCCTTTTGCAATCCTCAGAATTAGCTATTTGTATCTTTAACGAAGATACCTCTTTGTTTAATTACTTAAAGGAATATAACATGACATCTTGAATTTGTTGCACAGTTGTAATAGCCTTGCTCGTTTTGTCATTTAGTTAGTATGTTTGATTTCAGACAATATTATTTTAATTTGAGGTACAGTGTTCTGTTGGATTGAAGATTTCAGATAATTCACACTTTTCTTTACATATATTTCTGAAGCTGGAATATTCTCTTTAGGGCTAATGTTCAGTTCAGATTCCTCACAAACAGAAGATGTTACTTATTTACTTTTTCAGTGAGTTGTTATAAAGAACCTATCAGCAGGATTTTGCTAAGTAACCTACAGACAGTGTCAGATTGACAGTGTTAAACTGATTAAAATGATACCTGGAGTGAAGAAATCCATCTTGTGGTTCTTGTGTAATCAGTGTAAGAAGTTTTCAGTTAATAATATGCTTGTGCTCCAGGGCCAGACTGTAGGCAGAGTCTTATCTTCCTGCTCTAAGCCAGAGAAACCAAGAAAATACCTGCCCATCAGAACGAACAGGCAGTGTATTCATCAGTGTTATGCAAGGAGCTGCTTTTTTATGCAAAGCTCCTTTTGATTGAAGTTTGTCAGTTTTCGATGACATCCTCTCAGTTGCTGGATTCTTTTTCATTTTGCCATTTTTGAAGTGGCAGATTGCTTCTACATGTAGGGGAAAAATGCCTTCTTGCTTGTCTGATGTTGTCGTATTCAAGATGCTCGCCTGCTTCCCAGGCCATTCCTTTCAAGAATAGTTCTTCTTAGCTGAGGTTGAGCTGTCCCTTTGGGTTTTCTGACCCACAGGGACAGCGGGGATGGACATTGCAGCTTCAGTTTGTCCTCCTGTACTGTCCATTGCCAGCATCTGTATACCGTGGCGCTGGGCGGTACCCTTTGGCGTGGTATTCGTCTCTTACACCCTGGGGGATCCTGGCTGGGCATGTGGACTTGTGGTGTGAGGGCTCCACACCCGTGCAGATGTTGAACAGAACAATGAGGGGGATAACTGTTTACAAGTAATTTTAACTGAACAGGAACTTGGGAATATATATCAGAAATAGTCTATTGAATGTCTATTGAATGTTTCCTTTAACACTCGTAGCATTTGTGAACACAGTTTCCTTCCTTTTCTTCTCTATTGTCCTTTATCTTCCCCTTTCCACTTCATTCCTCCTACTGATCCTCTCTTTCCACTATTTCTCACTGCTTTGTCACAACCCAGCTTTAATATTACAGTCCTGCTTAACAAGAGTCATTTACTTGCCCCATGCCTTCTTTCCCTTAAGGGTGTCAATATGGCTTGTGCAACTGACCCTGTGGGACTGCCGCCCCGGGATACTTTACTGATCTCACGTATTCAGACCTGTTACTGTCATGCTGCAGCACTGCAGGTAGCTGCAGAGAAGTGCAAAATCCACTAGATGGCAGCAGAGTGGAGAATGAACAGAAGTGTTGCACAGAGCAGAACTACAGAACTGCAGAGAGGCTACCACCAGGTGGCAGTAGAATAGTCAGCAAGCCAGGTCGGTACCAGAGAGTAGCGAAGTACAAAGGGTAATGACAAACACAGAGTCAGAGGAGCACAAATAGGTCACTGCTGGTCAGTAGAAGAGGTATCAGACAGAAGACAGAATCAGGTCAGAGCCAAAGCCGAGTCAAGTACTTCAAACACACAAGGACACTCAGAGATGAGACAGGCAGGAAAGGAGAACACAGACACAAGCAAAGTCAGCTAAATGCAGCAGAGTAAACCAGGGGTTCTCCAGAGTCAGCTACACACGCCGTAGACAGAAAAATGATAATTACTTACCGGTAATTTAATTTTCCAGGTCCATGACAGCACCATACATGAGAGATGGTATCCATCCCCAGGAACAGGAAACCTACAGCAGAGATAAAAGAAGGGGTGGCACCTCTCCCACTCAGTGTGTTTCAGAGTATGCAAGGTAACCGCCTTATTAGTCCACATATGTATATTACATTTACTTTTAACGAAACCTTATATACAGATTTCCCCTTTTTTTGTGCATCACACAACCATCACCAAGATAGGGCGGGAATTAATACTGTGCTGTCATGGATCTGGAAAATCAAATTACCAGTAAGTAATTATCATTTTTTCCCTTCCCCATGACAGCACTGTAAATGAGAGGAAAAAATAGAAGAGACTCATAGGGTGGAACGACAGCAGTTAGCACCTTTCTCCCAAAGGCAAGATTTGAAAGTCCTAGATCTAGCCTATAATGACGGAAGAAAGTGGAGGGTGAAGACCATACAGCTGTTCTGCAAATCTGTTCTACAGTTGTATTCGCCCTTTCAGCCCAGGATGTGGCGATGGGCCTTGTAGAGTGAGCCGTTACACCCAGTGGGGGAACTTGTCCTGATTAAGAATATGAAAGTGAAATAGCCATACGAAGCCACCATGCAATAGTTGATTTTGAGGCCTTTTTTCCTGTTTGCCCCCTGGAAGGAGGCAAAGAAGGCTGATGACTGTCGCCAAGGTTTTGTTAATTCTAGATAATGAAGTAGGCAACGTCTGACATCTAAACAATGGAAGATTTGCTCTCCCTGGGATTTTGAGTTGGCACAAAAGGATGGCAAGATTATTTTCTGGTCCCTGTGAAATTTTGAATTGACCTTCGGAAGGAAGGCCGGGTCAGTTTTTAGAATTACTCTGTCATCCAGAAAAGTAGTATATGGGGGTTTATCGAGATTGCTTGCAGCTTGCAAATATGTCGAGCAGACGTCAGGGCAACCAGGAGAACTGTCTTTAGCGCCAAGGTCTTTACTGAAATAGAAGTAAGAGGCTTGAAAGGAGGAGAAGTCAGGGCATTTACAACTAAATTTAGATCCCAGGGAGCTACCTTAGGCAGTGATTTCAAGGGTCTGGTCGCAAAGGAGGCCCGAATGAATCTTTGAACCCAAGGGTGATCACCGAGTTTTTGATCAAACAACGCACCCAGGGCAGAAACTTGCACTTTTAGGGTGCTAGTAGATAATCTTCTTTCTAGCCCATTCTGGAGAAAGTCTAAAACTTCAGTTATTGGGACTTCCTGGTTTGTATTGGATAAACGTCGTCACGAAAATTCCAGGAATTTTTCCCAGACTTTTTGATATTTGTCCGATGTGACCTTCTTTCTGCTAGAGAGCACAGTGGCAACTAAAGGTTCTGAGAAACTCTTTGCTAGTAGGAGTCCCCTCTCAAGTTCCCAGCAGTAAGATGGAGTCTATGAACCTGAGGATGTACCACTGGACCCTGGTGCAGGAGATTTCGGATGTCCGGAAGGATCCATGGGTCAGAGATGGACATGCATCTGAGCCACGTAAACCATACCCTCTTTGGCCAGAAGGGTGCAACGTGAATTATTCATGTCTTGTCTTCCTGAATTTTCTTCAGGACTATCGGGATCAGCGGAAATGGGGGAAATGCATAAGCTAGTTGAAACTTCCAACGGTGCAGTAGCGCATCCACTTCCTCCGGGTTTTCCCTTGGATTTAGGGAGTAGAAGAATCTGTTTACCTTTCGATTTTCTTTTGTGGAAAACAGATCTACTTCTGGTGTCCCCCAGATGGCACAAATTTCTGGTGTCCCCCAGATGGAATTGTTGCTGTCAGGATACTCAGAAGGGACATTGCCCCTCTTACTGAAATGGACTGACCCGGTTGTACCTGTTCTATCTTCTGTAGGATGGTCAGAACTTTCCTCTCTGGAAGGACACAATCTTGCCTGACCGAATTTAGCTGAGTCCCGAGGAATTCCTGCATCTGAGCTGGAACTAGCTTTGATTTTTTCAAATTTATCATCCAGCCCAGTCTGGTCAGAATATCCAGTACTCTCGGGACTGCCCTTACACAGTCCTCCCTGCTGTCTGCCACAACGAGAAAGTCATCTAAGTAGGGTACCAGTAGTATGTCTTCGTTTCTCACGAAGGATGCTATTTCGGAAATTATCTTTGTGAAAATCTGAGGGCTACCGACATCCCAAAGGGGAGACATTGGTATTGTAAATGCGGGGGAACCTCGCCAATATCTACCACCAACCTTAGGTACTGCTGATGTTCCCCGCAAATTGGTACATGGTAGTAAGCGTCTGTCAGATCTATCACTGCCATGTAACAGCCTGGATAAAGTAGCCTTACTGCTGACTCTAGAGTTTCCATCTAGAATTTCTGTACCCAGATATAGCGATTCAGTGCTTTCAAATTGAAGATTGTTCTCAGTGAACCGTCCGGTTTCAGCGTGAGGAGCAAGGTGCTGTAGAATCCCTTCCCTATTTCTTGGTCTGGTACTTCTATCAGCATTTCCTTCTGTATGACGAGACAACCTTCCTTCTCTAGTGTGGCTTGATATATGTTGGCCACATGAGTCGTTATCATTCGCTGAGGTGGAAGGTTGATGAAATTTAGCCTTAGAACCTCGGATAGTAGGTTGGTTATCCACAGTGAGGCTGTTAATGCTGACCACTGATTGGCGAAAAACCGAAGTCTTCCCCCCACAGGAAATTTGGCCTCATTGGTGCTTGGGATCTGGTTTAGAGGAAGGTTTACTGAAGAGGAACCCTCTGTCTTTTCTCTCTTTTCTGGACTTGCCTCGCATGGACCTGTCATCTGAACAACCTCGACCCCCTCTATTCCCTGACCCATGAAAGGGCAGCTGAGAGTCACCCCAATGACGTCTAGAGAAGGGGGGTGGTGGGAGCATTTTTTCTTGTCCGCTGCTTTCTCCAAGATCTCTTCCAAGGCTTTCCCAAACATGTATTGTTCTTCACAAGGGACCACACAGAGCTTAACTTTTGATTGGAAGTCTGCAGCCCAGTTTTTTAACCATAGTGCCCTGAGTCAACTGCGGCATCAGCTAGAAATCCTGCTGCTTTTTGTAATGAAGGTATTGCGTCCAGTAGTCTTTCTCTTGGACATTTGTCCTTTATTTGCTCACTTAACTCCTCCAACCACTTGATCATAGCATGATCTGTACAAGTGGCAGCTACCCCAGGTTTAAACGACCGTGTCGATGCTTCCTATGCTGACTTTAGGAAGTCGTCTGCTTTTTTATTGAGGGGATCTTTCAGAGCACCCATGTCCTCAAATGGAAGAGCTATTCCCATAGAGATACTAGCAATAGCAGCATCCAGCCTAGGAGCTTTCTCCCACTTCTCACAGATTTTTTCATCAAATGGGTATTTGCGTTTTAGGGTCTGCGGAACCAACATTTTCTTGTTCATTTTTTTGCAGTCTCTCTTAATCAAATTTGACAGGTTATCATGAAAGGGAAAGACCGTACACTTTTTCCCCTCCAGGTTACTAAAAATGGAATCTTGGATCGATCGCCGTTCTCTAGGTGTTTCAACCCATATAGTGGACCTGACAAGTTTAAGTAACTTCCCGATATCCTCGGTTAAAAAACAAGGGTGGCCATATTCCTCATCTGAAGACTCTAAATCTGAGTCATCAGAGGGAGCTAATTCCCTAGGTTCATCCTCAGAATCTATATCAGGGGTTTGGATGTCTGTAGGAGGAGGGGGGTTCCCGGGACTAAGTGCAGTATGCTGCTTCATTTGTTCCTTTACTGTGGTTTTTACCTCATCCCTAATAATAGACGTTATGCTCTGAAGTAAGGATAGCGATTCCTCAGCCACGGTTTTGTTGATACATGAACGACAAATCCGTTTTACATACGTTCTAGGGAGGGCTTTGTCACAAAGTGCACATACTCTTTTTCTGTTCAGATGTGGCTTTTTTTTCCCTAAAAGAAACATGACACAGAAAAACATCATTACCAATATGTTCACCTTGCAAAGGCACTCATCCACCAGAGTCCTGAGGTACCACAGTAGCCTGTGGGTTTGTCTCCTCTATCAGTACAAGAGGTTCTGTTACAGGGTCCGCCATGCTTGCTAAGAAGCTGCTGCCGCTGCATCGACTGCACACCGCCCCTTTATATATATTCTGGTGGGAGCAGTGCGCGCGCCTCTGAAGCAACTTCCCCGGAAGTGATCAGCACACCGCATCCCCTGGCGTGTGACGTCAAATCCGGTGCGACCCGGAAGTCATACCATCAACTTGGAGTCAGCGTCATGATGGACACGCCCCACCTCCGGCCCAGCCTCCGGACAGGAGTGGCTGCCGGGGAGTCCTGATAAGGCACGTGACATGGCAGCTCACTAGAAGCTGGGATGACAGGCGCACGCCACCGCGTCCAACTGCCATCCACACCGTGGATCTTGGTCTCCGGACCAGCTATCATCAGAGGGGGATCCATCCGGAGGTATGACGTGACTTGCCGCAGGCATCCGTCCTTCAGGAACAGGAAACCAAACTGAGTGGGAGAGGTGTCGCCCCCTTCTTTTATTTCTGCTGTAGGTTTCCTGTTCCTGGGGGTGGATACCATCTCTCATGTACGGTGCTGTCATGGGGAAGGGAAAAATATAATTGACACTGCCTGCAGGATGCATCGCAGAGAAATAGCAGACATGAAACCAGAACGAGGCAGAAAAAAGTCACCCCTGACATGACCAGACCGGGAAAAGGAGAGACAGGAAAAACCTGGTCTGGATCATGGCAGTTACCTTCAAATGTCATAAACTCCTTGTGACTATAGACCTGTCTCCGGTAGATCACTCTGTCTCTTAGTCACTTCTGCTCTGGATTTCACTATCTCTCTCCTCTCACTTTAAGGACACCCCAAAATGAGGCACTGCTCACAATGGACCTTAGGTCCTTTCTCTGTGCACTCTGGGCTCTTCCTGATCCTCTAATAGGAAATTGTTACTTTCCTTTCAAAGTATCCCCTCCCATTCTGGGTTAGTCCCAAACATTAACTCTACTGTCCCTGGTGACGTCAATTCTGGTGTTTAACCTCAGCGCTTTGCAACTGACCTTGTGTAGTTTCAATTGGGGTAATTGTTTTTGGGATTAGTAATGGAGAAGTGTCGGTCAGACAACTTCATTACTAACCTAGTAGTAAAAATAATCAAACACAAGCAAAACAAATTTTTATTTGAATAAAGACTCCCCACACTAGCCCTCATTCACCCATTTATTAACAAAATTATCCCACTAAGTAATTCCCAGTCATCTTCTTGGTCTCCTGTGCCTCTGGATACCAGTAAAGCTACCGTTATACATAGGCGCTGACTGATAAATACTTTCATCCGTGTCTCCTGATCTCACTGCTATTAGCGAGAACAGGAGGTGCTTATGACAGTAGTAGTCATTAGCCGGCACCTGACCGGCGGTAACCTTGTCACAGCCGTTCACAGCTGCTGGTTTACACACTGTCCCCTGTGTGACAGCGTAGGAATCTGCAGTGTTCCTCAATACACAGTGGCTGTTACAGGCGGTGACTTCAGTAAGGGTTTGAGATCAAGTTCGGGTACCGATCTAGTAAAGTTCGGTCAAACCAGACATAGCAGAACATCCACAGGTCTTTCCATCCCTAGTCCTGAAGCTTTCCAATAGGTGTTGGTATCGAAGGAAGGCCACTCACAAGTTCTTTTTTCACTTATTAGATCAAACACTAAAGAGCACAATAATATTCCAATTTTTTTGTACTCAAAGACACATCTGTTATAGAAATTACCATCAAGAAAAACAAACATGTTTTACGTCTCATAAAATATGACCTTTATTGAAATTAATAAAATAAATAGCATAAATATAAGAACACAGTAATCCTATGGAGGACAACATGATGTGCTTTACTCTTACTGTTGGTTGGTACCCATGTTGTAAATGTTTTGTTTCTCGCAAACTCTAGGTTTAAACTGACCCATACTCTTCAATTAAGATATGTTTAACCATAATGGCAGAGAAATAAAAAGGTGAAAGCAAGTACTTACACTGCCAAGAGCTAGTGTGACATATGGTCATGTATGTCCCCACAGAGGTTTCTCCTTGTGGAGACAAATCAGATCTCATACTTTGCCCTGATGAGGGGCAAAATTCCAAAACACTGTGCCTGCAAATTGAGATTCTGGTTTGGCTTTTATCCTAAATTATATGGCAAGGCTCTTTGAATGGTGGATATTGATGTATAGGATTGCTACTTCCAATAGGTGGCGCTAGAGTTCTAGTCCTCTTCCTCTCTGAAGAAACAGTTACACGTAGCTGAGAATGCACAGCCAATTCCTGATACATGCTCCCGACGGATGAAGTAGCAAATAATATCAAGTGTCTGGTTCACATTCAATCACCACTGAAGTGAGTTTTTTTGTTTTGTTTTTTTATTTTAGCGCCTTATTGGTACCACTAATGTAAGATCTCTACCCCTAGTTATATACTTAACAGCAGCTGTCTTCTTCTGTTCTTAGCATCACAACTTCAGTCTTCTGCAGTTTGTGACTTGCCACATCGCTCCAATTTTTGCTGAGCAAGCCAGAGATCACTTCCCGATCCAAGTATATGAGAGCCAGAACAAGCCTAGAATTACGCTCTCATAGACTTACATTGAGAGCTTGTGGCCGTTACCTCTGACTTCCCGGCAGTCAGAAGTTGCGGTCATAAGATGGAGGATCAGAACCAGAGCAGTGCTGGGATTACCTAAAGACATCGGCTAGTAAGTATGAGACTAGGGGCAGGGAATTCATATTATGCTGGAGTGGTGCTTCAACAATATTTTATAATGTTGCGTGACTACAGCATTGCATTATGGGTGTATTTGGCATTTAAAACAAATATGAAAAAAGTCATTAACTCACCTCAAAAGCCTTCTTGACATTGGGGACATCATTGAAGGCAATAACTGCTGGTACAATATTGTGTGCACTTAGTTCCAACACTGCTGTACTAATTGAAGTAGCATCTTGGGATCGTCCATTGGCAAAGAAGACTGCAACTTTTCTCATGAGAACTCCATGTCGGATGCGCTTGAAGATATTCCTGGCCACAAATCTCATTGCTTCTCCAATATTCCTTTCAGTAGTTGTCCTTTCCGGTGAAAGGGCCTGGATTGCTTCCAGGAGCAAGCTTTTTTTCTTGTACTCAGAGAAACTAATAAGATGTTTAATATGATTGGTGTATGAGACTACAGCAACACGCGCCCCTTTGGGGCAATTACTTTCACTAATTTCCATTTTTTTGACAAGGGAGATGATGATGTCCTTCATTCTCTGAAAGACTGCTGCTGGAACATCTTGAGATGTATCAAGAGCAAACACTATTTCACTTGGATAGACTGGACATGTAAAAGGACCTTAAATGAAACGAATGGGAAAATGTTTTTCCTTTTAAAAATAGATTTTGAAAGTGAATATAATTTAAATTTCTATCATTTTACCTGTGTAGCAAGCTGTAAGAAAGAAAAAAAGGGAATCTTAAGTAGTTGTTTCATGGTTAGCGTTATGCAGTGCATAAGGATTCTCAATTTACTTACGGCAATTTTCTCTGGTAAAATTTACAAGCTCACAAGTCTGAAAAGAAAGATTACAGTAAGCAAATATTATTCATTGTGTGCAATGCATCTTTCTATTACGTCATTTTCTCTCTTGCAAGTAAACGGAAAGTATCTTATATCAGTCAGTAACAGTGATACGAACAGCACCGATGTGGAGAACGAGGTCTCCTAATTCTCCTGGTGAAGTGGCCATTAGTGAACGCATTCAAGTGGAGAATGAATGAAGATGAAGAAAAGTAAATATAGAGAAGAGAACCACACATGTGCTGCAATCTCCACATTCATTTCTCAAAAGGAAGCTGTGGCCAAGGGCTGCCACACCCGTCGGATATGGGATTTCGCCTTCTCCATATATTTTAGGTGCTGGTCCCAAAGTTTAGACCTGCATGTTAAAACATTTTAACATACTGTATAAAGTGGATATGAAATCAATGTTCAATGTGTAGATAACACAATGTGTTTTTTTAAGATAAATCCTTAACCAGTTGAATATTTAGCCTTGTTTCTGACCAGGCACATTTTCGGGTTTTTTTGTACATGCTTTTTAAAGAATTGTAACATTTGTTCTCGTTCAGATATTCAAGTAATTTTTGTGTCTTTTTTTCGTGGTACATGGGGCTTCATTTTTATATCACTGTCATACCCCTTTTTTTCTTGCTGATATCAGGCAATATTAGTTTAAAAATAAAGGGAAACAAATGTCTGTTTTTCCCATTTTTATGAGCTCAAAGGACCACTAAAGTACATTTAAATATTTGTTCCATATTTTTCTCTATTTAATTTGTTCCCCAATTGTTTTGTTATTTTGGAACAACATTTTTCTTTTCACTGGTGGGGCTAGTAACTGCTGTTTGGATTGACATTGACATTTTTATGTATTTATTTTATTTATTTTTACCTGCTATTTTTTATTCATTTTGTTTTTCATTTACTGTGCGCATTGTGTCCCCTATAAAGTCATAAGGTATTTCAACATTTAAAGCGAATCTGTCACCAGGTTTGACCGATATGAGATAAGACCACCAACACAACCTGCAAGACAATAAAAAGACCTTTTGTTATACAGCCTAACTGGCATTGCGCTCCTGAACAGGCTTACTTCTTTACCCTCAATAAGGCAGAGTAAAGTACTAGAAATAGTGAAAAGGCCAGCTCACCGGTAAACACTTGCAGGAGCTCCGTGCAGACCAACGTCATGAAACAGAAGAAAAAGAGAGAATTCGCTCCAGCTGCATAAAAGTCTTCTTTTATTGAATGTGAATCAGTTAACACATGATAAAATTCTCCATATAATCACACCAGACTCATGTAACGCAGAGGCTACGCGTTTCGACCTTTAAGGTCTTTGTCAAAGCCATACCAAGTCTTTAGTGCAACTAGGCTATAAATACAAGACTGGCCAATAGGAAACATGCAATACATCACATGACACCTAGTTCAGGTCCTGCATATACAAAATATCACATATGACAATACATAATTAAAAACATTAATCGTAATGCAGCATCAAGTCATGTCTTTTATTCAGACCGATTGGGTGTCTCGTGTTTAAATGATAAATCCAAAATGCTTCTCGGGTGAGAAGCCGCCGCTTCATATCTCCTCCCTGAGAATTGCTATACTTTTGAAGATGAAACCGCAGTTCCCTTAATGCTACATCATGAAAAATACATGTGTACAACGAGATGACATCACATGTGAGCCATATATAATTAGAAAACCAGGTATTTTTGGAAAAAATACCCAAAATTTGTTTTGAGTCCCTAAAATACCCTGGAGTTCGCTGTACCAGGGGTTGAAGGAGCAAATCTACCCACTGGCATAGATGTTCATTAATAGATCTAATGCCCGACACTATCAGACGCATTGGAGGAATGCCATCCGATTTGTGTATCTTAGGGACTCCATAAATAATTGGAAGAACGGGATTTTTTATTTCCAAAAAATCAGCCTGAGCAGATGTCAATATTCCGAGACTGAGACCTTCTTTAATGATGGCACTACTTTTTTCGCTGATTTCTTTTGAAGGATTATATTTTAATTTTTTATATGTAGTGTTATCTGATAGCAGTTCCATCATTTTCAGGTAATAATCTGATGAATTTAACACTACAACCATTCCACCCTTGTCAGACATTTTTATGACCAGATCAGAATTTTCTATTAATTGCTTTAATGTAATACGTTGCTTAGATGATAAATTTCTATTGGATTTATTGGACAGTTTGGTCTGGCCATAAAGAGTGTGTAATTCTTTTTCTACCATCTCCTGAAACCGATCCATACAAATAGATCTTGTTTGTATAGGATAAAAATATGGATTTTTTGTTGCAAAGGTATAAGATTGGTTACATTCATCTTTATCTTGTGATGTAGGAAATTCTATATCCTGCAAATTAATTAGTGCTAGCTGTTCTGCAAAATTCATATTGATGTATTCATTACAAATATCATTTGATTTGTTGCATTGTGAATGGGATGCAGCGGCATCCATAACATTATCTGTGAAAAAAATGCTTTTTCACTGTTAGATTACGCATAAATTTATTTACATCTAAAATAGAAGAGAAAAGGTCAAAGTCCTGGTCAGAAACAAAATTGAGACCTAGAGACAAAATTTGTATCTGTTCTTCTGTCAGACATACCGATGATAACTTTAAAACATTTTTAGAATTCTCCGTGGATACTATAGTTTCCTCCTGCGAGTGATCACTCCTGGGCCTCCTGCAGTGCTTTCTGCCCCCCCGCCTATGGCGTTTTTTGACCGTCGATATTCTCTTTGTGACGGACCAGGAGCACTTTCACTAGTGGATACATTCGAGGCATTTGAGAGATGATCTGAGGAGTCCATATCCGACGACGTAAAGGATACATGCATTTTAGGAGATCTTTTATGATTCCTGCGTCTACCGTGAGCATGGCTATTTTTAAGAATAGATTTCGGAGCTCTGTTCATCCAATTACCCCACTCATAGGTTTTATTGGTGGCATAATCATTTAGATCTCTGGCAAATTTTCTCCTTTTGCGTTCCATAATTTCATCTTCTAATGCCAAAACTTTCTGATTCACAAATATAATATCCAATTCACGTACAAATGTGATCCAAAAAATATTTCTTTCTTGGATCTGGATTTAACAGGCATTGTAGGGGATATTATTTTAACAAAAAAGCACCACAAACCATTAAGTGGGAATACTATCCTACATGCAAATAGTTGCCACAATTAACAAACAATTAAATCCATTCCAGTTGGAGAGTATACTCGTATTAAACGAAACTGTAGTTCTAATGATGCCCTTATGACTGAATTTGAGCACGTCACAATCAAATTAAAAAGTAGGAAGTATCCTAATTGGACACTTAAAAGAGCACAGCAAATAGTACACACAAAAAATCGAGAAGATTTAATTATGCCATTCAATAGGAAAAAAGAAAACCAAGATATAGCAAATAAACCCTACATTTGTTTTCAATATAGTCCACAATTCTCTGGCATTAAAAAAATCATATACAAATATTTACCCATTTTATATGAAGATGAAAAATTGGCACAAATTTTGATGGCAGGTGTAAATGTAGTGTCCCGTAGGGCACCTTCCTTAGGCAATAGATTATCACCTAGCTTATATACATCTAGTAAAAAATCCAGAGACAATTGGTTAAATAACAAGGGCTTTTATAAATGCGGTGCTACTTGCTGCAAAATGTGCAAGCATGTTCAGATATCCAAAGAATTTAATAATAGTGACAACACTTTAAAATTCAAAATCAATAACTACATTAATTGTAACTTAAAAAATATAGTGTACAAAATCAATTGTGAGGCTTGCAATTTGTCTTATGTCGGTTGTACAACCAGACGATTAAAAATACGTATAAGAGAGCACCTATATGACATCACAAATACCACTAATTTTGGAAGAAATATATCAGCGGCATCTAGACATTTCATAGAGTGTCACGCTAGAAGTACGGCTCATTTTAAAATACAAGCAATAGAACGGGTTAATTTGTCATCTCGGGGAGGAGATATGAAGCGGCGGCTTCTCACCCGAGAAGCATTTTGGATTTATCATCTAAACACGAGACACCCAATCGGTCTGAATAAAAGACATGACTTGATGTTGCATTACTATTAATGTTTTTAATTATGTATTGTCATATGTGATATTTTGTATATGCAGGACCTGAACTAGGTGTCATGTGATGTATTGCATGTTTCCTATTGGCCAGTCTTGTATTTATAGCCTAGTTGCACTAAAGTCTGGGTATGGCTTTGACAAAGACCTTATAGGTCGAAATGCATAGCCTCTGCGTTACACGAGTCTGGTGTGATTATATGGAGAATTTTATCATGTGTTAACTGATTCACATTCAATAAAAGAAGACTTTTATGCAGCTGGAGCGAATTCCCTCTTTCTCTTCAGAGTACAGTACTGCAGTGTGCAGGTGCCAAGAAAGGTCAAAGCCTCGATGCATGCGCACTGCAGTACTTTACTGTGACCTAGTCAGGGAAGAGAAATACACCTGTGCAAGAGCGCGATGTCAGGGACACTGTGTGAATGATGTACGGATGCGTCATCCATGAGAAGCAAGAAGGAAGATGGCATCGCAAGAAGAAGGGAGGCGCCAAACCAAGACCAGCGACACTCCTCGCACCGGACCGCACCCCAGGTCTTTTTCTTGTCTTGCAGGTTGGCTTGGGGGCTTATATACAGCATTATAGAATGGTGTATATCAGCCCAGAAAGGTGTTGGCCGTATCTCATATGGGTCAAACCTGGTGACTTCCCTTTCAATCTTTTTTTATCTTGGCTGCATAAGAGTACTGTCTGGAACTCCTTTCACCAATCAGATCCTGCTCCCTTCCATATACACAACTACCATATGATTGCTGTGTATGGAAGAAGAGCCATGCTGAATTTGTGTACTCAACACTTCCTTAGAACTGTATACAGCTATAAAGAAAACTCGATGAATGCATGTGCATATTAAATATATTTTTAGCGCCTTTCCACTATGGAAACACACTAAGGAGATGATATATGCAGCCTTTATCTGTGGATTTTCCGCATCTCATTCAACTCTATAGGGAAAATCTACCAATAAAATGTACTTTTAAAAACCAACACAATAAATTAACTCGTTGCAGATTTTAAAAACACAAGCAGCATTATAAAATAGAACAGTGAGCATGAGATTAATATAAACCTGATACACTTTGCTGAAACCTTAATATACTGTATTTTTGAGTGCAAAATAGTGAAAAAACACATCCAATACTTAATGTGGGAATTTAGTCTTATCTCTCTGTGGTCACCGCTAGAAAAATAAATTGACCTAATGTTTAATGCATAGTACTGCAAAAACAAAAATACAAATAAATGCAGCTAAAATTTCCAAAAAAAAATATATATATATATATTTCTTAAATATTAAGTTTAAAGAAAAACTTTTTGTTGAAGTATTTCTTTAAAAAAGCTTATTAGCAGCTTCGATAACTTAATATAGTTGGTAATAATTACAATAATATAGGTTGAGGTTAACTAGAGATTGGCTGGTGATTCCGAGATTCATTCCTGTTACCATATTTGTTGCTGTTACTTAGTTGAGTCCCTAAAATGAGGAAAACTGGCTTCTGTCTCATGGCCATTTTGCCTTGCCCTGAATGTTCATTACAGAAGAATAGAATGAATTAGATGGATTTATGTCTCTTTAAATGACATACTCAATCTTTTCTATTTATGACATATAATTACTTTAATTAGGTCCTCATCAGTGCATGATTTTTTATCTAGGCACAATTATCTTACAAGTGGGGCCATAGAAGGAGGCAGGGACCATTGCTGCATTCTGATGATTGCTAAATTTCTAGGGGTAAGACCACTGCCAAGAACAGGATATCATTTATACTTTTATGTCATAAAGATTTGACATAAACTCTTGTGTGTACACAACATGTAATAAGCATATGAGAATATGCAAAGTACCAGTAGGCTTTCAAATGTATAGCAAGAAGGTGCATTACCATAATTGACTGATTAATTACGTGTAGTCTCTTAACAATTCTTTGTAGTTAGAAACTTCAATTGCAGTCTAAAACAATGTCACTATGAGATGGTGCAAGTACTGTAGAATTGAACTGAAAATTAAAATAATAGTAAGTTGCATACTGTGAATGATACTGATCCTTGTGGTCCTTTTAATCCCTAAAAAACAGAGAACATAAAACATTACGTTCATGTTATATCCGATTAACACTTGCGTCCTATATGGTTGGCTTTATAAACACTCTATTTACCCTTGCACCAGGAGGTCCTCTCTCTCCAGGGTCTCCATAAGCTCCAGGGAAGCCAGCGTTACCCTAAAATGGCCATAAAGTGCAATGAAGACCAACATAACTCAGGTAAATGTTATATAAAAATCAAGTGATAACTCAATAGTAAAACATGTGGAAAAATAAAAAAAAAATTGTGAGCTACAGAAAAAAAGAATAAAATAGCTCAGTGTTTTACTGTACTATTCATTGTACAACTAATATAATAATAAGAGCATACAGACAGATTCTGTCAGTGAAAAAAAGTCATCAGCATTGTTCCATTGAATAACATTGGTTCAAATGCTCTCCCAGAAACAATCTGAAAGCACTTATTTGAATTATACAGTGATGTGAGCAAGCACTAATAATGAAAATATCCTCACCCTCCTGCCTCTCACTCCTTTAGGACCAGGATTTCCAGGTTTACCACGATCACCATCATCTCCCTACATACAACAAATGAGAACGGTTGTCAGTTGTATACAAAAATTTTACAGTCAAATATAGTGCTACATGATGAACAAAATAGGAAGCAAGCCAATGAGTGCTGTAAAAAGTATATTAATGTTTCTCAGCCTATTGCTCCTTAGTTAAAAAAAAACTTATCAAAGTATCCCCGAAGGTTTGATTATACATTGTGCTGGATGTAAAATTACTGCAGAATGTCTGAGTAGCCCCAATAGAACAACTAATTACTCATTTAATACACATGGCATACTTCTAATTGTTTTAGAATTTGGCAACAAATATACTCCCATCAAAATTACTGTCAGAGTTAATGTGGATTTAATGGGGTTATTTAATCAGCGGCAACCATTTTAATATAGGCACAACTGTGGTGAGCATCAAGTTTGACGGGGGGGGGGCAACCCCTACCCCAGAGAATGTAAATCCTAGCTTTCTTCATATGAAAATATTACACACAGACGTACTTTCCACATTGATCTCACAGCCAGCAACTACTGTGAGATCAGAGTGGGGCAGAGCTATGTATCAAAACCACTGAATCTGCAGCTTTCATCCAACAGCACTGTTAGGCCACATTTACCCTTTTATTTGGTCAGTATTTTACCAAATAAGTATTTTGGAAGCCAAAACTAGGAATGGGTAAAAAATGCAAAAGTGGTGCACATATTTCTATTATACTTTACATTTGATTGTTCCACTCCTGGTTTTGGCTTACAAATACTGATGTGAAATACTAACCAAATACTGAACGTGTGGATGTGGCCTAAGCACAACACTCAGAGGAGGAAACTACTATCATGTTCTCCAAAAGAGAAAATTCTGATATCAATGCTGTGATTGGTGCTGTGTCATTGCCTAGTATGCAGCAGCTGCCTGTATCTCCTCCCTCTTCTGCTGCTTATGTTATTAAGAAGACTCCCGTGTGCTCTGAAGACTGTGAGGAGTAGCAGCTTGCATTCTTAAATATTATTTTATGCAAAATTGATCTGTGTAATAGAATAGTCGATCTATATGTATCAATTTTGGTGGATGGGGAATTGTTATATATGCTGTGTGTGGGGGAAGGGGCATTTATCTATATACTGCATGCTATATGTGGGGAGGGAGATTTGGTTATATATGCTATGAGTGGGGGAGGGGCCTTGTCTATATACTGTTTGCTATATGTAGAAGAGGGGGACTTTGATATATGCTATATGTCAGGAAAACCGCACTGCACTTGCTCACTGAGCCAGTGCGCATGTCCTGAGTACAAAAACAGTGCTCAAAGATACCTGTGGAGCGGGCAGCAGCAGTGACGATGCATGCTCCAGGACCTGAAGCATGTGACTGCTCTGGGCATGGCCTAAGCTCCACAGAGCTAGGAGCTGCAGAGAAACTCCTAGAAAGGTAACTACGGGGCAAGTTACCAAGGGGCATAGACAGAGACAGAAACCAGATCAAGCCGGGTCAAAGCACGAGATAGCAGGACAGTACCAAAGGGTTAGACAGAGCAAATAGTCAGGACGTAGCAATAGATCAGATAACCAGAATGGGCAATGGATGTTACAATAGGGATAAACTGCAACGGAGTAACAATAGGCAAGCCAGGAGGTCAGAACCGGAGAAGACAATAGTACCAAAACGAGAGACGGAGTACAGAGTGAGGGAACAGGCTGGGTCATACACGGGAATCAAACAAGCAATGCAGAATACACGCACACCAGGGGGGTCGGTCAGACACACAGCCAGAATAACAGTATAGCTGACAGAGAATCCTAGTCTGGAGTGAGTATAAATACCCCTCCCAGATCCAAAGAGAGACGGGCAAAAGTTAACCCTGTGAGAACAGGACATTAACCATGTCCTAACCATGACACTATATTTGTGAGAGGGGGACTTGTTTATATGCTCGTAATGAATGCTATTTATGGGAAGGGGGACTTTTCTATAAACTGCATGCTATTTGTGGAGGAGGATTACTTAGCTAAGTATTATGTGTAGGGCAGAGGGACTTGTCTATATACTGTATGCTGTGTGTGTGGGAGGGGGACTTGTCTATATAATGTATGCAATGTGTGAGGGACGGGCACTTGTCTATATAATGTATTGTATGAAACACAGAAAAAACGCAGTATAACAAACGTGTAAAAATACTCTGCTGTAACAAATATGTAACAGTAAATAGCAAGTGCCAGTAAAAAATTATAACAAAAACAGGGTAGTTAGTTGATACATTTTTTGCAAACAATGTATGCTAAGCCACTCCACCAACGTCAAGGTATACCCATCTTAGAGCAGTCCCTAACCGATGTATTTAAAACCTGATCATGTGAATAGTACCTACATGAGTAGGATTCAGAAAGGCAATGCTTGATGTGGATATGCTGTGAAAGACGGCTTTTTATGTGCATGGCTCACAAAAGAGGGGCAGGGATCTCCCAAAAACTTGCAAAAGCAAGAAACTAATAGATTAAAAACACACATGAGCCATGCACAGAAGATGAACAAGTCGGTAGGACAGTGTTCACACCACCCAAAGACAGAAACACAGAAAAAACGCAGTATAACAAATGTGTAAAAATACTCTGTTGTAAAAAATATGTAACAGTAAATAGCAAGTGCCAGTAAAAAAAATTATAACTAAAACAGGGTATTTGTCTATATACTGTATGCTATGCATGTGGGAGAGGGACTTGTCTATATACTGTATGCAGGGCCGGACTGGCCATCTGGCAATTCTGGCAAATGCCAGAAGGGCCTGTCTGGTCGTGGGCCGCCTTGTCTGCTACATTGTTAATAGAATCAGTGTTCTCAAGACACCCATACTGTTAAGAGTTGTGACGGAGCACAAAGTCGATGACTCCATCACTTATCCCAGCAGGCCACAGGTATGATTAGAAATATTGGACTTGTAGCAAATCTTGCTTTCCTCTATCCAGGGTACTATATATGCTATAAGTGGGGCAGGTGGACTTGACGATATACTGTATGCTATATGTGGGGAGGGAGACTTGTTTGCATACTGTATGCTATTTGTGGGGAAGGTGACTTGTATATATACTGTAATCTATGTGTATGGGAGTATTACTTGGCAATGTATGCTATATGTGGGGGATGGGGACTTGGCTATATGTAAGTGTAGGGCAGTTGAAACCTCTCAAATTGATTTTATGGGAGCAGCTTTATGGTAAATATATATGTAGTGTATGCAATGTGTTGGGAAGAGACTACTTTGTATATCACAGAGACATTATATTTGTTGATGAGAAGCCTTTCTGTAAATGCGATGTATGGCATGAGAGGTGCACTATTGGTAGATAATTTTGTGGGGTAAAGGTCTCATTCAGACGTCTGTTTTTTACATCCTTGTTACATCCATGTTGTTTATAGACAAAATATGTACCCTTTATTGTCAATGGGGCAGCTTACATATCCATACATATATCTATTTTTTTTTGCATATAGTAACAAGAATTGCTAAAATTCTGATACATCGCTTTGATGAAAATCAGTTTGCTTTTTTTATGTACCATAAAACTACAAATGTCTGAATGAGGCCTAGGGATTAGTGATGAGCGAACATGCTCTTATCCGAGCACGTTTGGGTGATATCTGAGTATCTTGGGCATGCTCGTATATTATATTCGAGTCTCTGCTGCTGCATGATTTGTGGTTGCTAACTCTAAGGCCGGGATCACACATGCAAGAAACTCAGACGAGTCTCGCATCTTAATACCCGGCACTGCCGCCGGCACTCGGGACCTGAGCGCTCAGCTGCATAGAAATACATGTAGCAGCATGCTCCACTCCCGAGTGCCGGCG
Source organism: Dendrobates tinctorius (assembly GCF_039654945.1). Taxonomy (NCBI): domain Eukaryota; kingdom Metazoa; phylum Chordata; class Amphibia; order Anura; family Dendrobatidae; genus Dendrobates; species Dendrobates tinctorius. Next base: position 31,482,644 of record NW_027361673.1, on the reverse strand, counting down.
GCAGTACCGGGTATTTATGTGCGAGACTTGTCCGAGTTTCTCACAAGTCTGACCCTGGCCTAACATCTGCGACACGTGGAGATTGCGTAACAAACAGACAATCACCACATTTGTTGAAGCTGTCTAAAAGCCGCAAATCATGCAGCCACAGGGACTCGAACATATTATACGAGCACGCCCAGATGCTCAGATAACACCCGAGCGTGCTCGGATAGCACGTTATTTGAGCATGTTCGCTCATCACTACTAAGGATCTTCTCAAATGTAGCAGATTTTTTTGCGTAGAATTTACTGTACATAGAAAATCAGTAAAAATTAGCAAGAATCTGCAAAAAATCCACATCAGCAAATTTGCATTGTGTGATTTTGGTGCAGATCTCTCTGGTAATTCACTGTGGAAAAAAGCAGGGTGTAAAAAAAAAAAAACTTGCTGGGAGTTGTAGTCTCTCACTGCATACTGCAATGGTATTATGACGCACTGATGGTTTAGTTACATGACCTGTGCCTGCACTGTCACTTTCTGACAATTTCCCCTCAAGATACCACAGTCAGTCTTGGTCGTGACACCTTGAAATAATAATAATAATAATAATAATAATAATAATAATAAAGATACGATGCGAAAGTGCATGCATCAAAAAATGGTTATGGATTCACAATCTTTTTTTCCCATCCTCCTGTTTATCCCTAAAAAAATGTAACAAGAGTAAATCTTTACATTACAGGTGCCACAAAAGTGGTTCTAACATACTATTACTTCAAGGTGATGGTGCAGATACTAACATTATGTTCACAGAATCAACAGCAGGAGGAGGATGGTGGTAATAAACAGATGCCACTGCCGAGATTGGAGAATATTCTGATGCAGGCAGACCCTCTTATAGATGTGATCACGAGCCTCAGTAACATTCCCAGGACTGGCGTCACTATGCCGAGACCAAATAAAAGGCTCTGATCTGTCCCTTGAAAAAGCAATTCTAAACATTACTTACTCCACAAAAGTGGTGTAAATACAATAGAAATGTAAGCGAGTCCCTGACTGTAGGACATTTCTTTGGTGGCGCGTGTAAGCTGAAAAATGTGCCAAATTCATTAGGAGGCACACGCACACACTGTTTTAGACACTGTACTGTGTTTTGCCTCACATATATGTGCATGAGGCTGAAGTATGAATAGGTAATTTACGTAGAATAGCAGTAGGGTAGGCCCTATGGAATTAATTCCTCCCGTGGGTCTTACACACTCCAGTCCAAACCTGCTAATGGCACATTGATTCGGGAACCCAATTACATGCTCCCCACAACATAATTGTGGGGATCCAATTGGTTGTCCTTTTATGAAAATATAAAATTAGTTAAAGAGAACCGGTCACCAGAAAAATTGCTATTAACCTGCAGATATAAGGTTAATCTGCAGGTATATAACGTTACTAACCTGCTTGGCACCTGCACTTATCTGAACACTGTGGGGATAAAATTAGATTTCAGTCACGGATGTGGCGCCAGCACTGGTTTAGTTACTGCTCCGAGTGTAGAGAGTGGTGGCTGTAACTGTGCCCCCGGCCCTGACTGACACTGGCTCTTCAATGGGGCCACCTGTAGGTCAAGGCTGGGGTCATGGTTCAGCCACCACTCTGTATACTCTGAGCAGTGACTGAACCCACGTCGGCGCCGCCCCGTGACTGACACCGAATGCTGCTGTGGGGAATAAAGTTAATTTTCTCCCTGCAACAGTTGACTAAATGCAGACGCCAGGCAGGTTAATAACGCAATTAACCTGCAGATTAACCCCATATACAGTATAACACCATAGACATTTGCAAGAAAATGCAATAAAAAAATATCTAAATGTTGTATGTACCCTGAAATGAAACCTTTAAAAACTGCAGCTAGGCATGAAAAAACAAGCTTTCATACACCTTAATCGACAAAAAAAGTTGTTGGTCTTGGGAAATTCCAATAAAAAAATTTTGTATGTATCTTTTTTTACAGAGTTCAGGAGGATTTTGGAGTCGCTAAAATAATAATAATAGTAATAATAAAAAAATACAAGTTTGGGATTGTTGTAATCGTAATAACCTACAGAATTAGGTTGACAAGTCAGTTTTACCATATACTGTATTGAATGCAATAAAAAACGGAAATCCAAAATACAATGGGGGTATTGCAGATTTTTTTTCACCATTTCACCTCATTTACATTTTTTTCTGTCTTTTCTTAGCACATGATATGGTAAAATGAATGGGGTCATTCAAAACTACAACTCATCCTGCAGAAAACTGGTGCCAATCTACTGCATATCGATGGAAACATGTAATAAGTTATTAATTTTGGTAGAAGGATATGGGAGGTGAAAAATAAAATGTGGGAAGACGAAAATTGGCAGGAATGATTTAAAGCTGTAATCAGAATAAATTTTGTGATTATCCTGTCATGCGCCACAAATAGAAAGGTGACGTTGTAACATTTTACTGGTTGTTTATTTTGTTGGGCCGTTAAAGTACAAGTTTACTGCAAATCTGTCACGGGAAGCTTAGGTAACTCTAGGCTGAACCCCGGAGCCCCTGCGGTGTCCCTCAGACTAGAGGAAACCCTGACTTTCCCTCAACCCAGGGTTTACACTGAAGGTGTGCCTGCCTGGGCCTCCACCCTGTCCTTGTCTCCTGTCCAGCCCTAAGCTGAACCCACCACCCTCCACCCAGTGAAGAGACCAAGCACCAGACCCCACAAATAAGTATTGACAAGGGTAAGGGAAACGCACCACACCGCATACACACAAGAGAAAACAATAAGGTGCAAGGGCAACCAAATAATACCACGCAGGGAGGAAATAATGGCAACAACGGAATATACTACACCAGATATTGTATGCTCCTAAGACGCCCCCTTCAGACCGGTAACGCTGGCAAGACAAGAACTATAGTCGGCGACGCCCATAGTCATGCAGGACAATATAAAGGCAGGGGACATGGCTAAGCCCTCACCCAGACTAACATCCTGGTTAACCCAATCCAAGCCGGATCCGAAGACCAACCGGCGCCGCTGAGAACAAAGTGGTAGGATGGGGTATTACCGCTGTCTGCAGGACAACCTGGTGCGAACCGTGTCCGACATGACAAAACCATAATTAAACGTTGACAATACTCTCATATTTACTCAGTTCACAATTGCCAATCATCACAGAAAAGAAAAAGTATGGAAGCAGAATACTCCACATACCTGAGGACCGGGATATCCAGGGAATCCAATATGGCCCTAGAGAGAGAATACATTTCTATTACATTATACAGCAGCATTCTCACCAAGTAATAAAGGTAATGCATATACAGTAATTCAAAAACTTTTAAATGTGTTTTTTCCACCTTAAGATTTCATCTGAGCTCTGTCTTCTTAGTGATTGGAACTATTGTGGGAACTTTTAGTATGAAAATAAAATAATACAAATTCTGCTATTTTTTCATAGTGGATCAACCCATAAAAATACGTTTTATAATCTCATGTATGAAATGCTTCAGAAACCCTTTGCAGATTAAACTAGATTTAGAAAAGTCAATCAATTACAATTAATAGGGGTTTTTTTATCACAGACATGGGAAGGAAGTCATCACATTCATAGAATCATAGAATATTGGAGTTGGAAGGGACCTCCAGGGTCCTTGAGTCCAACCCCCTGCTCAATGCAGGATTCACTAAACCATCTCAGACAGATGTTTGTCCAGCCTCTGTCTGTAGACATCCATTGAAGGAGAACTCACCACCTCTCGTGGCAGCCTGTTCCACTCATTGATTACCCTCACTGTAAAAAGTTCTTTCTAATATGTAATTTGTATGTTCTCCCTTTCAGTTTCATTCCATTGCTTCTCGTAATTCCATTCACATTAAGACTCTAAGGAATATCATCCTCATAATTTCATCAATTTAGCACACATGGTGTATTAAACCATGGTTATTATTTCTACAATTTTACTTTAAAACTGAACTGAGTTGTATTTCCCCAATGTATCACTTTTTATGGACGATATGTCGTTAAATTTCACAATACAAACTATATTGACCTGTTGACTCAGCGAAGCTGGTGTAAATCCTTGTCAGGATGCTTGTATAATAATTTTTTAAATTGTTCCCACCAAATATTAGAAAAGCAGTCCTTTTGGCATAGATTTGACTGGTTTCCATAAGATATCCTTGCTTCATCTGCATTGAAAAGCCTATATGACTGCATGTAGACTAAATAAATCCCTTACTGCAGGCTACACAATATTTTAAAATGTGTCTTCATAGCAGAAATATCTATCTACACAGCATGTGCTTAGATTTGTGCAGGTCATTTGTTTGGTAGGTTATTTTAAATGGTATATGTGACTAAATATGTAACTAGTTGACTAAATAACTGGGCTAGCTACATGGAGCAATTCACCAACTTACCCTTTCTCCCTTAACGCCTGGGGAACCATATCCATCAGCACCATCTATACCCTGGAAAGCACAAGCACAGATATAACTATGGATTATATTTTCATCCCAGATATAATCTCTAAAATGATTGGCTCCGAGTTGTGACAATGAATCTAGTTATATATACATGCATTGAAGAGGCCTCCAATTATAGGTAAGATCTGTCATAGCATTGGCACCGCGATGTGTCAATCATTTTAAAAGGGTTATTATAGGCTGAGCAAAGAATACGATGCAGAAATATAGGTATTAAAATCTCTAGTAAGATGCAAAGTGTTGTCATTGCCCTATTTCCCCTTAGGCAGCTGGAGTTGAACCAGGAAAATATGTCAGGGTTGTGGGAAGCTTAAGGCTATGTGCCCACGTAGCGATTTTTAAGCGTTTTTGCCACGATTTTCGGTGCAAAAACGCTGCAAAAACGTTTAAAAATCATGTATAGAATGCCCCCCATGCATTCCTATGGCATTCCGCACATGCTGTGCTAATGCTGCGCTTTTTTCCGCGGCGGAATCGCATCGCAGAAAAAATCGCAGCATGCTCATTCTTTTGTGCGGAATCGCAAGGAATTGCCGCGATTCCGCACCCATAGGAATGCATGAGAATCGCTTACTTCCCGCATGTGGTTATGCCCACCATGCGGGAAGTTAAGCGTCTCATGTGCGGTTGGTACCCATGGTGTGGAGGAGAGGAGACTGTCCTCCAGGCCCTGGGTACCATACCCCTGTAAAAAAAAGAATAAAAAATAAAAAATCGGGGTACATTTACCTTCCGACGTCCCGCGCTGCATTCCCGGCCTAAGAGTTCCCAGTAATGCCTTGCGGCAAGGTCCTGTCATGACGTAGTCTCGCGTGACTCTAGCGGTCTCGCGAGATCGCTATAGTAACGCGAGACCAACGTCATCACAGGTCTCGCAAGGCATTACTGGGAACGCTGAGGCCCGGGATGGCAGCGCGGGACGTCAGAAGGTAAATATACCCCGATTTTTTATTTTTTTATCATTTTTAACATTTTATCTTTTACTATTGATGCCGCATAGGCGACCTCAATAGTAAAAAGCTGGTCACACTTGTCAAACACTATGTTTGACGAGTGTGACCAACCTGCCAATCACTTTCCAAGCGATGCTTCAAATTGCTTGGAAAATGCTTGAGAAAATCGCGGCAAAAACGCGAACAGAATCGCGGTGAAATCGCGCGGAAAAAAACGTGCGATTTCTGGGAAGGAGTCCGGTTTTTGGTGTGCGTTTTAACACGCAACATGGGCACATAGCCTAATAGTTAGATTTTAAATACAGATGACTCAGAATGACCCATTTCCTTGTAGATTGTAAGCTTGCGAGCAGGGACCTCACTTCTAATGTCACTGTTTAAATTGTCTTAACTTGTATTGAATTTACTGTCTGTACATGTCCCTGCTTAATTGTAAAGTGCTGCGGAATATGTTGGCGCTATATAAATAAAAATTATTATTATTATTATTATTATGAGCGAGTATAACTCATTGCTCGGGTGATCTCCGAGTATTTGGATGTGCTCAGAGATTTAGTTTCTGTCGCCATAGCTGCATGATTTGCAGCTGCTAGACAGCCTGAATACATGTGGGGATTGCCTTTTTTGTTAGGAAATCCCCACATGTATTGAGGCTGTCAAGCATGCTCGGGAAATCTCGAGTAATGAGTATACTCACTCATCACTACTCAGAATACATATGGCAGCAGCATTTAATGAGATGCAGCGACCTGCAGGATTTTGCATCCCTCAAATTGCATTATAATAATAAACTCTTCAAGAAGAGAAAGAGGGACTCAGCATGCTGCTAGTACAATGAACTGTTGCAGAAGTTTGGGCCACGCCCCTTAGTCATACGTTTTTCTCCCCATCCTCGGCACAGTTAAAGGGAATCACGTTTTTTCTATATCATCTGAGAGTAGCATAATGTAGGAAACAACTATGATTCCAACAATGTATCACTTAGTGTACTGGGTGCAGCAGTTGTGACACAATCAGAGCTTTAAGATTTGGATGTAGCTAACCCAGCTCATATCACAGCTTCCTGTGTACATTATCTATTGACAGTGAGCTGATTATCAGAGGAGGGGGCGGAGTCGATCCAGGGCTCACACAAACTGTAGTCAAGGCTGTGATAATCTGCCAGTGCTGAAACACTGTATTGAAACAACGGCACACTGCATAATAAGAAACACATCCATGAAATCTGTTTCTCAGCCCCTACCTCATGCTATCCCCATATTACATAGCAAAAATCTGCTGATGGGTTCAGTTTTAGAAAGTGCTATAAAGTGTTGAACAGCCCCATTAATTTGACAGAAATTGAGTCAGAATGGCGCTGAGCTCAACAAGTCAGTGATGTGCGCAGTGTTACACGAGATGAAAGGAGTAGTTGCAAGAGATTATGGTGGCAGGGGATCAGTGCACAGTGTGTGACACCTGGTACACCGCCTGAGACAGTGGGGTAGAGATTCATATCCTAGACTGTTCCGCTGTATCTGAAGGATGAGATGGTGTTTGGCGTAGTAGTGATCATAATTAGTAGGAAGTCTCCTGTGCCAAATGTTTTCAATCCTTTTAGAGTCTAACAAAATACAAATAATAAAATCTAAGTTTAAATATAACATTTAACAAAAAATAGTGTGAGAAGAAGGGTTTTAGAATTCCTAAAGCAAAATTAGAATAAATTCAGCTTTCAACCTAACATGTACTTTTTTATGTAAAAATTATTTGTGCTATTGTTTTTATATTTACAGTATATAATTTTTATTTATATATTTGCATTCTTTTTCTTTAGATTAATATATTAAAATGGAAATTGAAATATAAATAAATTAATAAAATATTAATAATTCTAATACCATTTAATTTATTTTAGTTTTATAATATAATTTCATACATTTAAGTAACTCATATGGCATAAAGAGTTATGCGCACAAGTCTTAATTAGAAGCCCAATGGAGTAAGGTGCTCCAAATTCATTCAGAGGTGCATGCCTCCTAATACATTTTTTTTATTTTTTGGGGAAGTCAGAAAATTCACTACAGTGTAAAGTATATTGGATCCATTGGGTCATGGAAAGTCATGCCCTCTTTCAAAGCTCCATCCACTTTTAAGATACTGCGAAATCTTCAAAAGTGGCAAGATTTTTTGTTAACAAGGTGTTCCACAAAAGCATGTCTACCTTTCTTTGCCAGTTTTCTGATGTAAATTGTTTAATGCATTCTTTTTAAGGTTATGTGCACAAAATGTGTTTTTCAGGCAGATAGCAACTGGAACCTGCCTGAAACAGCGTTAAAAAAAAAAAGAAAAAGAATGAATAATATGCAAAGCAAGTTGTTTTGATATTGCTGTGCATACGTTTCATCTTTTTTCACTCTTTTTAACCACTTTAGGCTATAAAACCCTTTAAGAGGCTGAAAGAAGTGACCTGGTCATTCTTCAGGCAGAATTCACCACAATCCTATATATGAAAAAAAAAGTAAATAAAAGCAGGAGGCAAAAATGAAGCCAAGGACATTAGAAAAGATACTTCAGGGAAAATTATTCTACTGAAGAGTTCTCTACTTCAAATATGACGATGGTTTGCACATACCATAAAAAGCTAGGGGCCTGATTCATCAAGACCAGCATTGTTCAATCTGGCCTTGATGAGGGGGCATGTTGGAGTCAAATAATCTTGATTCAAGAAGAGGTGCATGCCTCTTCATGAATCTGGAGCACCTGACGAATTGCATGCACCTCTTTTCCCTAAGCAAGTAATTTTAGTTTGGAGTGAGATTATTGGTATATGGAAATCCACAGCTTGTCATGAATTAGATGAGCTGTGGCATTAGGCCACCGCGACCCAATCATCCCACCTCAGCTGAGCCTATTTGCCTATGTAGGTACCAACGAGTTAGGCCAAAATGTTGCAACTCTCAAAACTTTTATGCCAGAATTCTTGCATGAACGCTCTGAATGAATCAAGCCCAATATCCAAGAAGTAAGTTTCTCCTTGCAGAGATTGACATGCTAAGCATGCCGAGATGAGGAGACTTAAAGCCACAATGCTCCTCTGGGAAATATGAAAATTGTCTCATCAGAGAGGAAGAGGACTAGAACTCTAGTGCCACCTATTGGAAGTAGCAATCCTAAAAGTCAATGTCGACCCTTTAATGAGCATTGTCACATAGCTTAGGCTCCTAAGTCATGTGACAAGGCTCATTATAGGGTCGACATTGACTTTTAGGATTGCTACTTCCAATAGATGGCACTAGAGTACTAGTCCTCTTCCTCTCTGATGAGACAGTTTGCATGAATCAAGCCCAAAATCTTTAGAAGAAGAAATTAGGGATGGATCTGAATGTGCTTACTGGCAAGCCTCTGCGTCCTGGAAATCCACTGTCACCTTTCTCTCCAGGGTCTCCAATTTCTCCCTGAAAAATAAAATTTCAAGAAACTTTAATAATGTGTAAAGTATAATAAATTGAATACAATTCAATGAGGTTTAACAATGTTATCACCATTGGATAAACTATTACTCAAAGCTTAACTATGCTGAGCTTACCATTTACACAATTTTATTTTGATGGGAACTCATTTTAAATGAGTGTATAAAATACATTTGTTCTCCAGTTTGTTGGCACGATTTGAGACAGAATTCTGGCACATTTTGCTCAAAAAACCTACCTTCAGACCTTTAGGTCCAGCATTCCCAGGAGCACCTGGAGCGCCAACAGCACCGGCTGTTCCCTGCAAAACAAATAAAAAGTAGACATAACTTTCCCTACTTCTAGATAATGAGCACATGAAATCATTTTAATTTGCTGTATGTAACCAATGATGGTCGGTGTAATGTGCCTCTCACACAGCTGACCAGAACCCTTCTATGTTCTGAAGCAACAATTCAAAAACTATGTGTCTGGTTTTGGATGATAAGCAAAGTTATCTTCTAGGCTTGCTAAAGGGTCTGACATTGACTTACAGAGTAGCCATTTATAAGTGCCACTAGAAAGACAAGTTTCTTGAGAGGACCAATTTGCATACTTTTGACAGGAACAATGCCCTAAAGATTGCCCGCATCTAGTTTGTAAAAAGAATGCAATTGAATTGCCGTGACAAAGAAATTTTAGCTTAGTTTTAACTATGTCTTATATTGTACTCAATACACTATTGATGTTGATTATTGATTATTATTGATTAATATTATTATAAGGGTTATAAGTTGACCAGCGATTTCTCATTTTTCAAACAAAATTTACAAAACCATTTTTTTAGGGACCATCTCACATGTTAAGTAAGTTTTGGAGGGTCAATAAAACAGAAAATACTCAAGTGACACCATACTAAAAACTGCACCCCTCAATGTGCACAAAATCACATGCAAGAAGTTTATTAACCCTTCAGGTGCTTCACGAGAACTAAAGCAATGTGGAAGGAAAAATGAACATTTTACTTTTTTCACAAAAAATTTACTTTAGAACCAAATTTTTTTATTTTCACAAGGGTATCAGGAGAAAATGGACCACAAAATTTGTTGTGCAATTTCTCCTCAGTATACCGATATCCCATATGTGGGGGAAAACCACTCTTTGGGCACATGACAGGGCTCAGAAGGGAGGGCGCACCGTTTGCTGGCTTTTTGAATGCAAAATTGGTTGGAATCAATGGCGGGTGCCATGTCGCGTTTAGAGACCCCCT